>NC_088379.1:129695000-130320000 GCF_037993035.2 Macaca fascicularis
ATATACATACTCTATAATCCAACAATTACAAGTCTATATTTATAACATAAACTTTCAGTACACGTGGACAAGAATACATGAACAAATATGTTCATGAAGCATTTTTGTAACAGCAAAAAACTGAAAATGATGTAAATGTCCATGAAAAGGATAATGGAAAAATAACAGAAGGTTTATTGATGGGAAGGAGTACTATCTACCAATTAAAACCAATGAAACGCATTTATAATGAATATGGCTCAAAAATAATGTTTGCTAAAAAAAAGAGAAATAATAATAGCAACGATATATTTCTGAAGCACTTACTATGTATTAGGCATTGTCGTAAGTGCTTCATATGTAATTTGCCATTTAACCTTACAAAAATCCTATAAGAAAAGTAATATTAAAATCCTCATTTTATAGATAACGAAACAGAGGCACAGAGAATATAAATTGTGTAAAGTCACATGGCTAGTGAGTGGTAAAAGCTAAGGTGGCGTATGCAGTGTTTCATTTATGTAAACTATAAACATACATAATATAAAATATGAGCTGAAAGCATATAAAATAAGTTAATAATACTGGTTTTCTCTAATGAGGAAAAGAAAGGAATGGTGACACAGGCCAAAAGGGGCTTCTACTTTACCTACGCCTGACATATTAAGTGCTATATAAGTGTTAGCTATTGTCATTTAAATTACTAAACTTTTACCAACTACATTTTTATCAATAACAACAAAAAAGAATGCTATATGTGGAAACCAAAAGCGCTGCCATTAGTAGCAAGGGAATTGAAGAGGGACAACCTGAAAGAAGGAATAAAGCAGATTATAGAAAATTATTTTAACAAACTAGTTAAGATTTCAACATACTGTAAAATGTATAGAACTACTCAAAAGTTATATGACCAATTAACCATTAACTTAATTAATGTCTCTCCAATTACACTATATATCCTGTGACAGGTCCTTGTTTTACACTCCTTTTTTTTTTCCCACAAGACAAAGAGGAGTGTGTTACATAATCTAATAGGAGTAACCACAACTTTATTATGGTAGTAAATAAAGAAAAGTAAGAAAAAGTAAGAGAAAAGAAAAAAATAAAAACAGAAACTCTGATAGTGTACTTTTATATATTATATAGACTGTAATCTGAAACATCAGAAAAAGGTTTAAACTGATCATGATACAACAGCATAATAAATAGAGCCCCAAGATGTATAGCAGCAAATAATGGCATGAGATACTCCTAACCTTTACTAAAGAACTTAGGAAAAGAATCTTGAAAAAAAGGTAATGTTTAAATGATCTTAAAAACACGCTAAGGCTTTTTTATATAAATTTCAAAAGGCACAGTAGAGAATAGCTGATAGAAGGAGCAAATGCAACATGCAGATTTTCAACTGCATTCCTTTCCCTCTAAGAAACTAGTGCATTAATGAAAAGCATTTGAGGATGGCAGTATGCTTACCAGTAAACATTTTAGTAACAGCCTTACTCTGCTTTCGGGCAGAACAGAGAAGCAATAGCCATGGTGGAAAGAACTCATGGTGACCAGCTAAAAGTTCTGCAACAGTCCCAGATAAGCTGGTAGACGTTTGTTCACCTTCAGTAATGTTACACCCTTCATCAACAGAATCAACAAGCAGGTATAGGCTTTGCTGGGGAGGCTTCATTCCCAGTAGAGGGAGTAGAACACATCTGTAAAACACATACACATGAGCATTTTGAATGTTAAGTGGCTATAAGATATATTATTCAACCATTAGAGTATTAATTATAAATTCTTTAAGAATAAAATAAGGTATTAGAAAAAAAAATTATACAAGTTTCAATTCCTTACTTTAAGTACAATACTGGTCCCAAACAGTTTGTATTTCCAATTACAGCATTTTGAACAATAAAGAGTGTGTGTGGGTGCATGTGTGTAATTCAGCATAATTAACAAAGGCATTCAGAACTGAAGAAAACTGTATTTCAAAATTCCCTTTCTGATTCTTTTCAGTCAGTGATAAAAAGTGTGATTTCCTTACGACAAAGCTAAAATGTGTTGCAGAGTGGAAAACAAAACAAACTCTGGGGATCACCTTAATAAAAAGAAAAATATCAAGAGTTCTGTAGAATTTAGAAGTATTTTATCACCATTTTTCTCACAAAATTACTGCAATTTATACAAAGTCTTCTTTCACAAATTTTATTTTAAAAGACTACAAAGATCAACTATATTCTAGATCCCATTTGACGTATTTTCAAATTGCAAAGTAAATAACAAAGTATTATGCTTTACTCCATTAATTAATGCATTTCCTATGCGTGTAACTTATATTGTAGTTGAATATAACGTTTTCATAAATACAACAATGCTCATTCATTTTCAACAAATATTTACTTGATGTGTGCTGTGGGGTCAACAAGGTGCTGAACAGATACAACAGTGAAGAGGAAATAATCCATCCAGTTATGCACACCAGAAACTTACAAATAATGTTTTCTAAAACTGTTTTCTTAGTCTTTCAATGTAATAGCCACCAATATCTAATTTATCACCATGTAAGAATCAATATTTCATTAAAAAAAAATCTCAAATATCCAGTATCATCATCACTGTAGGCCAAACTACCTCAATTCTTCATCTCTTTTACCTGGGCTACCCTAACAATCTACATGCCTCCAACAGCTCCCCTCTTGTGAGTTTCTACTGCAGCCAGGGTCACTTCAAATGTTATTCCAGCCAGACTAGCCTTCTTTCAATGACTTCATGAGACACGATCACACGTGGGCCTTGTCATTTGCAGTTTCCTCTGCCTGACATGCGCTTCCTGTCTCTCTTCATATAGTTTATCTTCAATTTTGAGAGTAACCTTCTCAAGGTCAAATCCCTATTAGATGCTTTCATAATGTCAAATACAGTTCTTTTCCACTCCACTATCAAATTTTCAATTTTATATTTAATTATTTAATGTCTTTTTTTATTTCTCCTTAGCTGTAAGCATCAAGAGAAGAGAGACTAAATTGGTTTTGCTCATCAGTGTAGCCCCACAACCTAGCATAGTGCCCACAGTAGAACCTACAGACTTGACATTGTTGCAAGCTAGAATGGAAAATCAATGAACTGCAATGCAGTGGTCTCAGTGCTATGAGAAAAAGCAGTAAAACTGCTAACAAGATAAGAAGAAATGACTAACTGAAGTGCATTAGGTAGGGAAGGAAGAGAATGTCAGAATAATATTCATATATTAGGTGCTCAAGATGAACTAAGTTTTGAGGAACCAATCACACTGATACAGGAGGGTAAAGGGAAGGTGGGGTAATCCTGGCAAGGAACGTGCTGAGTTTGGGAAAACTTACTCTATTGTATCTTACACATATATTTTGTCCATTATGAGCACAAAGATGGTTGATGAAAAATCAGTAACCTAGTCATATAGTACAATACATATAGAACACAATATACTAGAATAATGTACATAATAAGTACCACTTCAGATATAGCACACAGGAAGCCATCTTAAGTTACTTTTGATAGGGAAAGTGTGGAGGAGAGGTCGGGGAAATTGGGAATTGAGGTTAGTAAGGTAATGAGCCAGGAGTTGTTTAGTCAGGAGAAACAGCTGGAGGACACAGGAAAGAAAATCTAGTTGAGGCAACAGCACATGCAAAGGCTTAAAGAAGAGAAAAACCAGTGAAGTATGGAAGAAAGAATTATGAGAATCATGAAAATGAGTAATGCTGGGTATTATAAATTGTGGGCTTTGCCCTAAGGGTATTAAGGAGCCACTGAAATATTTTAAGCAGAAAATTGGTAAGTTTATATTGGAGTTTAGAAAGACAACTCTGGTGTATGTGAAGGAAAATCTGATGTAGGTAAGTCCAGAAGGAAAGAGTGACATATGAGGCCAATGCTTAGAACTTAGAAAAAAAAATCTCCATCCAGAACTACCACTATCACCAAGGCCATCACTGCCAACTTAAATTCAGTGCTCTATATGCTTTAAGTACTTCACACATCCATTAACTCATCTGATTCTCACATTAATTATTTAAGGTAGGTACTATTATAATACTCATTTCCAGGAGAGGTAATCAAGCCACAAGAGGATCAGTCACTTGTTACTTTATAAGTGATAAGAAAGGGATTCAAGTCCAAGGTCTGGTTTCAAAACCTATGACCATCCATCCTGGTTTGCCTGGGACATTCCCAGTTTCAAGCACTATCTCAGGACCCAGCCCTGCCTCTTCCCAATCTTCTCCCCTAGTCCTGGGCACATCATAGTGGGGGTCACCCTAGTCTCCACTCTTACCCACCATGGTCCACTGACTAGCCATAACCAACGGTGAGAAAGTAAATTATACATTAGTAGCAGTGGGGATAGCAAAAAGTAGACAGATTTGAAAGAAATTTGGTGAGTAATATTAGTAGGATTTAGTGATTATCTCCTTTCTTTCGCCTATTCCAGGATATCTGCTCTTCTTTACCTGGTTTCTTATAGTGGAAATTGAAGTCATTTTTCATACTTTCTTTCTCCTCTAATATAATCCTTTAATGCTGTTAATTTCCCTCTAAGCATTTTCAGTATCATCCACTTAAAAATAATTTCCCTTTGATTTCTTCTTTAAAACATCCATTATTTAGAAGTAAGCTATATAGCTTTCAAATAATTGAGAATGTCCCAGTTATTTTTATCTGTATTATCACAGTTTAATACAATTGTATCAGATAACACGTTCCGTAAAACTTCCATAGCTTCAAATTTATTGTGACTTATTTTATGGCCCACAGTATATCTATCCTAGCAAATGCTGTGTATGCACTTAAAAAGAATGTATACACTGTTGTTGCTGGGCAGACTGTTCTGCAATTGACAATTAGGTTCATTTGGTAACAGTATTGTCCAAGTGTCCTATGTACTTATTGAGTTTTGGTTTATTTACTCTATCAATTGTTAAAAAGAGAGAGTTAAAATATTTGAATATAAGTGTCTACTTCTTAAAATAGTTAGTTTTGCTTCCTATATTTTGAAGTTCTGTTATAAGGTGTACAAATGTTATGATTGTTATATCCTCTTAAGAAACTGGTCTCTGTATCATTAGGAAATGACTCTCTTTATACCTGGTAATATTCTTTTCTCCAAAATCTACTTTGAAATTAACGTAGGCACACCACCTTTCTTTTAATTAGGGTTAGCATGGTATATACTTTTCTATTCTTTTATATTTAAGCTATTTGCCTCTTCATATGTGAAGTGTAATTGTTATAGGCAACATATAATTAAATCTTGCATTTTTACCCAAATTCTATCATTTAATTAAGATATTTATCATTTACACTTAATGTAGTTGCTGATAGAGTTTTTGCTCACATTATTTTGTAATGTACATGTATGTCAGTAGGATATATTACTAGGAATAGAATTGTCAGATTAAGAGGCACCTTCATGTATATTTTGATAGATACTGCCAAAGTGATGCTCCCCTTATAAATTATACACACACACACACACACACACACACACACACATATACACATACGTAATGTGTATACTCATATATGTAATGTGTGTGTACATGTTTATCATGCACATATATGTAATGTATATATTTATACACACATAGGCAACAGCTGTGTAACACTAGGTATTTTCCTAGCCCCTCCATAATAGTGATTAATGTTATTTACTTTTTCTACAGCTAGGTGAAAAATGGCATCCTCATTATAGCGAAAAAAACTATATTATATATATTATTATATACTATATATTATAATATATAATGGTTGTACATATTTTGGGGGCACATGTGATATTTTGATACTTACATGCAATGTGTAATGATCAAATCAGGGTAATCGTGGTACCTATTACCTCAAACATTTATATTTTCTGTGTATTAAGAACATTACAATTCTTCTTTTCTAGCTATTTTGAAATGTAATAAATTATTAACTTTCTCTATTGTATTATTGAATATTAGAACATATCCCTTCTATTTATGTACCCTTTTATGTTTTAAATTTATAATTCCTTACCATAAGGGCAATCATATTCACATGTGCCTAGGAATCATATTTCTTTTTCTTTAAATTGTGTTTTCATACACTTTACCCATTTCCTCAAAGACTGCTAATTTTTCTCTTATTGGCACTCTTTAAGTGTTAAGAAATTGAGATAGTGCCACTCCACTCCAGCCTGGGTGACAGAGTGAGATTCCGTCTCAAAAAAAAAGAAAAAAAGAAATTGTTTGTTGTATGTAATACAATTTTTTTCCACCATTTGTCATTTTTCTTTTGACTTTTTGAAAGGTTTTTCTTGGACATGTACAATTTCTTTTTTCTTTTTTTTTACTTTTATATAGATAACACATCAGTCTTTACTGTTTTCCATTTATAGCTTCTAAGTTTTATGTCACATTTCTGAGGGGATTCCCCAGTTCGGTGATAATAAGAAAAGATTTTTGCTATGTTCCATCTCATTCTGTTGTTTCACCAACTCTTTTCCAAGCACTTACATCTCTGCTTCATGCAACTGTTTAACTCACGCAATCACTCATTGTTTTCATTTAAGGCAATATATTTGGTCACAGATTCCATTTGTTCGATGGAAACATTTTTTTATGGTGTTTCTTGTGCCCTGTTTTTCACATTCCTTCCCCATTTGTTCTTGAGATGTATTTTATGTATCCTGTGATAGCTCTTTTTGAGTATATTCTTTCTGGATCAGCAATTACAAGTTGAGTGTACACAGTGTCCAGGCTGGCAAGAAGTCTCCTTATGCATCAGAGTTATAGGTATAAACAATTTATTTGAGCTTGGACTTCTCCCCAGTCAATTAAGATCAAAAGCTGTAGGGATGTACACAACCCATAGAGTTTACTACACCCAATACCTTTTACTACACCAAATACTACACTTAATACCTTCCTCCTGCACATACATGGCTCATCTGTGTGACTCCTTCTGCCCTGCCCTCTTCATTCTTTCTATATGCTTATCTGGGTCCAGGAAACTTCTAGCATAAGTCTATAACTTATCTCCCTGGGATCAAATGAGAGCTTTTGTCCTCTTGATAGTCATCAGAATATGCACTTATTTCAACGAATAATGGTCTGCCAGCTTTGCATCTCAATTTGATATTCACTCTCACATTATATTGAGGTTTGGGATTATAGGTCTCTCATAGTTTCAAAACACACAGAGCTTTTCATTCACTTTCTTGCCTTGAAGCTATTTCCCAGTACTATTTAAAATGGTCTTCATCATGTTAAAAGCAGATAGGATTCATTCCTAAGTCCTCCTTTTTGTTTTAGCACATTGTCTTCCTTTCTGTTTTAACACCAAGCTTTTTTTTTTTTTCCATTCAGCACCTATTTCTAACACTGAGATTTTTTCTCTCTGTCAAGAAAGCTCCCTCCCCCAGGCAGTATTTCTTATTTCAGCAGAAGTTTCATTCCTGAAATAAGCCTTCTCTGACCACCATATCTAAAGCAGCCCTCATCACCATTACTGTTCCTGCAATTGTTTCTTTGTAGCATTTATCACATTCTTAGATTAACTTGTTGGGTTACTTCTGTACTGCTTTTGTTATAAGGCTGAGAGTGAAGCTCCTGCACACCTCCACATCTCCTTGCCCTATTATGTAGGCTCCAGGAGGGCAGGAATTATGCCTATCTTGTGCACTGTTAAGTTTCCCAGCACTCAAAATCACTTGTAAAATGAAAATCCCACCAAAGCATGTATACACAAAACAAAAATTTAGACAGTCTAAAACAGACTTTTCTGTATTTGTGAATAATTACATACATGTATATTATTATTCCAAAAGAGATAATGTAATGACAGTTGGTTATCACAATCATACAAAGATAACACCATCTTTAAAAGCAACGGTATGATACAGGGTTTGACTTTGCATGTGTACCTTAACTAAATGTTTTACATTTCTTACCTTCATTAATATTGAGCCAATATTTATTACATTCTTAATTTTTTGTTAATTCAATTTAAAATCCTTGAGTTAGTTTTTCCCCCATTTTCAATTGCCTTGAAAATGAGGAATGACAAGATCATCCTTCTGTAGCTAGCCTTTTATTGATTTACTCAAATTTTTTTTTTTTTAAATGACAGACAAAATTATATGTATTTACCATGTATAACATGATGTTTTGAAGTAGATATACGTTGAGGAAGGCCTAATTCTAACTAATTAACATATATAGTACTTGGCATAGTTACAGTTTTTGGGGTGACACTCTTGATTTCCTGGCAGAAAGGCTGCTGAAATTCTGAAATGAAAGACATCCATTGTTCTTTTCCTTTGATACAATGAATTTACTTACTGCCTTTTTCTTAGGAGATTAATGACCTTTTAAAGCTCCTATAAATAAATTATAAGGAACATACTATTAGATAGATAGATGAACAGATTGAACATGTAAAAAGTGTCTTCAGACTTAAAATTGTTTCTGTGAAACATCAGGTTGCAGCTCACTTTCTTCCTCACTTATTCAGACATAAAGTAATAGGAAGAGTGTCCCTCCTAGCCTTTTAACAAAACAACTCAGATAAGCTGGAAGAAGAAAAATTGTGAATTACAGACAGACTGTGGAGCCCCTGGGGCCACTGATAAACAGCGTTCACACTCTCTTGCTGCCTTTTCTCTATTGACCCCTTAGGGCTTTAAAAAATACAGCAATCACCCTGGTTGGGAAAGGTATGGAATAAAGCCCCGCCCCCAGTCTAGGCTCTTCTCCCATATGACCCCTATGGAAAAGCCTTAAGGAGGAGTCGGTGGGGAAGAATAGAATAAGCATTACTTGTCCTTGAGGAACGAGTGAAACCCACTGCAGCTTACAGCAAGGGGATGGGCAGGATCAGAAGACCTCACCCCAGATCAAGGGGTATAACATAATCTTTATCAGAAAAACAGAAAATGTCCCCATTCTCTGCCCTCACTGCTGAGAGAGTTGCAGAAGAGAAGAATTTGAGAGCTGAAGGTAGAGTAGATATTGAAAAAATCCACCTGGAAAATCAGCCCCTGCTCTAAATACAACATATTATTAGAAGATTTGAGGTGAGAGGTACACTGAGGGTACCCACAGCAACAACAAATATCAAATTTCGTGACTCCTGACTAGCTTAACTCACCTCTCCTCCACATTAAAGCCTCCTGCAGAAAACAAAAAGTAGGCCCATTTCCAGGTAAAGACTATTTACAACTATTTTCCAGTTGTTTGACATAACGGTATGGGACTTCAACAATTAATTATAAAATACTAAAATAATGAAAATACTTCTGAAACAGAAAAACAAAGTTGAAGGACTCACACTACCCAATTTTAAGATTTACTATTAAAGCAAGCGCAATCAAGGCAGTCTGTTAAGTATTTGTTAAAGACAAATACATAAAAATTCTGGAAACAGCAGCATAAATAAAGGAACATGATTTTTCACAAAGTTGAAGAGGTAATTCAATTGAGAAAGGCAGGTTTTTTTCTTTCTTTTTTTTTTTTTTTTGCTGAACAAACAATGACAAGCTGGATGCCCAAATGCAAAAAAGACGAACTTCACTACATATCTCTCACGCCGTCACACAAAAATTTACTCAACACAGATCATAAACTTATGTGTAAAACATAAAACTATAAAACTTTTAGGAGAAAATCTTTGTAATATTGAGTTAGGTAAAGAGTTTTTAGACACTTCACCAAAAGCGGGATCCATAAAGGAAAAACAAATTGAAAACTTGACTTTATCAAAATTAGCTACAGCTGTTAGACACTGTTAAGATAATGAACAGAAAAGCTGAAGACTGGCAGAAAATATTTGTAAAGCAAATTTCTGACTAAGGCTCATATTCAGAATACATAAATAACTCTCAAAACACTAAGAAAACAAAAATTGTTTTTAAATGGGCAGAAGATTAAAATAGACAATTTAGAGAGGAAGACAGGGGTGTCAAATAAACACAAAAACATGCTCAGCATCATCAGTCATTAGAGAAGTTCAAATTAAAACCACAGTGTGATACCATTAGACACCTATTAGAATTGTGCAAATAAGTAAAACCCCGGACAACATCAAGTGCTGGCGCAGAGCAATGACAGCCATTTCCAACGGTACAACCACTTTGGAAAAGTCTGGCAGGTTTCCCAAAAAGTTAAAGCTACACCTACTGCATGACCCAGCAATCTCACTTCTAAGTATTTATCAAAATGAACTGAAAATATATGGCCACATGAAAATCTGTACATAAATGACATAAATGTTTACAGCAGCTTTATTTATAATCTCCCAATTAGAAACAGCATACAGGATCTTCTACTGGCGAAGGGATAAACTAACTGTGGCATATTCATACAACAGAGTATCACTCAGTCATAAGAGAAAAAACAAAAAAGAAAAAAAAAACTACGGTTGATTCACACAACAGCATGGGTGAATCCTAAATGAATTTTCTAAGTTGAAGAACCCAGTTCCAAAAGGATGCACATACTATTGCATTTATATGACACATGGAAAAAGTAAAACTATTATAGAAATAAAATTTACGTCAGTGTTTGCCAGAGGTTGGAGTGGGGGAAGGAGTTTACTAAAAAGTTCAGCAAGTAGGAATTGTTGGGGTGATGGAACTGCTCTGTATCACAACTAGGTGGATCCATGACTCCATGCATCTATCAAAATTATAAAACTGTACTCTACAAACAGTAAATTTTACTTATGAAAACTGAAAATAACGCAAAAGTATTACTTGTTAATGTTTCGCTGAAACACAAAAGACACAGCTTGGTACTACCAGGGAGTCAGGATATTCAGAACTCAGAAGATTATGTCCTTCATATGTGTAATATGGAGTAAGTCATTGTCAATGAGTTGCCCTCTTTCCATTTGGTACTCTGAGGTTCTTCTGAACAGACCAATGCTCTTAGATCAGATCATTAACACTGAAGTCAGTGAAGCCCATCTAGACCTACCAGGATGCTGAATCAAACTATAGGATTCTGTTTTCCAGGATCTGATCAACAACTGGCGCCTTATCAATTTCTCTAACCTCTTCAGCCCTGCGCTTGGTTCTTTAAACAGATCCTCCCTTTGGCCTTAGAACCTTCATACATGCTGGTCCCTTACCTATTATAATTTCCACTCCTCCTTACTTCAAGGTTTTTATTATTCTTTAGAAATCAGCACTCATTCAGAAAGGTCTTTCCTGACATTTCTCACCCGACAACCCAAACTAGGTAAAGTTATCTACGTATACACTCCTACAACATCCATGAAAGCCCTTATAACAAGTGTAATTAATCAAGTAACTAAGGAATTGGCAGTTTAGCATCCACTTTCAAAAACTTTGGGAGAGAAGGAACCACCTACATATTATTCACCACTGCATTTCCAGCAGCTAGCACAGAACTTCACACAAAGTGGATGATTTATAAATATTTATGGAATGAATGAATGAATGGGTTTATTTCATTATTCATATACAGAACAGTGCTTATTCATTCCAGTGTCATGCCTTTAAGATTAAACAAAAACAACAGTCCACTGTTGGCTTGCATTCAGCTCCTAGGTGCTTGTGATGGTTCATTTTGTGTGTCAACTTGACTGGGCCACACGGTGCCAAGACATTGGTCATATATTAATCTAGGTATGTCTGTGAGGGTGTTTCTGCATGAAATTGACATTTGAATGGGTAGATTGAGTAAAGCAGATTGTCCTTCCTAATGTGGGTGCCGGCCTTCATCCAATCAAGGATTGAATACAACAAAAGGCTAACCCTTCCACCTGACTCCATGAGGTGGGACATCAGTCCTTTTCTGCCTTTGGTCCTGAAAAATCAGCTCTTCTTGGGTCTTGAGACTGCTGGCTTTCATAATGGAATTCACACCATTAGCTCTCCTGATTTTCAGGCCTCCGGACTCCACTGAAATGAAACTAGTGGCTCTCCTGGGTTTGCAGCTTGTTGACTACAGGTCTTAGGATTTCTTAGCCCCAAAATTATGAGAGTTAATTCCTTACAATAAATCTCCTTAAATACATATATGGCTCTGTTTCTCTGGAGAATCATAATACAGGGCTTACTGCAAAAATTTCCCTTCATATAGGTTACTTTCTTAAATTTATTCTTACATAATTTGTGTTTTTTAAAATGTATATTCTGTATCTTACACTTATACCTACAAAACATTTATATCTTCCCATCTATTTTTGCAGTATTAGTCTATTCTTACCATACTCCAAAGTACTAAATAAAAGTCTCCTACAAACAGTGCAATATGGATGAAAAATGTACTTTTATCTGGGAAAAACTGTGTGCCTCTAGTGAAAGGTCCTAAAATTAGGGCAGAAGAGAAAACTAATGCAACAGCAATCCCAAATTACTGATCACTGATTTCTACTTGAAAGCAGTACACAAGTTGAGCATTCCTATTCCAAAAATCTGAAATACAAATCCAAAATGCTCCAAAATCTTAAACTTTTTGAGCACTGACATGATAACACAAGTGGAAAATTCCACACCTGACGTCATGGGACAAGCCGAAGTCAAAATGCAGGCATACCACACACAGTTTATTTGTGTTCCCAAGGGAAAAATAAAAAAAATTACCTTCAGGCTATATGTATAAAGTGTAGATGACACATAAATGAATTTCATGTTTAGACTTAGGTCCCATCCCCAAGATTTCTCATTATGTATATGATAATATTCCAAAATCAAACAAAACATATATCCAAAATCTGAAACATTCTGACGCCATATATTTTGGATAAGGTATACTCAACTTGTATTAATTAAAGTTGCTTTGCATTCAGAAATGGATAATGAACCAAAACTCTCAAGTACTAAACACTCAGTATATAGACACTGAAATACATGTTTGCAAAGTGACTTAACTGGTAAATATTTTAAAGCAATTTGGCTTTCTGGAGGGAGGTAATGGTTGGGGGGATATAATGCATTTGTCTTTTAAATTAAATATATGTGTAATGTATGTTGATTAATTTTCTTCTTCAGGAAGTCAAGATAAATATAAAAATGGAAAATAAACACAATCATCCTGCTATGTTTAAATTGAGCCCCTCCCAAAATTCACGTTAAAATCCTAACCCCCAATGTGATGGTATAAGAGGCAGGGCCTGTAGGAGGCAATTAAGTCATGAGGGAGAAACTTCATGTATGGTATTAATGTTCTAAAAGAGACCCCAGAGAGCTAGCTCATCCCTTTTATACCATGTGATGGCACAATACTGCAAGAAGGAGCCATCTATGAACAAAGAAACAGGACCTGACCAGACTTCAAATCTGCCCATATCTTCAGCTTGGACTTTCCAGCATCCAGAACCTAAAGAAATAAACACCGTTGCTTATAAGCTGCCTAGACTATTGCATTTTGTTTTAGCAGCCTGTATGGACTAAGACACAAACTGACATTTATGCCTAGAATATGTAGAAGCACGATCTTTATGAATTTACCCATTTATTCCTCACCCAAATCCTATAAATTAGATACTAGTATCACTTCCATTTCACAGATGAAGAAACAAAGGTTTTGAGGGTAATAGCTTGCTAAGTGAGACAAGTAGTAAATGGCAGAAGAAATAGAATTCTCTTCATTTCAAAGTTCCTCTTCTTAATTATTGTGTTAAATTGCTTCTGCAAACATCAAAGAGTATAAGATAAGAGCATGGTCCAATATTAAACAAGGAAGTTCTTAAAACCTGGCTAAACCAGGAAAGTGATGCTAATTTTTTAGCAATTAAATTAGCTGAAAATATTTTTGCGGAAGAAATAACATTGTAATGTTTAAGGTCTTCTAACTGAATATGCTACTTTTCAAATTTCACTTTCCTGAGGGTATTAAACATTCCTGTTTGTTTGCTACAAATTCTTTACTAAAAATCACTTATCTCAATACTGAAATTCCAGAAAAATCAATAGATGGTAGGTGTTTGAAATAACTTTGCTGAAATTATTATATAATTAGTATCAAGGGTCTAATTACCTACAGCTCCTGAATTCACTAAATCTGAATCTGTAATTACTTGTGATATATCAGAATACTTTTTCTGTATATCTGAAGACTGCTCTGATAAGTTTCATTTTATTCAGTTATCCCTTATACTATGCTAAATGCAGAATCATGATTTTTAACCAAAAATATCCTCCAATTTAATGGTTTTCAATTGTAAATATCCATATTTTTTCTACATTTATTACCAGTTACCTTGATATTTATGGGATTTAAAAAATTATACAACATTAGCAGTTTATCCATTCTGAATTCTGAAGCCTGAAATATCATTACTACCTAGAAGGTAAACTCTAAATGCACGTTTTGATGCTAAATTTAAATAAATAGTAATGAGATTTGTTTTGATGTTAAATTTCATCTAGAAACTAAACTTTCTAAAATAGTTGAGGAGTATATGCTGACACATCTGCCTATCACTTTGTTAACCAAAGGATTAAATTCTTGCAAAAAGCCAGGTATTAAAAATATGTTTTTATGTAAGATGAGAAGTAGAAAAAGTAAAGCACTAACAATTCTTACTCAATATATCTTGTCTTATTTTGGAAAAACAAACCTAGACCTTCTTTTCTTAGGAGCAAAATTACCCATCCAATAAAGTAAAGCAAGTGGAACAGGAAAAAAAAAAAAAAAAAAAAAAAAAAAATCAGGCAATACAATTAATACTTTCAATCGGGGAACAAATATTATCTATGCATTTACCAGGATAAAAAACTAGTAAGTAAAATTGATAATTAAAATTAGTCCAGGAGTTTGGCCCAAATGTAGAACACAATTTGTCTCTAAATTTTGGACTAAGGCATAGTAATTTCCTGGTTTTATGAACTGTCTCCCCTTTGTTAAAACACAGCAGGAAAATATGGAATTGAAAATAAAAAGAAAAATATAGCCAGTCAAGAATAAGATAAACATTTCAAAGTATCAGAAATGAAAAAGAGGCATAACAAGACAAAATCTCTAGCTTGCCAAGAAAGTATGCAAGGCAACCTAGAGATTTGCTGATGGAAGTAAAGGGAATATAAGTTCTCCCACTTCTAGCAACAGGACTCAGGCTCAGTTTGGAACTAGGAGCTGGAGCTAGGGCATGTCCTATTAATAATGAAAGAAAGATGAAACAAAAAGCACTGCTGACTACCACCCAGGGCTATGGCTTTTAAGAAGCAGCAGGGAGCACATAAAGTTAGTCTCAATGGAGACAGGAACTGAACCTAAAAAGATCATGGGTCAGTGACTGAATTTACAAAATCGTTAGTATCGGCTTGGAGTAAGAACTTCATATCTCAATTTTTAGCCCTCATTCAGGATCATACTGGGGATGGGGAATGGTGGAGGCAATCAATAACAATTAGACAGAGCAGGAAGAGCAAAGAGGTAGAAATGGTAATAGAGAGGAAATCCAAAAGAGAGTGAAAAAAGTTACAAAACTTATAATGCCCAGAAAGAGAGCAACAAAATCAATGATCAGAATATGAATTCATATCCAAATTAATTTATAAAACTCCTAAAGATTTAAAAGAAAATGTATTTGTAATAAGTATAAAATTAATTTTTTTAAAAAATTATTTTACAAAGGTACAAATCCAATAAAATTGGAAAGAGCCAGAGAAATCTTGTTTATAGGAACTTCTACTGCCAGACAAAATGTAGTAGGTGGCAGCAGCCCAAAACTTCCATTGCAAGAACTAGAAAAAAAATGAATAAATTACAAAATTTATATTTTTCAAGATATGAGAGGGCTTGTTGAAGCAAGAAGATAAGATGAATTAGAATTTCAGAAGATAGGAGCTCTTCCAAAGTGAGCAAAAGAATGACCTGCTAATTTATTCTCAGGGGTTATTTGCTAATTTGGGAGGCCTATACTGATTTTAGTTACAGACTAAGAATCAGATTTGGCTCACCCTGAGGGACTCTACAGGAGAACCAAACCAGCAAAGCTTTCAAGAAGTCAGTTAAATTCCTTTTATAGTGCAAACGTATGGTGTCCTGAACACGAGACTGAACTTCTTCAACCCACGTCTACTTAAATTCTGGGCCATGCTTAAAAAGTTGGGCAACTTGGCCAACTGCATCTAAAACCCAATATGAAATCTCTCGTAGTATCTTGGAAACAAAATTCTGCTAAAGGGAAGGTGCTTACTTTAAGCACATAACTCAGGAGATTTGCAAGAATTTGAAGGTATAAGGGGCAGGAAGCTAAAGAGCTAAACATAATTTCTTATGTTGCGGGGAAGAACTGAATTACCAAGGGTCTTTCAGAGCTGAAAAGGCTCTTCTGACTCTCCAACCAAAAGCTTAAGTGAACCACATAAAAATAATAGAAATAAACCAAGGATCTTAGTAACATTATAAAAAAGTACCAGCCCAGCTTAATGCCTGACTGCATCAGCCCCTCACCCTATCTGTCCAAGGTTTTCTTGTTGTTGTTCCTTTGTTTTAATTAGCCTTTTCTGATAAAAGACATCACCTGGAAATCTACAATCATTTAACACACTATCAGACATAAAATAAAAAGTTATTAAACAGAAAAAAGTCAGGATTATAGATTGATAATCTAGAGAAAAAAGAGATAATAGATGTAGAGGAATAATCCAAATACTTTAGTTAGTATAAACTAAAATAACCATGAATAATATGTTCAAGAAAGTTGAGTAGATGGATCAAAATAGATAACTGAAAGAATTATAATTTTAAAATGTAACCTATAAAAATAATGAAATAAAATTCCATTCTAGAACTAAAAAATATATAATATTTGACATTAGGAACCCTGAATGTATTCAACACCACTCTCATTAGAACAGAAGACAGGATTAGAAATTCAAAACAAGTTGATAGAAAATACCCAAACTGAAGCACAGATGAAAGAGAAAACAGAAAAAATGAAAAAGATGTGTGGAACACAGTTAAAAGGTACAACATATATGCAACTGTGGTCCCCAAAGAAAAAGAATGAATAAACTAGAGACACTATACGATCTGAAGAAGTAATAGATTAAGGCTTTTCCAAACTTATGAAAAGCATCAATCCACAGATTTAAGAAATTCAATAAATATAAAATAGAAAAAACATGAAGAAACCACATTTTGGCATCTCATGCCAGAAATCCAAAGACCGAAACCCTTAAAAGGAGCCAGAGAAAAAAGGCATTATCTCCAAAGGAGAAAAAATAACACTTTAAGAAACTTTTCAACAGAAACTAAAATTAAAAAGATTTGCAAAACATGAAAAACAATGCCATTCTTTTAAGTTTTTTTTGCCTTGGAGAATATAGTTATCCTTTTATTTAAATGTTATTTATATTAACATGTAATGATTATTAAATATATGAATGTATTTAAATTTTATCAGTTTAAATTTCAAATATAGCAAATACATATTGATAGACATAACTGGCATAAAAGTTATTTTGAGGATCTCAATACTTTTCACACCCCACATCCAATATGTCATATCAATCTTGAAACATAAATTAGGGTACACTTTTCACTTGCACTGATACTTCACCAAATCAAATCCAAGCACCACTGTCTCTCCCTTCAATTACTGCACTGGTGCTTACTGGTTTCCTCAGAAGGATAAAATCGCTATTTACTAAAAACGAAAAGACTAAGGGAGCAGTAAGATGTGGGATGGAAGTCAGAAGTCTAATTTTGAACATGTTCAACATTAGAAATCTAAGCAAAGAAGTTGAGTAAGCAATTAGATTTATAGGTCTAGATTCAGAGAAGAGGTCATGGCTGCATAAATAAAATTGGGTCCACTGAGAGACAGTTGATAATTAAGGCCATCAATGAGCTTTATGTAAGAAGCAAATGTAAACAAAGAAAAGCCAAGATTTTTACCCTGATGTATTTCAAAATCAAAGGTTGGTGCTATGGTTGAGTGTTCCTGCCAAAACTCATGTTGGAAGCTAAATTCTCAGTATAGCAATGTTGGGAGGTGGTTGCTTTAAGAGGTGAAGAGGTTATTAAGGTAGATTAATACGTTTCTCTTTAGATTCGATCTCCAGGGAATTGATTAGTTCCCAAGAAAGCAGGTAAGTTATAAAGTGAGGTTGCCTCTAGTGTGAGTTCCCTTTGCATGCACCTGCTTCCCCTTCCACTTCTCTGCCATGCTGTCACACAGCACAAGGCCCTCATCAGAAGCCAGGCAGATACCAGCACCATGCTCCTGGATTTTCCAGCAACCAGAGTTATGAGCCAAACAAACCTCTTTCTTTAAAAATTACCCAGCCTTAGGTATTCTGTTATAGAAACACTAAATAGACTAATACGGTTGGTAACATATGAAGAAAAAGTTGCTGGTATAAGAGGAAAGAACCAAGTGAGAAAGTGAAGAAAGTGTTGCTAGAAGTGGGATGTGATGGGGGGTGGGTAGCAGGAGATAAGTTATGTAAGATATTTCTGCTGCATTGAGTATTGAGCATTGGATTTAGCAACATGGAGGTCTTGGAATACTTACAGAGTGGAAAATAAAGCTTGATTATACTCTAATGGGATCATGAATGTATGAAAGAAACAATAGTAAATATAGACAGAATTTTTTGAAGCATTTGCTATAAAAGGGAACAGTGAAGTTGAGTAGTAGTTGAACAATGATATAGGTTGGGGGAGTGTTTTAAAAAGGCTACTAGTACGGGATATTTGAATAATGATGGGAAAGGGTAAAGTGCTTAAATATGTCATTGAGTAAGTGAGATGGGATGGGATCTGGTAAATAAGTGAATGGAAAAGGAGCATGGATCGTTTAACCATAGTTAGACTGTAGATCCATACTCTACAACCATAATTAATGTAAGGCAGACTATGTAGATATAAATGCAGGAGGGTTAGTACAGTAGATGTTCCAGTAAATGTGTAGATGTTCTCTTCTAAATATATATATGTGTGTGTGTATATATACTATTTACTTTTATTTACTTTATTATATGTATATATATGCTATTTTATTTTATTTACTTTTTATTATATAGGAAGATAAGTTGACAGCTAAGAGTAAGGGTTGGGAGGTGGGCAGGGAAATAGAGGTTGAGAAGACAGAAGTGTGAAATGGTGAAGTAGGCGAGCACGGGAATGGAAAGTGTTTCTCAGAGTGTGGTATGGGGACCCTAGAAGACTCTGAGAACTTTCCAAAGGGTCTGTGAGGTCAAAATTATTTTCAAAGAAATATTAATATCATATTTGCTTGTTTCACTCTCATTTTCTTCTGAAGGTATGGTGCAGCTTCCAGGGACTACATCATGTAAGGTATTGTAAGAGACTGAATGTCCAAACAGTCCAACTGGGATTTTTGTTAGGATTGTATTGAATCTATAGGTTATTTTGTGGGAATTAGCCTGTTTACAATATTGAATCCTCTAATCCATAAAAATGATATACTCCTCCATTTACTTTTCTTCGGTTTTCTTAATGTTTTCGTTTCCAGTGTACAGACTGAACACATCTGTGATTAATCACCAAGCATTTGACTTGTTTTGTGTTATTGTAAAAGAAAATTGTCTGTAAATGTATTAAAGAAGTTTGAAAACTGTTGCTATAGAATAAAAAATGTACAAAACTAGAGTTTGTAACAAGTATGTGTGTATACCTATATATCTCCCCTTATGGTCAAACTACATAGATTTTATAAAAAGTAAATTCATAAGAAAGGTCATCTATGGGGTGTGTGTGAGTAGAGTAGATCTGAATTAGAAAGGATACCCAGGGACTTTAAGTGTGGATTATTTGTTCTTTAAAACAAGACAGAAAACTCAGATTAGAAGCAGATATGACCAAAAAAAAAAAAAAGAAAAAAAAAAAAGAGTAGGTATGTATGTTTGCTTTCCTGTTTACTTTCCCGTATCACTGAAATGCTTTAGGGGATGAAAACAATCTATCATTTCCCCAACAAATTGCTTACAAGGATTTCTTCTCCTCTGGGGCCATTAATTTTTCCCTTTCAATTCCTGTGACTTTCATTGTTTGTGATCTGTGTCCCTCTAAGCAGCAACTGAACCAACATATCAATTGAGATTGAATTCAAGTTTTTTCTCCTTTCCAAATAAATATTAATTTTAAGTGATAGTCTCAGAAAGAATGACAGCTATTCCACAGATGAAACTATGGATTTATGGAAGAGAGGCAAAAGGTGACCTCATACGACTCTCATCAAATAACATAAATCTAATGCTATTCAAAAGATTTTCCACTTGATAAAAATTAATTTCAACATAAATTTCAAAAGATACAAATACAATAACCAAAATAGGGTTTAAAATAAATCCTTTTCATCTATAACTACATAATCTACATGTATAAATTGTTCCACAAAAAACAACCATGGACTACTTAAAAACTGAACATGGCTAAAGCAGTAACAATTATCAGTGTGAACAAAATTATAATGTTTTAAATTAAAATATAAAGTTATTCATTAATTCAAGAAATAATTACTAAGTTCCAACTGTATTATAAGCCCTGGATACAAAGAGGACAAGAAAAGCAAATACTCTGTTGATGCCAATAGATGCGCAGAAAGTCAAAAGAAACAAATGCACAAAAGAGTTCCAGATCATGACAGATACTGAAAATTAAGAACAAAGACAGCTAAATGGGGTGATGTGATTTAAGACAATGACCGGCTAGGGGACTTCTAAAGACTCAGTGATTAAGGAAAGCTCTCTGAGGAGACAATGTTAAAGATGGTACCTAAATGACAATAGGGCAAATAGCCATATAAAAATGTGCTGGCTGGAACATGGCCTATTTCAGAACATAATAAGGGCAATGTCAATGAAGAGCAATGTGCAAGAATAAAGCAGTACAGGTTAAAGTCAAAGGCTAGGCAAGGGTAGACCATGTACATACAGCTTAGGATTTATTCTAAACATACTAAGAAGCCACTGTCAGGTTTTAAGCAGGGAAGTAACAAGATGTGATAACTTTGCTTTGTGAAAATAAGAGAAACAACAATAATAGCAAGATGAGCAGTTAGGAGTTTAGTGCAGTAATAGACCAGGCAACAGAAAATGGGAGTAGTAGTGTTGGAGATAGAGAGAAGTGGAGGTATTTGTTTTATCTTGGAGACAGAACCAAAGTATTTAGTGGATTGAATGTAGATGATGAATGAAATCGAGGAATCAATGGTGACTCCTATATTTACGATAAAAATTAATGACTTCCCATTTTAAATATTTAACTTTTGTATCGTTAGCTATTTTCACAATAGTGGTATATCATAAACACCCCAAAACTCTGTGGCTTAAAGTAACAATCATTTTAGCTTTCTTCTGCATCTCTGCTCTTCGTGATTTACTCTTGGGTTGGAGACAAGTTGCAGGTTGGGTCCCATCTGCTCCAAAGCTCTCTCCTGTTCCTTGGATCAGCAGCCTAGAAAGATCTTGTCCTTCTCACTGTGGTGGCAGAAGCACGAGAAGACAAGCTCAACTTTAAGCTTCTGTTTGGGTCATGTCTGTTAATCCACTGGCCAAAGCAAACCTTAACGGCTGAGCCAGAAGGAAAAGATAGAGAAATATACCTTTTTTTGGTTTGTTTTTTGAGACGGAGTGTTGCTCTTGTTGCCCATGCTGGAGTGCAGTGGTGTGATTTCAGCTCACTGCAACCTCCGCTTCCCGGTTTAAGTGATTCTCCTGCTTCAGCCTCCCGAGTAGGTGGGATGACAGGCATGCACCACCACGCCCAGCTAATTTTGTACTGTTAGTAGAGACGGGGTTTCTCCATGTTGGTCAGGCTGGTCTCGAACTCCCGACCTCAGGCGATCTGCCCACCTTGGCCTCCCAAAGTGCTGGGATTATAGGCGTGAGCCACCGCGCCCCACCAAGAAGTACACTTTTCCTCTAGTGAAAGGACCTGCAATCTCATATGGCAAAGACCGCTAGTAGATGGAGGTACAAAGAATAGAGACAAAAATAGAGACAAATGAGAGAACTGTAAAAGGCTACTAGTTTCTGGAAAGTTCCAAATTATTCTTCAAGATAACCATGAGGAATATGTAATTCTTCTTAATACTTAGCTCTAGTAAGCAATTACATAAACATTTTCAAATTCTACTTCATCATTAAAGACTACACTTAGCTAAACACGTGTATAGTAGAAAGAAAATGGCATTAGAAATATTTCTGAGATTAGGTTAGCATAATAGACATGGGTTTGAAATTTAAAACAATGAAAATTATATGGTCAAAGACACTACTAAAACAACTAGAGGGTAAAGACAGGCAACCAATTGGAATACACTTCAAAGTGATTTGTTCATTTGTTTGTTTATAGAGATGGGGTCTCACTGTGTTGCCAGGCTGGTCTCGAACTCCTAGGTTCAAGCGATCCTTCCACCTCAGTCTCCCACATGTGTGAGCAACCACACCCAGCCAAAGAGATTTTTAAAAACAAAAAATAAATATTTAGTTACCTTATTTCCTAAAAATCAAACTATTTTACTTCACAAAATTGAAAAAGGCAAAATTGCTAAAAACAAAGTAGAGACCTAAAAGCAAACTGCAAAAAAATCAAATTCTCAACATATATCAAACAAAAGCTTCATATCTCTATTGTTCATATAAAGGTTTTACTAAATGCTAAGAAAAATAAGAATGTTCTCACTTGTCCATGCTCCCTAGATGCTTTAATACGTTTCATAGACTTAAAAATAATTCTTGAAAGAATGAAAGAGCATAATGTGCTCTGTTGAGGTTATAGAAATACACGTTAGATGAGGCACAACCAAATCATTAAAAGTTTCCAAAGCTAACCAGAGAAATGTGAATTTGATATGTGGGTTATCACAGGCTCAGAGGAATATCCTAAAGAAAACACTGTTTTAGTATGGCTAATTAGGCAACTGTGAGAAAAATGAATGAAGTAAGTAGATCAATCGGAATGGGTGAATAAAAATTGTAGATTAGGATAAATGAATTCAAGGACTATCCCAAGAAAAAGATTAAATATTTTAGAGTAGAATATTATGACAGAAGACAGTCAAAGAAAACTCCAGAATCCAGCCTAGGACAGTGCTTCTCAAAGCACTCTAATGCACACAGGATTCACTTAGGGATCTCATTAAAAGGCAGATTCTGATTCCCTAGACCTGAGAGTCTGCATTGCTAACAACCTCCCAGGTGATGCTAATACTGATGATCCTAAGATCACATTGTTTAGTAGAAAACTGCCTAGGAAATAAGAATAATTATAGAACTTAGGTAAGGCATCAGTTTTCCCGTATTTCTAGATAATAATCAAGCTTCCTATTATATGCTCTCTTATCCTGTTTCTTCCTTCTTAGCACTTATCAAAGGTGTGTTCATAACATGTATTCTTGTGACTATTTGTTCAATATATTTTACCTCACTTAACTTAGTGTTCTGCTTGGCTCAACACTTTAGCCCTAACGCTTAGCACATATCTAACACACAGTTGACACTGAATACTTGATAAGAAATAAATAAATCATCAATGAATAGAAATGCTTCAAGAGAAGCTAGTTTAAACATAGGTTAGTGAGGGACTACCAAGTGAAAGGATACATATTGATCAGAATGATAAGCAATTTTGATTGCTATCTTATTAGCAATCAAATCTGCATCAACAGCTTTATCTATGCATTGGTAGCCATGTAAGTAAATAAAATAACTGAAGGCATATGTGTAAAGAGAGAAGATCTAAGCTTGTGGGCCGAGAATGCAGAGGAAGGTCCACCAAAGAATGGAGTGAGTGGGAGATTCTGAAAGAAAAAAGTGCAAATAATGAAAACAATACCTAAAACACATCATTTAAAGGACAAAGGCAAATTGAGCAATAAGTTCACAGGCAATCATGCATAAACATCTTTTTGTAAATGTGTAGAGATGAAAGTTAGATTTCAGTAAGCTAGGAAGAAACTGATGGGGAAGAGGAAGGGAAACTGATAGGGAAGAGGAAGCAGCACTTACAGATACAAACTCTAGACAGTATGAGAGCAAATTCTGGAAGTGATAAAAAATATAGCATTTTTTTTGGAGGAATAGAAAACATATTTGTCTTTGAAAATGACTATAGGAGCCAGGCTGGCACATGTAAATACATGAACTGGTCCTGGTATAGAATAATATAGCATGGTGGAGACTGAACCAAATTAGAGCATGCAGAGCTCATAAGACAGCAGTTGACTTAAGTCTGTAAGATTACTGCCTCAAAGGAATGAGAACCCAGTATTGTCCAAATTTCCAGGTTTTTTTTTTTTTTTTAAGAAAAAGCAAAAATCTGGATATGTATACGAAATTTGCTGCATTAGGAAAAAAGCAAAACAAAACAAAACAAAATACTCAACTTGTAGAGCACCACTTCACTCTCTCTGGTCTAAAAGGAATCTGAGTTATCAAACAATAAATTAGATTGCAGAACAGAACTAAGAATGTGGCTGACTTCAAAGTTCTAAGTATGCAAACAGGAGCAATATGTTATGCCATTAGAGCAGAAGTGATTAGAGGTTGAGGACTGGTTCAGCAAATGATAAAGAGTACCAGGAACCAAAGGAAGCAGCACTTAGATTGAAATATAAAAGGAACAGACAAGCTAGAGTAAAAAGAAAAGATTTTCAGAAGGAAAAGTGAGAAGATTTGAATAAAAGGAAGTTTGTATCTTGAAGTAGAAAGGATATGGTTAAAAGTTGGAAACAATAGACCATTCAGTGAAACGTGATGATCTTTAGATTAAAAGACAAACATGTAAAGTTTTGATAATGAAATTATATTGATTAACTTATTTTATTTAAAATTTGAATAGTAATGGCACTTTAGAAGGATCTTTTAATTTGACAATACTTAAGAATAGATAATGACAGTTATCTTAAATAGCACTAGTTATACAAGATTGATTATGAATGTAATATATTTTGCCTTAAAAACATACAAGTGAGGGTAAGAAGGAGGCACACATTCCAGCCCCCTTCTGTTCTTGGCCCCTTTGTTGAGTGTGCCAAAAATACTTGGAGCCAGTTGAGACAGGAGATAGATATCTGGCCACTTAAAACTATCTGGACTAATGCCATATTAATATATGCTAAAGAACAGACAGTAGGTTAATAAATTAATAATCACTATACCAGTCTGGTCTGCATTTAAAACTGACCTAAATCATGTAGCATTTCAATTTCCTTTCTTATTTAAGAGCTTCAGCCTTCTTTCAATTAGGTTCACACATATTCTAGATAAGCAAGTAGCATTATGCACTCATTCAAAAGACAGTCATTTAACAATTATTATATGCAAAGTGCTATATACAAAGCACCTTGGGAAATATAAAAAATTCATCAGTCATGAATAATGTCATGAAGAAGTATATGCCTAATAGGGAAGATAACAAAAGATATATGCATAAATAACTACAACACGGCCGGGCGCAGTGGCTCACGCCTGTAATCCCAGCACTCTGGGAGGCCGAGGCAGAAGAATCACGAGGTCAGGAGATCGAGATCCTGGCTAACACGGTGAAATAAATCCCATCTCTACTAAAAACACAAAAAATTGGCCAGGCATGGTGGTGGGCACCTATAGTTCCAGCTACTCGGGAGGCTGAGTCAGGAGAATGGCATGAACCCGAAAGGCAGAGCTTGCAGTGAGCCAAAATCGCACCACTGCACTTCAGCCTGGGCGACAGAGTGAGACTCTGTCTCAAAAACAAAAACAAAAAAACTGCAACACAAGCTACAAACCTAAACAGATATAAGTGAAGATCCATAAATGCTCCCAGAGGAGGTAAGATTAGAAAGAATATTCAAACATTCAAAGATTCCCATTTGACACACAAAACAAACGTCAGTATTTGGTCTCCTAGTTTGAATTCTTTTTCTAACAAGGCATACCGCCTTTTACCATTAGCACAAGTTTTCTATTAAACTCTCAAAACAGAGTTACTCATCTTTAATTCTTTATAGAAATTTTACTCCATTTACACTGAACCCATGGTATCCCTGAAGATGTTTAATTTTTCCTGTTAACATTACACAGAACAAAATATTTTTACCCAACACAGTAAAACTGACATCACGTATCTGGTCCTGCAGACTGTTAACAAGAAATAAAAGTGAGGTAATGACATACACTAAGAACAAAAATTTGTATTTCCCTGCACCACATCCTTTCAAATCTCCAAAATGACTTTTCTGTTCAAAGTCCAGAAAGGTGTTTCTGGTTGAACAAAATAGCTATCTTCTAAACCAGTCACAAAACCTAATGCTACTACCCTCCACTCCTCACTAACTTAGATGCTTGAGCTTTTTGTCAAAAATAATTGGAATGTTTTACAATTATAGGGCTACTAGGAGTCCACCTCTAACACTAACTCTAGAAAAGACACCGTCAATGCAAAATATACAAAGTTTTGCACTAAAGGCCTAAAGGGGGAGGCAGAATTAAAGAAATCAGCCTTTGGCTCTCAAAATAAGTAATAAGTAAAAATATAAACATCAACTTAGTTTCAGCAATGAGGAAATAAAATATTGTAAACAAATTAACAATAGTATTGTACTTTAGCCAGATACGAAAAATAAAAATGAAAAAAAGATATCAATGTGTCTTCACATCATTCCCTTTAGCAGATCACCAAATTCTATTAATGTTTAAATGTTCATGTGTTTCATGAACCCTATAACAAGTATTTACTCTGATGGTTATTTCTTTTTATATGAATAAGATAAATATTAATGTTAGAATTTGAGTTCCATGAAGGCAGAATTCTGTTTGTTCTATTGCCTGATTTATCTCCAGCTGAATTCTATCTAACACACAGAAGGTTCTTAATAAATAACGCAGATGAACTATGCTTAAAACACATAACACTCTCATTATTTGTCGTACAAATTGATGAATGCCAGAAGAAATTTTGTGACAACTAAATCTAAGAAACTATAGAATATACTATACCATGTCAGAAGGGAAGAAAGCGGCAATGCTTCACTAAGATGAAGTTCCTTTCACTCTTCCTTAATTATCATGAACTAGTGATTAACAAATTACCATTTAGCCATACAATTTCATGTATTATGTATTCTATCTACTATCATTAGGCATAAAAAAAAATTAAAGAAAGCTAGGAAGTAAACTGAAGAAAAGTGGATTTAAAAAGCATCAAGTAAATAACTTCTCTGCAATTTCCCCAGCTTTGTGAATCTGTGAATAACAGATTTTTCATTATCAACTTTCTATAACTATTAAATAGTTCCACACATGAATACAGATGCTCCTTAACCTATGATGGGATTATGCCCTGATAAACCCATTGTATGTTGAAAATATCTTGAGTCAAAAATGCATGTAATAACTCTCAACCTACCAAACATCATAGCTTAGCCAACCCTACCTTAAGCATGCTCAGAATACTTACATTAGTCTACACTTGAGCAAAATCATCTAACACAGTTTATTTTATAACGAAGCGCTGAATATATCATGTAATTTATTGAAAACTATATTGAAAGTAAAAAACAGAACAGTTGTATGGGTACTCTAAGGTTTCTACCAAATACATATTGCTTTCTCACCATCCTAAAGTCAAAGAATCTTAAGTTGAACTATCATAAATTGGGAAAAGTCTGTATATGAAATCATCAATATTAGTAGATATTTAAAGGTTAAAAGTAATAATACAAAAACTGGTTTTGGATTTAGTTTTTGTCAAAAGCGAAAAATAAGTATTTTCCTGTTATTTGCTTACATTTATCAGTTTTAATGCTGACTTTGATGGCTAACAACAAAAGATAATAGATTTGCCTTGAGTTTTATTGGACTAAATTTACACATTAAAGAGTCTACAAGAATATCACACCTCTCAAAGATACATCCCTTTGGCTGACTTTAATAAATCCCTCCCACATTTGAATTCTGTACCATCCTTAACTCTCATTCTAGAATACCACTCCCTCTATCACTATATGGGTAATCTGAAAACCCACACTCAAACCACACTGTGACACAACTCCTGTTCTCCAGCTTTGCCACACATAACCTTCTAAACCCTTCCTCTTCCCATCAAGTCCTCCAAAGAATTTCTAAGATTACTAACACACATACATACATACACACACACACACACACACACATATTTAAAATCTCAGCCCTCCCATTTACTAGTCTGTAACCTTGAACAATTTACTTAGCCTCTCTGTACCTCAGTTTCCTCGTGTATAAAATGGGAATAGTAACTACCTCACAGGATTATTATGAGGATTAAATGATCTAATATTTGTAAAGCACTTAGAATAATGACCGACACATACTGTTTACTGTAATTACTATTAAATATTTTCAATAGTACTTCCAAAATTTATAGATTTCACCCCATTAGATTTGAGGATATCATAAAAACAAACATCACTCTTTTTAGAGTGATTCAAATCTCTCCTAGAAACACACTCACGCAGAAGTGAGCCCCACACACACACACACACACACACACACACACACAAACCTCCAGTGCACAGTATACCAGAATCTGGAGAACAAACTTTTGCCCACTAAGAATGTTATTGTAGAGAAAAAGCTTATGGCAAAATGGGTAATTCAAGCAGAAGTGAGGCACAAACTAACAATTTGCCTGCTACTTTTACAATGAGCAGAGGCATGATAAGCAAAACAAACAAACAAACAAACAAACAAAAACATGTTTTCAAGGAATTATGTTTTCTTGAATAGATTTGAATCTGAAACCACTCTGGAAAGCAACTTGCTCACTTCCTGGACCAATCCATTTACTATGGAAAAAAAGGTTAGCTGAAGTTAGGAAAAAACCACTTTCTTTGTACCACTCACTAAAAGTAAAAGTAGTAAGATGATGCCAAATTTTCCCTATTTTATAAAATCACATATTTCAAAATATCACTCAGCTTTTCAATTATTTAATAGGAGAATAAATCCCAAAACTCATCAGCAAATTTTCTTCAGATTCTCAGTGGCCAATAATCTCCTTTAAAGAAACCCTTTCTTATTTAAAGAAATACTACTACTATAAGGGGGAAAAAAAAAAAAAAAGGTACTAGATGCTATACTGATAACTACTCTAAGTTCAGTTCACCCTCTGAAAAGGTAACCTATTTTCAGACAGCTAAATGTGCTTCTCTACCACAAGAACAAATTTCCCTTACCATTTATAGGCAATATAAATAACATTCTGTTATTAAGCAAAATTCAGATACACTTTTAATCCATATGCTGTGCAATACCAAAACCTAGATTTTACTTTCTTTGATATTCAAAGTAAACAGGTATATTCATAACTTCAGATTAAGGCCAAATGTACAGCACAAGTAAAAGTAACCCACAAAGTTAAAAAAAAAAAAAAAAAAAAAAAAAAAAAACTACAACTAAAAATTATTTTAATTTCAGCATAGAAATCTGAACACCATGACAGTTTTATTGTTACCTTTTAAATGCTTCGGCTGGGTTTCTCTCGCACTCCCCAGGTTGTAAAAGGCTTTGGACTGCTGGATCCCTTAGCTTGTCCTCATATCCTTGGAGTAGTCCACTGCGGCAGATCTGGGCTACTAGACCTCTAATAAACCCTCCAACACACAAAGTATCAGAGTCCTGGGCTTTGCAGAAATGAAAGGCCAAAGCTTGGCGATGTAAACCTCTCTGCAAACTTGTAGGTGAACTTGGCCATAAGAGTTCAGTACATAGGGCCGTCTTGCCACTGCCAGGCCCTCCTACCAACAACACACCCCAGGCAGCTCCCTTTCCAGAGACACCACTAGCATTATTCCCAGAATTCATTACAAGTGATGGTGCATTGACAGTACTATTGCAGCAGTTACTTTTTTCCTGGAGGCAATGCTGAAGCTTGTGGAAAACCCACTCCCTACAGTAAAACTGCTTCCCTTGCAGTAAACTGGTTTGAGCCATTTTGCAGACTTTCTCTTCCCAAGGATTAGTCATAATAGGTTTTTTATCTTCGTTTGCTAGAGTCTGGATACATCAACACAGGTCTTTCCATCCATTATGACATAACGTGCATACTAAGTTGACTTGGAATGACAGAGTAACTAGTTACAGTAAAATTCAACAGCCACAGAGTTCATCTGTCAACAGAACGTGCATGACTTTATTTGGTTCCTTATTCTTGATCAGCAGTCTATGCATTAGTTGAACTGAGTGAGAAATGCCTGATTCCACAGCTCAGCATCACTTTTCCTATATCTTAATGAATCACATAACTCCATGGTTACAACTGGAGTTTATGTGATTGTGGATGTTTCAAGAACAGAGATGAGACAATACATCTGGAAAACTAAAGAAAAAACCCAATCTTTCGATTTGTACAAAATACTTCTCCAGATTCCAAGTGTTAATTCTGCATCTGACAATTAGATTCAGAAAAGAGGTCCATTGCATTAAATGGCATCAGAGAGATTACATTTACACGGTATGAGGTACAGTATGTAAGTAGCTCTGTATTTCTCGTTGAAGGATGATCACTCAGAGTATTAGATCTTGCCAGTTTCAGGCATCTGGGCAACTGCCAGGGAACTGTTTCAGATTATAGTTTCTTATGTGGCAGAAATGACAGACCACTGTTAACACTTTCTTAATTCAAAGCATTCGTAAAATGCATTTTTCAAGACAGCAGATTCTTAATGAACCTGTTCACAGGTTTCTTGGTTTTAAGATGTCCGGGTAATCAACAATTTCCACAAGTAACTAAAATAAAACAAACAAAAATACCTCAGTGCAAAATATCATATGTTAAAAACGTATTAAGGTCAATAAATGTTGCAGTGTACCAGTTAACGTAATCTCAAAAATCCACTGCTTCACCTTTGGCACTTTCAAAAAGTTGGACAAAAACCCCTGAAATAATCACATTCTCCTTTCTGCATTTTTCTTCCTTGTTGTTATGCTTCCCAAACAGCCACATTTTAATCAAGTTACCCAAGATTTTTGCAACTTCACTATAGCAAGGGAGGGGGGGAGATACTTTATGCACATACAGTAACACCCTTAACTCCAGCCAAAACGCTCATTCACAGTAGACTGGTAGAACAGCGCCAGCTAAGGAAGCTCTGTTAACTTACACAGTCCAGTCAGTCAAGGACTGTCTACTCCTCCAGCCACACTTCTTTGTTGATAGTTTGCAAAAATCTAGGGGAGGATTACCAGGGTTGCAGCTGGATGGGAAACGGCTTTAAAAAAAAAAAGAAAACAAAACAAAACAAAAAACGATGGAGGATGATTGTTCCTATACGAATGATAAATCAAACACAAGTAAAATGTGAATCCTTCCTTCCTCTAGGCCAAGGATGGAGGTCAGAGATAAAATCTACCACTCTGGCCGGATAAAAGGCTGCTAGGGAGAAATTCCTTCCAAGACAGAAAAAGCATAAAGAGTAGAGTGCTTCGGTGCTAGTGGGTGTCTGCCCACAGGTCCGGCCTCCAGTTTCATCTGACAGACAAAAGGAACTCCGGGATTCCCAGCGCCGGGCACTACCTTGGGTTTGAACCGCCCAGAAGAGCCACAGGGGGGCCACCTCGGAGAGGCCACGAGCGAAGGTGCAGCCTCCACACCGAGGTCTGCCCTTCCAGAGGCTGGGAGCGCCTCTGCACCCCGCCCCGCACCGAGACTGGGGTGTGTCTTTTGAAGGGGGAGGGGGTGACTAAGGTCCTTGCTAATCCCAGACGAGGGGTCGCCTCCCGGTCGGCTTCCGCCTCTGCACTCCCGCCCCCTGCCCCGCTCCCGCTCCCACCCGGCCGACAGCGGAGCGAGGGAAGGGGGCAAATCTGGGTCTCGAGGCTGGAGAGGGTGGGTGGTTGGGTCAGGTTCAACCCCGGCCTCAGCCTCCCAGCTTCCAACCCGAGGGAGGGGCCTCGCTTCCACCGCCGCCGCCGCCCCCCGGTTACCTCGGCCCCAGCCGCCGCCGTAGCTGCCGCCGTGGCCGCCGCCGCCGCCGCTGCTGCGGACTCTCAGTCTCAGACACTTGCTTCGCTGAGAAGTCGCAGCCAGCAGCGCTCCCGGGACTCCAACTGCAGCCGCCTCCTCCGCCGAGCCCGGGGCACGCTCCCAGCTCCGGATCCTCCTCTTGGCTCCCAGCGGCTGCCAGTTCCAGCTTTCCCAGCGGAATCGGTCGTGCTAGTCCCAGCCCCCACCGGCCAACCGCCGCCGCCGCCGCCGTCAGGGCAGTGACTGTCTCAAGCAGCCCCCGGCCTGCCGGCTCCGCCCCGCCCCGCTCCGCGGCCCCGCCCGACCGGCCCAGGCCCCGCCCCAGCCCCCGCCCCCGCCCCGCCGCTCGGCCTTTCTTTGCTCGCCGGCTCCGCCCCCGCGCCCTTCCCCTCCCCCCACCGCGCCCTCCCGCTGCAGCCAGTGCCTGGGCGTGTGCGGCCGCCAGGGACCCGCTGCCTGCGCGGCGGGGAGACCTCTCGGGGCGGCGTGGGGGCCCCGCCTTTCTCAGGGGAGGCGGAGAACGGGGCGGGGGCTGCGTTCTCACGTCCCCGAGCTCACGCGAGTCGTTGCCCCCACCCTCCCCGTCACCACTGGGCCCTGATCCTTCCTTTGTCTTCCAGGCCGGAGGGACTCGCCGGCGGTTGGGGCCGTATCTGCTCCTGGGAGGGTCAGTTGGGTAGGGGTAGATTGCCTCTTCCCTCTCTCTGCTCAACCCTCTTGCCTCTCCCTGCTCAACCCTCTGGTCTTTCCCTTAACCCACTTGCTTCCAAAGCCACTTCAGGCCCCGTTCTACCCCTCAGTCGTCCGGTCTCCTTTCAGTCCATTAAATTCCAGGGATGCTTTTACTTTGGCTGGGACGAAGGGAAGGAAGGAAAGGACTGGGAAGAATGTTGCAAAAATAGAAATAGTGGGGATTTAGGGTGGCGTTCCTAACAGCCTCATGAAAAGGACGTGGCCTCCATCAGAGGGAGGTTGACAGCAGGCTTGACTGGGTCTCAGGCCCCTGCTCCTCAGGGCCACCTGATCACCCGCAGCGTCCACTAAAGGGGGAAAGGTCCACGGTTCTGTGGCGTCAGGAAATGCCCTAGAGGGCCTGCTCACAGGGGCCTGTTGTACTAAGCATGTCAGTTGTTTGCACTCACTGGACCTGAGTTGCTTAGATTCCAAATTTCTGCCAGGAAAATAAGTATACCGTCAACTGATGGAATAGGAAATGTAGCATCTTTCTATTCTAATTTTTTATGCTAAAATCCAGAGTGCTCTATTTCCCATTCCTCATTAACTTGAATGTGTTTATTTGCCAAAATATTAAGCCAGTCTCCCATCTGGTTTTAGGAATTTCATAGTATAGCTATCACATTTAGAAAAATGGGTAAACAAATAGATCGTATTTGTGCTTACTCTTTCATATTGTTTATTCGTGCCAACTGAGGTTTACTGATCTTAATATTTAATTTTAATACATGTACCCTGAATTTGGGGCTTCTTTCGTAAACCACAAGCAGAAGAGGCAGAGTATAAATTCTCCAGAATTAGGGGGATGAAAATTGATTTTTAAAAAGCTACAATTTTAACTTATTTTTACTTAAGCGGTTTTAATTCCCACTTAGCTTGTTTGCCACGCAGCTTTATTGTCATTGAATAGGTTGACTCCTTCAGTTTCATGGTTGTAAAATTTTATATTTAGAGGAAAATTTAAATGAGAAATATGTACATCATGTTATCGTTTCTATTAAGCTGTTTGCTAACGTGATATTTAAAATAATTTCTGCCCAGTAGAGAAGTTACCGAAACTTTTTGATTAGTGGGCCTCATTTAGGATAACTAAGCACTGTCATGGAATGCTGTTTTAAATAACATCAGCTGTAACTAAGCTGTAATTAGTCTTCAGACCTAGTTAGAATTTTATGTTTTTTGCTTTAAAATTTATTTCACATTTTATTATTGCTTTTTGCTTTCTTTAATAGAAAACCCTTAACAGTGACATACACACACACACACATATATAATTTTATGAAGCTTTTATTTATTTATTTATTTATTTTTGGAGACGGAGTCTCGCTCTGTCGCCCAGGCTGGAGTGCAGTGGCCGGATCTCGGCTCACGGCAAGCTCCGCCTCCCGGGTTTACGCCATTCTCCTGTCTCAGGCTACCGAGTAGCTGGGACTAAAGGCGCTCGCCACCTCGCCCGGCTAGTTTTTTGTATTTTTTTTAGTAGAGACGGGGTTTCACCATGTTAGCCAGGATGGTCTCGATCTCCTGACCTCGTGATCCGCCCGTCTCGGCCTCTCAAAGTGCTGGGATTACAGGCTTGAGCCACCGCGCCCGGCCGAAACTTCTTTTTATCAATTGCCTAAATGTTAAACGTGTCATAAGCAGAATACTTACTCTTGGTACATATTTACGTACTTTAATCAGTTTCTTAGTTGTATTTTCTCCAATACCATATACTCACATTTTTCCAAAGAATGCAATTTTTTTTCAATGTGGCCTTTCTTATTTTTAATTTGTTCATAAAATTTCCTGAAATCACAGTTTCACATGAATTTGAAATTACTGACAGCTTTAACGAATGCTTCTCTGAAGACTATAATGTTTTAAATGGAAAATTAAGTGGTGAGATACGTATTAAGCTCAAAACACACTGCTAAATAAAATCTATTCTCATTCTTTCTATACTGAAATGTACAAATTTTTCAGTCCAAATCTTTTCCTAGCTGTTGTCTTTTTTTAAAGCTCACTTAGTTATATTGTGCAACAAGTATTTTTACAAAACAAAGCTCATCATATAAGTCTTGAAAATGTATATTTATTTTGATGGTTTCAATCAAGTTTAAATGCTACAAAATTATGTCATCTCAACTTTAATCCATTTAGATACAAAATATAGTTTCATCCAGTTAGAAGCAACAGCTCCATCCAAAGATTCCACAAGTTGAGATTTTCCAAATCACAATTATAAATTTCAAAAATTAAGTCTTTTATAATGTCTGTGTTCTCATCATACAGTACATTCAGTTCCTTGTTTGGTAGAGTTAAATTTCAGTTTCTTTATATTTGCAAGCTCTGTAATAATTATAACAATACCTAAAAGCTGCAAAAGTTGAATACTGTGATCTTAGAGTTCCAATGATTTTACATGAAAGGCTATGAAAATTTAGAGGACTCATTTTAGTCCTCTAAATTAACTTGTGTAAGTCACTCAGGTTTATTTACAAAGTGATATTTTATCCTTGGCAGTCTTTCAAGTTGTGCCACATATTAAAATTTAAAATTTAAAGAACTCTGTGCATTGTATAAAAAGCGTTCAGCCTACTTGCTATACACTCTACTACAGGATAAGTCAGTCTCCACTTCACATATTTCGGATATACCTCACATGTAATTTTCTCCATTTACTACTGATTCTCAAAAGTGGCATTCTGGTGGCTTCTTGCATGTGGAAGGCAGCTGCAGCAAGCCCGGGCACACTGAACTGCTATACCACGTGTCTGGCAGGATCAGCAGCCTTAAGAGTTTCTCTGATTACTACCAAGCCCAGGATTTGGTATATATTATATGAATGTGTATGTGTATGTGTATGTGTGTGTGTATATGTATATGTTTATGTATCAACCACCCATATCAAGCTATTTTTATTTTTTCAGCTAGCACACTGCACACTGTCCTTCAACGGATAGTTACTTTGAATCTGGAAAAGAGTTATTACTGGCAGCCTTTCAGATTTCCCCACAAATTTAAAGAACTCTGTTTATTTCATCTCATATACTATTTAACGAGACCATGGCAGAAGCTGAAAATAAAACAAGGAAGGTCCATCAAACCATACCAGATTATTGTAATGCTACTATTAATAACAGTGTTATGTTTACATAAATTCACATTTTGTTAGTTATGTTCATTGGACTTGATGGAGACCTAGACTATAGAAAAACTTTGATTGACATGGGAGGCATAATGATAGGAACGTCCAACTGTGGCTACCCTCTTAAATACTCTTTTAAAAGAATGCTTATTTAAGCCTTACATTTTAAAAGTAATTGTTGCCAGCTGTGTTCATTCCTGTCCTTGAAAACAAGCCTGAAAATAGATGTTGCTCATAAAACGTGTAAGATATAGGTCTTTCTTTCAAAGAATTAAACAAATCCCCAAATAAGATTTATTTTGCAGAATTACCAGTGAAGAGAAATAAAGACTCATTGGCTGTGGTTACTAGGTGACTAGTTACAACGATTCACCTTTACCCTTCACTTTTTTCCATGTGCCTCGATAAAGCAAAAACTCTTAGTAGACCCCAAAATTACACCAACAGTACACATGACAGCATGGATCTGAAATTCATATTCTCATTCACCCCAAATATGCAGCAAGAAATTTAAAGAAGCAAATTAGGATTCTCTAACATGCTCCTCTATTGGATTCCCAGAACTGCTTTTTCCTACCTTTTCTTCTATGGGTCCATATGTAGTTTAAATGACCTCCTCATGCCAACCACAAAGTCACCTTTTCATCAAATCTCACCCTTTCATCAAATCTCAGATCCCAATAAATACCCTCCATGAAGTATTCTTTGAACTATATTTTAAATATCCAAGAACAGCTGAAAGTGGCTTAGTAATAAGTTATATCCCTGAGGCCTGTGTCAGTCATGTGGTCACATGCAATAATAGCAATAATTACATTAATTAGAAAATAATTCAATGTCATATGTGAAGGTAAACTTTCAATTATGTCCACTGTGCATCCTTTGACTAGATTTTGGTGAATCATTAGATAAATTAATCACTTGCTTTGCTGCAAAGAATTTATTCGTTTGACAGATTCCCAAGTAAAAGAGAGATACTATTTCACTTACTGTCCTGAGACTCTCTGTTTTGTAGAACCACATATTATTTTTTCTTTGTCCAGGTCTCTTATTACTTGATAAACTTGCATGCCTTGGCATTGGTAACCTCGGGAAGGTAGATTGTATTAGTTTGGAAGTTTAATATTATGTACTAGAAAGCATAAAAATAAATTAAACAGTCTGTGGGAGTAACACATCTTATAAGACATTTTTCTAAGGCCACAGAGGCTCTTGTAAATATCACTTCCCGTCCTACATACATTTCCAGGGAACTGTACTGATGATGTGGGCAGGGACAGCATGTACCACAGCTGATCCAAGAAGCCTAAGTCTTGGTGGTTACTTCTCAGAAAGTTTTGCTTTGTTTTTTCTAAGTTAGGTGGTAAATGGCCACCAAGAGGTAATTCATAATATCCTGACTAGTCAATCTTACCTAGGTGCCTATATTTGTTATTAGTGCTCTCCAGTCAGCTTAATATATGATCATTCCTTTGGAATGTTAAATTTTTATTTTCATTTAATACTGATTAAACCCCTTCTGTTTTTGAAAATTATTCTGTCAGAAAAATGTAACTGGAATCACAAATCTAGACTAAATTGATTGAGGAACACTGTATGCCCCGTGGTTTTTATTTTGTTTTGAGACAGGCTCTTGCTCTGTCACCCAGGCTGGAGTCTAGTGGGGCAATCTCGATTTACTGCTACCTCCCACCTCAGCCTCCAGAGTAGCTGGGACTACAGGCATGTGCCACCACGCCTGGCTGATCTTCATATTTTTAGTAGAAACTGGGTTTTGCCATGTTGCCCAGGCTGGTCTTGAACTCCTGGACTCAAGGGATCCACCTCCTCGGTCCTCCTCGGCATGAGCCAGTGCACCAGGCCCCAGGCGTTTTAACTATGAAACACAGGGCCCTGTCAGAGATTATTGCTGTTTTACAAACATACTGAAAATACCAACCTACAGTTATTTTCTATGTAAATGTGTGGATTTCCACACTGTTGAAAAGGGAAGCCATGATTTTATGCCTTTTTTCCAACTCACTGTGGTAGCTAGACTCCAAAGGTACCCCCAGTGAGCCATGCCTCCTGGAATTCATGTCCTTAAGCTGTCACTTCATTTTGTATCTGGTCTTGCATTAACCATTGGAATGTGGCAGAAGTAACAGTGTGCCAGTTCCAAGTCTAATTTTGAAGAAGACTGGTAGCTTCTGCATCCTACTTTGGCATGCTCACTTGTAGGAACCACCATTAAAGAAACTTGGCTACCCTGCTGAAGAGGCCATGCAGAGGGGCCTCACAAGGAAGCCACGAGGAGAGGCCCTGAGATCACATGGAGAGATGGAGAGGCCCAGCCCAGCATCCCAGTGGGCAGGGTGATGGGGGGAACTTTTCTGATGACTCTAGCCCCAGCCAACATCTAGCCAACTTCTGCAAATGATGTAGCTCTGGAGAAATGAAACAATATGCCCTTGTTTATACCATCCTGGTTTTATTTGATACATATATTATCCATTTGCAAAATAATTAGAGAAATGAGATAAAGGTTAAATGAATTTTTGAAGTCATATAGACTGAATGAGAATGCATGCTTATTTCCAAATGTCTTTTCTCTCTATTACATACTCCTTATCTCATTAGAAACCTTTCATCAACAAGGAAGCCTCTGATTCTAGCCTATTAGACAGCCACTTGTTACTTCCAAACATGCAAAAGCATCTGGCTCCGGCATAATGCTTCATAATACCAGAGTCAGAAGCTCCCCTCTCAATTCACCTGCAAAGTTTTATATAAAAATGGAATGGTGGCCAGGCGCAGTGGCTCACGTCTGTAATCCCAGCACTTTGAGAGGCCGAGGCGGGCTGATCACAAGGTAAGGAGATCGAGACTATCCTGGCTAACACGGTGAAACCCTGTCTCTACTAAAAATACAAAAAAAATTAGCCGGGCATGGTGGCGGGCGCCTGTTGTCCCAGCTACTCGGGAGGCTGAGGTAGGAGAATGGGGTGAACCCAGAAGGCAGAGCTTGCAGTGAGCGGAGGTCGTGCCACTGCACTCCAGCCTGGGTGACAGAGCGAGACTCCGTCTCAAAAAAAAAAAGAAAAAAAAACAATGGAATTTCCATTGCTGGGGAAGGGAGGAAGGGAGGGGAGGGTAAAGCAATCTAAATCGGAAGCACATTGTCTCAGTAATGCTATGTAAGTTCTGAATACCTAGAGTTTGTAACTGATTCAAAATTTAAAAAGGAGGAAAATCATTGTTTTTCCAACATTTACCTTAAGGAAAAGCTTTTGTTTAATTTCTTTTTTTTCATGGAGGATTCTATATTTGCTCATTATTGTCTATATATTTATATTCTATATTTGGATATTATTAAGAAAATTGTACCCAGCTAAAATGTAAATAATTCAGGTGAACAAATGCATTAATATTTTGCTAAAGAGTCCATGTTTAGTGCTACAGTATTTAAACATGGAGATAAACTGGTTTAATAGAACTCAGAGATCATAATTTGATGTGAGAGTCCCACAAAATTTATTGTTACAATCTCAAAAAGCTAATAAGAAAAGTAAATCATTTGCAGCCAAATCAGGTGGATTAAGACCCCAAGGATGTGGGAAGCAAAGAAATCAACCTCACACTTAGAGACATACTAAGAGAGAGGGAATCTTTTTCTCTAAGAGACCTCATGGAAGAAAGAAAAAGGTATATGGTCTGGAGTTGTTTGAGAGAGAGAATACATCTGAGAAACAGCTTGTCTGTAAGGTGGAACCATCATTTGAGCATTAAAGATTTTATGGTTTATGACAGTGTAATCTTGGTCAGAGCCACCACATACAGCTAGCTGCACAGGCTGTGTGCTGCACAACTTCAGGTGACACCATTCAAATGGACTGTGATGTGGTTCACATGGACTAGAGTACATCAAGGTTGTGAATGCAGTTAAAGAGCATGTTTGAGTATTTGTAAAAAAGCCAAATTTCATGAGTTGATACACAAAAGTTTATTTCTCTTCTCTAATAAAAAGCCCATAGCTTATATGGTAGCTGTACGATGCCATCAGGAACTGCCTTTCTTTCTCTTCTACCCTCTTGAGTAACTTTCATCCTCATTTTCACTTCACCCTTTGGTAAGATAACCAACTTCTTCCATGTTGCCTGGGGTTTTCTCTATTTTAAAATGAAAAGTCACATGTCTAGGAAAACTCCGCAGTCCCTGATTTTACCAGGAGGGTTGGTCACCCCACAAGGTCTCAAACTGTCATTCTACCTCCATCTCCTTTTATCCGTTAGAAACAGAAGATGAGGGAAGGAGTAGTGAATAAGTGGTAACTGGCACCTATATCAGGAAAATAAAACTTTTTCAATAATTGTCAGCACATTTGTACTTACGTTTAATTTACCAGAACTACACAAGGTACGTAGGGAAGTAGATTATATTAGCTAGACACATTGCTGCTCTAAAAAAAAAAAAAAAAATCAGAATTCTATTAATATTAGAAAGAATTAGATAAATTATATTAGGAAGAAATTAGAAGTGCCTGCATAACTTTGAGGCTTTCTGTAATATTCTCAGCATCTCTGGAACACAGTGCAAACAATGAAGGCAAATTGGGGCTGGGGATTGTCAAAAAAAGAATACCAGAAGGCTAAGGAAACATTACTTAGGGGTATGCATATCATTATTGAAATGATTCACTATGCGCTACATACTGGCAAGAAATCAGATAAAGCCAGGAATAGTGTTACCTATTGAGAAAATGATAGAAAGGATAAGAATTTGGAAGAAAATATCAAGGTTTATTTTAGATCCTGGGGAAAATACCCGTATGAGAAAGTGATTTCTTTCATTTCATTGCAAACAGATTGTTTGCCTTCAACTTAATATTTATCAAGTAGTTCTCTTTTGTTCATTGTAACATACTAAACTTTAAGGAGGAAACTTTATTTAAAATTTTATTAAAATGATATTTCTATTACACTGATAACAAATCAACAAATAAATTAACAATGAAAAGGAAAATCAAATAGAAAAAGAGGTAGTGATTTGATAACTGAAAGATTTTTCAAAATTTATTTCAATGAATATGTGTGTGGAAAGTTTAGCTAAGCATTTTAATGTCCCATGACAGTTTGAATAGATTATGGATCAAAAAGGAAAGCCGTTCATCTGCAAGTCATAAGTGACAACTGAATTGAAAACATCACCTTGTACTTAAATTAGACCACATTTGAATTAGTCTTATATGCATTTATTCTGAGTGGGAATAAATAGTGCGGTAAGAATCCCTGTGAAAGACATAATGTTTATATGTGAATGTTCCAATTTCTCCTAGTTATAGTTAATGGGATTAAAATACAGTTTAATCCAATCCAGCAATATTTAAATAAATATGCTTTAGAGAATTAGTAAAATATAATAGGTCTGGAATTATTCAAATTTTTCTTTGTGTCTATGAATAAATGAGAATGAAGTGACAGACTTGATAGACTAAGATTGTGAACATGCTGATAGTAGGAATTTTCAAATGTCATGGTGAAATATAAAACAACCTTTTGGAAAGAAATAACAAATTTGATTTTAAGGTGTGGACCTCATTTTGATTAAATACTATTAAATATTAATTATTATTATTATTATTTTGAGATGGAGTCTCGCTCTGTCACCCAGACTGGAGTGCAGTCGTGTGATCTTGGCTCACTGCAACTTCCACCTCCTTGGTTCAAGCAATTCTTCCTCCTCAGCCTGCTGAGTAGCTGGGATTACGGGCACACACCATCATGCCTGGCTAATTTTTTCTGTATTTTTAGTAGAGAGGGGGTTTCACTATGTTGGCCAGGCCGCTCTCAAATTCCTAATGTCAGGTGATCTGCCCACCTCAGCCTCCCAAAATGCTGGGATTACAGGCGTGAGCCACCACACCCGGCCTAAATATTAATTATTTCTTTCATCATTATTATACTAAGGATACGATACAGGGTAAATAAAAAAAGATGGAGAGTAGATGATATAGATACATCATAATTATTTTTGAGTCAGGACATGGTGAACATAAACAGATTAATTTCTCAGAGAAAGAATCCTCCCTTATGATAACATTTAAAAGTGTAAATTGGAGATTCTATATATTTATATTAAGATGGTTGATATGTTTGGGATATTTATCCCACCCAAATCTCATATAATACCCAGTATTGGAGGTGGGGCCTGTTGGGAGGTCATGGGGGTGAATTCCTCATGACTTGTTTGTGCCTCCTGGCTTGCTTGTGCTATTTTTGCTACAGTGAGTGAGTTCTCATGAGATGTGGTTGTTTAAAAGTATATGGCACCTCCCCCAACCCTCTCTCTTCCTCTTGCTCTTGTCATGTGACCTTCCTGCTCCTGCTTTGCTCCCTGCTATAACAATTCCTTGAGGTCTCTCTAGAAGCTGAGCAGGTGCCAGCCCCATACTTATACAACTTGCATAACCATGAGTCAGTTAAACCTCTTTTCTTTATAAGTTACTCAGTCTCAGGTATTCCTTTAAAGCAACACAAGAATGACCTGACACAATGGTCAAGAAATTCCATTGATGGAGTCAAGCCTGTAAGCTTGTGTACTGATAAAATGAGCCTGGAAATTTTGACTTCTTCGAAGGAAAACCAAGTCTATATATCATTTTTGTATAATACAAATGAATTTAAAACATTTTAATTATAACATTATTGTAAAACAATTTTTCGGAGGATGAATATTATCTCCTTTTGACTCATGGAGTGGAAGAAAAATGTCATTAAAGTGTTGATTAAAAAATGTCTCCTCCTTAACACTTTTGTCAAAAAGACCCAGCAGTAAAAGGGAAAGTTTTTGGAGGAGAATTTGCTTTTTGCCCCAAATCAGCTTTTTATGGGGTAATCGATTTTTTATATCTATTGCAACATCGTATACTATAACCTAAAGCTTAGCGGCTTGAAACAACACTGATTTATAATTTCTCACATGTCTGTAGGTTGACTGGGTGTTTCTTCTGCTAATCTCACCTGGGCTTTATGCAGGTGCAGCCAGCTGGTATCACTCACATGTTTGGGTCATCAACTAGAATGACTGAAAGAATGGAGTGACTGATTGCACTTTCTACCTGTGGCTTCTTCTCAACATGATGCTTTCGGAGTTTCCTGAGAGTTTAGGAAGGATGCATAAATCCTCTTGAGACCTAGATTCTGGAACTCAGTGTTACTTCTGCTAGAGAAACTCACAAGGACAGCCTAGATTTAAGAGGTGGGGGAATAGATTTCACCTCTTTATGGGATAAAGTACAAAACATTACGATCATACTTGTAAAGTACCACAAATGGAAACCCTTAATAATGTAATAAACAATATAAAATCTTCACCAGAAAAAGCAAAAAACACACATACACAAATTCTATGTTAATTTTAAAGGAATGGTGCCCTTCTATGTTGTAGGACCCCAGATCTTAAAACTTTGATTTAACCAGCTGAAATAACTCAGAAACAGAAAATCAAGTGCAGCATGTTGTCACTTATAAGTGGGAGCTAAATAATGGTTATGCATGAACAGAGAGAAGGAAATAATAGACACTGGAGATTCCAAAAGGGAAAAGCATCAGAGACGGATGAGGTCTGAAAAATTACCTACTAAGTATAATGTTCACTATTCCAGCGATGGGTACACTAGAAGCCCAGTGCCACCACTACACAATATATCCATGTAATAAAAACTGCAGGTGTAACCCCTTGAATCTATAAAAAAATTTTTAAAAAATCCTGCTGGTCGGTGTTCAGAAGGAAATGAGGAATATATTATTGGAAACTGGAGGAAGGGAGATCCTTGCTGTATAGTAGCAGAAAGCTTAGAAAAAAATTGCTAAATGTAGAAAGCAGACCTTGTAAATAATGAACTTGGATATTGGGTTGAGGAGATTTCTAAGCAAAGTGTTGAAGGTGAAGCCTGGGTTCTTTTTTCCGCTTATAGTAAAATGTGAGAAGGCAGATAAACTGAAGAAAGTACTGTTCAATTAAAAGGAGCCATACTTGATGATTTGGGAAATTCTCAGCCTATATGGATGGCAAAATATGCAAAAATTAAGAGATTACTTCTGAATGTATGCCACAGAGAGAAACTCAGGATGTGACTGTACAACTTTTTGCTGCAACCTCAGAAAAAACAAAAAGGCAGAGTGTTAAATACAAGAGATTAAAGATATTTATCATAACTCTTCTCAATCAAACCAGAGAGCCTCGAGGAAGCTTATTGACATCGTCCCTCAGCCATGTCAGCAGAAGCCAAAAATAGAGAAGGAATTATTCCAGAAAAATCTGTGGATTATTTTTGTCTAATGGAATGAACTGTGAAATACACAAAAAGCCCACAAGGTAATTGGGAATAATTCATGAGAAGAACTGACAGCTGAGACTGAAAGGGACAGAGACAATATGAAGAAGGAGGAGACTCTCTTAACCCTGAATTTATCCAGGCAGGAAGCAGGGACTATTAAAACTACTCATCAACAAACACATGCTACCTTTTATGAAAAAGAAAGGATGTCTCAAAGCCAAGATCCAGAGGATACAGTGGAAAGCTACAGAGGATGTTCCCAGGCCTTGAAACCTAATGGAGTTTTCCCAGCTGGATTTAAAACTGCTTCCATTTTCCTCATTTTGGGACCAGAATGTTTTTAACTGTGTTTTCTATTGCCATGTAACACATGATCAAAAATGCAGTGGCTGAGCAGAGGTACCTGAGACAGGCTCCAGTGTTCTCTTGTACCCAGTATGGTATGAGTGAAAATCAAGTGTTTGTTATATGCTTTGGAAGATCTCACACATACCTGAGATCTAGTCGTCTAGATTATGGTTTAAGTAGGACTAAGGAAGGAAAAGCAGCAACTTACATGGACTAATAACCAGAGAACCAATGAGAATATGGACATTTTTAGCAGAAACCAGTATGACTATATGATGACAACCATTAATCAGTTCATCCTCTTTCCATTTCCTGCTGTTTCTTAATTATGTTTGAGCACAGAGGAATCCCTTGGAACATAGATCTAATTTCAAGAATCACTGGGAAGATAGACTCTGAGTTGGCCAAGCAAACCGGGCATTGACTGAGGAAACCCAAATTTTTTTCTGAGATTATCCTAAATTGACTGAAATTCTGAGATTAAGTTTCTAATATTCAGCAAAAGGGGAGCCAAAATAGAAATAGTTTGAATTACAGAAAAAGCAAAATCATGTTTCATGTACATTGAGTTGAAGACTAATTTTTTTTACATGTTGAACTTCCAATGTGGGTCTTATAACACTTTATTTACTTTATTTGCTGGCAGTTCCATCTTCTTCACATAGATTGTAAACATTTGAAAGGCAGTAAATTGGTCTTACTTGTTTTGGTATTACCAATGACTGCATGCTACTTGTTCACAAAGGTGCCCAAGTACATGTTGAATAATAAATACTTACCATCTTTGATCATTGTTTCTTTGATACAACATCCTTGTGATTCTTTATGAATAAAAAAGCTATTTCTGAGTAGTCACTGTAATGATTTAAAAATATAAACTTTTTCTCATTTAAAATTAATTTATTTATTCTTTTTTGACTGTATTGGTAATACAAAGAAAAGTAGGAAAAAGTAATTATATGTTTTAATGACACAGAAATTGGATTCTAATCTTCAGTATCCATATATACATATTAAAAGTAAACTGAGTCAGGCTCTTTTTATGAGTGCACTATTAGCCTTTGAGAGTTTAGATGTAAACTAACATTAGCTAAATGAAAAATAAAACAGATAATGATAAACATATTTAGATCATTTCATGCAATAAGAATGAGTCAACAGAAAGGTCCAAAGGATCTTGTTCTAATTCCATTATGTATACCTTAATATTTTTATAGGGTATATTTAAAAATTCAAATGCCAAACAGTATAAGATAAGAAAGAGCAATTATATATAGGTGCTTGATTATAAAATTGCCCTAAAACAATTCCTTTGTCATTTATGTAGATTTGGGGGCAAAAGATATTAGTTATAATTGACAGGTATTTAATATGTGTGCTTGCATGTGTGCGCCTACTTGTACCCATATATATCCACATAAATATTAAATCTCTTAAACTTTAAATTGAGAAATATGAATTTATAAAACCTGAAATCAACCAGTATCCAACAACATACCTGTAATTGTCTACCTCAATATTATTACACTTTGTGAGAGAATACAACATGAATTAAAAACACACTCCCTGACTTGAAGTATGTGTACTGGAATTGGAAAACGAAAACAATACTGATAAAATAACTGAAGAATATTTATAGGACATGCCATAAAGTGAAGTCAATCTCTACATTTTAGACTCTGTTCTGTGATTTGCAAGTTAACATCAAGCCAAATATGTTACACCTGTTGCATTCAATTTAACTTTATAAGTTCAACATGATCATAGAAGATATTATACTAACAAGAAACAGCTGGCTATATATTTTTTAAATATTTAAAATACAATAATGAGGAACTATTTTACTTTAACACTAAGTGGTATATTTTCTATTATAAGACCTCCTGCTTAGATGGCTTCTTTTAACTGGACAAAGAGTGGGCAGCTGACTCAAGTCAGAGGATTTATTGATTGATCAGGCAGTCTATAGGGTGAATAGGCCTGAAAAGTTCTGCAAAAACTGGGATGAATTGGATCAATAACATTGTACACTATGGAGTAGATATTAGTATCCACAGAGAAAATTAGGCAGGTAACAGAAGGAGCTAGAAATGAAAGGATGCAGATACCATAAATTCCAGGATCATGATGGCTTATGCTAAAGAAGAAGTTATGAGAACACAGAAATTATCACTAAGCAGGATAGCTAAGGTAATAAAAAAGAAGAAAATTGTAAAATCAGTTTGTAAGAGAAACAAAAAAATAAAGACTCCAAAAAGGAGGCACAGGAATGAAACTAGTGGGACCATGTTCGTTGAAGAATCATGAATTTTTACTTCTGATGTTCCTAGTGCTGCCTTGAATCTAGTTCCAATCCCCACATGTCCTGATTCTACTCTGGATCTTACTCAGCTATTTCTGTATGTCTCATCTCTCTCACTGAGCCTTATGTTAAATCTCTGCTACTTGAGCTTGTTTAAATGACTTTGTTCCTTGAAACCAAAAGAGCCTGATCAAACATTATATTTTAGGTGCTTGGGAAACAAAGAATCTCTGTACCTAAAGAGTTTAGTCACCTGAAATAGGGAAAACATTATAAATAGATGATTCAGAATATATATCATAAAGACTGAATCATTATTCCCACAAAGGATATAATTTTTTTTCTGATTTTCATAATCCTACAAACATATAAATCTAGGCCTAAACTCTTTTTTGACTTTTGTTTCTTGTTTGCAAAAGGTTGTTGTACAACACCACTTGGGTGACCAGTGAAATTCATCCATGGCTTATCTCACTATTTTCAACAAAAATACTTTCTGTCCTCCTAATTTTAGTTAATGTCACTAGGATACATTCAGTAATATTGATTTGACACCATTGTGTCTTTTTTAATTTCATTTCTGTCAATTCTAACAATCTAACAAGACCCATAAATTGGTCTTCCTCTTTCCTCTTTCCTATACTAGCTGGAGTCCCTTAAATGGTCTCTTTGTAAATCAGCTTCAAAATTAATATTAGTAAGAACAGCTCTGATAGGTCATTCATCTCCCCCTTCTCAGAAACTCTCAGTAGATTCTCACTGCTACCAAGCCGAATCCTGATTCTCTGACCTCTTTCAAGATCAAGTTTGGTTTCCAATACTAATACTCATCATTACTCTAAATATAATTTCCACTTTGGTCAAACTGGGTAACCACTAGATGTTTCTATGTGGTTCGCCTTCCCTGCATGTGCCCGTTCTCTTCCCTCTTTTAGCATGTCCTTCCCACATTTTTTTAACCTATCAAAATTCTGTTTCTTCTTTCTATCTTTCAGGTATAATTTAAATCCCATTTAAAAAAAAAAAGTGTATTTCCTTAAACTTGTCACCAAATAAATTCTTTCTTACCTGAATTCTCATAGCAATTGGTTTGGACATCTCTAATGATAAATACTGATTATTTGTGGAGCTTATTTCCACTCTCATACTCAAACTTTTTAAAAGCAGGGACCATACATATTCATTATTGTATTATCCCCCCCTATCCATTACTCTGCTTTGGCATTGCTATTACTCAGGAACTCTTGTTGAATAAATAAATGTACTATGACTAACACAGGGAACCACAGAACTACTTTTATAAAAAGCAACCTCATTTAATATAGCCACAACATGATATTTTCATTTTAATTCAAATGAACATATCTTTCCATCCCACACAAATCTGTTCCTCCTCCTGGTTCCCTCTTACTGTTTGGCTACATTATCTACTTGGTTGCCCAAGTCAAAAACCTAGGATTCACTACACACATCATTTTTTCTTTTTCTCTTGATAATAAACTATATTTTTTCCTACTAAATATATTTTATATCTCTCCTTACTTTACTTTTTCATCATCACTGTTTAGTTAGGATTTTCATTATCTCTCTTTTCTGGTACTCCTGCTCCAGTTTCCACCATCTTCTACACTATTGCAGAGCAATCTACCTTCCATGCTACTGCAAAAATGATCTTTTGAATACAGAAAAGTATGAACATCATTCTTCTTTGTTAAAATTTTTTTCTCATTGACTGCCTTTAATCTGTGTTAGAGCTAATATCTTGTATATGGCCTTTTGTGATGTGTCACCTAACTACCAGTCCAAGTTATCTCTTGATCTTTTTCCCATATGCACTATGTGCGTAATAAATTACTTGTGCACATTATACTTTCATACTTTGGAAAGCATTCTGTGTAGGTACAAGGGTTATTTTCTTTAAACACTTTACCCTCAGAATTTGGTGGAGTGCATTTCACCATCATTTAAAAGGCACATGGTAAATTCTTTTGAAACAATTAATTAATAAATAAATAAATATAAATTATAGGAAAGGAAATTCCTATAATTCTTAAACCTTAAATCATTCTATGTTTTATTGTCAGTAATTATCAATCTTTTAAGGAGTAAAAGAGACATTAAGAATTATCTTTGTTCATTGCAAATGAATGGCCGTAAATAAAACTTAGGACTTGAGGCAGCAATAACATGGACAGAATTTTTATTTTCTTTAGTATTAAAAAGTAAAATGAGTAACCAACACTATAAATAGAATGCTAGATTATGCTTAAATTTACTATTTCACAAAATTTGAAAACACATACAACATTCTGCATTTTAGAAATGTGACAACGTAAAACATGTTTATGGCATTTTTCAATGATGAGGATAATTGAACTGGCTTTTTCAGAAATTATTATTATCACTGCTTTGGTCATCCTAATGCCCTTAAAACCTATATTATGTTAAAGAGAAAGGATGAAGAATTGTCTCTGCTTGGGATGATACACAGATTCTTATGTCTTTGGCAAAAAATATATCACAATAATAAGAAATCTTATACTTCAATAAAAAGTGAATATATTTTATACCAAACAGTTGGCATAAAATTGGGCAATATTCTGTCTGTGGCTCTCACCTTATAGATGAGAAACAATAAAGTAATTTTGGAGGATTAAAAAGCTCCATAAATCTTACTATTCTCAAGTTATCAGCTTTATTTCTCTATTATGGGTGAATTGAACTTCATTTTACATTCTATTTCATAGATGTCAGAGTTTTAAATATAATTAATATAAATTAACTTTTAAAGATATGTTAAAGTATTAATTATCCAGAGTTAAGACAGGTTATTTGGTATCCCAGTATTTATCCTACACCAAAATTTTATGTCACGATCACTACAATATAAAATGAACAATAGAATTTTTAATGATAAAAAGTACCTTGGATCTTAATATGTGAAAAGAAAGGCTGCAATATAGTACACTATAAAATATTCACTTTATCCTGAAATGATCATAAAATAATATGCTCAATTGATTCAGATGTTTGTTTTGTAGCTTTACAAATCAAATTTCATCATTTATTAACATGGAAATCTAATTATTGGGCTTTTACTGCTAAATATTATTATAGATCCTAAAAGTACATTATTCTATTCAATTCTCATAACTCTCTAAAGTAGATACTATTTTAAGTATTTTACAAAAGAGAAAACTGAGACATGGATTGGTTAAGAGACTTTCCCATAGCCATGCAAGGTGGTAGTAGATTTAAAACCAAACTTTCTGAGTCCAGGCTAGGTGTTTTATTGCTTAGTTATACTAGCCTATATATGATTTTTGTTTATATCAACATTGGAAGGTGCTCAAGAGGATATGTATATAATAACCTGGTAGTGATTGTGTAGAGAGGAGTATACATTAGCTTGGACGTAGGAATAAATAAAGTTGAGTGATACTATCTTTGTCAGTCCATGAGGCTATCTCTACTTTCATTGTCACCATCTTCTCTCAACTGGACAACTACTCTAACTGCTTACCTGCTCTCCCTTATTTCACCTTGTACTTCTTCCACTCTATTCTCTGCGCCTAGTTAGAGAGATTTTCCCAAATCTGTGTAACTTTTCCATTTAAAAATCTGAAATGGGCAATAATACTTAGAATGCTTTACATTCCCAGCACAGGCTAGCTCCTGTCTGTCATTCCATCCTCCCCTTGCACTACTGTCATTCCTTGAGCAATACTTGCAGGGCTATAGCCATAGGCCATGTAAGTAGCCAAAGAGTAACCCCTGAGGTTCCATTAATGCCATCTACAAAGGAGTTGTTCATGGTACACCATGTTCCCTTCTGTCAAAGGACCTATTCAAAACTTCTTTTCTTTGCATGGATGACTTTCTCCTGCACTCCCGCTCATCCCTCATATCTCAGTTATTTGATCAAACTTCTCTGAGGTAGAAGTTTAGAACATGTTCCTTTCCTCTAGTATGTAATTATAGAATCAGTAATTTAATGATATATATATATATATATATTTTTTTTTTTTTAGATGAAGTCTCACTCTGTCACCCAGGCTGGAGTGCAATGGTGATCTTGGCTCACTGCAACCTCAGCCTTCAGGGTTGAAGTGATTCTCCTGCCTCAGCCTCCCCGGTAGCTAGGATTACAGGCATGTACCACCACACCTGGCTAATTTTTTGTATTTTTAGTACAGATGGGGTTTCACCGTGTTAGCCAGGATGGTCTCGATTTCCTGACCTCAGGTGATCCACCCACCTTCGCCTCCCAAAGTTCTGAGTTTACAGGCATGAGCCTCCGCACCCCACCTTAATTAAGTGATTAACATAATTCTGTGTTGGACTCTTGAAAACATGTTGCCATTTGCCATCATTTTATCCACTATACCTAGGAGTACAGCACATAGTAGGTGCTCAATAAATGTCTTGACTAAATGAAGGTATTACATGAGCTTCTGTTCTTTCCTCTATGAATTATAGAGAACATATCAAAGTATCATTTGAAGAAGACTGTAACACAAAATGTAGTAAAAGAGATAAATTGGCTAGAATAACACATATCTTGAATATATACAGTATTTTTAACAATGAAACTAGATTTTCTAAAATGTTTCAAAATTATTTTCATGTAATGCTCACCATCAAGTATAAAAACAATGTTTTCAGAAGATTTGGAAAGAGTGACAATAGCATTCAAAACCACTAAACATTACTATGGAAACCTTTGTCTAACAAATTTGATAATCCATGTTGATAAAAATAAGATATTTTTGATAAAAAAGTAATGTTTTTCCCTAAACTACCTTCTCATTTAAGCCCTAACCCAGGGGAAAAATTCAAACAATTAAACTACCTATAAAATACGGACATTGACTAATCACAATTGGTGCTGGCATGTCCATAAAGAAGGCAAACTGAAAATAATTGCTTCAAGTATACGCACATGTGTTCATCGATTATCAGTCCTTCCTGTATTTCATATCTCCTTGGTCAAAATATGACATCTTGAAATAGTTTTTTGGACATCTGTATTCTTTAATTAATACGCTCAGTGAATATGCATTAGGTCGGGTATTGTGCTAGTGTTACAATGGTGAACAAAACCAGGTATAATTTTTGTCTTTCTGGAGTTTGCAGTACTCAGGCACACTGGGTACACTGGCACTTCTATGACTCCTTGAGTAGGCCTGGCATTCTAGAGGCCAGCTCAATATTCTTTCTTTCTGCCCATCCAGAAAAGTTTCTGTTTTAGAGATCAAGGTGCGCTCTCTCTCTCTCTCTCTCTCTCCCCCTGTCTCTCCTCCCCACCTTACCCTCTCTCCCCACTCCGCCGTGTGTGCGTGCGTGGGTGTCTTGTTGGTTCTCACTTTTGCATGCTCTCTTACACTTGCTACCACTTCTACCCTACTCACTTTCCCAATGGTCTGCTAAACATGTACACCCTAAAACACACATTAGGGTAAGGATAGGGGGCCCCAGTTCAATCTGAGGTCAAGTTATGTTCTCCTCTTAAGGCTTTCCTAAACAATCACAATTTGGTTATCATATTATGCTTGTGTGGATTAATACAATTAGTTTTCATTTGAATATTCTTGTGAATATACTGCATGTGAAGAGGGAACATGATGAAAAACATGCCAAATCTTTAAACATTTTAGGATATATTCCCAGGAGTAGAATTTCTGGGTCAAAGAATTTGCTTCATTTAGAGCCATACTTTTGAATCCATCTCTGTATTCCCATTTCTTCTACTCTGTTATTGCTCCATTTATTTCAATTTGACTTTCTCCCTTACTGAAATGGCTCTCATTAAGATTATCAATGACTTTTTAATTGCAAATTTAACAGTTGCTATTCCAGTCTAAAATGAGGTAAAATGACTCACTCTCAGTGATAGAAATTCAAAGTTTTTATACTATTATTCATGACACTTCAAAATTATGCCCCAAACTATTTTTTGCTTAAAATATTTTTCACTTTTATTAATTTATTACTTCATGCTCCTTCCTTATAAATTAATGAGCTAGTTTTATGCTTCACAGAAAAACTAAAAGCCGTTAGATAGACATCACTCAACTCTCTTTGTACTCTTCCCTACACCACCACTTCCTCTACAAATTCACATACCAGTGTGCCAGGGTTTATCTTCATCCCACTATACAATGGAAGTGGTCTAAAGTCAGTACTTCCACAATCGTTTCTAGAACTTTACTACATTATTTATAAACTTTCAGTCATGTAACTTCAACATTTCTCTCTCCAGCACATTCCAGCCTGTCAGAAATAGGAGGCTAAGATACACTGAAGCTCTTTTAAAGTCCTCCTAGATAATAGTAGGTATGGAGAAGGCATAGGGTGGGGAGACCTTAGGTTTACCAATATACTCAGCACATGTAGGTTGAGCCACTCCTATCATCTGACATCTTTCTTGGGTTCTACCTGAGATTAATTCAAACACCAATCAAATCAAAGTTGAGGGTTCCTGTCGGATATGGTTTGGCTCTGTTTCCCCACCCAAATCTCATCTCGAATTGAGGGCAGTTTGCCCCATGCTGTTCTTGTGATAGTAAATGAGTTCTCGTGAGATCTGATGGTTTAAAAGCATGGCAATTTCCCCTTTGTGCTCTCTCTCTCTCTCTCCTGCCACCATGTAAGATGTGCCTTGCTTCCCCTTCACCTTCCACTGTAATTGTGAGTTTCCTGAGGCTTTCCAAGCCATGGGGAACCGTGAGTCAACTAAACCTCTTTTATTTATAAATTACTTGGTCCTGGGTATTTATAGCAGTGTAAAAATGGTCTAATATACTGCCATAGAAAAGGTACGATAGTTTAGTTTTTCTGGTGAAATAATTTAGAATTCTAAACTTACAAGGCATGGATGTCAGAACAGTCCCTCTCTACTTATCCGTAAAAGCCTGTCAATTCTTACTTTACTTGTATGTGTGTCAGCTTCTCTCTGCTAAGGAACAAGAAGTTTTAATAATCATCAAGGGTATCTTCAAAATCTGCAGAGTAAGAGATACCAGTAGTGGAACTCATCTATAACTATAATTTTATATGGTGATTCTAACAAGGTCCTTACTGTGATTTTAAAAACATGTTCAAGTAAACTGGTTTTGAAAGAAATCACAATAAAGTACCTATTTTGAAGAACCTATTCATGTGAATGTACATTGTAAAAAGAAATTCATTTATTTCACAAAGACATGACTTATAGAAATTTGTTCTATCATTTTTCATAATTAATATTATTCAGGGAATACTAGTTTTGGCAGGAACAATGAGCCAATGCCTTTGGCTGTCTTTGGTGATATTTAATACTGAATTTCTGATTACTAGTTTTTAAGTTCCAGTGCACAAAGTCTCCATCCTGCTAGACTGTACAGGAGACAGTGATGCATAATAGGTCAGCACTGGATTCCTCAGGGCAGAGACCTCTTGGACATATCACTAGATTAATTGCTCTGAGCCTGCCATCCCAGCACTTTGGCAGGTCAAGGTGGGCGAATCACAAGGTCAGAAGATCGAGACCTTCCTAGCTAACACAGTGAAACCCCATCTCTACTAAAAATACAAAAAATTAGCCAGGCGTGGTGGTGGGTGCCTGTAATCCCAGCTACTAAGGAGGCTGAGGCACGAGAATTCCTTCAACTCAGGAGGTGGAGGTTGCAGTGAGTCAAGATCCTGCCACTGTACTCCAGCCTGGGAGACAGACAGAGACTCCATCTAAAAAAAAAAAAAAAAAAGACAAGGCAAGGCAGAAAACTTCCACAGAAGTCAAAGACAATAAAAGGTCACACCTATTTAGCCACAAACTTTTTATTTCTAAAACGTGGTTGTAGCTGAAAGCAAACCAGGCTTTTATAAAATGTTCTTATCCAGAGCCTTCCCCATGAAGAGTAATTTTCATTGTTTTATTTTCTAATCCACTGGTTTTAACGAAATGCATCTGCCACATTAAAGGAAGCTGTAAAATGATAAATACTCACAAAACTGAAAACTCCAGTTGCTTACCAAGCATATTTTGCCATTTTTGCCACATAGTGAACTTGAAAAAGAAAGTACATCTAGGTTATTGCTTTATGTTTTTATAAAGTATTGAGAGGTTCTTTTCTTCCTTTTACACAGTACCAACACAATTTTCTTAATAAAATAGGTAATGGCATTTTTTTTTTTTTTGCATGTACTCTGTGCAAAACTGTCACAACAAAGCTTAGCGCCATAATAGGTCACTGAAAGAGTTGTTACAAGCTGTGTGTCCTGGCTTTGTTCAATCCATTAGAATTACTAGAATTCCGAGGTCAGGAGATCGAGACCATCCTGGCTAACATGGTGAAACCCCGTCTCTACTAAAAAATACAAAAAACTAGTCGGGCGAGGTGGCAGGCGCCTGTAGTCCCAGCTACTCGGGAGGCTGAGGCAGAAGAATGGCGTAAACCTGGGAGGCGGAGCTTGCAGTGAGCTGAGATCCGTCCACTGCACTCCAGCCTGGGCAACAGAGAGAGACTCCGTCTCAAAAAAATAAAAATAAAAATAAAAAATAAAAAAATCAATGTTAACAGTCTAATATAAGGGCTTTCCAGCCGTCTAGGTTGTTGGGGAAGCGAAGGAGGACCAGGAAAGACAGTGCTGAAATTCCTTTGGAGTAGATGGGAACTATCAAAGAATACAATGTGAATTACTATCTATTTTGCCAAGAGAATGGTTAGTTTACTCCTTTTCTTTGAAGCTTAGTAGTGATTGCTTCAAATGCTGATGTATAGTCCTTATTCTTTGTTGTAAATTGTCCACAGGTTATTCAATATAGGTTTGCATTTTATTTATTTATTTTTTTAATTTTAAAAGCACTTTAATAAAAATTAAACCTACAAAACTGAAATAATACACATCCTAAAAATTATCTTCTTCCATTAATAGGAAGACGCTTTTCTATGCATGTATTTGGCTTAAACTCAACTCAGGATAACTGTGATGTTCACTTACACCAACAAATGCAGACAACTTGATCTAATTAACAAAAATTACAAACAGCTGAATGAACATAATATATGGGGAAATTATGGTCAGATTAATGCACAAGAAATACAAGAATTTTTAATGATGAAATATTCAGTACTCTTGTTCATTAATTTAGCCTTGTTTTTTTTTTTTTTTTTTTTTTTTTTACAAAAATAGTATCTACACTGTATACAGGGCTATACATCAGCTTTTTGTTCTCCCATATAAACATTACACATTCAAAACATGGTACCACTGCAGTAAATGAGAAAAGAAAAAACAAAAACAAAAACAGGAAAAAAGCAAACATACAAAAAACAAAAACACCTTAGAAAAGGGAGCTCATCCTAAGGTTTCTTACATAGAACTAAGAGTACATAAAAACAAAACAGATCAATTTTAGAGATGGCCTAATAGGCCTAGGAAACAAGTATTTGAGGAAAAACCTCAAAACAAACTTTGCCATTTACAAATTAACCTATCTTTTATACTTAACTGAACAACAGCTAAGTTTTAAAGTTGAAAATAAGAAAAATGAAAGGATCTCTTTAGCAGGTTGGTGTTTTTGCCTTGGTGTTCCAGTGAATTGCTAGAGTATGTGTCAAGTTCAAAGCATCTGAAAATTTCAAGTTGCAACTTACAAGAAGTACATACCATAGGTTAAGTAGGCACTTGATATTAGGATGATCAATAATTCATCTAAGTGCTGTATGAAACAGCATTTACAAAAGTTGCTTTATTCAACAAACTTTGAGGGAACCGTAGTACTGATAATGAGAAAAGTTAAACAAATAGCAGTTATCAAATGCAATTTCTTCACGTTTCATTCTACTGAAGTCAACCAATGACGACAATGGTATCTTGCTTACTCATCTAACAAATAATTTACCTTTAGAAAAATATAAGGATAAAAAGGTAAATGTAAAACCCTGCAGAGATGAAATCCAATAGTTTTTCTGATTATTGAGGCATCAAATGCCTGCCATTGTATTTAGAGGTATCTTGATATTGTGTCATAGGTTTATCGGCAATTCCAAATGTTCCTACTCCAACTTTGCCAGTCACACTCTCAGATGATGCAAAAATATTCCTCTTTACCTGGCCTTTTTTGTTTTTGGAATAGGCTCTGTTGTTGAATTGTTGCCATTTCACTTTCTGGTCCTCTCTTTCCTGCTCAAGTTCTTTTATTCTCTGAGCTTTTTTCAAAGCTTTCTTCCTTTTATATTCACGCTGCTGGGCAATCATTTCTTTTTTTCACATGGGTTTGTTGCCACTGTCCTCCTTTGCCTTCCCTCCTTATTCTACAGGCTTGAGGTTCAAGGGTGGAGTCACTTCAGCATTGCCATAACCAGCAAAGGTGATCGCAGCGGTGCCATTTTCTTCATCTATCTCTTCAGTCTCCGCTTCATAACACTGTCCATCTTCACTCCAGATTGCCATACACTTGTCTCCTACTTTCCATGAATGAGTAGGTTGAGTAGAAGCAAAACTGTCTGAACTTGCAAGCGTCTCAGAAGGTTGAGTTGACAGAAGGTCTTTGGTTAGTTCTATAACTTCTTATAAATCTTTCTTCAATTTTAGCAAATCTTCATTTTCTCCATTTCCAGATAATGCAGCTTCAACTTGCTGGAGCTGAGCTTTGTAGCTTGCCAGCTGCTTTGCTAAATCCTCTGACATTTTGTGTGGGGCTGGGGGCGGGGCGGCGGGAAGGGGTCGGGGCAAATGAACCCAGCGGTAGTGACGGCGGCAGCAGCAGCAGTAGCAGGAAAATCTCCGCGACAACAAGAAGACGACTGGTTCTGAAAAGGAAGAACTCGGTCGGCGGCGAGGGGGAGGGGCGCATTTTATTTATTTTAATATATCAATTCACATGTTAAAATTATTGTGAATACGGTTTCTGGTTTTAATATCTTATTTTTTATAGGAGATATGCCACTGAAGCCTCTTTTTGCTCTTATATTTAGCTGTTTTAAACACATAGTAGACAAAAAGTAGAAGAGGCTGAAACTGTGGTTTGTGTTTTCTTGCTTTTTCCCTAGTTCTTACTTCACTGCATGCACTTTTTATGTTTTCTGAGCAGTTTCTTAACATAGAGATACTTTTATGCTGTAGAATAGTGATTATATTAATTGTACCTGATTTTAGAATTTTATTGGAAATATTTTGATTATGTCACTGTTAAAGACCTTTCGTTCTCTAGATTAGAAAGAACTAACTCAAAGTTCTTTGTGCTTCACATCAAGAAAAAAGTTTAAATAGGGTTACTAAATTGGGTTACATAAATGATGCAATATGTTTGGAAAAGGCAAACAAAATCAGTTTTTCATTGATTTCTTCTTCCAATTTCTAGGGTACAGCAATGCAAATTTGATTGAGCAAATATTTTTCTCCCTTCCTTTACTCCATTTTCATTTGCAAATAACATGGAACTTAAAATTATTATTTGAAATCATTCTCATTTTACAATAAATGGAACCATAAATACATTCTAAATAAAACTCCGAATTAGGTGGATTCTATTAAATTTCACAGGATATAACTTTGTGGGATTTTTATTTGAACTCACAAGAAGTGTAAGTACCAGAGGGATTTAACATGAAGCTGATGAAATTTCTTGAGGCTCCACCCTCATGACCTAATTACCTTACCAAGGCTCCATATCCTAATACAATCATATTGGGGGTTAGAATACCGACATATTAATTTTGAGAGGACACAAACATTAGTCCATTGTATTGAAACATGCTCATTAACTCATTTTCCTTTTGGACAAGACATTTTTTGTGACTCCCTCTCCACTCTTTCCGTTTTTTTTTTTTAAATTAAATTTCTATCATTTTGAACGATAGTGAACAAAGATGCCATAATGTAGTTAATACAATGTGGGAAAGGCTGTCTCCTTTGCACGTTAGATATGGAGCTTAGTAAGTAAAACATTTTATTTAACAAAAACTATTAAGTACTTTACATTCCATAAAAAAATTAATAACTTAGAACAATTATGAAAAGAGGGGACTACTGAACAACTTGAACTAGAATATGGAATAAAATATTTTTTATTTGAGAAAATATGAATTTGAACAAGATAAAGAATCTATTTATTTTGCATTGTTGTCTGGTTACGTGAAGAGCTTAAGGAAATAAAAAATCTTGAATTGCTTCTCATAGGATATCATTAGTAAGGTAATTCTGGGTAGTGCATCAAAAAATGGACACAAGCAATTCCAGCACATGAGCTTATCTCCTGTAGAAAGAGCTTCTCTTGAAGCTCTTGGAACACTAGGTAACATCTTCAATATATGTTTTGGCAAACTAATTGATGAAAACAACAACGTATGATTTGGCTGTTATATGCATGAAAAAGAGTTTCAGGATCTTGAGGCTAACCATTGTCAACATAATGAAAAGATTTTGTAAATTCTAATAGTAATACCAAATAGTAATATGGTGCTAGGCACTACTCTAAATACCACACATATATTCACTCATTTAACCCTCATTTGACAGATGCAGAAAAAGGCACCAAAAGTTAATTTTCCCAGACCACACCAGTCCCAAGAGGCAGAGCCAGGAGAGAAATTGAGGCAGCCTCACTCCAGAGTTTATGCTCTCAACACTGTTTCCCTCTTCAAAAAGGATTATCGTAAGTGTGATAACCCATTGGGCTGGGGTTACTCACATACACTGTCTACATATGAGAGGTAATTTTAATCAAATATATCAAATCAATTGTATACTAGCTGAACTCTTCTTCTCCTGCCCCTGTAGTCAATTAACTAGTTTATGAGATTTTACTATAATTTAGTAGTTATTAATAATTATGTCCATTTTTCATAAGTCTATGTAAACTTTAATGTCAGTGGAAAAGGTCTTCTTACTCTTTTGGAATTCACAACTTTTGCACAGTGCTTTGACTTAGTAAATGTTTAACAGAATGCTACTTGAATAGGGAATGAATGATAGAATGCAAAGCATGATGTTAGTGTTTTAGGGGACCCAATAACTGGAACCCCTCTTCCCTACTCAAGGAAGTAATAACAACAAAAACACAAAAGACACAACACTTGGAAGGTAAAATTTCACCTTTGTTATTTCAAGCTAATACTGGAGAATGTAACTTATGTCTGCTAACAGGTATAACATTTGGTAGCACTTAACTTCTTGAATTAATTATCTATCACTGTATATAAATGATCTCGATTTAACAGTTTCAAACAACAATAAACATTCATTATATAACATCAAACAGTTTCTCCTGATGAGAAATTCAGGACTTGATTGCTCTAGCTCAGGGTCCCCAATGAGGTTGTTGTCAAAATGTTGGCCTGGGCTGTAGTCTGAAGCTTGATTGAAGCCAGAAGGTCTGCCTTGCAAATGGCTTAATTATATCACTTACAAGTTGATGTGGGCTATTGGCAATATCCTCAGTCCCTTTCCATAGGACTGTTTGAGTGTCTTCATAACATTGCCAGCTGGCTTCTCCCAGAAGAAGCAAGGCAAAAGTCAATTTCTTTTATGGTTTTGCCCAGAAAGTCACACACTGTCATTTCTTCATTATTCTATTGGTTTTAAAAGTTAGCCAGATTCAGAGTGGTTGGTGTCTACACAAACAAGAGGTAGCCGGAGGAATGAATCATTGGTGGCCTGTTGGATGCTGGCTACCAAGTCCCTTGTCACTGTCAGTGACTAGGGCTGGCCTCCTCCATCAGAAACTGAACCTGCCAGTAGAGAAACATGGTAAAGTAAATGCACAGCTTCCCACTGAGTTCACTACCAGAAAAGAGAATATAATAACGAAGGACGGAGCTATGTGGGCCAAGTTTCTTCCTCCAAACTCAACCATCAGATTATTGGTCTCAATTTCCCTGGAATAGAGAGAGTAAGAATGGCAAGAGATCAAGAGTATTATAATGGAATGAAACATTAAAAGTGGAATATAATAGTTATAGCACTAACACACAATACAAATTTATGACTGGAAATCCGTTGAATTGGGACCTTAATTCATTGAATTCTAGTGAAGATGATAATAATAATTACCCATCTTTATAGAGTTATTTGCAGTTAAAATCTCTTTAATGTTCATTCCTTTATTTAATTCTAACAATGTGTTATTATCCCCATTTTGTAGATGAATAAAAAAGAGGCCCTGAATTTAAGTAAGAGATTTAGTTTCTGTGTGGCAGCACCACAGATAAAATTCAGGTCAGTTTTTGCCATTTTATCTGGATGGCTCAGATTCCTTGAAACAGATGTTTTTGTCAGCATAGGTAAAGTAGGATGGTTGTAATACACATGAAAAAAATACTATTGACTTGATTGGTGGAACTGAATAGAAGGGGAGTATAGAAGCTTAAAATATATTACTTTGAAATTTTAGAACAGAATAGTCGGATCTGTGGGAAAATGGCCACTATAATGTTTTGTTTAGCCAATACTGGACTTACAAAAGGCTGCAAATTTGTCTTCAGCTGCTTCCGAGATTCTTTCACTCTTCTGTGGCTAAACAGTTAAAGAAAATAAAAGAGGACTGGGTGCGGTAGCTCATGCCTGTAATCCCAGCACTTTGGGAGGCCGAGACTGGTGGATCACTAGGTCAGGAGTTCGAGACCAGTCTGGCCAACATAGTGAAACCCCATCTCTACTAAAAAATACAAAAATTAGCTGGGCATGGTGGTGCACACCTGTAATTCCAGGTACTGAGGAGACTGAGGCAGGAGAATCACTTGAACCCGGGAGGTAGAGGTTGTGGTGAGCTGAGATCATGTCACTGCACTCCAGCCTGGGCAACAGAGGATGATTTTGTCTCAAAAAAAAAAAAAAAAAAAAAAAGGAAGAAAGAAAAGAAAAAAAGAAAAGAAAAGAGTTTATTTTTTTTCTTGAGATATTAATTGGTACAGTTTTTTGTGTTCCTTACTTTGTAAGACTTATTTTTTAAATGCATTTTTGTCCTTCAACTAAAGATGAATTTTGTCAGCTATTGTTTTCTTGTCCATACCTCTTACTGTCAGAACATCTCCTGCATACAAAAGATTTAGGGTGGAAATTAATTATAAAATAATCTCCCAAAGGTACTGCTGTGAACTATCAATTAACACTGTTTGGTGCTTTGATATTTTAAAAGGTTTAAATGGGGAAGTTTAATGTGTGTGTAAAGATGTGTGCAGAGTAAAAGTCCTGAAGCTACCAAAAAGAATACTATAAATCACAGATGGATTCAGAAATTTCTGAGTGAGGATGCAGATCATGACCACATTAATTTGTTTGTTGAAGATTCAACCAGAGTATGGCATGCCAGGTGCTGGATATTTAGTGATGACCAAGGTAGACAGGTCTCTCGTCCCTAGGCATATAATTGAGTTAGGAGGAAGCCATCAAATAAGTAAACAGGTTATTATGCGATGAAAAATTGCAGTAGGTGCCATAAAATAATAGATTTGAGAGAATATAATGAGCCTACTTTAGTTTGGAAGGTCAGAGCAATCCGTATCTAAAGAGAAGAGTTTTAAGGCTGGATCTGAAGAATGAATAAGAACCAGCTGTGAGCACTTCAGACTGAAGTTACAGAGATAATAAAGATTTTCATTCCCTGGAATTGACTCTGTATTGGTGAATGTATGGCTGTATAGAATAACATGTTTCTTATCTCTGTTCCAAAAGCCTTTCCAGTTCTTACCATAACATCACTACATTAATCCTGTTTTAGTGATATTGTTACATTGAGGAATGATGTAGGAGTTTAAGTAAGCACAAACTCAAAAAAGATCTGAAAAAATGCATTGTTTCCAACATATTTTCTAGGTTGAAAATTGGATGACTTCCCACAGAATTTGTATTTGAATTAATTGTTCAAATGTATTAACCTTGCTCAGTGGAGTTACTTTCAAAATGTATTTAGCTTGATCTTAGACAACAATTTAAATCTTATAAGTCCTCTTATTTTCATTCATACAAGACCTAAAAGCAAATCTCTATGTATATACATCCTTAATTAAAATAAATTCTTATGGTTATTTTGTTATTTAAACAATATGCAAAGCTTTGCATCTGATGCTTTTAATTCAAATATGCTGGTAACAACAAAAATAAATCTTAGCTCACTTTCTTCACAGCGTTTAGATCAGGTTTTAAGTTTTCTGACTTCTGTATAAGCATTTTCAGAAGTTAGCTATTGCCTTCTCTATCTCAGCGTTCCCTAGCCCTAGCATGGTACTTGACAGCTAGTGAGTGTTTCATAAGTGTTTATTGATGCGTCCTTGTTGACTTAAAAAGGTGAAGGATATGTGATTGTCTTTTTAAAATAAAATATAACATATTGGTGCTAGAAAGGTGACCTTTAAGTTGCTATGCCAAATAATTGAACAGTACATAAGCCTTGGTGCCATGATTGTTAAAGTTTGGGTAAGTTTTCCCTTGGATGAAATTTGGAAAAAATGTTTTAAATTTATGATACTATGCTTTGTTGGTATGCCGGGGTATTTTTGCTTCAAAGAGATTGGATAATGGTGTCAGTAAAGAAGACAGGCAGGGAAGTGAGGGGCATGGGAGTTTGCCCACCTGGTCCTGTAGCACTATAATCCATGGAACACATTTGGGAGATTGTTGGAACAGAACTTTTTAACGAGGAAAATGAAGAGAGCCACATATGATCTGGATTTCATGGAGGAGAATCTGTCTTCCTTTTCTTAGAGTAAGCTTCACTTTTTACATACATAATGATAATAGGTCCATATAATTTCAATGGAAACTTTAAAAATCATGTGTATTTTGGAACCGTTACATAAAACAGGTTTAGACCATTAACTGTTTACTTAGACTGCTAAGGTTAGAATCTCAGCTTCGGCATTGACAAGCTATGTTGTCTTGGACTAGTTAGCTACCTTCTCTGGGCCCAATTTCTTAATTTGCAAAGTGGACATAATACTAGTGCCTATATAAAAGGGTTGTTTGCCCTGAGGATCCAAGTACTTTATACACTTAAAATGCTAAGAACTGTACCTTGCACATAGTTAGCTCTATAAAAAGTATTTGTTCAATAAATAATAATGAATATTCATATTAAAATTCAAGAACGTTACTATAAGTTTTGGATAAGGGAACTGAAGAATCTTCGTCAAATGCTCCAAATCATTGAGTGGAGTTCATGGGAGAATAGCTCAAATTCAAAGCTTCTAATTCCAAGACTGTCAGCCATATGTGTGCCTGCTTCTTTGCAATTAAGCCACAAAGGATTAGAAATTCTCTGTTACACAGGCCTGGAGTGTAAGAAGAATTATATATAGATCTATAAAGATAAAATCAAAGATCTCTGAGAAGAGCCAATGTGTGTATAACAGAAGGGATAGCCCTAGAATGTGATGAGTTGCTCACTGTGAACCACTGTGAGCCACAAAGAAATGCATATGACCTTTTTTTCCTAATAAGGAACAAAAGGCATTAAGAAAAAGATTTCCAGCTTATAGGAATAAAGATAAAATTCTGTGTATCATTGAAATCAATGTGATGAACAATTTGCTACTTAAAATTCTTTTTTAATGAGCAAGATATAAACCAACAACAAATGGATTAAATTATTTCTTAGAAAATACTTCAAAGAATATTTTTTGAATATATAAATTAATGAAGACTTTAAAAAGGTCAGAACAAAGCAAACAAAGAATTCCTTTGGCAATTCACTGGGCAATCTCGATATATGTGAATTAGCAGGCTGTGCTGACAAGTTCTGTGTCATGATTTTTAACCCCTGCATCATGAAGTTTGGAGAACTAGAGCAAGCATTTAGAACTTACTGAGCAGATGTATTTGCTGAGGCTGAACATGCTGAGAAGCTCATCTGACTGATGTAAAGAATAGTTTACTAGAAGAACTCTGATGCTCATTAGTGATATTGTGAAAGTCTAATGTCACATTACCTATCACAAAGGTATCTTAGAATTAGCAATATACAAAAAGTACCTGGAGCTATTGACCCCTATTCCTACCAAAAGAATGAAGTATGTAACATTTTTATAATACTTTTTAACACTTGAGGCATAAAGACATTGCCTTCTGTTATGTGGAAATGACCATGGAATTATAATTGGAATTGGATCATATCTATTTTACTGTAGTCAATTTCTTGTTTAATTAATTTAGGTAATATTATCTCTCTTTTTCACTTTCAGACTTGCTTGCTTGAAATTTTCATTCTTCAAACATGTTTTCAGTACCTTTGGGTTTTAATGTCCTCTATCATCTTACAGGCTATTACACAATAGATGGACAAATAAGAGACATAATTCAGTTTCAGTGTTGAGGAGTTGTTTCTGTTTCAGTAAAGATGTTTTACACATTATTAGATTGGAAAAATTAGAAAGCTGAATAATGACAAGTGATGGCAGAGATGTGAGGATATGGGAAGCTTTGGAGGACAGTCTGGCACTTTTTGGATAAATAATTATAAAATGGATGATGACTCAGCAGTTCCATGCCTGGGTCCATATACCCAAGAGATACTTACAAATTCATGGTGGGGCATTTAGGAGCATTGTCATTGCAGAATTGCATATGTGTATATGTGTATGAGGTGAGTGTGTATGCGTGTATGTGTATATTTGTGGATGTGTGTGCAAGTGTGTATATGTGAGTGTGAGCATATGGGAGCATGTACGTGTGTGTGTGTGTGATGGCAGTTCTAGGCAATCCAGACATGTAGTATTGAGAGAGTAAATGCACGCTGTGAATTATGTACAGCAATTAAGTGTAAGAGATTACATGGATTCACAGCAACCTGGATGTATATTATATACATAATATTTTATTAAACTAAGAAATGAAAAATCAAAACCAATACATTTGCCTAAACTTAAAAATACTGACATTTGAGGTATATATTTTATAAAACTACACAAATAAAATTGTATTCACTAAACAGAATGAGTGATTGCTTATAATGGAAGTGGAGATGGGAGTGGGTGAGGAGCTAAAAGGTAATAAATAAAAACCTAAAATCAGAGAAGGGTTTTGTTTGGACCAATGACAGTAATAGGGCACGAACTGAGAAGTGCAGTGTAATTACTTCAACTGTCTGTCCCCAACATCCAAGAAAAAAAGTATTATAACAAAGGGAAAGTCTCCAAGAAATGCTCTAGAAGCACTTGGAGTAAGCACGTGCACAGATGAAAGAGAGAAAGAAAGACAGAGAGAGGGAAAGAAAGAAAGAAAGAAAGAAAGAAAGAAAGAAAGAAAGAAAGAAAGAAAGAAAGAAAGAAAGAGAGAGAAAGAAATAGAGAGCGAGAAAAGAAGGGAAGAAAGAAAGAGAAAGAAAGAGAGAGAAAGAAAAGAAGGGAAGGAGGGAGGGAGGGAGAAAGAAGAAAGCAAGCATGAAAGAAAGAAAGGAAGAAAGAGAGAAAAGAGAAAAAGAATAAAATAACTGTATTGTAGGAGCATCCCAGAGGAAATGAGATTTGAATGGGTTTTGTGCTGTTGAGTAAGAGTTGGCCAGGCCAGGTGGTAGAGAGGGAAAGTTAACAAGAAAGGGAAATACTCAAGTATATTCTGAACAATAGGAGTTGCAAATTCAATGGCATGAAATCAAGAATATGTGCCTTCTACTTGGAACCAAACATAGTTCAATATGACAAGAGCATATACTTCAAAGTGAAGTTATGGTAAGAGGAAGGGATAGAAAGGCAGACGGGACCTAGATCATGCAGGACCTTATATTCTGTGCTTCCACTTTTGAATGGGATTCTGAAGGCTATGGGAAGGATTTTCAACTAGAGTGTGATATTGTATTTTTACCATTCTGTCTCTAATTTTGGGCATGGTTATAATATAATATATGGCCAGTTCAAGTTTTATTTTATCTGAAAAGTCTTTCCTTTGTTTAATTCCTAAATGAATTGGATATAATCTCTGTAGCATTTAATACTCTTTTTTTAAAATAGCAGTTAGTGTACTCACAATTATGTGTCCTCTTCTTATCTGCCTTTTGGCACTTAGTAAAATAGGCCATATGTTGATAGATGATAGAAAATACCAAATCACCCATTGTTCAGTATGGCTCAGATGGGAAATGGTTTAAACTTGGAAGAAAACATTTTACCTAAGTATGATGGCTCAGATTTAGGTAACACGTAACACAGGAAACACAGTGGGGTTTTCTTCAAATGTGTTATCAAAGAAGAAGGGAATTACAGTGTGGATCAGAGGGGCAGAGAGTAAAACTGAAGGAGGATATTATCCTCAAAAAGTGATTTTTTGATTTCAGAGAGATACTTCCAGCCTTCTGAGAGTTATCTTGGGCTAGTAACCATAGTCACCATTGCTTGAATTTTTATTTTATCATAATAGTTCAGATAATGTGGTTCATAAAAATGTATCAACTACCAAATAAGGTTGTCAGCTACAACTTCAAAAATAAAGTCTGGATTTAGTTCTAGATAGATGATACAACCCTTCAAAAATATGGAATGCACATTCCGGGTATATACCACATTGTTGAGTTATTCGAAATATAAGGTTAATACTTGTGATTAAAGTATTAAAGGAAAGCTTTCCTTCTGTGTTTGAATTTCACTGGTTAGTTACATATTATAAAAATCACTAAATCTGTAACTATACAGCATATTTCTGCTGAAGTCTTTTATAAATAAAATGAATGTTTGGTAAGTCAATTTCTCAGTTGAATCTTTCCCTGCCAGCTCAACCACAGAACTCAGAAATAAACATGAATTTCATCTCAAAGTTTTCCAAAAGATTTTTGTTAGTGCAGTAGTTATTCCCAAATGATTTGGCAACAGGCCAATGACAATGTTTATTAGTTATCTCCCCATGTCCGCAATTTCCCACTGCCTCTTCCTGCCCCAACTCTTTCTCCTCTAAACCTCCTTATCAGCTAGGAATTATCGTAAGTTTTTAGTGACTTTCTGTTTAAAATATTTGTAAATAAGCTTTGGGGTAGTTATAATGATGTAAACATTTTCAAAAATCTGTATTTGGTCATATATTCCTAGCAATGATGTGTTTCTGTGCAAGTATTTGAGGGAGTCCAGCCCCTCTTCCCTATATTCTATTTCAGTACGAAGGCAGCCCGTGCCAGATTTAGTCCTAGCAAAGTGGAGGGCTGCCCAAGCGTTTGCTTCATTTGAAATATTCTGGTAGTCAAATGTTTACACAGAGTCCCCAAATCCTCTGTCTTGAATCCATCATATTATTTCCAACTTACTGTCTATTTGTGAAAACTTCTAGTTTGGATGCTGGTTTCCAAGGAGGAAGCAGTGAAAGCGTCACTATTGGTCACTGTTAAAACAAGATTAGCCAACGCATTGGAATTTGTACAAACAGAAGAAATCTTACCCATTCTAAAGTGTTCTTGTTTCTTCACAAATTTATCTCTGAAATACCCTGAAATGCACTGCTTTTTAAAATTAGTTCTTGGAATGTTATTGTGAAGGTTTCCTGAAGCTGTGGCTGATAAGCCTTACTTGGAACTATGTTAAATAATTTTAAAAGAAAGACAAATTCGCCATGTAGAGATCTACAACAGAGATGTTAAAATAATTTAAAACTTACATGAATGTACAGAATCACACTTCAATTAATAACCTATTGATTCAAATGTAATTATCTATACTAGGAAGCCAATATTCAAAGGCATTGCATAGACAGGGATTTATGACATGGAAGAAAGTACCCTGTGTTTTATATAGCATATTCTGTCATACTGTGAGTAAATAGAACAGACAATTTGTAAGCATGTTATGTGCCAACTAAAGATATATAGATTAACTGCAAGTGTCTGTTGAGATTTTTGAGCTGATTTAAGCAGTGTTGGTACATGAGAGATTTATAGACTAAGGAAAATTCTACTTGGAGGACAGAAGATTATGCCTAACTGCATTATACTTATTTTAGTTACACACACATTGTAAAACAGCAGTGAGAACATCAGCATATATGTGCACGCATTAAATTACATGTTGTTCATATTATAGTTCATTGTGGTGTTGTTTCCCTCGTTGCCAACAAGATTTGCTAAGCAAGTAGTTTAGTGATCACTAGTTGGTAAGAACAAAGTGTCACTGAGAGATACTGTCTCTCTAATGAAGAGCCATTTGTCTGCACACAGGAAATAATAACCAGGGCTTTATAATTGTATACTTTCTCTGAAAATGCTATTCAAACATGCTGATGGAATTAATGAATTTGTAAGTTATTTTTTAAAATTACACTTAGGTTTATAAGATAAACTCAGCATCTCTTTATCTTGAGTGATCTTCTAAGTGCAATCACTTGATCATCTTTCACCCACGCTTTTTTAATAATCCTACAGTACTTTGCATATGTTTTCATGCAGTATATTAGACTTTATAATTTTTTTTAAATAAATCTACTCCCAAATTGGGAGATTCCTGTTACAGGAAACTATAAACTCTATAAACTCACCTTTTATTTTCAATTTAGCCAAGGATCTGGTACTGTAGAATCTGATACACATTTCATAAATGTTTAATATAGATTCCTTTGCAGAGCACAGCTACTTCCTTCTGTGCATATAGTGAGAAAAACTTCATTAATTGCTTCACTGATTTAGATTTGATATTCTCTCAACCATTTATTTGTCCTAAATAGGGTAAATATATAAAGGAAATACTGATACCAGTTTGACCTGCTTTTTCTTGAACTTTCTAATAAATTTCACTTTCAAAGTTTAGACAGAGCAGGTCCTTGAAGGAATAGTTTTGCAGTCACTGAGTATTAGACCAAAGAAATAATACATTTTCTGTGGAACTTGCTTCACTGATGACCTTAAAACAGCACATAATTATTCTTGGTTTCTTTGATAAGCATGAAGTTCACAACACATACAGTCTACTGTTCTTTAGGCATTTTAACAGACATTTTCATGAATAAGTTTGACTTTTTTCTTTTTTGCTTTATAAAAAGAATAACTTGGCACTTTTAAAAATAAAATTTTCAGTGCCTTCCCTTGAAGATTTTTTTAGGGGCCCAGAAATGCAGATTTTTACAAGCCCCACAAGGGATTCTTATTTTAATCAAGTTTAATAAATCCAAGACAAATTAGTTTAAAACTCCATCTCTTTCTCTCTCCCTTTCAGTTTAAAACTCTCTCTCTCTCGTTTTTTTTTTTTGTGTGTGTTTTAAAGTGTAACTACTTAGTAGGTAATTGGCATCTACTTATGGGGAAGAGAGGGAGGGAAGGAGGGTGGAGAGAGCGAGAGACAGATTTTCAGAAGATCCAGTATTAATGAGGGCAAAAGAGAACACTTAAGCATGGGCATCAGTGGGTGATCTGCTGTAGTGTGGTATAACATTTTTGTAGGATGTGTATGTAAAATGTATCTAAAAATTAGACCTCTTAAAATGGTACATATATTTTGACCCTTCAATTTCTCTTGTATACGTTTATTCTCAGGTAGTCATTATGAAATTATGTTAAGATTTATCTGTAAGGATGCACACTGGCGTGATTTTTTAAAAAAATTAGTGAAACACTGAAAACAAAGTAAATGTCCAAGAATTTGACCGAAGGAAATGTAATACTATGTTTCTCTTTCCTGATCCAGGAATAGGGTATGTTCTATACCCTCTTAGCACTGTGCTTTTCTTGGTACTCAGCACGCTTGTTAATATTTCTTTGTTAATACTGAGAAATCATTATATATAAAGCCCATAATGACAGACACCGGGTCATTATATCTGCAATACTTAGAATAGAATTTGGGAATTAGGCAAATCTAAAACAATATCTGCTGAACATATGAACAAATGATTGAAGAGGAACTAGGCTGCCAGAAAACACTATAGAAAGATGTTTATTGTCTCAAAAGTTAATAATGTTTTCAGTTGTTCAAAAAATTGACAATTATAAAACATTATTTACATTATGTTCCTGCCTTAGAAAAAAAAGATATTCCGAAAATAAAACTTCGGAAGTTTAATTACCAAAGGGTAACACTGATTACATCATACGTTTGTAGTTATTGTTAATTTTTGTGGCTTTCCCCCCAAATTTTGTTTATCTATAATTTTTAAAGTGTCTCTAAAAGAATATATTGCCGTTGTAATAAGAAAACAAACATTATAACATTTTAATACTGCTGCCTGAAATGAATAATTTTAAAAAAGCCATGCCAGGCGCCAGGACTTGGAAGACTGAGGCAAGTAACAGGGGTTTGAAATTTGATAAAAGTCAGCAGGGCAAGAGAGTGGGAACGAAGAATGCCATGTGGAAGGGATTTGTACAATAGGATAGCCAAGTAAGAAATGGACTTGACAATTGGATACAAGAGGATACAATTTCAGCTTCCTACTCTGAGCTACATAGTGTGTGAGAGAATATATTTTTGATTCATTTGATTAAAGTTGTAATTTCTTTAAAGTTGTAATAACACAGAAACATACACATATACACTGACCTGTGAATGTGTGTATTGGAGTTTCCTATCAATTTTCCTTTAAGATGTTCCATCAGGGATATGTGATCATAAAAGATTTGAGTGTTAGGTTAAGTTCCTACAGAAGCAGTGCCTGAATCAAAGGTTTCTGTGTTGTGATTTATTTAGCAAGTGATCCTGGGGAGTGCAAGTATGAGATAAGGGAGGGAATCAGGAAAGGAAAGGCAGCCAATAAGGGGATATATAGAATTGACCATCACTATGAATAACTGACGCCCAATGTCATAGGATGTACTGAAGAGACTTAGGAAATATAGCTCAAAAATAAATGTCCACCCGTTGGTTCCTTCTCCCGCTGGCAAACAGTTGACATGTGCTATAATTCTCTTACACTCCAGGCTTGTACATCCATGAGTGAGCACCCAGTTCACTCTAGGTGTCCAAGAAGCTCTAGTCAGAAAGCAAGAGGTGTGTGTTGTAGTCTTGGGGTTGCTGTTTGAAGCTCGTGGAAGTTTGTGTGGAACTGGTTGCTGCAGAAGGGCCTGTAATAAAAGTTGAGGCTATAAAGATTTGATGTGGCATACGAGGTTCCTAATTTGCAAGGGCCTAGCCGCATAAACTGAAATTACTCAATAATTCTAGGCTTCTACTTCCATACCACCACCCATCACACATCCATATATTTAGCTGGGCTGTTTAGACAAGTAGTCACGCAAAACAATTAGGAGCACAATGGGCACAAAAGGAGCTTTTGAGTGAATTATAAAAGGTGGTCCTGTCCAGCAAATGAATTATAGAAAGGTGTCTTTTTACATAGAACCAACCCAAATGCCCATCAATGATTGATTGGATAAAGAAAATGTGATACATATACACCATGGAATACTAGGCAGCCATAAAAAGGAATGAGATTATGTCCTTTGCAGGGACATGGATTAAGCTGGAAGCCATCATCCTCAGCAAACTAACACAGGAAATCACATGTTCTCGGTCTTAAGTGGGAATTGAACAATGAGAACACCTGGACACAGGGAGGGGAACAACACACACTGGGGCCAGTCGTGGGGTGAGGGGCAAGAGGAGGGACAGAATTAAGACAAATAACTAGTGTATGCAGGGCTTAAATCCTAGATGATGGGTTGATAGGTGCAGAAAACCACCATGGCACATGTATACCTATGTAACGAACCTACATGTTCTGCCACTTGTATCCCAGAACTTAAAGTTAAAAAAAAAAAAAAAAAGAGGTGTCTTTTTTCTTAGGCACCTTAGTCACATCCCAGGCAGTAAGTTTGTGTACTGCTCAACCAAATGCAGAAGCCCTCTAAAAACACAATTAATATATTTAAAAAAATAGAGTATTAAACTAATCAAATGATGTGAAAAGAAAAATATCTACATGAAATATATATTTCCTATTTATGAGTGCATAAATTAGATTCAAATCCTATTAATGTGAATTATAGTTTTGGGAATTTTTTTTTTCTTGTAACACTTTTATTTATTTATTAAAAGATGGAGTTTTGCTATTGTCGCCCGGGCTGGAGTGCAATGGCACGATCTCAGCTCACTGCAACCTCTGCTTCCTGGGTCCAAGTGATTCTCCTGCCTCAGCCTCCCGAGTAACTGGGACTACAGGCGTGTGCCACTATGCCTGACTAATTTTTTTTTGTAGTTTTAGTAAAGGCAGGGGTATCACCAATTTAGCCAGGCTAGCCTCGAACTCCTAACATCAGGTGATCCTCCAGCCTTGGCTTCCCAAAATGCTGGGATTACAGGCATGAGCCACCACACCTGGCCTCTTGTAGCTTTTAAATTATGTTGTTTTAAAATTCATTTGCATCCATTAGTCTATTTCTTTCACCAGATTATAATGAACTAATCAAAGTCATCTTACTCTTTGGATTTAAGTTATGAAACGTGAGTTTCTCTCTTAAACTTAGTGTCACCCAGGTACTTCTGGTTCAATTTCAGAGAAAACTTTCTAGAAGAGGATAGCGCCATGCTTTAATTAATTGGATACAAGCAGCCTCTACATTCTTAAAAGGCTTGATTTTGTGTGTATGTGTGTGTGTGCATATCTGTATTCAGAAACGTATGTTATCAATGGTTTCATCAATATATATGCATGTATATTTTGGAAATTCATTATTTGAATGTTGAACTCAGTTAGAAAGTATATGAATAAATAAGCCAGAAAATTTGGTACTAAACTTAAAGGTTCATATCATCATTTTAAAATATGATTCTCTTTTCAGTACATATACACACACGTATATTCACACACATATCAATATATAGTTATACATATATAAACATGCAATGTACACACATATATAGATGTAGATACGATATATACACACTGTATATAAATATAGATCATATTCTAAAATAATTTTAGAATATAATCTCTAAATCTTTAGAACATAATTTTAGAACATAATTCTCTTTTCAGTAGCTGTCACTATAGGCAAAAATGCTCATTATTCTACTTAAATATCTAAGTGATGCTTAAATATCTAAGTGATGCTTGCTACTATTAACTCAATGTATATACTAGCTTCAAAATTTTAAAATATCCCTTTACTTACTTATCTCTCTCTTTTTCTCTCTCTCTACAAATACACATACATATATACACACACATATATTGATATATAGTTATACATGTATAAGCATGCAATATACATACATATAAATTGATGTAGATACAGTAATAGATATATACACTATATATAAATATAGCTACACACATATGCATATATGTATTTGAGTAGTTATCTACTAGCACACACTTTAGACAAGCATTAACTCTACTAATGACTTCATGGAAGATTTGACTTTATTGTTTGAGTGTTAACATTAGTGATCCCTCTAGATGTTACCAGCTCTATGCATTACCTATGGTTGGGGCCCAATCAAAGTTCAGATATCAGCTGCCGATACAATACAGCTACATAAGTATATAGTGGGATTGACAGAAACAGTTCTCCAAGTTCATCATATGTGAGAAACAATAAGTAATTTAATTCCAGGGGTTATTAAATCGCTGTGTGTGTGCACATGCGTGTGCATGTGTGAGTGTTTATTCATTTTAGGTATTATTACTAGATAAGATTATCTTAATAGTATTGGAAAGTAATCTTCCAATCTTGAAATATTTAATATATAATATAGTATAAAAATATTTAACATACAATGTAAATATTATATAGGAACATTTAATATATAATATTTATATCGTATATTATATATATTAAATATATTAAATATATATTAAATCGTATATTAAATATATATTAAATATATTAAATATATATTAAATACATATGATATAAATATATAATAGATGAAATATTATATTATATATTAAATTTAAATATATAAAACACAAATATATTATATTAAATATTAAATATGATTATATAAATATAAATATTATATATTGCATATTTTATTATATGTTTATATATCTATATTATAATAATATATAAATGATATTATTTATAAATCATTAAAATATATAAAACTCGCAAATATACTAAACCATACACACACACACACACACACACACACATATATATAAAAAGAAGTTTCTTAATTTTTAAAAATATTTACTAGCAGTTTCTATTTACTTCTTGGCAATAAAAACTTAATTGGTCGGGTTCTTTTAAAATTTTGTGAGATAATATTGCTACGCCTCCTTATCTACAAAGCGGTTGGACTGATACAGGTCAAGACGTCTTTCAGCTCTAGTCTTTTTCATATTTATATGGTTCTAATACACACCTACATTTGGGAGTAGTAAAGAATAAGGAAACATATTTCAATCACTATCTTCTGCTTCATTTCCCTCTGACATCATGCCCTTGCTCTGCTACTACTACTGGTAATAACAATTATCAACTGAGTGCTCAATGTGTGCAAGTTTTGACTAAGCCCTTTGCTTTCATCAACTCATTTGCTAGCCCAGTGACCCTCTGAGTGAGATCTTTTAGTGCTATTACAAACCTAAGTAAACTGAAGCATAGTTAGGCAACCCTCGAAGCTTGCACAACTCGTGTTAGAGCAGGGCTAGAGGTTGGCATTGCCTTCTGGAGCTCCTGCTCTTAACTATTCACTGATGGGTCCTTTGCCAGTGGGCTGCCGAGGCAAGTGGGCTATGACCCGGGGCAGCCAGATAAGGAGCTGCTGCCCCTCCTTCCATCTTAGACAATTTCAGTCTAAGGTCCCTAACTTTGCCACACTACCATATGTGGCTACCTGTTGACAAAAGCAAATGTAACAAGAAGTTAAAATGCCAAGGAGAGGCCTCCAAGACTGTTCCTGCTGTTGTAGTTATGAACCCAGTTGCTCTGAGGCTATGGATTGACCTGAGGACTGACCTCAGGAACTATGTAATTATCCTGTACCCAAGGAGGGAAAGACACAAATGGGCACAGGAGCTACATATTTACAATTTTTCTCCAGTTTTCTGCTCCACTGCTTTTGAGACATTAATCATTGATCTATTAGTAGGTTTCAAAATGAAGTTAGAGGTTTGCATCTAGCATTAAAAAATAGAATACAATTGAAAATTCTAGAGTTCGTCATGAACAGTGGAGATAATACTATTTCTTGAAATGCGTATTTCAGTTAAGTGTGTGTATTTACTAGGTCATCATTTTACAAAAAGATATTCTCCGTGAATAATCAATAATTCTTATTGAATAGTTTGGAAAGTATCTAAGTTAAAATGAAAGGGGGGAAAGGTGTGCGTATCAAGCTTAGTATGTTTGTTTTGCAATGAGTGATCAGCAATGTTCTATTTACATACCATGATACTTTAAATATGAATAATTATGCCCTCTCCAGATTTAAATTCTTGCTCAAGTGATGCCATTTCAACAATCTTGGTCAAGAGAAAACAAAACATCCTTATTCTCCTACCAAGTGGACTTGGAAGATCTAAAAATCCCACTTTCCTTCTAAACCATTTTGTCTCGAAGAAAGATTCTTTATTGTTCAGGCATTTTTCTCTTTTAATTTTAGTTTTGTTGAGTTGTTTTTCTGTTAACCTGAGTAACTTTCTTAACATTTCCCAAGCTCAGCTTCCTAATCTATGAAAAGGAGTCAACAGCAATCAACCTACCCCCTCCATCTCTGTCTCCCAGCTTCCTGCCTCCATCATCTCTGTCCCCTACTGCTGCACTGGCCTTCTAATGGCATCTTTGCTTCCACCCTTAGCTCCCTTCAGTCCAGCTTCACTCAGGGGACAGAGTAATATTTTAAAACATTAATTGGGCCACGTGTGGTGGCTCACGCCTGTAATCCCAGCGCTTTAGGAAGCAGAGGCAGGCGGATCACCAGGTCAAGAGATCAAAACCAACCCGGCCAACATGGTGAAAACCCATCTCTACTAAAAATACGAAAAATTATCTGGGCGTGGTGGTGTGTGCCTGTAGTCTCAGCTACTCGAGAGGCTAAGGCAGGAGAATCACTTGAACCCAGGAGGCAGAGTTTGCAGTGAGCCAAGATCACACCACTGTACTCAGCCTGTGCGAGAGTGAGAATCCTTCTCAAAAAAAAAAAAAAAAAAATGAATCGGATCACAACAGTTTCCTTAAAACTTTCCAATGAATCTATTCATGTATGATTTACTTTCAGCTATGTCTGCTATCATCTCCTAACCCTCTGGCCTTGGCTCACTCAATCCTAATAATGACTGCTGGCCTCTTCATGTTCTTTATATGTGCTGAGCTCATTGTCATTCAGGGCACGTATTCTTCTCTCTACCTGTACCATTTTTTTTTTCTCAGATACACATACAGTTCACTCCCTCACATCATTTATTGAAATATTGCTACCTTTAAATACATCACCTCTTTCTTATCTCTATAACCTGTTTAGATTTCTTTACAGCACTAATCATTAGATAGCATTATGTCACATATATATGTAATAAACATTGACTTGCTATCTGACCTACCTCACTGGAATATATGTTTCATGAGGGTTGGGACTTTTTGTGGTTTACTGGTATGTGCATGGCCCCCAAAGCATCTCTGACACATTTTAAGTGCCAAATAAATAATTGGTGAATAAATAAATAAATAAAAGATTTTAAACCCCTTACAATCTTGACATGTGGATTAAATAAAATAAATTATTAAAAGTGTGGTAACACTTGGCAATAAATTATCACTCAGTAAAAGACAGCTGTTTTTATTGTTGAAGCTAAATTTTATTTTCCCATGAAGTATGTAGAGTTATCATCAGGATAAGACATTTTTTTCCTTTATCAGTGAGAATGCTGTGATAATTAATTTCATATGTCAACTTGTCTGAGCCATGATGCCAAGATATTTGATCAAATACTATTCTGAATGCTTATCTGATGCTGTTTTGGGTGACATTTACATTTTCACTGGTGGGACTTTGAATAAAGAAGATTGACCTCCATAATGTGGGCCTTATTCAGTTGAAGGCCTATAAGTAAAAAGCCTATCCTGCTATCAAGAGGGAATTCTTCCGCAAACGACCTTCAGAGTTCATCCGTAATATTAGTTCTTTCTGTTTCTACAGCATATTGCTCTTCAACGCAAACTTCAACTCTTTCCTAAGTCTCCAGCCTGCCAGACTCCCACATCAGATTTGGGACTTGTCAAGTCTCCATAATCATATGAATCAATTTCTTAAAATAAATATCTTGTACACATACACATACACATACACATACACACACACTCCATTTGTTCTGTTTCTCTGTAGAACATTGACAAATACAGTTTATTTCAGCTGCAAGCATGTCCTACCAGCTAGACTCTATTATGTCTGTTGTCACAAAAGGCTAAAACATTGGGGATTTATTTTTTCACATCAATGTGTTTGCTTATAAGCAGTTTGGTACTGGCAGAGCTGTGGCTCAGCATCTCTCCTCGTCTTTGGTCTTCCCTTTGAAGACACAATATGGTGGCTGCACTTTCAAACAATTGGATTCTCATGCAGTCACATCAAAGAAAGGAAGGAACAAATGATGGATCTCGAATGGTTTTCCTATTTATCAAGGACGAAAATCTTTTCCTAAAGCCTCCCACATTACTTCTCTTTGTGTTTTTCTGATTTGAATGTATTTACTTTTCCACACCTTACTGCAAGGGAAGCTGGGAAAATGTTATGATAGAAAAAAAGAATGATGGGGAAATAGCTGTAGTTAGACAACTATGGAATAGGCCATGTGTCATAAGAAAATATGGTAACAATATAATGGAAATATGATAGGATTCTAAATGAGTCACACCTGGTACATAAGATTTCTATTGCTGCATAGTAAATTACCACAAATTCAGTGGCCTTAAATAACAGACATTTATTATCTCACAGTTACTGTGGGTCAGAAATCTGAGCACAGCTTAGCCAGGTCCATGAATCAGGGTGTTAGGAAGTTTAAATCAAGCTGTGGACCAGGAGGATAATCTCATTTTGAGCTCCAGGTCCTCTTCCAACTCCCTGGTTGCTGGCAGAGTTCTGTTTTTTGTGATTGTAGGACTAAAGTTCTCTGTCACGTGGACCTTTCTACACATACATTTTGCTCTTTCAGACAAAAAAGAGAGCACCTGCTGCTGCTGCTACTTGTTTCTTACTTCTAGACAGGTGTTTAAAGGCCTTTTAAGATTAGGTCAGAGCTATCCAAGATCCCCTGCAATTAATTTAAAGTCAACTGATTTAGGGATCCTAATTATAGCTGCCCAACTTCTTCACCTTTTCCATATGACATAATCACAGCAGTGAAGTCCTACAACTGATACCACATTCTGTTGGTGAAATTCCAGTTACAGGTCCTTCTCACATGAAAGGGGAGGGAATTGTACAAGCATGTACCTTGGGGATCATCTTAGAATTTTCCCTACCATATCTGGATTCTTGTTTTTATCTGTATAGCCTTTACCTAGTTGCTTAACTTCTGTGAGGCTCACCTTTTCCATATAAAAATAATGGGGTCAATTAAATTTATAGGGTTGCTTAAGTGTTAACTGCTGTAAGTATTCAAGTATTTGGAAATACCTAGCTCTGTAGTTGGCTCATAGAATGCAAATGCTACACTCCTGTCTACTCATCTACAGAGTTGTTAAATAAGATGAACTAAGTAAAATGCTTAGACAGTATATGGCACATAGAAATAATAAAATAAATGTCACATTCCTCTTCACTTTTACATGATGCCTTTTTTTTTTTTTTTTTTTACACAGAGTCTCTCTCTGTCACCCAGACTGGAGTGCAGCGGTACAATCTCAGCTGACTGCTACCTTCGCCTCCTAGATTCAAGTGATCCTCCCACCTCTGCCTCCCTAGTAGCTGGGATTACAAGCTTACGCTACCACACCTGGATAATTTTAGTATTTTTAGTAGAGACAGGGTTTCACCATGTTGGCCAGGCTAGACCTGAACTCCTGACCTCAAGTGATCCTCCTGCTTTGGACTCCCAAAGTGCTGTTATTACAGGCGTGAGGTACCACGTGCAGCTTACATAATGCTACTTTACAAGACAGTGCTTTAAAAAAAAGGCAAACATCATAAAAAGATTTATAATGTTTCTGACAGTCATTTAATTTTTAATGATTTTTTATAATTTTAATTAAATACTAAAGGAAAATTGAAAAATCTGATCTTCCAGCACACTTAAGTTGAAAATAATTTTATTTACAAAAAGTTTTCTTTAAAAACTATAAAATTATGTAAATTTTTATAAAATGCCCTTTATACTGTAGCATTGTTGAATGTTTTCAATGCCTAAAGATAATGTGATACACAATTTGGAAGGAAAATATTATAAATACTATTTCAATTTTTAAAGTTTCATTTAAAATGTCACTTGCTTCTGAACAAGAATTTGAAGCAGCTTACAAGAATAAATAGCAAAACATTTTCTTTAAAAAAATTTAAAAACGGAAAGTCAGAGATCATTTATTTAGAGAAGTTAAGACATAAATGCTCCCAGAAATGTGTTACTAGAGGAGAACACAAAATTTAGCCCTGTATTTCTTAGCAGTTAAAGCAAAAAGGAAATAGTAGTAAGTAAAGTCATTAATATTCTCATGAGAAGAAATACATATGTATCTTTAAACTCTTTCAGGGAAGAAAACCAATTATTTTTCCACCTTAGCATCCCTTTGGCCTAGCCTAGTGTCTTTGACCTTAGGCTCTAAATACATGGTTCTTGAACTGAATTGACCTGTCACCAAAACTAGCTTTCATCTGAATATTAATAGAGAGAAAAGTATCATGTGGCTACTGACATAAGGGATGCTGGTTATTATTAGCAAGATATTCCAATGTATTTTTGAGAAGACACAAAAATGTTCTTCATATAGTAGTTTCTCACGGCTGGTATATAGAATTTAATTTTGATAAAGTTATTTCCTTAAGGAGCTAAGCATAGTCTTTAGAAATCCTTAACTTTTAATAACTTATTTACTATTAGACTTTGCTAAAGCATTTAAATATTTTAGATATGGTCCTTGCATTCCAAGAAATCACAACACAACTAATGTGGGATTGCCTTCTCTGACAAGCCCTGAAATGTTAGCACTCTGGAGAGGTTTGACTAAAGGATCAAGTGACATTTGAATCTGTTATTTTGTTTTAACCAAGCCTAACATATATTTTACTCAGAAACAGCCATCCACATTCTGCACCAGTGTGCCTCCAAATGGGTCCAAGGTTGTCTGCAGAAAGAGGAAATTGCCTAAATTCTTGAGTTCTTGATTTAGATCCCAAAGTCTGTTGCATAGAGAATAAGAAAAACTGGCCTAGATAATTTAAGATCTTGTGTGGTGAATTGGCAATTTCAATAATTAAAGATTCCAGTGCTATGGTTGGATATGATTTGTCCCTACCAAAATTCATCTTGAAATTTGATCCCTGATGTGGCAATGTTGAAAGGTAGGACCTAGTGGGAGGTGTTTGGGTTATGAGAGTGAATCCCTCATAAATGGCTTGGTGCTGTTCTCATGGTACTGAGTTCTTTCTCTTGATAGATCGGATTAGTTCCCAGGCTAATGAATTTGTTCTCTTGACTGTGAGTTGTTGTAACATGAAGGACATCCCTTGGGTTTTGTCTCTTAGCCTGTGTCCACTTTCATTTTGATTCTCTAACACATTGTGATGGACCAGGAAGGCCTTTAACAGAAGCCTGCAGATGCCAAGGTCATGCTTCTTATACTCCCCAGCCTGCAGAACTGTGAGCTAGATAAACCTCAGCTCCAGGTATTTTGTTACAGCAACATAAAATGGACTAAGACACCCAGGATGCTTCCCTTAACAATTTGACTTGGAAAAATATCATATAGTAATGATATTACCAAATTAAGTTAGTGTGAGCATATACTTCTATGCCTGACTTGAATTATTGAATGCAATATTATTCATATTGTTATTTAAAATTTGTAAAATGTGGAGCCAAAGTCAACAATTTTTGTTGCTTCCCTTTTGCCACCAACTAGTCAACAATTTTGACTGCTCTTGAAAGAAACTATTGGCTCTTAATAGCAAAATATGCCAACAGTGTTGAAAAAAAAGTAAGCCTGTGAGGTAAGCAGAATTCTAAATGACTCCCTAAGAGTCCCTCGTATCTACACAGCTTATACCTGTTTTTCAGTTAAACATTAACTAGATACTGCTGTGAATTGATTGTGTTGATGTAATTAATGTACCAAATCAGCTGACTTTAATATAGAGCAATTATCCATGTGAGTCTGAACTAATCACATGAGGTCTTTAAAAGCAGAGCTTTTAGTTGGTTGCAGCCAGAGGGACACACTTTAGGTGGCCTAGAGGAAAGCCAGTATCTATGTTCTCAATGGTGCGTGTGGGCCACATGGCGAGAAACTGAAGGAGACATCTAGAAGAAGAGTGGTCCTGGCCAACAGCTTAAAACAACAACAACAACAACAAAAAAAAACAGAAAATAAGTTGGGACCTCAGCCCTACAACCGCAAAGAACTAAATTCTGCCAAAACACACAGAGGACCTCAAGACTTCGATGAGAACCATAGCCCTATCAAAAACCTTGATTTCAGCTAGTGAGACCCTGCGTAGAAACTCCGGCCATGCTGCACCTGGATTCTAACCTACAGAAACTGTAAGGTAATACATATATGCTGTTTTAAACTAGTAAATTTGTGGTAATTTGTTGCACAGTATGCATTTAACAAGAATTAATATATAATACATTTGATTAAAATAGAATCAATTATTAGACACATTAAGAGAAGGAATAGTAGAATTCAACTGTCTAGACTTCTTAGAATTTGTGTCTAAAATATAGAGTTAATTTCTTCCAATTTCAGCTTTTCCCATGCACAGAGTAAGAAAAGCATACAACTTATTTAGAGAACATCAAGTGTGTATTATTAAATTGCTATATTGCTTATTTGAAAGTAGTTGTGAACAATACTGGAAACAAACAAAAAATAGTTTAATGTTATGTCCAGGAGGACTGTCAATGGAGTTTGCACATTACTCAGCACTAATGTAAGCCATTGAACATTTTTGAGTGGTTGAAGAGGCTGATTGGAATTACGCAGAAGAAAGATTGCCTTTCCATAGATTAGGAGTGGACCATGAGGCTGTTGTAATACACCATGTTAAATCATGTGCTATGAACCTTCATGAAGATATAGTAAAAGAGTAATGAGCAGATGTTAAAGCCGGAGAGTTTGAATTCTAAGGATTTGAGGTCAAATGGATATGTGCTTTTGCAATCTAAGATTATAGTTTTTAAGCCTGAGTGTGATTATGTTGATTGTAGTGCCATTAAGAAAAGTATGTAAGTCACAAAGTAACGAGTTTGAAGATGCTGTATTTAGTCTGGATAAATGAATGATTTCCCAGCATGTCATATTTTAAGTAATGAGATGGACAAGCGGTAGGAAGTGAGCAAAAATTCCCTGAAAAGGGGAGATTGTTGCAGAAATAGATTTGGGTTATCAGGATGTATTAGTCATAGCAGGTGTCCCCTTCAAGGGAAAGAGGATAGAAATAAAAGTAGAGAATATGAAAACACACAAGTGGCAAAATGTTACATTCAGAAGACAGTAAAAATTGAAAGAAAAAATTGAAAGTTAAGTTTAACAGTAAAAGTTGAAAAAGCTATACATTTTTTGAACAGCTATATTGAGAGATTTTTTTAAGGAAGTAATGATAAGTTATTCCAGTGGGTACAATGTGATGAGTAATGATAAAAGACCTTTGAATTTGGTTACTGAGATGTTGATGGTGAACTTCAAAAACAGTTTCAGTAAAATAACTTATTTCAGTAAAATAATAAGAAAACTGCACATAAACTTTGTATAATTGAAGTTAAAGGGAAAGGGAGAGATAAGATATTATCAGGGAGAGGGGTCATTTATTCATCTGTATTTCTGTTAATAAATTCCAAGGACAACGCTGGACATAAGTCTCAGATAAGAATAAGACCAATTTATATGTACATATATGATGCTATGTACAATTTACATGTACATATATGATGATTAAGTTGAACTTTCTGGTAAGCTGCCTGTCAGATTACAATTTAATGCATCTTATTCAGTATTATACATACATAAACGCACACAATATGCATAGGCATTTTATGTATCTACACATAACCTAATAAATTAATTTGGTTTTTGAAATATTCAACCAAATGATCTGTTTAATATTTTTCCTGAAGACTCACAATACTTTGCAAATCCCAGTTCATTAATCCTTGTTAGTACTTGAAAAAAAAAAAAGAATAATAATAACTTTATTCAGTATAGAAATGGGCTTAACCTCAGGCCTATTTCTTGAACTTTTATAAAAACCAGTAAATGAATATATATTTAAATTTCAGATATAATATTTCCACTGACATAGTTAAAATAATAAATATTTTGTTTTAAATTGAGGTTATGGCCAGCATAGATTTCTTTGCAAGGAAACTTAAATGGTTGATAGTAATTAGGGTAAACTCATAATGGTCTGAAGGACAGACACTTGTATTCAAGTTCTCTTTATTAATATATTCACATAAATCAAATTTCCATTTCCCCTAACAGAATAGGAGGCTTTTTTTTCTAATGCTTTGTCTGAAGAAAGACTATTCATAGTGTTAATGAGTGAAGACTGTACTCATTGAGGAATATCTATAGAGGAAGAACAGGAAGCATTCTTTTGCTAAATATAGCACAAAAACTGCATTCAGGAGACAAATCTTAGATTCATAATATAGTACATAAGAATGATGGCGGAAAGCTTGAGAGTCTGAAGAAAAATAGGCCACTGTGTGTGAAGGTTAATTCAAGGCTAAAACTGAGATTTTTAGAATTCTAAATTAATGATTTAAAAACATGCCTATAATCCTAAAACCTTACAATTCAGTATTGTTCTGCATTAACTCCTCTGAGGGAGACTTCTGTTAGCAATCAGGGTAGATTTCTGCAACTAACCTCAGAACTCATTCATTCACATTAGTCTCAGTAGTTCTCATCCCCAAGCATGACTAAGAAATAAGTGAAATTCTATACAGTGTGCCCCATTCCAATGTCCCAGACTCCTTTGGGCATCACATCGATTAATGTTTGTTCTGAAGTTGATATATGTCTTATGATAGATAGTCAGACTGTTGGCAACACTTCACCCTCCACCCCCACAGATAGAAACTCTAGAATTTTCCTCACACTCTCTTTACTTCCCAAGATGGCCAAGATAACTTATGATAGCTATATCAGTGCTACTGTGTTCACTGGGAAAGTTCTAACTATATGAACTTTCAAAAGCAGTCCAGTTGTTTCCAAACTCAAGTATAAAGGTTTCTTTTGAGGTCTAAACCTTCAAATGTCCTCATATAAGAGTAGTAGTATTTTCAATACACATTTATAAGGAAATTCGTATGTTTATAATGGACTTAAGGATTCTGTATAAAAACTCATAATCCCTGTGGTTCAAAACCTCAAAGATAAGAAATCACCAATTTTAGTCTTATTTCTCATTTTTAAAAACTAAAGCCTAAAGAAGTTTAGTGACTTACCCAAGGTATAACATTTAAATGGGAGCAGCACTTGGGACTAGAACCCAAGCCTGCTGAATCCCAGAGAGAGTCAAGTACTGTAATGTCAAACTCACCGAAGACCACTAGGAATACATCTTCAGTCAGGATGATTTCTAGAGCGAAAGAATGTCCATCATTGGAACTGTGTGCTGTCATGGTAGGAGGCAGTAAGGAAAGTCTTAATACAAGATTTGGGGATATTCTCTCTGATTCTAAAACTTAAAGGAAATTGAGGCCATTCTGGATTGGGTGCCATCTGGAAGTGGGAACAGTATGGTAACTGAGTATTTTGGTAATTTTTATCTAGGAGGGATTACTGAAGTGGAGTGAGAAGGAAAGGAATATGTTTAGTTCGTCTTGTGGTGGCAGAGTCTCTATATTATCTTTGACCTGGTCACTGAGTGGCATTGTCTTTGTCTTGTTCCATCACAGTCACGTGTGCTTTGTTTGATAATTGTTTATATTGTTTGTATCCTGTAACCTTGTTTACCGTCCGCTGGGAATTTCATGGCCTAGCTGTGGGCTACCAGAGTCATTTTTCATCTTCTTGATCACATATAGCGCCTACTATACTTACTGTGCACATTGATTCAGAAAGCAGCACTTGAACCAATAGATTGAAGTTGTAAAAAGAAACATTCCAGTTCAGTACAGGACACAATGTGACGTTTAAGGATAAAGTGAGTTGTCTCACAAACCTGTGTGTTTCCTGCTGCTGGAATGATCCACGAGTCAGGATCCTCTGGTAAGAGCATGATTGGAATAAATGTAGTTTGCATCTCTAAGATTTTACATTTTTCGGTCTGATACACAAAGTTTCTATAATCATAAAGGTTTGGAGTTCAGTTGGAAGAGACAGTCACAGCTGAAATAATTTTTTATCAGGTTATTATGGTCAAACATCAGCTTTTATTTCATATATCCTAGTAAATTATGTGCCTTCATAAAGGTTTATGTTGTAATTCAAATACTGAATTTTGTCTCCTATCTTACACTCTATATTTCATAAAAACACATTTGTATAAGCAACACATCTAAAATTAGAAGAATACATAGAATGTCAGCAGTCTTTTGCAAAATGATGAAATGTGCATTCATTTAAAATTTCCTTAACTTTTTTGAACACTTTCAACTCTTCCCATTCTCCATGTGCTTAAGATACACCCCTTATATCTCAGCCTGCAGCCTGTTGGATTGCTATCCTTCCAACAATATACAACCTGAGAATTCAAATGTGCTTCCTGAATACAACGTCTCTGATTCTATCCTGTAGATAATGAGGTGAGGCCTGAAATGAAGGCCAAATATCATCTGCTTTATTGACATCTGGTGAAACCATGAAGGCTTCAAATAGCCTAATTGCAAGTTCTCTTCACCCTGTTCTTGTGGATAAGTTCCCCCTAGCCACACAACCCTCCTTAGCAAGAAATCAGGTGTGGTTCCTGCTTATCCTTGGGTTTCAGTTATCAGCAAACTCATAAAATTACTCAAACCAATCATGTCCTCCCATAGAAACCATGGGGCATCTCAACCTCTTGATTCTGCAAAGCCTGCTTCCCACAACCACTGGTTGTATACTCTATTCCCAAATGCAACCATTGTGTGTGTCCCTGTGTGGCAGGCAGTATTGTTCTTCCCAGGCTGTGGGTGTACGTGACTGCTAAACTGGTGTTGATCTCATCTGTCCAGTGTTACGTGTTACGTGTTGTGTGTTGGGCCATCCCCATAACTCTAGGGCAGGAATCCCTCCCTCTCCAAAGGGTTGAAGAGAAGGTAATTGAAGCATAGAACCCTCTATTTTCCTAAAGCGGTAATAAATACTTCTTATTTTTATTTTTTAACACTGTGTTCCATAGTACCAGTTATATTGTGATTTAAATTATAATTACTATTTCTCAGATATGATTCCTTATTGCCATGTGGACAGGAATTTGAGTCTTACTCAGCTTTGTATTTTCTCTATGGCCTAATATGGCATTTTACAGATTATAATTTAGTTTATACTCTATTAGTACTTTTTGCCTTCTTTCTAAATTTAGGTCATCTTGTGTCTTTTTTAAATCATGAGAAACATTTTTATTTGTAATATTGAAACTGTTTTTGTTTTACTGTTAAAAGAAAAAAGTACATTAAAATGAAATATTTTACTGGATTGGCCCTGAAGCTGGCAATAAAGCTGTGACTGAGAGCCACTTCAGCAAATTTCATCAGTTCTGTATCTGGCTGGAGGGTGATGCTAAAACTAGTTGTCCCATCGCTCAACCATCAGCCTTACTGGGCTGACACATTTCTTATTAATTTGCTCCTTTATTTCTGTACTACTGGACATCATGCACCACTGATAAAACCAAGAATATAACTGCTACATCATTGTTAGAAATTGAACCATTTTTATAGTTTAGGCCAGCTCCAAAAAGTGTTGAATTTTTGTTAGCTTTTGCTTTAATAAGAAAGTAATTGAGACATGCACACAACTAGAAGATGAGTTAGAATATCCAGTGAATAACAAGAGTGTACCCTACACAAGATTATTTGAAACGTGGTCCTATTTCTTTGTGTGCAATCTGTTTGAGAAATGTTACTGTATTTGACTCTCTTCCTATGTTTTATCATGTTCTAATTTAAACTTCACTTAAACTGGGTTAGTTCTAATTAATATTTGGGTCATCTTTTCATGTAGTAAAATTATTACTACTTGTCTCTTTATAAGCATACAGTATAGTACATCATACACAATTCTTGAGTGAATAGTAAAATAGATGAACTTTGGCTCTTATTGTTCATGACATAATCTATAATTCTGTTTTTAGCCACTTAGATGTATTGGTAAAAATATGTCCCAAAGCAGAAAAAGACATAAACTGATGCTTTTTATTTTTTCCTAAAAAGATAATATGATCTTCACACTTTTTAAAATAGGTGGTTATCTTCAGTATGTACATGCATTCTTCAATATAATACGTGTATAATAGTTCAATTTCTACTCATCTAAGGATTTTAAAGAATGTGGTAAGTTTCAATGACTATTGATTACTACTAGCACTTATTTCACTGGCCATACATTGCTTCTAGGTTTTAATGTGAAAACTATCCATAAAACATGAAGACATTTAATTTATTATAGATAGCTGAATATATTACCAACATTCAGTCAGTCTATGGCAATTCATAGTTATTTAAATATTCAGCAATCATATAGACTATTTATATTCTACTTAAGAGTCTGTGTTTTTTCTGCTTGATTTCGCATTTGATTAAATATTTTAAATGGATACTCATTGCTCATAGATGCTCCTTTCAGTGATGTCCCATATCAGTGGTAGACAAGTGTACTGGACCTCCCTATTGCCCAACTTAAGGGGGCATTATTCATATACAGTTTACTTGTTGGTACGTCCTGGAACATGATTTCCTGTAAGGATACCAGAGTTTCTGGTTTTAGTCAAGTTGAGGAGAGAAGACTAATACAGGTAACAAAGCTAGACCCTTGCAGAAGGAGCAACACTAATGGGAGAACATTTCTCTAAAGAAATGGAGGTGAGATGTAGGAATGTATGGATAAATTGACTCTAGTGAAGGTGCACAGAAAATGTTTTGGAGAGACTGAGAACAAGGAAGAGAAGTTTAACTACATAAGCCTGGGTAACAGAAGCTTTGTAGGCTCTTGAGCAGAGAAATGATGAGAGGAAACTCAAGTTTCTGGAGATGATGATGGATTTTAGAGGGCAGGGGGAAGGTAATACTAATGTAGAAATGAAGGCATTTAGGTCTATTGTGAGATAAGATTGAAGAACAAAGCTGTCTCTCAGCTGTCTAGTCGATTCTTTCCTAGAACTTCTGGCAAACTTCCAGTTTATTCTTAAATTTACTCCTTTCTGGTAGTCACATTTTCTTATTCACACCTACTGAATTTTAAAGAAGTTGTATGATATTCTCTAAATATGTAATGCATTTGTCTTGATCTGCTTTGTGTTGCTCTAAAGGAGTACTTGACACTGGGTAATTTATAATGAAAAGAGATTTACTATTTCACAGTCCTACAGGCTGTACAAGAAATGTGGCACCAGCATCTGGTTCTGTGGAGGGGGCTCATGGAAGAAGGGGAAGGGGAGCTGGTGTGTCACATGGTGAGAGAGACAGCAAGAGAGGGCAGAGAGTGCCAGACTCTTTATTAGTCACTTCCAGTAAAAACAGAGTGAGAACTCACTCATTACTGCAAGGAGAGCACCAAACCCTTCATGAGGGATCTGCCTCCATGACTGAAACACCTCCCACTAGGATCAAATTGCAACAAGAGGTTTGTAGGGGACAAATACCTGAGCTTGTATGTCTTGCCTCCTAAATAATATTAGAAAATTGTTAGAAGACATCACTAATACTTATTAGCCATAATTATTATAACTAGAATGGTTTAAGTAAACACTTCATGAATTCTTACTGTATTTGAAAAGGTGTAAAGTAGATTTTTGGGGAGTTTGAAGAGTGCACTTGAGAATGGAAGGGATATGTGTGTATATATTTTTACATATATTTTACATATTAAGATATATACCAGAAAGAGTCTCAAATGCTTCTTTTAATTGACCTTCACGATAATTCTGTGAAACAATTCTTCTATAGCAGAGGAAACAGGCCTAGAGATTTTGACTAATAGGTTAAATGTGATGAAATCCAGAATGAACCCAAGCCAGGCTGACCCCATTATGTTCTCATCGGAGAGACTAACAGTGGATTTTACTGTCACCATATTATTATGTTAGTAGAATAAGGCAGTGTTGCCTGTTTTCCTAAAAGATATAATGATTTTCATGTTGACAACTAAAATGATTATTTAAATTACCTTTTCCTAGAATCATGAGAAAGTAAGATGTAGGGAAAAAAAGTTATAGACTTTATTTCACAGTTTAACTTAAGAAAAATTGTATACACATATGCCAAATACATAGCCAGACCATGAAAGACTTAAGGTTCTAGAAGTTAAAGTTGCTCAAAAATAAAAACCATGTAGATATTACATCATTATTTTGTTTACTTGAAATCCTGCAGTTATTGCAGAACTGTTTCTTAAATGCCTCCTAAGAGGACGACATTCACTATGTTCAATATGGGATTCAGAGCTTGACTCCAGTAATCCATTAAATTGAATTACAATGAATTAACTGTGGACATTTATCAGGAATGAATAGCTATAGGGTATTACCATATTTCACAAAAACATTATCTGTAATTATCTCCAAACTTACAGGCACATATTTTCCAAGTGTCAGTGAATACTTATTAGAGGTAAACTAGCTCTTTTCTTTTTTTGTTTGAAAATGATACACTGAACATTCTTTATTAAGAGCCCTACTTTTGTAGCTATTCTAGTTGACTTCTGAAATATTGAAGAAAAGTTTTGATAACATAATAGGGTAGCAGAAAGGAATTTACCAAAAATATAGATAATATATTCAGGAGATTTATATGTAATTTGTTACAGTATTTCCAAATAGAAGTGCTGGGAGAAAGAATTATAAGCAGCTCTACACTGCTATGAGGGCTTAGAGTTCACAAGTTCTGGATTCCATGTCTGATTCTAACACAGGATGTATATATATCCCCTGATAAAGCAATTAATCTATTCTGCATTAGCTCCCCTATTGTAAAATTAAACACTGACTTATACTTACCATGTAAGGCTGTTTTAAAATCTGAGTCATTTAACTTAGTATTTAAACATTTATGAGGCTGGATGACATTTATGTAAAAATTATTATCATTGCTATTTTCAGGTTATTTGGACTTGCCAAAAAAAAAAAAACTTGTCTGCTTGCTCTGTAATCTTGCGTATTCTTTAGCCTCACAAAAGAGGAGACAGTAAAATTAGGCATCTGGCATCACTGAGAAAAGCCTTCGATGCATTCCAGTTTTTTACTTCTTCTGCCAGCAGAGCCCTGTGTTTGTGTTACTCAAATTGGATGCAGGTGTGCATCCATCCACACTCTTACAACCACATAACAAATGGAGAAAATGGAACACAACACACTACTCAGAGTCTTTGGGAACCAAAAATGCTCAGTAATGAAGCTTACCTCCCTTCCTTATATGTGCATCCAGTCAGACTTCACAGCCAATGGGATTAAATCACAAAATCCTGGTTTTAAGAGCCAAGAAAGCTTAAATCCCTTATAGATACTCTATTTGGCCTCTTTTAAGTACATCTTATATCTTGCTTTTTACTTTTTTGGGGAAGGGAGATACACACAAATACCAGACCTATGCTATTACACTTTTGTTAACCAGAATTAGAGTCTATTTTTGACCACTATGATAAGCCAATTTCACTAAAGTGTAAAATATTTTATATCATGCATGACATAGGAACTGTCGACATTCTTATATTCTGCACTTGAGGTTCTTCTGAAAGTTCCCAATTTTCAGGGCAGATGAATTATGATCGTTCTAGTACTCTGAAAAGGCAATTGTGCAGAAACAAACCAAAAAACCTCTTGTTTTTATTCTTTTTCAGAGCTCATCACCTTTGTTGATAATTGCACTATTCACCTAACACTGGACACATCGTGCATTGTAAACTTTTTAATTCAATTTTCCATATGACACTGTTGCTTTGGGGTCATATGAAGGACGTGTCAAACGTTTCGAGTAGGAAGCTGTTGAACAGTTAGAATGAAATGTTGAGACTTACATTTCTGTTATTAGCCTATTAGTGAAATTTTTCAACCACTGTATTTGTCAATTGTATATTATAACTCTTCGTATTTATATTTTTCTTTTGCTTTTTGGTGTCCTATTTCAATTATGGATGATAGTTTTTTTAGAGTAACTCAGTAGTTAGTTACTTGATTAGCTAAATATTTTAAATTGTATACTTATATCTATAAGATTACTTACCAGCAATGCTAAAGAGAAGAGAAATTGAAGTGATCATAGCGGAGACTGTAATTTTCAAAAATAGCTAAATATTATTAGAATGAAAAGATTATCTGTGTAACTTGTGAGCCATGCCCTCTAAAAAGCTTTGGGAATAATATAAAAGTTTATTCTCTGAAGTATTTGTATGTATTTTCTGGTAAAGTAATAAATTATTCTTTCCAGGTGAATGTCTAGCTTTCTTATGGAGCTGTAACCACATAGAAACCTTACTGCAATTATGCTTTTTTATTTTTCATTCAACCATTCATTTTGAAAATAATTTAATGTTCTGTTGAAATTAGGTATAAAATTAATCCATACTTAAAAATATATTCTTTTCAATTTTATTTAATTTTAATTTTAATTTTTTAATTTTAATTTCAATGGGTTTTTGGGAACAGGTGGTTTTGGTTACATGGATAAGTTATTTAGTGGTGATTTCTGAAATTTTGGTGTACCCACTACCCAAGCAGTGTACACTGTACCCAATATGTAGTCTTTTATTCTTCATCCCCTCTCACTTTTCTTGAGTCTCCAAAGTCCATTATATCATTCTTATGCTTTTGTGTCCTCATAGCTTAGCTTCCACTTATAAGTAAGAACATACAATATTTGGTTTTCCATTCCTGAGTTACTTCACTTAGAATAATGATCTCTAACTCCATTCAAGTTGCTTCAAAGGCCATTATTTTGTTCCGTTTTATGGCTGAGTAATATTCCATGGTGTATATCTACCACATTTTCTTTATTTACTTGTGGGTTGATGGGCATTTAGGTTGGTTCCATACTTTTATAATTGCAAATTGTCCTGCTATAAACATGCATGTACATGTGTCTTTTTTATATGACTTCTTTTCCTTTGTCTAGATACCCAGTAGTGGGATTGATGGATTAAATGATAGTTCTACTTTTAGTTCTTTAAGGAATCTCCACACTGTTTTCCATAGTGGTTGTACTAGTTTACATTCCCACCAGCAGTGTAAAAGTGTTCCCTTTTCACCACATATACACCAATATTTATTATTTCTTGATTTTTAAATTATGACCATTCTTGCAGGAATAAGGTACTATTTCAGTGTAGTTTTTATTTGCATTTCCCCGATAATTAGTGACGTTTAGCATGTTTCATGTTTGTTGGCTGTTTGTATGTCTTTTGAGAATTGTCTATTCACTTTCTTTGTCCACTTTTTGATAAGATTATTTGTTTTTTACTTGCTGATTTGAGTTCCTTGTAGATTCTGGATATTAGTCCTTTGTTGGATATGTAGTTTCCAAATATTTTCTTCTGGGTTGTCTGTTTACTCTGATAATTACTTTATTATTATTATTATTTTGAGACAGAGTCTCACTTCTTCACCCAGGCCGGAGTGCAATGGTGTGATCTCGACTCACTGCAACCTCCACCTCCCAGGTTCAAGTGATTCTCCTGCCTCAGCCTCCCCAGTAGCTGGGATTACTGACATGTGCTATCATGCCCAAGATAATTTTTGTATTTTTAGTAGAGACAGGGCTTCACCATGTTGCCCAGGCTGATCTTGAAATCCTGACCTCAAGTGGTCAATCTCCTGACCTCAAGTGACCTCAATCCTCCTGCCTTGGCCTCCCAAAGTGCTGGGATTACAGGTGTGAGCCAAAGTGCCCAGACTGATAATTACTTATTTTGCTGTGCAGAAGCTTTTTAGTTTAATTAAGTCCCATCTATTTATCTTTGTTTATGTTTCATTTGCTTTTGGGTTCTTGGTCATGAATTCTTTGCCTAAGCCAATGTCTAGAATAGTTTTTCCAATATTATCTTCTAGAATTTTTGTGGATTCACAAAATTTCTAATTCACAGACTTAGGTTTAAGTCTTTGATCCATCTTGAGTTGATTTTTGTATAATATAAGAAGTGAGGATCTAGTTTTATTCTTCTACATGTCACTTGCCAATTATCCCATCACCATTTGTTGAAGGGGATGTCCTTTCCCCACTTTATGTTTTTGTCGGCTTTGTCTAGAATCAGTTGGCTGTAGTACTTGGCTTTAGTTCTGGGTTCTCTATTTTGTTCCATTGTTCTACATGCTTATTTTTATACCAGTGCCATGCTGTTTTGGCAAATATAGCCTTGTAGTATAGTTTGAAGTTTGGTAATGTGATACCTCCAGATTTGTTATTTTTGCTTACTCTTCTAGACATTGGCTTAGGCAAAGAATTCATGACCAAGAGCCCAAAAGCAAATGCAGCAAAAGCACGTATAAATAGGTGGGACTTAATTAAACTAAAAATCTTCTGCATAGCAAAATAATAATAATTATTATTATTATCAGAGTAAACAGACAACCCCCAGAGTGGGAGAAAATATTGCAAACTATGCATCCAACAAAGTACTAATATCAAAAATGTAGAGGTAACTCAAATCAGAAAAAAATAAAAAAAAAAAAAATGCTTTAGCTAAGAGGGCTTTTTTTGGTTCCACATGAATTGTAGGATTGTTTCTTCTAGTTCTGTGAAGAATGATGATGGTATTTTTGTGGGAATTTCGTTGAATCTATACATTGCATTTGGCACTGGTAATCTTAACAATATTGATTCAACCCCTTCATGAGCACTGGACGTTTTTCCATTTGTTTGTGTCATCTATGATTTTTTTCCAGCAGTGTTTTGTAGTTTTCCTTGTAGAAATCTTTCACCTCCTTGGTTAAGTATATTCCTAAGAATTTTATATATTTTTTGTAGCTGTTGTAAGCGGGATTGTGTTCTTGATTTAAGTCTCAGCTTGGTCACTGTTGGTATATAGTGGTGCTACTGGTTTGTCTACATTGATTTTTGTCTCTTGAAACTGTACTGAATTCATTTATCAGATCTAGGAGCTTTGTAGATGAGTCTTTAGGGTTTTCTAGGTTTATGATAATATTATTGGTGAACAGTGACAATTTGACTCCTTCTTTTCCAAATTGGATGCCCTTTATTTCTTCCTCTTGTCTGATTGTTCTGGCTAAGACTTCCAGTACAACTTTCCCCATTCAATGTGATGTTGGCTGTGGGTTTGTCATAGATGGCTTTTATTATTTTGAGATGTGTCCTTCTAAGCCAATTTCGTTGAGGGTTTTTATAAAGGGATGTTGGATTTTGTCAAATGCTTTTCTAAAATCTGTTGGGATAATCACATGATTTTTGTTTCTAATTATGTTTATGTGATGTATTGCATTTATTGACTTGCATATGTTAAATCATGCCTGCATCTCTGGTATGAAACCCACTTGATCATGAAGAATTATCTTTGATATGCTGTTGGATTTGGTTAACTAGTGTATTGTTGAGGATTTTTACATCTATGTTCATCAGGGATATTGGTCTGTAGTTTTCTTTTTTTATGTCCTTTCCTTGTTTTGGTATTCAGTGATACTGGATTTATGGAAAGATTTAGGGAGGATTCCCTTTTGCTGTATCTTTTGGAATAGTTTTCATAGGATTGATACCAGTTCTTTGAATGTCTGGTACAATTCAGCTGTGAATCCATCTGGTCCTAAACTTTTTTGTTGGCAATTTTTAAATTATTGATTCAATCTTGCTGCTTGTTATTGGTCTATTCAGAGTTTCTATCTCTTCCTGATTGAATCTAGGAGGATTGTATATTTCCAAGAATTTATCCATCTTTTCTAGCTTATCTAGTATTTGTGCACAAAGGTATTCATAGTAGCCTTGAATGATCTTTTGTATTTCTGTGGTATCAGTTGTAAAAAATCCCCCATTTCATTTCTAATTGAGTTTATTTGATTCTTTGCTCTTCTTTTCTTTGTTAATCTCACTAATGGTCTATAAATTTTGTCTTTTCAAAGGACTAGCTTTTTTTTTTTGCTTATCTTTTGTGTTGTCGTTGTTTCAGTTTCATTTAGTTCTGCTCTAATCTTATTTCTTTTCTCTGGGTTTGGGTTTGGTTTGTTCTTGTTTCTCAGTTCCTTGAAATGTGACATTAGGTTGTCTATTTGTGCTCTTTCAGAATTTTTGATGTAGGCATTTAATGCTGTGAACTTTCCTGTTAGCATCACTTTTGCTGTATCCCAGAGGTTTTGATAAGTTGTATCACTAATTTCATTTATTTCAAAGAATTCTTAAATTTCCATCTTGATTTCATTGTTAGCTCAAAGATTATTCAGGAGCAGATTATTTAATTTCCATGTATTTGTATAGTTTTTAAGAACTCCTTTTGGAGTTAATTTCCAGGTTTATTCCACTGTGATCAGAGAAGATACTTGATATGATTTTGATTTTTCTTAAATTTATTGAGGCTTGTTTTATGGCCTATCATGTAGACTATCTTGGAGAATGTTTCATGCACTGATTAGAAGAATAGATATTTTGCAGTTGTTGCATAGAATATTCTGTAAAGATCTAAGTCCTTTTGTTCTAGGGTATGGTTTAAGTCCATTCTTAATTGACTTTTTGTCTTTGATTCCTGTCTAGTGCTGTCAGTGGAGTATTGAAGTCCCCCACTATTATGGTGTTGCTGTCTGTTGCATTTCTTAGGTCTAGTAGTAGTTTTATAAATTTAGGAGCTCCAGTGTTAGACGCATATATATTAAAGGTTGTAATATCCTCCTATTGGACTAATCATTTTACTACATAATGTCTTTTCCTTTTTTACTGTTCTCACTTTAACATATCTTTTGTCTGATATAAGAATAGCTACTCCTGGCCAGGCACGGTGGCTCACACCTGTAATCCCAGCACTTTGGGAGGCTGAGGCAGATGGATCATGAGGTCAGGAGATCAAGACCATCCTGGCTAAAATGGTGAAACCCCGTCTCTACTAAAAATACAAAAAATATTAGCCAGGCGTGGTGGCGGGCACCTGTAGTCCCAGCTACTTGGGAGGTTGAGGCAGGAGAATGGTGTGAACACGGGAGGCAGAGCTTGCAGTGAGTTGAGATCATGCCACTGTGCTCCAGCCTGGGCAACAGACTGAGACTCCCTCTCAAAAAAAAAAAAAAAAAAAGAATAGCTACTCCTGCTCACTTAATGGTTTTCATTTGTGTGAAATATCTTTTCCTGCTGCTCCTTTACCTTATGTTTATGTGAGTCCTGTGTGTTAGGTGAGTCTCTTGAAGATAGCAGACACGTGGTTGGTGGAATTTTATCCATTCTGCCATCCTATATCTTTTAAGTAGAGTGTTTAGGCCATTTATATTCAATGTTAGTATTAAGATGTGAGGTAGTTGTTCTATTTATCACATTAGTTGTTGCCTAAATACTTTTTTTTTCCCACTGTGCATTGTTTTTTAGGCCCTGTGAGATTCATGCTTTAAGGAGATCCTATTTTGGTATTATTCTTGATGACAACTAGAAGGATCTCTCTCCACAAGTGTTTTGGTACCAAATTAATTTGTCATTACAAGGTTCAGTTCAACAATTGGTTGTCATTTGCACTGTACTCTATATTAACTGTACATCTGTTTGTAAAGATGCTAGTATTAGTTTTCTTATCATTGATAGTAGGAGAAACAAGATAAAACCAACATTAATCCAGTAGGCCAATGATTTAGATCTGGGGCTAATAAATTCCAGTTAGTAATGAATTCCAATAGCAAAGGATTGAAAATTTGATTCACAATCTGTCATAATTTAAAATGTAAACCCTTAACTTAAATCTTGAAGAGGCTGAATAAATACAACCAGTCTAGTGAGGACTCAGAGTTAATGAATGTCAGTAAATCCTCATTTAATGTTGTCAACAGGTTGCAAACTGACTTTAAGTGAAACAACATACAAAGAAACCAATTTTATCTTAGGCTAATTGATATAAACAAGAGTTTAGTAACTACGTGGTGCTTCTGGTCACAAAAACATCACCAAACATCTAAATAAAGAACAAATGTGCCAGGTGCAGTGACTTACACCTGCAATCCAGTACTTTGGGATGCCAAGGCAGGTGGATCATTTGAGGCCAGGAGTTTGAAACCAGCCTGACCACCAATGTGAAACCCTGTCTCTACTAAAAATACAAAAATAGTTAGGCATGGTGGCACATACCTGTAATCCCAGTTCCAGCTAAGCCTTGCCTGGGCTTCTGACCTGTGGAAACTGTTAGATAATACATGTTTGTCGTTTTCAGCTGCCCAATTTGTGGTAACTGGTTATGCAACAATATAAAACTAAGGCTAGGAGCGGTGGCTCAGGCCTATAATCCTAGCACTTTGGGAGGCTGAGGAGGGCGGATCACCTGAGGTCAGGAGTTTGAAACCAGCCTGGCTAATATGGTAAAACCCCATCTCTGCTAAAAATACAAATTAGCTGAGTGTGGTGGCACGTACCTGTAATCCCAGCTACACAGGAAGCTGAGGCTGGAGAATCACCGGAACCTGGGAGGCAGAGGCTACAGTGAGCCGAGACTGCGTCACTGCACTCCAGCCTGGGTGACAGAGTGAGACTTCGTATCAAAAAAAAAAAAAATTAAGACAAACTCTTTCCCACCTAAAGTTTATCATTTTCCATGTTTTCTTTTACGTTAATGAATATATTTTCTTTGTAAAATTTCTAATTTTATTTCAGTATTACTGTTAATTTTTTAGATACTCTTTCATTTTCATTAATGAGGATACTAACAATATACATACCTTAAAATCTGTATCAAGAGTTTTGTTAATGTAGTTATATCTAGAATTGAATCTTCAGGGGGTATTTTTTAATATTAGATTTCATGTGCTTTGGAATTTTGGTTAGCATGCTTATTACATGTGTGGAGTTTGTTCTTGCTCTTTTTAATTTTTCTGCTTGCTCATGAGTTTGGCTTTGGTTGTCTCTACCCGTAACTCCAAAACCAAGTCTTATTATGGCAGTACTAGGAGTTCTGCCCTAGATGATTTCAGAATAATCACAGATTTTATTACCAAGTCAATAAGTGGCTTGGCTCACTTTCTAGTGGAAGAGCTTTGTTTGTAAGCTTCCACCTTCTTAGGCATGCTACTTTTTCTTAAACAAAGACAACAAAACAATCCCATAGCTACTTCTGGGATTTTTTTTATAAAAAGCAAATTGCACCCTGATCTCTAGCTTTAAGCAGTGAGTGGAGTCCAGCCCCTGCCTGTGTGAGGCAGCTTTTAGTCCACTTTACCCCAATGAAGCCAAATACCTGGTGCCTCTGGCCGCTTCTCTCAACCAACACAGGACTCCTGTCATGTTTACTAATTTACATTTCTGTTTTTCTGATCTACAAAAAAATTTATCTTGTTTTCATTATGACTTTTTAGCCTTTGTATTAGTTTGCTATGGCTGCCATAACAAATACCACAAACTGGGTGGCCTAAACCAGGAGTCCCCAACCCCTGGGCCATGAATTAATACCAGTCCCTGGCCTGTTAGGAACCGGGCTGCATAGCAGGAGGTGAGAGGTAGGCAAGCAAGCATCACCGCCTGAGCTCCGCCTCCTGTCAGATCATAAGAACGCAAACCCTATTATGAACTGCATATGTGGGGAATCTAGGTTGCATGCTCCTTATGAGAATCTAAGGCCTGATGATCTCAGGACGAACAGTTTCACCCTGAACCTGAAACTATCTGCCTCCCCACCCACTGCCAGTCTGTGCAAAAATGGTCTTTCCACACATCAATCCCTGGTGCCAAAAAGGTTGGTGACCACTGGCCTAAACAATGGAAACTCATCTGCTCATGATCTGAGGACCAGAAGTCCAAGATTAAGGTGTGTGTAGGGTTGGTCTCCTCTAGGGCCTTTTCTCCTTGGCTTGCAGATGGACCTCTCCACCGTGTTTTCACATCACCTTCCATCTCTGCCTGTGTCATTTTTCTTATAAGAACATTGATCATATTGGATTAGGGTTCACACTAATAACCTCATCTAAGTTATTTCTTTGAAGGCCCTATCTCCAAATACAGCCATGTTTGAAGTAATGGGGGCTTCACCATATGAATTTTGGAGGTCATAGTTTAGCCTACAATAGTCTTTTTATTTGGAAATGATCCAGCATTGTTAGAATATTGAACGCACTGTGGTGGGGATGGGAAATGGGACATTTTCTTCACTTATTGCAGGTATAGCTCTATATTCGTAGTGAACTGAAAATTCATTTCTTTTGAGATCTATTTTTATTTCTTTTCCTTAACTTAAAACACATAATATGTATGTTTATTTTTGTACTTCTGATTAGTAGGTTAATATCTAAATTCATTCTTCTAATTGTACAAGCTTGTTGTATACTTGTACAAGATTTGGAATGGTAAAAACTGATCATATATTGCGTAAGATATAATAATCTCATATTGTGCCACGTGGCCTCTGTTAGGACTAAGAGCAAGACATTGACTGCAGTCTGACCTCCTCACTTACTCTGAAGCTGGATGGAGCTAAGAGACTGCTTTGGGTCACCTCCATTCTAGTTTGCTGCATTGTTCGAAAAACTTTGAGCTTCTTATTCTAGTTTAATAAAAACACAATTGCAAAATTAACTAAAATGTGGTTTCCTAACTTCTACCTTCAGCTATTCCTGGGTGATTAGAGCAAATTATTTATGCAGTGCTTCCTCTGATTATGACAATGAAAGTGAGAAGTGCATTTAATTAGAAGGCCTCTGAATTTTTATAAATCACCGTCTTTTCACATTTCTCCATTAGTTTTGCAGAAGAAGCATCCTATACACTCCCAGCATTTGTCTGGTGTTCTTCACAAGATGTTAGGTGCATTGCTAGTGCTGTCTCCTCTACCCGAAGGTGCAGAGGGAGCTGAGACTTGCAGAAGCTGTACCAAAGACTGGGAAAGGCAATCAAGTACTGAGAAGCTCTTCCCTCTCTTACCCCTTCCAGTGGTGAGCAGATTACTGTTTACCAAACTGACTTTTTAAAAAAGTGTATTTACTCACATCTCTATCAGGATAAATCAGTGGTGTCTTACAATTACCATTGGCAGTTGTGTTGCAGTTGACATCATAACAAATGTCTGCTTCTCATCTTCCACTTTTCTGAGTTACCTTTTCCTTTAATAGCTAAAGAAAATGGCTCCAACTCCCATTTGTCACACTGTGTGGAAACAAGTTACAAATCGTTTTCCTTCCAGATGAAGGGACATAGATTATCTAGAGGGTATACATTGTTTAAATCATGCTTTTACAACTTCTCTGTCATCTAGTCCAAATGTTTCTTATGACTTTAGAGATGATTTTTTGAAAGATCTTTTTAACATTTCCTACATAGAAAAAAAAAATACTGCTAAAATAAAGTTAATGTTTAAAGTAGGCTTTCAGTAAAGATTTGAGGTAAAATAAATCAATTAAAACAACTGACATAAAAAGTAACACAGTATAAATCCTCCGATCTTTTTCCTTACAGAATTTCTAATGCATTGTGTACTTCCACAGGCTTTAGCTGGGATTCTTTATTTTTCCTATCCTTTATGCTAGGACTTGGTCTCTTCTCTAGGTACTAGCAGACAGCTCCAAAGTTCTTGTTATTTGTTCTCCAGGGAGATTTAATTTAAAAATCGCTATCTAAATAGCACCTATTTGACCATATCTAATAGGAGGAAGTCCTTGCCTTTCTCCTCTTATTCCAAGACCAAGACATTCACTTGCTAAAAGAATCATCTCTGCTGGAGACGAATTCTTGCCACTCTTAGAAAGCATGTGAAACTCAAACTGTTTTTTTTTTTTTTTTTAATATACCAAATTATGTTCCCTTACATTTATTTCTATAGACAGAACTGCCTATAGAATTACCTCTTGGATGCCCTGTCATTAGTTATCTCAAACTGCAATGTTTACAACTCAAGTTCAGTTGAACATTTTGAATCTATCATGAAGACCTTCAAAACCTGTTACTCTTCTAGAATTTCATCTCAGTGATAAGCACTCATCTAGTTGTCCAGAACTGTTATCTTAGATTTCCTCTTAGATTTCTCCCTCTTATTCAATCCCCAAATTCAATTACTGTATCCATTCTACATGCTAGAAATTTCCAGAATCTGGCAAACTTTTTCCAAGTCCCCTGTCTTAGTGTAGGTTAATACCAACTATACATCTTGACTCCATCTTTCCATTATTTTTTTCACCTCAAGTAAGTGAGGGTCTGATGGGTAGAGTTGAAGGTAGCTCCATGCCTGCCACCTCCTGGTGTTGATGTCTACATAATCCTGTCCTCTTGAGTGTAGGTGGGAATCCGTGATTTGCTTCTATTGATAACTAATAGAATGACAAATAAGGGATTTTACTTGTGTAGTTATGTCATATACAACCATATTCCAAATATACACTCTATCCATTTCTGACTTTGAAGAAATAACCTGCCATGTATCCTACAGACTCAAGGAAAATAATTCTGGTAGCAATCTGGGGAAGCCTGGAAGAGGATCTTTCCTTAGCTGAGCCTCTGATGAGAACCAAATCTTAGTAGACACCTTGACTGAGGACTTGTGAAATCAAAAGTAGAGGACCCAGCTAAGCCATATCATGACTTCTGAGCCACAGAACTGTGAGGTAATGTGTTGTTTTAAACCACTAAGTTTGTGGTAATTTGCTACATAGCAATAGACAGCATACAGATTCCTTGCGGTAAAATGTGATCATGGTACTAAGCAAAAAATACATTTTAAAAAAAGCCTATTAATGTCTGCTATGGCTTGAATGGGTCTCCCAAAGTTCATGTGTTAGAAATTTGATCCACAATGTGGGGATTTGGTAGGGCTGTTTGGGTTTGAGGCCACCTGCCTCATAAATGGATTAATGCTGTTTTTGCAGGAGTGAGTTTGTTGTCATTGCAGGAGTGAGTTAGGCCCTCTCTTATTCTCTCTTGTCCCTGTGATGCCTTTTGCCATGTTATGATGCAGCAAAAAGACCCTCCTAAGATGCTGCTGCCTTGATCTTAAACTTCCCATTCTCTCCCTTTCTGCTCCAGATATTTGTACATATTCTTTACACTTTATATTCTCCTCTGACTGCTTGTGTCCTGCCAACATCCTCTCCTCTTTTAATGAATTCTTACTCATAAATTAAGTTCTAGTTTAGATCTGACTATTTCTAGGAAGCTTTCCCTGACCCAAGCAGTTGGGTTAGGTACCCTATTATTTTTTTTCTCTCATATTTCATTATAATTGCTTGTTTGTCCATTCTTCTCAGTAGGTCAATGAACCACAAGGGGAAAGATCATATCTTTCTTGCTGATAAGTATGTCATCAGTGTCTGACCCTGAGTTAGGGCTCATTAATTATCTGTTTTATGAATAAATGAATGGTTTATGATAAATAGAGACTAAATTTGACACTTTTAGTGTCGAGAACTAGAACCACAGGACACTGTCCTGCTAGGGAATCACAGGAGTATTCACATTATGCAGCCCCAAGGTGACTCCTAAGACTTAGGGTGCTTTTCCCATTCTCTTTCTGTCCTTACAACCTCAACTAGCTCTTGTCCTTCCCCTATAAAGATTCATGTATCCACTTTATATTTTGGTATTCTCACCACGAAGATAGTATTTGTTTCTCCCACAAATAAATTATCCACAAAGTCATGTTTATAATTCTTTACTTTTAGGAAGGCCATAGTAACAGAAGTTGTCCATAGTACAGAAATGGAGGAGTTAAAAACAAAATTACATTTACACAGTTCATACAGTCATGGTCCAAGATCAAAATTTACTGAGTCCTTTTTGAAAAAGTAACTGGAAGTTCCCTTTAGACTTCTAACTTGCATCTATTTTCAAGGATAATACTCAATAAAATATTCATCCTTAAGTTCTGACTTAGCAGTAAATATATACGTATTTCTTTCTTTTCTTCTCCGAATGAGAAACCAAAGTGGAGCAATAAGTATCTTTTTTGTCTTACTAATCTGCATTTCAGAAGATTTCCATTTTTATCAAGATTTTTACCCAGAACACATCTCTTGTATCATTTCTCTTGGACATTCCCTGGAATTACTGCTAAAATTTATTAATAGCCTATCTAATCAGGGTGTATCTAGAATACTTTGAATAAACTTACTGTGGTTGTAATATGTTGATATTGTGATGATAAAATAAGAAATACTGAAATTAGCATAATTAGGGATTCATGAAAATCTTAAGTCAAGCTTATGATTTTTCCCCTAGTGGTTAGATATTAAATAACTGTTGAAATAATAAAGTGGTTAGTTCACATTAGAAAAGAACATGCTCTTTTATAAAGTATGTAGGAAAATGACGTTTATGTTATTTGTACAGAATAAACTATTCACCATTAACTAACTACAATGCTGTAACAAATCAGTCAGGTCTGGGAAATAAATGTTAAGCCAGAAATAAATAAAAACCTCATATAACTAATCATCTTTCTTACACGTTATTTGTATTTGAGAAATAAAAATTATCTTAATTTTCTAAAGTGTCAAATGTTTTAAGTGGCAAAATAACTAAAAATGATATCCTGCTTTCATAGATATCATTGCTTTATTTGATAACATTCTTGAACATCTTCTTTTTGACAATTATCAATATCTGATAGCCTAGCTGGTAGGATGTTGTCTCCTTTTTCCCTGCTTCAATGATTAAATGTAGAGATACATATTTCAGTTTGCTTTTAATAATGAAGGGCCTTCTGTGGCATAATTTATCTCATATATACAAAAGAGTTTTGGCCAGACCGTGAGGATTAAATTTTTAAATAACAAAGGGATCAGAGTGAGTACCTCTGGTCTTCAGCTTTGAAAACAAATCATGTGAGTCAGACTACTTAAACCACATGCTGGTAATACATGTTAAATAGCTTATTGATTTATTTTCAACATTACTATTTTCCCTAGAGGATTCAAACACCCTTAAATGTGACTTATAGGAAATGTGCTCACAATTGATTACTATTATCATCCACTATGCAGAATACTTGAAAGTTCATTGTTTATCAAAGAAAACAAAACAAACCTTACCAGAGTAAAATCTATTTTTAGATTGTTGCAATTGAGTTTTAAAGGTCACCTTCAAATAATACATTAATACATTATTTGTATTTACAGTAGCCTTCTGTGGGGATATGTTCAAACACATTGCTGTCAATTAAAATGTTTTCTGTTCATGTTTTTCACCCATAAATTTAGGCCTTTTTCATTGTAAGTGCTTACTGTGCACTGTGGCTGTTAACTTTTGCAGTTTAAGGTGCACAGCAAAACTAACACAAGCTCATTTTTTCCTCTTTACAATTTCACAATACATAAATTTAAAAAGCTCATGCTGATGACCTAATCCATGATTTCTTGAGGCTTAAGTCAAAAGGAATCCATGCTTTTTCATTGTGTTTTTATCTACAAAATGCATACTTAAGCATAACCATAGAAATATTAATAAGAAATGCATTAATCTGTGGACTGACTGGAAACTTAGAAGTCCGGAATTTGGAACTCAAACTTAATTTTGAATTCAAATTCCACATCTTTCACTGATTCAGTCTGACACAGTAGCCCCATAGCCTCAACTTGGTTATTGTGGCCAAACCAAAATGTGTGCCAACTGAATGTTTATTTGAAGCCTGTTTACTTTAGTGGTTCCTCTAATAATCTTTCTGAGTTAAAGAAGGATGCCCTAAATATCTACAATGCTGATTCCCTTGTAAAGCTGGATAATAAATATCAGAATGAAGCAGAATCTCAACAAAGTTCTTTACCTTTACTTCTTGGATTAAAAATTTCATTGTCAAAGCACAAATATGGCATGGTTTTCTTCTTCCTTTTTCCACATCGAAATTTTCTACATTGTCTCAGAAAAACAAAAAATAATATTGGAACATCACGTAAACTGGCTTGTTAAATTTAAAGGGATGTGCAGATAAAAAATGATCCATCAAGCGTAAATGTTCACCGTATGGTCTGCCTGTGTATTTTAAAACAATTTGATGTGTAACTGCCATTCTATAGTAAATTCTAAATAATTAGGAAGTATTCATAACAATGTAAAGCTTCTACTCAGTTTATGCTAAAATTGTGGAGATGGATATGGTACTTGTACATATATACCTATCCCAGCCAAGATTTTTCAGATTGTAGAAAATACAATTTATTTAGAATTCTATTTTTCAACTGAGATTTTACATTCATTCTATCTTTTCAGCAGTCTATTGTAAATTGTTTTATGCTACTTAACATTAATTTGTCATGGTCTAGTTGGATACATAAAAGCAAAGATTATGCTTCTTTAAACACTAAATTGGGAAACTCTGACAGCGTCCTCTACTTTTGTCCCATCCTGACTTCTCCCCAAAATATCTATTTGGCTTTAGAATTTATGTGCCTCTCAGATATGGAAATAACTTAATTGGCATGACAAATAAGCATTAAGCTACTTTCTTATTACCTAGTGAATAACTCACTTCAACTGAGTGGAAATTAATTGACTTTAGGATCCACGGATCCTTGATTATAATATGCAACCTAATTAGCATTAGTAGTATTTTATAGAGAGCTAGAAATATGCATGTTTGCTAAATAGTATATTCATTCTTGACAAGTTCTTCTCATGTGAAAGCAACACAATTGAGAAGATATTTCATCCAATCAGGAAATAGAATTTTCTGGAAAAATATATTATGAATCATTTTTACCTGAAATGTTTTATTGTAAGAATTCAGGTTTCAACTTAAGTAAAAATATTGAATGCTACCCCTGTCATCTTTTTTCTTTTCCTTTTTTTTTTTTTTTTTTTTGAGATGGAGTTTCGCTCTTGTTGCCCAGGCTGGAGTGCAATGGCACGATTTTGGCTCATGGCAACCTCTGCCTCCCAGGTTCAAGCGATTCTCCTGCCTCAGCCTCCAGAGTAGCTGGGATTACAGGCATGCGCCACCACACCTGGCTACTTTTGTATTTTTAGTAGAGAAGGGGTTTCTCCATGGTGGTCAGGCTGGTGTTGACCTCCCAACTTCAGGTGATCCACCTGCCTTAGCCTCCCAAAGTGCTGGAATTACAAGTATGAGAGCCACCGCGCCTGACATGTCATCTCTTTTTATAGTAATTGCAACTAATAGGAAATGAGTTGCTATCTTCTGTTTTACTCATCGTTACTACTTGGAGAAGCTATCATTTGGGGGTTTATAATGATTGAGAATCTGTAGTTCTTAGAAATCCAGGTTAAAATTGATTAATTTAGTAAACATAATTTTAGTTAGGAAACATTGATTTATGTATTATTGGCTAATATTGTGATGTTCCCTAGGAAGACATCCAAGGCTTATTTGTCTTTGTGACTCAAATCAGTGCTAAATGCAAGGCTTCCCATAAAATAGATACCTAATTTAAATGTGCAAAATAACAACATAATACATGCTTAGCCTATTTCATAACATTTCTGAATCCATATAGACTCAGGACAAAACTGGCAATTCTTTCTAACGTGATATGGCATTATGTACAAAAATCTCAGTAGCTACCAGTAATTTGGGAAGAAATCTCCTTAGCCATAAAATTAAATTTGTTTCACAAATACAGTTTTCTGCTTATGTTGCTGAATTTTAAAGGCTCACTTAGAGAACATAGATTTTCTTCTACTTCAGAATAGCAGGAGTGGGATTCTTTAAGAATCTGGTTTAGTAAATCTTTGAATTATCAATGGCCTAAGGTATATGTTAATAATTACTTGTTACTCAGACGGTGACATGAGTTGAAAGATATAGTCTCTGGTATTAATAATTTTTATGATAAACGTAAATAGTGTTTACTTGTGAAAAGTCAAATTTGAATCTAGTTCAACATAGGATTACTTATCATTTCTAATTTGCATAAACATTTTAAAATTTAATTTCAACTGAATTTTATTGTTATAAATTAGTTGTATTATGTTTCAAATTGCATGTGATTATAGATAATTCAGCTCAGTAGATACAAATTTACTCAGAATTGTTATTTTCTAAGCCAAGGATAAATTGTCTTAGAAAATATTAAGAGATACTGTAGTAAGTAGTTCATTTGTAATTATATGATATTTTAATGTTACTTCAGTTTAATATTCATCTAAACATACATTCTTTTTTACTTTTATTTTTTATTTTTAAATTAAATAATAGCCATATTGCAATGTAAACAGACATTCTTAAATCCAACACTAAACAAAAAATTGTCCTTTTTGTGGAATTAAGAAGAAGAAGGTATTTTTGTTTAAGAGTCATTAAGTTGAAGGTATCCTGTTTAGGAGTCACTAAACTTTAGATTTCTTTGTTTTCAATTAATTTCAATAATATGCTGGTTATTGAGTGGGTTATTGACATTAGGAACAGAGATAAAGATGCCTGGGCTCAACCACATATTCACATTATAGTGAGCATATTTACTCTGTTATCCCTACTATAGGGATATTTAACATATACCTAACTATATTAACAGGCATACTAAGTGCTTGATGGAGCTACAAAAAATATTGTCAAAGTGTGATCGAGAAAAGTATAAAGTTTTTCTAAGGATTAGGAAAGGCTTCTTGGAAGAGGTAGAATTTCAGTTTTAACTTTCAGTGGGGATAGGCAAATATGTTAAGCATAGGGAAATTGACGGAAAGTGAAAACTATGATTCTGATTGGGGGGAAAAAAGTGAATATGTATTTTTTGTTTATAACAAACAGCAATAAAATATCATACGAAATAATTTTTACATGAAATCTAGGTTTTTTGATGCTGAAGCAGCATGATTTATTATTTTCCTAATAAAAAGAATTTGAATATGGTTTTAGAGGGTGGGAGGAGAGAGTTGAGTACAACGTGTTAAAAACCCAACAATTTTCAATAATTGCTACAATTTTCTGCCTGCTTAGTGAATGCCAACTGGAATCATCATTACCTATGAAGCACAATGGTGGGTAATGTAGAGTGCCTTACCCTAATTCTCATGGTTTAAGCCTTTAGTTAAAAAATGTATTCAAGCAAGTGTGTTTTTACTGTGTGCAGCCTATCAAGTGGAAAAGAGCATAGTTCTTAACAAGTTGCACTACAGGAATTCTTACTAAGACTAAAATAACAAGCATGTTATTTAGTCAAGATAGTATTTTATCTATTTCCCGTGCTTTCGGAACTCATGCCTCCCCAATTTTTAAGCAGACTTCCAAGAACTAAAATATTTACCACTTATTTGACATTTTCCAGATTCCTATTGTGTCGAAAGGTTCATAAATTATTCTTAACTACAGTTACAACTATCTAAAGAGCAAATAAATTTCTTTCATTCATCCTAGATACAGAAGACATGATCGTTGTTCAGTTTTTCTTGAACTTTAGCCTTTCATAATGCATTGTATTTGATAATTTCACTAATATTAGTAAGCCTCACTCTCCAAGCAGGAAAAAAATATACCTACCCCACTTTAACAAGCATGAAAATAATTATCAGCATTTAATGAATATTATTATCTTCAATATTTTAAAAGATCTTATTTTATCAGATTACAATTTATACATATAAATTTATACAAATTTATACATACATATATATGTAGGTATATGTAAATATTTAACCTAGGTAATGCAATTGCAAATCTCAGTATTAAAAATGGCAGTTGATGGCACAAAACCAAAGTTATCAAACCAGCATTTCTCTATGTCTGATTTTGGGATATTGTAAGTGAATATAGGCTAATTTATATAGAATTATATCCCTGAAAGAGAAGTTGACCAGTGTCCCACAGTGCAATAATCAAAACTTAATTCAGCATGGGCCAACTAGTTTTGACATACACAGTGACACTTTTCTCTCAGTTGTGTGTGATTTCTTGTTATGAAAACTTCTATCTAGTGAAAACTATTTATGAGTGAAATGCATTGGCTTTCAACTTTCCCACTCAGACATACTACTCTTAGATGTTAGGATTTTCTATGAAGTATGTTATAAGTAATATACTATTAGTAGAAGTTAAAATACTTACATATTTTATGGACCAGATGCTGTTCACTTAAGGCCTTTCCCTAAATTAATGTTCTATTTACTTTGATTTTACTATCCTTTCTTGAGTGTGGACAAATGAGCAACAGAAACCAATAGGATGTAGTATGATCATCAAGTTGTCCTATTTATGACATGGCTGTTAATTTATCAAGTGCAGCAACAATTGCTTAGCAATAGCATTCAGCTATTATAGTGCTGGGCAAAATATTTTAGATGTTTTATTAAAATCTCAGTATGCTCATTATATTAAATAATGATCCTTGTGAACATGGTATCATACATATTGCAGTAGGAAAAAAACAGGGATTTACTATTCATAAGTGACTTTCAAAAAGATTGAATCCTTCTGGTTTCAATACCCTACAGTGAATACAAGAGTTTAGTTTCACAGTGTTCGCTACTCTTGCCCAATTTCAGCTCAAGCCATTTAAAATTTTTTAAAGTTATATTCTAACTGAAATGTGAAAAGATCTGGGTAAAAATTAATATTGATTTGTGTATGTTGAACCAGACTTTCATCCTGAGGGTGAAGCCAACTTCATGGTGGTGGAGAAGCTTTTTGATGTGTGGCTAGATTTGGTTTCACAGTATTTATTAAGAATATTTTTTTTTTAATCAATGTTCATCAGGGGTATTGGTCTGAAGTTTTCTTTTTTGTTGTTGTATCTCTTCCAGATTTGGGTATTAGGATGATGCAGGCCTCATAAAAAGAGTTAGGGAGGAGTCTCTCCTTTTCAATTGTTTGGAATAGGTTGAAAAGAAATGGTACCAGCTCTTCTTTTTACCGTGGGTACAGTTCAGCTGTAAATCCATCTGGTCCTGGGCTTTTTTTGGTTGGCAGGCTATTTATTCCTACTTCCATTTCAGAACTTGTTATTGCTCTTTTCAGGAATTCAGCTTCTTCCTAGTTCAGTTTTGGGAGAGTGTATATCTTCAGGAATTCATCCATTTCTTCTAGATTTTGTAGTTTATTTGCGTAGAGGTATTTACACTATTCTCTGATGATTGTATTTCTGTAGGGTCAGTGGTGATATCCCCTTTAACATTTTGTATTGTGTCTATTTGATTCTTCTCTCTTTTCTTTATTAGTCTAGCTAGCAGTCTATTTTATTAATTTTTTCAAAAAAACAGCTCCTGGATTCATTGAGATTTTTGAAAAACTTTGGTTTTTCATGTCTCTATCTCCTTCAGTTCTACTCTGATCTTGATTGTTTCTTGTCTTTTGCTAGCTTTGGGGTTTGTTTGCTCTTGGTTCTCCAGTTCTTTCAGTTGTGATATTAGGATGCTAATTTGAGATCTTTCTAGCTTTTTGACGTGGGCATTTAGTGCTATAAATTTCCCTCTTAATATTGTTTTAGCTGCATCCTAGAGATTCTGGGTCTCCTTGTTCTCATTGGTTTTGAAGAACTTCTTGATTTCTGTCTTAATTTTATTATTTTCCCAGGAGTCATTCAGGAGCAGGTTGCTCAATTTCCATGTAGTTTTGTGATTTTAAGTGAGTTTCTTAATCTTGAGATCTAATTTGATTGTACTGTGGACTGAGATACTTTTATGATTTAAGTTCTTTTGCATTTGCTAAAGAGTGTTTTACTTCCAATTATGTGATTTATTTTAGAGTAGGTACCATGTGGAGCTGAGAAGAATGTATATTCTGTTGTTTTTGCATAGAGAGTTCTCTAGATAGCTAGCAGGCTACTTGATCCAGTGCTGAGTTTAGGTCCTGAATATCTTTGTTAATTTTCTGTCTTGACTATCTGTCTAATATTGACAATGGAGTATTAAAGTCTCCCACTATTATTGTGTGGAAGTCTAACAGCAAAATAAACCATCATCAAAGTGAACAGAAGCCTAGAGAATGGGAGGAAATTTTTGTAATATATCCATCTGACAAAGGTCTAATATCCAGAATCTTCAAGAAACTTAAATAAATTGACAAGAAAAAAACAACCCCATTAAAAAGTAGGCCAAATACATGAACATACATTCTCAAAAGAAGACATTTATGTGGCCAACAAACATACAAAAAAAAATAAAAAGCTCAACATCACTGATCATTAGAGAAATGCAAATCAAAACCGCAATGAGATACCATCTCACATGAGTCAGAATGGTGATCATTAAAAAGTCAAGAAACAACACATGCTGGTGAAGCTGTGAAGAAATAGAAACAATTTTACACTGTTAGTGGTTATATAAATTAGTTCAACCATTTTGGAAGGCATTGCGGTGATTCCTCAAAGGCCTAGAACCAGAAATGCCATTTTACCCAGCAATCTCATTACTGGGTATATACCCGAAGGAATATAACTTATTCTGTTTAATGATACATGCACACACATGTTCATTGCAGCACTATTCACAACAGCAAAGACATGGAATCAGCCCAAATGCCCATCAATGGTAGACTGAATAAAGAAAATGTGGTACATATATACTGTGGAATACTATGCAGCCATAAAAAGGAATGAGATTATGTCCTATGCAGGGACATGGATGGAGCTGGAAGCCGTTATTCTCAGCAAACTAACACAGGAACACAAAATCAAACACCACATGTTCTCAATTATATGTGGGATCTGATCAATGAGAACACACGGACACAGGGAGGGGAACAGCACACACTGGGACCTGTCATGTTGTGGGGGCGGCAACGCAGGGAGAACATTAGGGAAAAGAGCTAGTGCATGCTGAGATTAAGTACCTAGGTGATGGGTCGATAGGTGCAGCAAACCACCATGACACACGTTAAACTATGTAACAAATCTGCACATCCTGTACATGTATTCAAGAAATTAAAAAAGAAATAATATCATGGTGCTTTTTAATGTGCTACCTTTTTTAAAGCATAAACATTATTTCATTTGTTAGCCTTTTATACTTTAGTTTCATTTTCCATTATATGGTACAGAAATAATAGGTGGTCCCTTCATTTTAAGGGAGCGATACAGAATGTTCCTCATGCCACTGAGTGATTAGAGCTCCAAAAGCATAATTGCCTTCATGAGAGCCTAATCTCTAGGTGAATCAATTATGGCACATTGTAAAAGGTGCTTTTTCCTCTCTGATAAAAGAGCACAAAAGCAGGCCATCTGTGTTTTGATTTTCCCAGTACATTTATTACTTGGTCATCTTTGTTGACCCTTACTAAGTGTAGTGACTTGCTAGCCATTGACACAATCTTCTTTTTACATTGTGGGTGCTGCACCCTCTTCTATATCTAAAATTGTATCAATATGAAAATACAAATGTGTTCCCTCCTTGGAAATTATTGAATAATAATAGAGTTACATAAGTCTGTCCATATTTTCACTGAATTGTGTCAAAACAATGTCTGTGGTATTTTTTTTAAAGCACAACTTATGAAATATTTCATAAAAAGCAAACCAAACTGTTTCCAAAAATCTCACTATTTCCCAAGCCCTATTCTATAATAAATACATCGTAAAGGCATTCTGATGAAGAGGAAATGCCTTTCTCAAAAGAGTACTTTAGCAAATTGAAAATAGAAATATTTCATTTTTTGTGTGTGTATATACGATCTTTTCTAGCATATTCACAGTATTCTAGATACAATCGGCATTTCTATTATTCCCTCTGTCTCCTCAACTTAAAATAATAATCTAGAAAACAGTATTCTCTTTCTTAAAATTAACATTTATTTCAAACTCATTCTGAGTTGTTGGTAAGTTCAGATCTGTTCAAGAAATATTTATTAAATGTCTTTATTTTTGTACCAGGTATTACTTTCAAGGTATTCAGGATGCATTACAAAGATGTGATCTCTGTCCTTACTATCTAAAAAGCATTTAATTAAATATTCAAAAGTTATTATACTGAACATTTTGCAAATCAAGTTCTCAAAATATTTGACTTATTTGCTGTAGTTTTATAATTTTCAAATAGGAGTGAAGGAGCTTTTTAAAATTGATAATTGACTGCTTTTTAAAGTAGAGATTTAGCAGAAATAAAACTATCCTTATGTTTAAATGCCATTTCAAGTAATTTAGCAATGACTCAACAGTCCCAAGGAAAGGCTAAATATTTCTCCTTGACAGTTAAGGATTTTTAACTGGAATATCCAAATTTAGAAAGAAAAATGATGCCAAATAGCACAGTTCTGAACACTGAGCAGATGCTCCATAAATAATTGTTGAAGCTGACTGCAAATAATTCCCTTTTAAGTTTATAAGAAGACTTTTCCCCAATATGGTTCCAACAACTGTGTTTTACCTCTTCTATCATCTGTCTTACTTGGCTACAACCATCACTGTCATACAAGCATATACTTAAAATTAGGGGGTTTTCAAATGCTGAAGGCACTCCCAATAAAAGCCCAAATGTAAGACTGAGGCATGAATTATTTACATCTTCCAATTAGTATATTTATAACACATCCTCAGATGTGTCTATAGTAACTATGATTTATGAAATAAATTTCATATCCTTAGATTTGTTCTTTTTTAAAAGTAAATACATTTAACATGATTTCATATGGTTAAGAAAGATATATCAATATATTCAATAAATGAAGTGAATTTATAGTCCATTTTAGCTCAACTTTATTAAATTAGATACTTTGCATTTAACAAAATTAGTATGATTAATATTTTCATCAAATTTGTTTCTACTTTTTTGCTAAATTATTTCTGTAAATTTCTTATAAAAAAATCTCACTCATGAAATGTGGGGGATTTCATTGTAACACCATTAAAAATTTTCAAAAAACAATACTGTGAAGAAAATTTCAAATGAGAATTCTCAGTTATTTGTAAATGTCAATGTCATTGGAATATGTGCCCAGTGTCCTAAAGTAATAAATGAAGGTAGGATGTGTGGGGTTCTATGTGTGTGTATTGAGTTTTATTACCTTGAGTTTTATTGTTTATGCATAAATGAAAGAAAGCTGTTAAAAAAACCCTTTGATTTCCAACCTGAAATTTGGATGATGAGAAATACTAATATCATTTTTTTAAAAGTAAACCATTTAAACAAGTCTTTCTTTATGAAATGTAATGGTAGCTAATGTTTATTGTATATCAGTTATGTCAATGATCCTATTGTACTGTTTGTTTTACAAATACGTTTAATAATTACAACAGGTAATTTTATCTCCATTTTACCACTCTGTCTCAAAGTTGTATGTGTCCTCACATGTTGTATGAGTAGCCAAAAGTGGTAACTGATGGAGCCATGACTGAAACTTGGGTCTTTTTGTATCGATGACCTTTTTGCTTTTTGAGGTATTTCATGTAGTCTCTTGAAATGTAAATATATTAACAATCAACAAACACATACTTTTAATAGATCCTGGAGTCTCATCATCTGATTATATGACCAAGTTTTTCTGAGAAGAGTAGAGTAGTGAGGACATAAAGCAATAGGATAAGCAATAAATCCTAGAACTGTCTTGTATCTATATATGATGACAATTTGTCAGCGTAGCTGGAAGAAATAGAGGGCCAACAGTTAATTATATTTTGAAATTTTAACTAAAATTCTTATTTGCCCAAAGCCAAGTTTCTGGTTGGTCTGAGATTGTAGACTTACGCTAACTTGCCTATCTTTTGTATTTAGTTTCCTTTCAAGAAAGATAATTATAAGAGTAACATACCATTGAGATAATTTCCACACACATACCATCTGGGAAAATTTGTATATCAGCCTGTTTATTGAAAATGATATACCATATGTAAAAAAAAACTGCTTTGAAATATACTGAGTGATTTAGCATTCACTTGGTAAAACATGATTACAGTTCATATATCATACATATATAATTCTGACTTCTATTTCTGTCAGTTTTAATCAACGATGATTTCTTCTTACTGATTGGAATTGTGTCATCTAAAACTAAAAAAGAAATTCACATTCAAAAATTCCTTTCTTCCTACATGAACTAGAATAAATATTTTAAATGCTCAGTAAAGAAGTAGGTTTTAAAATTTCTAAACTGTTTGCTAAAATTAGTCATACTTTCCAGTTTTAAATGAGGTCTGAGTTCATGTTATTTTGCCATTACATTTGAAAATATTTTTCTTAGAGTCCATCCTATTTTTCCTACAAGGAAGTACTCTCCTATTTTTCTCTCTGTTTTGCTAGAATCATTTTAAACCCCACCCCTTTCAGGAAATCTCTGCCCAACTTAATTAATTCCCTTTTTTTCTTTTCTAATTTCTCTAGTGCTTTGCTTGTACTATACTATCAAATTATTAGAAACTATTTTTTAGTATCCCAAATAGAGAAGTAAAACATTGAAATAACTTCACCTAATTAAAATTGCTTCTTATAGGAAGATCTTTAGGATCAAGTGGGCTAGAAGGGGACTTTGTGGTCTAAGATGTGAATTCTTAGCCTTTTGAGGACTTTCTTAGTGTTCAGACTTCTTAACATGCTGTCTATCCAGGAGATGGTCTTTAAACCAGAAAAAGATAAAAAGGTACATTGAAAGGGTGGAGGCCAGTGAGAAATTACTAAATGGGTACAATGTATATTATTTGGGTGATGGAAACCCTAAAACTCAGACTTCACCACTAAACAATATATGCATGTAACAACCCCTTAAATTTATAGTTTGATTTAGATTATATAAAAGCATACAATACTTTTTGTTTTTTATTTTTCGGTACTTCAAGAAAAGGCTATAAACTATATTGTGGAATTGGACAATAGGGAGGGGACACTACTTGAGGCAGATAAAATGATTGCAGAGAAGTCTGTTTGAAGTTTTGTGTGTGTTTTTTTTCCATGTATTTCATGCAACTGTAGAATAGTCTTACAATATAATCTGTGATTCCAGTGATGACAGTTTTGTAATGAATTATAATAAATTATATATTGAATTACAATGAAACACTTAAAACTTAAGATTATGGCACTATTTAGATTACATATAATCTTAGCTATAACATTTTTGTGTTTATGACTCACAATCTTGAATTACTGTAGATTACTATTTTTGATTTAAGGAAAAAGAGCAGAGATATAATTATTCTGAAGGAGATATTATTCTCTAATAGAACCAAAAATCTATTGTGGTATTAGGGTAGTCCCTGGGTTATTGTAAAGAGATTCCAAAGTCTACTGAGTTAATAATTTGTGATGTAGCACTGTAGGATGACTTTAATTAACAATATTACATAGTTTCAAATAGCTAGAAGGCAGCTATTGAATGTTGCAAACACAAAGAAATGATAAATGTTTAACATGATAGATATGATAATTATATATATCACAACATCACTATGTACCTCATAATTATGTATAATTATTATGGTGAATTTAAAAAATTTAAACATTTAAATTAAAAAAAATGGCATCTCAGGCTTTTGGAGCAACTCTACTCCACCAGGTCATTCAGGGGCTTAAGATTCCTCCATTGCATTGCTCCTGTCTATACCTGGGCCATTGACACCTTCACACACAAAAATGGACCTCCAAAGGTATTTTTTAAAGCAAATAATGTAAGATGTGTAGGTATGACTTTCACTCACGTTCCATTGTCACCATCTTAGGCATATGGTCACACCTTCAAGGGAATATGTAAAACACTTAGCCTATAATTAGATGATTATGGGAAAAGGTGGCAGGAGATTTGGAAACTAGCATTCTACTAAAAGAGAGATTGTTCATTTGCCTTCTCTTTCTAAAAAGCTATTCAAGTTACAGTGTTTGAAGATTGAATTTGACCTTTCAGCATGCTTTTTTCCTGGCATTCCATTTTTAATATAAATATTCAGGGAAATATATTTGATATTTTTTAATTGCACATGATTCATTATAACTACAACAGATAACCAGAAAAGAAAATGGTTCCTTGGAATCTACAGCCTCTACTTAGCTTTGGAATCAGAAATGAGTTGTTTTATATCAACTGGGCAAAACAAAGTTTTTATACAATGTGTTTTTAATGACTAATATTATTTTAGCTTGAAGGTAACCTAAAAATCAATGTTAAGGGATATCCTATAACATTGTGTTCAATTATAAAATAAATAATAGTTTATAATAAATTATAGAGTTACACTGGAGAAACTAACAGGTAGATTAAATCATTCTGGAACATTAATATGTATAAAATCATAAAATCCAGTATAGAGTTGTAGTGTTGATTTCTCACTTTCAACATGTACATTGGTTTAATAGCAAACATTTTGGATGTTTAACCCAATAAAATCTGTATTCACAGAATCTCTACATGATCCCTGAAGGATAATGTAGACAACAATAATAGATGGACTAAGTGTACTGTCCTGATTCACGAAATACAACACAATATAATAAGATATAATAAGTAGTTGGGAATACTAAAAACTAAATGATTAAACTTAAGTTTAAAAGGAAGAAATGGCACGTAACCATGTCAGAACGATTCCCCCACCTGTTCCCTTCTCAGTTCCTTCAATGTTCCCCCCTCATCCGGGATATTAATACTTCCTTTTTTTTTTTTTTTTAAATTCCTCTCCCTCTGACTTTTAATATGAGTAGGTTCCCTATTTTCTTGAAGTGGGAGATTTTCAATGGATTTATGCACCATTGTGTCAAGGACCTTGACTGCCTTGTTCACCACTATGTCCAAGCACTTAGAACCCAGTTGACTACTGCTCAATAAATAAATATTGAATTGGTGATGTAATTTTATCAATCTCTTTCTCTTTTAAAATAAACATTCTCAAGTGCACTATACTTTCTACTTCCATTTGTTCACCTTACACCAATTCACTTTTGAAAACCAATCTGATGTTCCTGCTCACCACTCGAAGGGAAATGTGTTCTTGGTTGCCACCAGTCCTCATGAGTTCCAAAAGACTTTTCTCATCTCTTTTTTTTTTCAAACAATTTTGCTGCATTTGATACTGATTTTTCATTTTTTAGATTTTGTACCTCCATGCTTCAACTACCATTCCTAATAGGTCACTTTCTGTTCTTTTGTTCTTTTCTGTACTGTAAATAAGTCTCTTTTATGCAATTGTCTGTCAAATCTTAATTTCTTATTCTAGTACAAGTTCATAAAGAATTGTGTATTTTTATATATTTATTTAAAATGCTCTTTGTCTCTACCATGCAAATTTCTGCTTCATTAAGAATCAGATCAAATGATGAAAACATCAGTTTTCTCATCAAGCCCTTGCCTCACAACTCTGTTCAGTTTCACATGTATTGTTCTTTTATCTTCGACTCAAAACACATTCAGTTGTTTCATCTTTTTCCTACCATATTAACTCTCTAAATATCAAATATATTATTCCACATGGTTGTAATTACCTATTTGCAATCTACTTTCTTAATACTCACCTTCCTTGAGTAAAGAAAGAAGTGTCTTTCTGAATTCTGATTCTTCAGAATCTGATTAGTTGTCTAGCAGAGTAGGTACTCAATATTTATTGAATAGAATTTTGATTGGATGCCCAATTGTCACTTGTCACCTAAAATCTAACATGTGCACAAAATGGGAATTAATATTTATATCACATTACTTAATATCTTCCTATCTTGTTATCATTATCATCCTAGTGACCTAGAATCAAATAAATGGCATCATCTTCCATTCATCTCCTTTTATTAATATTTATCCTTTTCAAATGAAATAATGGCATTCGCAGCAACCTGAATGGAATCTGAGATCATTATTTTAGTGAAGTAACTCAGGAATGAAAAACCAAACATTGTATGTTCTCACTCATAAGTAGGAGCTGAGCCATAAAGAAGCAAAAGTGTAGGAATGATACATGGACTTTGAGGATTCAGCAGAAAGGGTGGGAGGCAGGGTAAGGATAAAAGACTATACATTGGGTACAGTGTACACTGCTCAAGTGATTGGTGTACCAAAATCTCAGAAATCACCACTAAAGAATTTGTCCATGTAATAAAATACCATCTGTTTCCTAAAAGCCTATTGAAATACAAAAATTTTAAATAAATAAAAATATGTAACATTTTCTAGTCATTCACACAAGTTGCATCCTAGTTTCAGAGTTTATCATCTCAAGTTTTGACTACTGAAAAGTATCTAAGAGTGCCTCTTCCTTCTAAATTTTCCTCTTCCAAAGTGGGCTACAAAATGTTGTTAGAGAAATTTTTTCTAAATCGCACCTGCAATCCTGTCACCACATGCTCAAAAAGTAAAATCCTGCTGCTTTCAAGATAAATATAATTTCCTTAGTATGGCATTTAACACATTCCATAACCTGACTTCAATGTTTGATTCCACACTTATTTTCTTAGTACTCTGCAACATGAATACACCAATCCAAAAAGAGTGGTCTTCTCATTGCTTCTTAAAATTTATCCATGTATTCAAGGAATAGCTAGTGAAATTAATGTATACCAGACGTTGTGCTAGTTTCTAGAGGTATAAATTTCATTTCCCACCAAGCTTAGCTTATAGTCAAGGGAGAATGGCAAGTGGCATGTGAAGATGATTTCCTAGAGCCCTGTTTGGTGATACACTTAAGAAAAATGCATAGTTGCTTACTCAAGGTGAGTTGCCTGGCAAAAAGTAAGCATTCAAAAATATTTGCTGTATGGAAAGAGTTTCCAGTGTAAAAGGGAAGGTAAGTATCAGTTATTATAAAGAATCAGAGGTTACTGACAGATGATTGGGAATGATAATCTCTCACACCACACAATAACAGGAGCTACAGTTCACTGTCAGCGCAGAGGAGGGGCCAGTTAACATTTCCTCTTCGAAGAGGCAGAGTTAGAAAATCCTTCTTACATTCACTGGTGTTTGAGCTGGATATTAAAGCATGTGTAGAACTTCACAATGCCTATGGAGTAAGAAAAGGCAGTGGGAACAGCAACAGAGATGATGTGGAGGTTTGAAATGTAAATGATAACATATCTGGAATGATTGACATAACTTGAGAGCAGTCACAGATAATGCTAGAATTTAGTTTGGAGCCAGATTTTCAGCATCTGGAGTGTCTTGATAAAACGTTCAGATGTTACTATTTGGTAATGGGAAACCTTCAAGGAGCTAAAGCAAAGGCTTGCATGATCACATCCTCTGCTTCCTTTTCCTATCCAAATATTTTTATTCAAGTTTTACTTTCTCTGGGATGCACCTGCCAAATACTACAGGCTTTTCCTTATCTGGAAATTCATAGCAGTTTTTTTCAGTAATGCTCTTCAGATATATAATTATAAAAGATTTACATAGATTTTAGAGATACATGTCTTATTTTTCTTAGCAAATTTTTAAGTTTGTAGTTCTTGAAATAGTCACCAAATTAGCTTATTAACTATTTCTTCTTGAACAAATTTTTCAGTAAATTAGTGGACAAGTGGAAATATTGGCTTATATTTTTTACCATAAAATATAACATTTGGATTATGAATCTATTGTGGATATGAATCACTTCCTCAGAAATATGGATGCTAACCAGCTTTCCTGCCAATCCTGGGCCTATGCACACACAATCAATTCAACCCTATCTTCTCTAGATTTCTCGACTGGTGAGAAAGAGTGAAGCAGAACTACCTACATGACTCAGCCCACTCCCTATGTGTCCTAATACAATCCTAACCAGTCAGGTTTGAGAGCACTCACATATGTTCAGCCACCATCATTCTTACCTGACAGTCCTTGTTTTCCTCTCCATCATATGGATGGCTAGAGTATTTTCTAGGGTGAGAGTAGGAATATAGAAACATTCAGTATTCTATATGGAAAGAAAGGTTTCTTGGCCTCCTTTAAAAAGTAAATGTATTCATTCTGATTCTCAATTTTGATTATCACAGCTTCCATTATCAGAATAATTTAGGAATTTGATGTTTCAGTAAGAATTGAGAAAGAGTCTTTGCAGATAGATGTGTTGACTAATGTAATGGCAGAAATGTTTACAGATCTCGTTGGATCAGGGCACAGTCAAGACCTGTTTGCCACAGCTGCGGCTTCCTGACAAGCTTTTTCTTCCCCGCAGGCTCCCTGAAAGACCAGGCTAAATTCATGACTACTTGGTACTTCTGCAGCTATAGCGAGAGATTTGGGCCAATGACATGCTATGTTGCAAGGCTTTCTAGATTGTTTGAACTATAATTTTTTCTCCCACCTTCTTTGCCTTACTCTGACCTGTAAATGTCTTTGTTCTTAATTTTTTATCTCCCTCTTGTTCTCCTGTCTTCCTTGTTCACATCTGTCTCCAAGTCCTGATTTTTACCATTACAGCCATCTTGATTCTGATCTCTAGTACCTAGAAGTTACTTAACTAAGTGAAATTAGAAGCTTACATACTTATAGGCACCAGGCTGGTGATAGAAGAAATGGGACTTTATCAGTCAGCTATTGCTGCCAAAATACAACAGACTGGGTGGCTTAACCCACAGAAATGTATTTAATCACAGTTCTGGAGGGTAGGAAGTTCAAGAGTACGGTTCTGTGCAATTCGTTTCTGGTGATGGCTCTTTCTGACTGGCAGACAAATGCTTTCTTTCTGTGTCCTCATGTGATCTTTCCTCTGAATGTGCACTAAGAGAAAGAGACCAAGCTCTCTGGTTTCTCTCCTTGTAAAGATGCTATTAGTATTGATCAGGGCCTCTTATGATTTCACTTAAGTTTAATTACTTCCTAAATACCATGTCTCCAAGTACAGTCATGCTGTAAGTTTTAACATATGAATTTTGAGGGGACCCAAACATTATCAGTAATAGGACCTGAGTGAGAACAGCAGAAAGCTGGAGAGTGAATGATTCAATTTATTTCCACTTGATGGTTGCCATTTGGGAATATGAACCAAGTATATAAAATTATAAAGGAGTTTTTAAAACTCTTTGCACCAACCAGAGCATATCTCTGGGAACATTTGGATCATAGCATGTCTTTTTTATGTTTTGGTACTCTGAGTTCATCCTTAAGTAACATCAGTTTCAAGTGCAATGGTTCATTTCTAAATGCTAACCTTATTTTCGCCAATTCTCTTAACTTTATTGAGCTAGTCAATGGGGTTTCTATCTCACTGCTCAAAAATATTTTTACCACCATATTATAATATTACATGTCCAAATCAATGATTACCTAGACTAAATAGAATGTAGTTTCTGAGCTCTTTTATGTGTACCATTTCATTTAATTCACATCAGCTTTAATAATAGGCTATACAATGGCATTTTCTAGGTGGACAAGGACCTCTCCCAGAGTCACAGAGCTGGAAATAGTAAAGCATTACATTGGAATTAGGGCTCTGAGCAAGCTCTTCTACTTCTGGTCCAATTAGTATACTATTATGCCAGTAGTTTTATCAGTTACTACTTTCTGTAACAATTTATCTTTTAGTTAAATCTTAGATATTTATAATGGAGCTCTTTTAATTCTCATATTTTAAAAAATTTCTCAAAGGTTAACATCACTAGTTGTAAGCCTAAGATTCCTAATGATATTTGTCACTGACCCTGGAAATGAGATGTTGATAGATGGAGTTCTCTCATCTGACAAGTCAAAGACATGACACATGAAAATTACGTCCCTTGCTTTTGTGCTGTGAGAGCAATTTTCAGTGAGTCTTTCATTTATAATATACTGTATTAGGGTGATCTTTTAAAATTCCTAGTCAATAATAGTAAAGCATTAGTGGGGCGCCTGTTCTGTGCAAGAAACATGATAGGTAATTTATGTAATTATTTTAACTTCATAATAACTTGGTAATTTAGGTATTGTTATTTTACCTAAATAAATAAAGCCTGAGATGTTAAAAGATATACAGTTTGCCAGCAAATGTTGTTCAGTACCTAGAGTTAGCCGCACTCTCTTAAGCGTGCACTTAAGGTTTAGTGCACAGTTCTCCAGATTACCAAGTCTGTCCACAAATCTGACCCCAACTGTTAAGTTCATCAGTTTCCCAAAACCACCCTCAGTTTGGATCATTTGCTAGAAAGACTCACAGAAATCACTTAAGCCAATTATACTTACAGTGATGTTTATTGCAAGCAAAGGATACACATTAGGAGAGATGCATAGGGCAAAATCTGATACTGGCCTGGTTTTAAATGTGAAGCTTCTCTTGTCAAAGATATGCTATTCTCTTGGCATGGAGTACTGCTGACTCAGGAAGACCACCTGAGCTTTAGTATCTGGAGATTTAAAGAGGTTTCATTATGTAGGCATCATTGATTAAATTATTGTCCAGGTGGCTGAGCTCAATCTCCAGCCTTCCTCCCTTCTGCACAGGTTGGGCTGACATTGGCTGGTTCAAAGCCCAACCTCTGATTACACAGTTGGTTTTTCTGATGTGTCCAGTCCTCATGCTGAGTCATCTCATTAGCATAAACTATTTAGGAAAACACCATGAGTCATCTCATTGGCATAGGCTATCAGATATGTCTCAGTGACCCACCATGAAAGACTATTTCATCACTTGCAAATGCCAAGGGTTTAGAGGTTACCTCTCAGGAACTGGGCACAAAAGCCAGTCAAATTCTTTATTACACAGGTGTATTAGTCCATTTTCGTATTGCTATGAGGAAATACACGAGACTGGGTAATTTATAAAGAAAGAGACTCAATGAACTCAGAGTTCCACATGGATGAGGAGACCTCACAATCATGGTAGAAGGTAAAGGAAGACTAAAAGCATTTCTTACATGGTGGCAGGCAAGAAAACATGTTCAGGGAACTGCCCTTTATAAAACCATCAGATCTCATGAGACTTATTCACTATCATGAGAACAGCATGGGAAAAACCCACCCCTATGATTCAATTACCTCCCATGACATGTGGGGATTGTAAGAGCTATAATTCAAGATGAGATTTGGGTGGGGACACAGCCATACAATTTCAACAGGTAATAAACATCAGAATCAGAATTTAATCAAATGCTCATTGAGATTCAACTATTATATGCATTTTCTACTCCTTTGCTTAGCACAGTACCTAACATATAATAGGTGTCCAGTGAATCAAAATTAAATGAATGAACCTCAACTTTTTTGTTCTGCACAGATAGAGTAAAATTTCATGGTAATGGTTGATACATTTAAGGACTGGATAATTTTGTCATTTTATGAGTGAAATAAGCTCTCAGAGTCATGTGCTAATTACAAAACCTTCTAAATCAGCTTTTGTCCTGAAAACAGCTTGATATTGTTATACAGAACTACCAGGAAGTAAAGGAGGAGTTGGAGATATAGAGAAAGAATAACCATTTTTTTTCCGTCAACAATAGGTTCTTAGTTGGAAACAACCTCTGTCACAAAAGACAGATTAACAAGAGAGAAAGAAACAGAAGTTTATTTACATGTGTTTTTCATATGTACATGGGAGACATTCAGAGAATGAAAAGTTCTCAAAGAAATGGCTTCAAATGTTAGTTTTCATAACGACTTCAATAAAGAATAGTAAATTTTTAGAGAAGTGAAGACAAAGGAAAAGGACTTTGGGTATCTAGGAACAGCAATTTGGAGGAAGGCAAATAAGTGACAGATAAAGTCTAGTTATAGTAGTAAAGCTTGTTAATGCCACGTCTTCTGGCACCATGTCTGGACCAGTCAATGTATAGAGCTGTCTTTGGTGACTAACCTTTGTTCTCCCTGGTGTGTATGTGTGTGTTAATAAATCTATTGTCTCTGTAAATCTGTATTCTGCTTTCAGAGCTTCCCAGCATCTGCTCCTGCTTAATTATCTTCAGCTCAACAATCCTTCATATTTTGGGGTAGCATAGTCTGGTCTCCCACAGGGATATAATGCTTGTAACTTAGGTGATTACAGATGAGACTTAATATAAATTGGTTTGAAGCTATTCCTTGGTGTAGGAATATCATTTCTCAGAAGACATTATTTTTCTGAGAAATGTTTGAGTGTGTATAATCAGATGAGATTTTAAATATAAGTTTCACCATGTGTTTCAAAAGGTTTGTACAACAAAGTAAGATAAAAAACCACTTAAAAATTCATTATGAGGCTGGACACGGTTGCTCATGCCTGTAATCCCAGCACTTTGGGAGGCTGAGGTGGGCAGATCACAGGGTCAGGAGTTTGAGACCAGCCTGGCCAACATGGAAAAACTTCATCTTTACTAAAAATACAAAAATTCGCTGGGAGTGGTAGCGCATGCCTGTAATCCCAGCCACTCGAGAGGCCGAGGCAGGAGAATTGCTTGAGCCCAGGAGGTGGAGGTTGCAGTGAGCTGAGATCATGCCACTGCCCTCCAGCCTGGGCAACAAGGCAAGACTCCATTATAGAAAAAAAAAATACATATGTATACACACACATGCACACACATCATGAAAGGCAAAATAACACTTTGCCAATTTATCTGTGTGTGTATGTGCACACACACTGTACAATGGGGAAATGTAGATGGGAAGATAATTTTAGGCAAGGGGAATCAGCATTTTTTTAAATTACCAATTTTAAATATACCTTAAAGATCTCCATGTTTTGCTTAAAATAAGGATCTGATCAAAGCGAATTATAAATGTCTAAAGTTTAGTCAAAAGCAGATAGTGAGGAAGCATGTTTTTCTTTTATCCTTTTTCTGCTATGTCTACTGTTGCTTTAAATTTTCTGAATATTACACCATCAAAATGATATTAACGGAAACAGCCTACCCCATAATTCAAAATGGATGGCTTAAAGTACTCTCTGTGAAAGGAGAGAGAAGGGAGGTAATTTTAGTGTTAAATATTCCTGGAAATTTTTTCCTACTACATAATCACTAATATGGACAATTACAGAGACAATTATCTCTTTTGGTATATTCCCATGCTTCTGAAAGCTACAGGTTTTTTCTTGTTGAAATTATTTTATTTATGACTTTGTGTTTTAGAATATATCTAAATGTTAAGCTATACTACTGCTAGTTGTTTTGCCCTACAACAAAGAATTAAAGTTTGAAATATTATAGTTACTATGTCATATCCCCAATACATTTTACATAATTGTACGTTAAACCAACTGTGCCTTTACAGATACAAATGTAGTAACAGTATATTATTAGATGGGAGTAAATTTATAATGCCAAAAAGTCTTAATCATCTAAAATCTCATGTAAAAGCAGAGTTTAAAAGACCATATTCATATGTACAGCAGCGGTAGCTTTGGGGCCCTGAAAATGCTAATTAATAAGACACATAGTATGGCAAATTCTCATCATTTTAACCAAGATGAATCCATATTCCTTTAATGATCAGTCTATAAATCTGAGAACAGAGAGGTTTTGTGCATACATATTCTGGTCAATCCAGAATCCAGTCTTCTTCCAGCATTTTGTTGAAATGCAGGGGCCTAAAAAAGGTTATGTAACTTTCTCAGGGAAGATTTAAGGAGGGTGAAGGGGTAGGAAACAAAAAGGTAAAATTACTAAGGGCTTTCTGAGTTTAGATGGAGGTGAGAAACTGCTTCAGGCATTGAATTGAGTCATTCAGTAGGTCTTCCTCTTTCTTTCAGGTTAACTGTTATCAGAGCTTAATGTGCACATCTGTAAGCAGATAACCTCTGGGTGTGCTTCTCTGTCAATCTTCTTATGCCCTAGAAATACTAATCAGTTTAGTCCTGCCCTTCTAAAATTTCCTGCTAGTTGGTGTCTTTCAACACACATACCTTCCACTTTCCCACTGAAATGGCTTGATAACTAGGCCCATACAAAAATCTTTAGTGTCATTTCATTCTATAAGAAATTGCTTTTAAAAAAGTCTATGTCTCTCAATGTGGAATTTATTAAATAATATGCAAAAAATACCTAGTTGTAAAATATCATTTTAATAATTCCCAAAATATTAATTTATGCATCCTATGGTAATTCAGATGACTGCTACCACAGTCATAATCAAGTACTTATTGCATTGTGCTAGACATTTCAGGGTTCTTAGAAAGATCTGTTCCCTGTCTATTAGAAGTTTGCTAGGTTTATTTTGCTATCTATTGGTCTTCACTCTAAATGCAAATATGTAAAGGTAAATTCTCACTAGGATTGATATGTAATTTAGTGTAGGCAAAAGCTTGGACAAATTTTGGAGAGAGGTGTATTTTGGCAATTGGGAACATGGAACTGGTAGAATTGTTGAATAGTTTGCAAATAAGAGGCATAACTGTGGCCCAAACATGTTCATCAGAGTTCAGCTCCTCTTTGTTTACTTTGATTTTCACAAGAGGTAAGATTTTTATCTCAATCTTGTAAGTAGGCATAGTGTCCATTTCATTTATCGGAATCACTTGAAAGTGAATGGAGCAATTTTGATTCTATACAGTTGAATGTATCAAAATGCATGCAGTGCAGTGCTGCAGTGACCAATGGTATAGCATGAATATGTCACAAAGAGAAAGGAAACAGCTTGATAGTTTTTACTGCAATATTAAAAATTTATTTTATATAAAACATTCAGAGTAGTGTACGTTAGTATTGACAAAATCCATGCAAACAAAAACAAAAGCAATAAATCATGTTTAGATAATCATAAAAGAGAATGACACTATAGAGTTTGCTATTATTATTGCAGTTTTTAACTGTCATCTTACCAGTAGGAGTAATGAGAGTGATGAATATTGCTATTGAGACAAGATATAATTTTTGTTGTGTTAAATGCATATTCTACATGTTCATCAGACCATATTAAGTCTGTTCCCTGGTGTTTCTGCTGTAGTGCTTTTTTTCCCCACATTATTTTTCTGTTGCTAAGAAAACACATTCTGTAACTGTGGTCTCTTTATGACCACTGGCTGTCAGTGCTGATTATAATTTAAATAGCACAGGCAAAGAAAATTTAAATTTGAACCAGCAAATAGCTGTCATCAACACATTACTAAAACAAAGTCATTTGAAGGACCCAATGAAGTATATTAGCATTTGGACTCAGCAGGCTAAAAATGAAATTAGGCTGAATTTAAAATAACATTGTTTTTTGGTAAATCATAATAAATGTGCTTCTAAATAAGATAATTAGGCTGTGATCAATGAAAGAGAGTTATTCCTGGAATGGAATACATTAAGGTGTGAAAACAGATTTAAATGGAAATATTCAAAAAATGCGATTAATTCTTTTAAGTTTCATCAAACAAAGCTCAACTCCCTTACCTGTTAAAAACAAAAACAGAAACAAAAACAACCAAAAAAGCCCAACTGCTGCTTTTACCAACAATGAGGATGCTTTCAATGTATCAGTAAGAATGCCTTTTGCATCATTTGTCTAGTGGGTGTGATGAATTTACATTTATCATCCCCAATCTCAACTGGTTCTTCATGTTCAGGAACACTGGCTATGGGTACTGTGTATGGACAATGAAGATCATTAATAGTTTTAAGTATACAGGGTGCATAAAAGTGGCATTAGCACTTGTCAGGGAGGAGGGAAGAGATTCATCAAGAAGCAGCTATCTAGCCTGGGTCTTCAAGATTGAGTAGGAGTTCTTCAGTAGCATATTAGAGAACCTAAGGTAGGAAAAGCATGTTACAGCAGTAGGAAATAATAAAGAGCATAGTATGTTTGGAGAAAGGTGACCATAACTGAGGGTCTGTGGCGGGTGTTCATAGTGTTTGGGACTGGGAAGGTCAAACAGACTTATGGTTTATACTTGCTCATCTAGCAATGGGAAGGTATGAAGAAGTTTAGCCAAATTATATACACAAGTGGTTATATATGTTTTAAATTTTTCTGTTATAATTTTAACATTTTATTATAGTACATATATAAATAATTTCTAAGTGGCAATGCTCCTGTAGAGCTTGTAGCAATAAACAAAAGCTCTTCTTTGTCCCATTGCTCTCTACTCTTCCTCCCCCGCCCTCTATTCCCTAGAGGTAACTGAATAAATTCCTAACTCATGGATTTGTTAATTTTAAAAAATTAGTTGTATATGTTAACTTTTGAATTTTACTACAAAAGATAGAAGTTTAGTATTCTTAGAACCATATCCTTCTTACACCTTCTGCCAATTATCATTTCCCATTTCTTAATATAGATATTAATAGTTGGTTATTGATTAAACATCTATATTATTGTTTACATTCACATGTAATGTCAATATAATTATTATATAATTATGTAATAAGTATATATGTATAATTATATATCATTAACATTATTAAGCCTATATAAATATAATTAAAAGCTGAGCTATGTAATGATTATTTTTCTATTCTTGTATAAATTTTTATTTTTCCTTAATTTTATGGGAATCAATTTTGATTTTTACTTGTTTTCTTTATATCTATCACTAAATTATCTCAAACACTCAAAAATATAAGCTCCTTCCTGCCTTTTTTTTCTTTTTTTGTTGAATCTCACATTTCTCCTAGAACCTTTTAACTTCTTACCAATCTTGAATGTTCTTTTCTTAATTTCTTTGAGGAAATCATTTCTACTGTGAATTAGATACTGTGCCAAATTTTACAAATAAAAAGATGAACAAAATAAATGTGGACTCTGACTTCAGGGAGCTAATAGTCCAGTAAAGAAGAAAGTGGTAAGAATAAAAAACAATAAATAATAATTTAAAATGACAAAAGGTCAAGTGCCATAAACAAAACACACAGGAGCAGACAAAAACCAATAAGAGATGGAGAGTGAAGTTTTATTTTATATGAAGTGGCCCAGCAGGTTCTCTCCTTAGATTTTATCACCATTTATTTTTCACATGTGAGAGAAATAAAGTTTTGATCACATGGGTTATATGGTGAGAAATGAAACCAACATACTAGCACTAGGGATACTTTTCTGTCCCAGTGTTAAATAATACCAGGAATATATTTCCCTATCTCTATTTTAACAGCGTTTACACCAAGCAAAACTAACTTCAATGCCTACTCCAGGAGATACCTCCTCCTGGAAGAAAAGACTGTGAACTAGGCATTGTCCTTATAAAGATGACAACTTTTTTTTTTTTTTTTTTTTCCCTGAGACAGGGCCTCACTCTGTTGCCAAGACTGGAGGGCAATAGTGCAATCATTGCTCACTGCAGCCTCAACCTCCCAGAGAGGTTCATGCCACCATGCCTAGCTAATTTTTCTATTATTTTGTAGATAAAACGTTTCACCACATTGTCCAGGCTGGTCTCAAACTCCTGAGCTCAAGCAACTCACCACCTCAGCCTCCCAAAGTGCTGGGATTACAGCTGTGTATTAGTCCATTTTCATGCTGCTGATAAAGACATACACCCAAGAGTGGGTAATTTATAAAGAAAGATGTTTAATGGACTCACAGTTCCACATGGCTAGGGAGACCTCACAATCATGGTGGAAGGGGAAAGGCACTTCTTACATGGTAGCAGGCAAGAAGGAGAATGAGAGCCAAGAAAAAAGGGGGACCCCTTATAAAAATCATCAGATCTTGTGAGACTTATTCACTACCATGAGAACAGCATGGGGGAAACCACTCCCATGATTCAATTATCTCCCACTGGTTCCCTCCCACAACAAATGGGAATTATGGGAGCTTCAATAAGATGAGATTTGGGTGGGGACACAGCCAAACCATATCAAGGTGTCAGCCATTGTGTCCAGCCAAGATGAACACTTTATTAGGACTTGCTTCAGAACCCCTTGCCTTCTGTGTCTACCAATTCAAAGCTGTTAAATCATAAACTCTACCCAAACTCAACCAGTTGTCACCTCCTAAGGCTCACTCAAGTTAAGGTCCTATTTATCATATTAATGTTATAGTAGGTAGGCAGCCAGACAAGAGCAGGGCAGCAGAGGGCTCCCTCACCACCAGAACTGTCAGGTGATCATCAGGTATGGTCAGACAGTTGTTAAATTGTTTCTCTAAAATAATAATTGGTCATAGCCAGTACCAGGGAAAGGCAGTCTCCCCACAAATAGAAAAAACCTGGAACTGGTGATCAGCAGCTTCCCAATAAGATCTCAGAAGTTGGGGAAGTGGGCTCAAGCATGCACATTAACAGACAAAATGGTGACATTTTACTGGTATATGACCTTCCAGGGACATTTAACAGCTAAGGGAAGAACATCTCAAGTAAGCATGTGTACAACTCCAGTAAACACACTGTGCAGCTCACCTCCCAAGGGCGTGCAGGCCACTATGCATGTGGGCAGTCCACCCCAAGGGAAAGAATCTAGGGAAAAAGGATGTGAGACCCCGGAAGCATGCCAAGAAGTCAAAGATCAAACAGGGCACTTGATCTCTCAAGTTGCCTGATTGACCCTCTTCCAAGTGTACTTTACTTTCTTTCATTCCTGCTCTAAAACTTCTTAATAAACTTTCACTCTTGCTCTAAAACTTGCCTCAGTCTCTCCTGCCTTACACTCCCTCTGTCAAAATCTTTCTTTCAAAGAGGCAAGAAGTGAGATTGCTGCAGACTCACACAGATTTACCACTAGTAACATTAAGACACTTCTAAAGGTCTGTCAAGGTGGCACTCCCTCATGCTGAAATAAGTCTAAAATCCTTAATTTTGCTGGCAGAATTTTGAAGAGTCAACAGATGACAATGACATGCCAATAATCATAAAAATAGTAGTAGAGAGCCCGATCTCTACCCCAGAAATATGAATTGATACAGTCTTTTTATCTACTACTATACTCAGCCTCAACCTGAGATGCAACATTTGCCTTTTGCTACCCCATTGTATCATACATTTCTCCCACCTCTAAGACAGCAGTACTCCTCTAAAATCAACCTCCTGCTTCAGCTCTTGATTCCATCTTTTCCCAATTCCTGAGGAGACTTTTCTTTGATTTTAGCACCTTCAATGACTTAATTAGAACTATTTTTAAATAAAAAAATGCATTTCAAAAGCAGAAATCCTCTTATCAAAAACTGCATATAGTAAAATCTCATAGGATGAAATTCAAATTTTGTAGCTTGGTAATTGTGTAATTGTCACTTCTATAAGTTCTTAGAAATTGACCTATTCTGTGGCTTTGTCATACTCAACTGTCTTTTTGGGACTCATCAGTAAACATACAGCAGTAAAACTGGTTGAGTGAAATAGGAATGAGTGGGAGTTGTGGATAACTGCAGAGTAATATTCTGTCTAAAAGTGGACAACCTCTACTTAGCTCCAGTTGATTTTTTCCATGTAAGAATGGGGTCAGATTGTGCTTGGTAAAGTCTCCATTTTAAGAATTTTAATCATTATTTTTTTTTAATGTGGACAACTTATAATAGAAAATACTTGAAAACTACTCTGCTTGCCAAACAATACTCAATGGTAGAATCTAGCCAAGGATTACATCTTCCCGTGTTTAATTCAAGTGGATTTGTTATCATTTTTACAGGCAACTTTCTTTCTTTATTTTTTTTTTTTTTGAGACAGTCTTGCTCTGCTGCCCAGGCTGGAGGGCAGTGGTGCAACCTTGGCTCACTGCAACCTCGGCTCACTGCAACCTCTACCTCCCAGATTCAAGCGATTCTCCTGCCTCAGACTTTCAAGTATCTGGGTTACGGGCTTCCACCCCTAGGCCCAGCTAATTTTTGTATTTTTAATAGAGACCAGATTTCACCATGTTGGCCAGGCTGGTCTCAAACTCCTGACCTCAAGTGATACTCCCACCTTGGCCTCCCAAAGTGCTGGGATTACAGGCATGAGCCACGAGCCACTGTGCCTGGTCTGACAATTTTTCATTTTTGATTTTTCAGTCCTTGTTATGATGTTTACTTAAGTTCTTCTGTTTGTTCTGTACCTTATTCAAACACGCTCTTCTTCAAACTTCATGTCAATCTTACCTCTTCTTTTCTATTGTTTCTATATCAATATCAGCCTCTCTGAGATAATATACATTTATTATCTGAAGACCTAATCTGTGACTTTATAATATACTAAGTTTAATTTTTTGTTTTGCCAATACTTTTTTTTTTATCAAAGATGAAACTTTCATAAGAAACAAAAACTTGAGATTTTAGTCCAACCCCTCATTATGGAAAGATTTGGAAAGGTTAAGTAAATCCCCTAACATAATATTGTTAGTTGACTATTGATTCCACAGATTTTTTTAAATGGTAAACTAGATTTAGTACTTTTTCCCTTATACTTACAAAAATGCTGTTAGCTCCATTTTTTCCATTTATATAGAGGTACAATTGAAAAATAAAAATTGTACACATTTAACATGTACAACATAATGTTTTGATATATATATATATACATTGTGAGAGGATCATAAGCTAATTAGGATATCCATCACCTCATGTTACCTTTTTCTGTGATGAGAACATTGAAGATGTGCTCTCTCAGCAAATTCCAAACCTTCAATGCAGTATTATTAACTGTAGTCACCATGTTATACATTTGATCTCCAGAACTTATTTATTCTGCCTAACTGTAACTCTAATACTTTGACCAATGTCTCCCTATTTCTCTTACCATCCAGACTCTGGCAACTATCATTCTACTCTTTGTTTCTAGGAGTTAAAATTTTTTAGATTCTACATGTAAGTAAGATCATACATAATTTGTCTTTCTGTGCTGGATTATTTCACTTAGTAGAATGTCATCCAGTTTCATCCTTGTTGCTTCAAATGACAGGATTACCTTCTTTTTAAAGGCTGAATAATATTCCATTATTAAGTATACATTTTCTTTATCCATTCATTTGTCCATATATATTAGGTTATTTATATATCTTGGCTATCATGAATACTGCAATGAATATGGGAGTACAAATATATCTTTAAGGTGCTGATTTCATTTCCTTTTGATATAGAGAGAGAAGTGGGATGGCTGGACCACATGGTGGTCCTATTTTCAATTTTTTGAGGAACTTACTGGTTTTTCCATGATGGCTGTACCAATTTATATTCCCACTAACAGTATACAAAAATTTCATTTTTTCTTTGCCAAGTTCATTGTTAGTATGTGGAAACACAACTGGTTTTTGTATGTTGGCTTTTTATCCTGAAACTTTACTGAATTTATTATTATTTCTAACAGGATTTTTTGTTGAGTCTTCGGTGTTTTCCATACAAAGATTATGTCATCTGCAAGCAGAGACAATTAATTTTCTTCCTTTCCAGTTTAGACGTCTTTTACTTATTTGTCTTGCCTAATTTCTCTGATGAGAAATTTCAGTACTCTGTTGACTAGAAGTGGTAAAATTGGGCACCCTTGTTTTGTTCCTAATCTTAGATGAAAAGCTTTCAACTTTTCACCATTGAGTATTATGCTACCTGTGGGCTTGTCATATATTATTTATTATGTTGAAATTCATTCCTTCTGTGCTTAATATGTATCAGGAAAGAATGTTGTAACTTTGGAATGCTTTTTCTGCATCTGAGGTAATTGTATAATTTTTATTCTTTATTCTGTTAAGGTGTGGTATCACATTTATTGATTTGTGTATGTTGAACCATCCTTACGTGCAGGAATAAATCCCACATGATTATGCTATATGGTCTTTTAATGTGAGGTTCATTTAGTTAGCTAGTAATTTCTTGAAGCAGGGATATTGGCCTGTACTTTTCCTTTTTTGTCCTGGTCTCTCTTTGGCATTAGGGTAATACTTGCCTAGCAAAATAAATTTGGAAGCATTCCTTACTCTTTAATTTTTTGGATGACTTATTGACTTTGAAAAGAATTGACACAAATTATTCTTTAAATGTTTGGTAAAATTCATCAGTGAAGCTGTAAGGTTCTAGACTTACTTTGTTAGGAGATATTTTATTACTGATTCAATCTTTCAAATCATTATTGATATGTTCAGATTTTTATTTCTTCTTAGCTTAGTCTTGGTTAGTCATCTTTCTCGGAATTTATTTCCTCTAGATTATCCAATTCGTTGGCACATAATTGTTCATAGTAGTCTTCTATAATTCCTTGTATTTCTGTGATATTAGCTGTAATGTCACCTCTATCATTTGCAATTTTGTCTTCTTTTTATTCACCTAGCTAAAAGTTTTAAAATTTTGTCTTTTAAAAAGCATATCTTAATTTCATTGATATTTTCTATTGTTTTTCTAGTCACTATTTCATTTGTTTCTGTGCTGATCTTTATTATTTCCTTCCTTTGGCTAAATTGGGGCTTATTTTTTCTATTTGAGGAATAAAGTTAGGTTGTTTCCTTGATCTTTCTTGTTTCTAAATGTAGACATTTATCACTATCAACTTCTCTTTAGAGCTACTTTTGCTAAATCTCATATATTCTAAAATGTTGTATTTCCATTTTTCTTTGTCTCAAAGATACTTTTTTATTTTTCTCTTTCTGCTTTGACTCATTGGTTGTTCAGGAGTATGTTGTTTAATTTCCACATATTTGTGAATTTTCCAGTTTTCCTCTTGTTAACTGATTTCTAGTTTTGTACCATTAGTGACTAGAGAAAATACTTGATATCACTTCCATCTTCTTAAACTTGTTAAGATATATGACATAACTTATGATCTATTCTGAAAAATGTTCTGTGTGCACTTGAGAAGAATATGTATTGTACTGCTGTTTGGATGGAATGTTTTGTATGTGTCTGTTAGGTCCACATAATCTATACTGTTGTTCACATCTACTGTTTCTTATGAACTTTCTATCTAGTTTATCTATTGTTGTAAGTGGGGTATTGAAGTTCTCTACTGTTACTGTCTAAGTTTATTTTTCAGTTCTATTAATATATTATATATTTATGTTCTCCAATGTTGCCTGCATAAATATGTATAATTGCTACTTTCTCTTGATAGACTGACTACTTTTACATTATGTAGTGTCTTTGTCTATTGAGACAGGCTTTGACTGAAAGTATATTTTGTTTACATTTGTCTATATAAGTATAGCCACCCCAACTCTCTTTTGTTATCATTTGCATGAAATATCTTTCTCTATTCCTTCTAGCCTCTGTGTGCCTTAAAGCTAAAATGAGTCTCTTTAGGCAGTAGGTAATTAGATCTTGTGTTTTTGTTTTTTTCTTGTTTTGTTTTTTGTTTTTCTTTTTAAATCCACTCAGCCAGTCTTTGTCTTTTGATTGGAGAACTTAATTCATTTACATTTAAAGTAATTATTGATAAGTACAGACTTACTATTGCCATTTTGTTAATTGTTTTCTGATTTTTTTGTAGTTCTTTTGTTCTTCTTCTCTTGATGTTTCTTTGTGATTCAGTTATTTTCTATAGTGGCATGTTTGATTCCTTTCTATTTCTCTTTTGTGTGTCTACTAGATTTTATTTCTTTATGGTTACCATGAGGTATACAATGATGTATCTCTGAACTCTGTTCTTTTCCATTGGTTTATTTTTCTGTTCTTTATTCTTTCTTTTCAAGAGTTGATTTACCTATTGCTGGAAAAATATTCCTTTGTATGAACTTTGGAATAAATTTATTTTATAAGAAATTTGACTAAATTTTTATTTTGGTTACATTGGATTAACATATTTAATTGACATCTTTTTAATTTTAAGTCAAGTGTGCAATGTCCTCCATTTCTTCAGAACATCATCTCTGTTCAAACATTAAAAAATAATTTTGATGAGGGTTTTATATATTTTTCTGCAAGTTAATTTCTAAGTACTATATATTTAGTTGTTATTTTGGGTAATATCTTAGTTATTACTACACTTTCTGAATAGTGTATTGGAAATATCTCAGGGTATATAGTAATGCATATTTATTTTATACTCCTGTGTGTAATAATTGGCTTGAATAACCTGCTTAAAATGTCTCATCCTTGGGTCTACCCAGAGGAATAGGGTCTCCCTGGGGCATGATCTTATAGTGGAGGTCAGAAGCTTCCAGATAGGTAAGTAGAAACATGCAGTGCTCAGAACTTGCATACACAGTGTCACACATAGTCACTTCTGCCCATATTCCATTGGCCAAAGGATATGACATTGTCTAGCCCAATATCAATTGAATGGGAATGTATACTTCTCTCATGCAGGTGGTTTAGTGGGAATGAAATTTTGCTGAGCAGTTACTATCTTCTACAACTAGCCAATTAGCCTGCTAAACAGGCCAAATGAGCTGATATCATCATGCTGTTAATTTAATAAAATTTTTATTTGAAGGAAAATGTTGGATTCAAATTATTATTTTTAATTCAAATATTTGATTTTTAAAATTTTACGCATATAATTACATGCATTAATTGTAATTATTAGCTTTATTCTCAAAAATGTTTTTGTTTTTAAACATAATATTGAACATTGAGTCATCTTAGAATATGGAAAAAATAATTTTATGAACCAATCAATTGTTACTACCTACTTTTACATGGGCACTTGAAATTATTTTCATATTTGCCACACATTTTAGAATATTTGACACTGTATGCAGGATTCAATTTATATGTACAGTAAATCCTAATTGAATGTCATCGATATATTCTTAGAAATTATAAATTTAGGTGAAATGATGTATAATAAAACTAATATTATACATGCAAAGAATATGCAACTTCACACCAACAGTGGCCCTATCTGGAAATTGATTTTTTTCTTATCAACATTATAATGACATTGAACAAAATTACATTCTTTGAGGATCTGCTTGTATAAATTTTTTATTTTATATACATGTTTTGTTTTTGGTGAATGTATCCGTCATCTAACTTAGGACCTAAGGGCCCAAAGCTTTCTCAGTTCTATGTTAGGCAACTTAGTGGACAGAAATATATCATATATTTACTTGAGTTTCAGCAAGTCTATGTATTATTAATTATAAAATGAGTACTACATTTTAAATTAAATTGAAATAACCTAGCTAGATAAAATTATTAGCAAAACAAATTATAGCAAATGTTCTTACATATAATGTAATAAAATTTTATCTTATACCAAACCACAGTAGTATAGTATGTCCTGACTTTACTGTTGAATATGTAATATATGATTGTATCTTAAAGACTGTTGCATAATAAAAATCAATGTAAGTTATCTTGATAAATTATCTGAACCAAATTCCTTAGTGTAGTCTAACATTGTTCTTATACTAAACTTTAAGAAAAATTAATTACTTTATTGAGCGATATTTTGGTTTTAAAGACTTTGGCCAAAATAGTCTGTTTTGTTTTATTAATTTTTTTTTTTTTTTTTTTTTTTTGAGACGGAGTCTCGCTCTGCCGCCCAGGCTGGAGTGCAGTGGCCGGATCTCAGCTCACTGCAAGCTCCGCCTCCCGGGTTTACGCCATTCTCCTGCCTCAGCCTCCCCAGTAGCTGGGACTACAGGCGCCCGCCACCTCGCCCAGCTAGTTTTTTTTTTTTGTATTTTTTAGTAGAGACGGGGTTTCACCATGTTAGCCAGGATGGTCTCGATCTCCCGACCTCGTGATCCGCCCGTCTCGGCCTCCCAAAGTGCTGGGATTACAGGCTTGAGCCACCGTGCCCGGCCTTGTTTTATTAATTTTTAAAAGTCACACTTACCTTCATGAATGGACATAATTGCATTTACAGACACATGAAAAACTCTGGATTCAAATAAAAATGTATTTGGTAATATATTTTAGCATATTTTAATAGAGAATTAGAGGTCTTTTTCAATATATATAATATATATGATTAATTACATTTTCATACATATCAGAAAAATTATGCTTAAATATTATGGAATAATGCTTTCACATAGAAAAGACCAGTGAAACACCATAAAGCAACAGCAAATAACTTTAGGCACAGTCTTGAACAACAAGAACAACAAAAAAACCTGTCATTGAACTGTCAGTTAATTTTTATAATAATTGAGGAATATTTGAGATACAACCTAAATCCATTTGTTTTCAGCTAAGCAAGGCATAAAAGCACAAATTCTGGCAATTTGACTAACTTATTAAAAGTAACGCTAGACTGACAGTTTCAAAATGCCCTAGAATCTTTTCTAACATTGAGATTTTGTACTTCATAAGTCCCATCTGCTATGGCAAATGAACAAACAGTGTTCCCAAGTCTGCATCCACTAATCTAGAGACATGAAAGGGAGAAATTGGGGACAGGTGAACAAAGTCTTAACACCTTATAACCTCCTGAAGGACACATTTCTCCAATAATATGTATGAAAAAATTTCTTTTCATTGTAATATCCTTCAAAGGTACAAAAGATTAAATGTGGTTTAATCTTAATATCACATGTTTGTTTTACATTGAAAAGAAAGAGAAAACCCTAATATTCTTTCATGGTACCATTGTCAAGAAAATGGTATTCCTTAGACTATCTTTTATGGCTTTCGTTTTTTCCTAAGAATAATGATGTTTGGTGACAATTAATGTTAATAAAAAGCTCTTCATCTTTTAAATGTGTATGAATCTTTTAACCTATGTTAAAAGAGTATATTTTAGATTGACTTTAGTTTAATTTGTTATAGTATTCTTCCTTTATGTTTCTGTAAGATTTAATAACAAATTGAAATCAAGATAGTGATTAAACAATCCTTTATTATTAAAAATTACATAGTATGTCTTCAAACTTGTGCTGAGGCTCAACAAATGACAAGAAATTTTAAGATGTAATTCCTCTTCCCGTCGAAACATAAACTTTAATTCATATGTATTTTTGGAACATCGCCACTGTTTGTGTACTTCATCAGCAGCATTCCAATATACATTAAATTATAGGATTTCTGTTTTACCATTATTTTTTGTCAGGATTAGAATTAAATAATAAAATAGTATAACTGTTCTATATATGGGAGTTACTTCAACAACCAATTTTACAGATTGTTTGTAAAAAATTCTCTTCAAATTTGCAAAATAGTGTTGCTTATTGTTTCTTAATGTTATATGCTTTAAGAGTAACTGTGATTTCTTTCCCTTTGCTTAGAAGAATTCCAAACCAAAACTGGCTTTGTTTCAACACTTCAAAAGGAGTTCTACCAAATGAAATAAAAATTGAGTTGCTCTCAGAAATAAAATCACTTTAGTTGCCTTGAATCACAATTTGAGATTTTAAAGAGCAAAGAATTCTGCTAAGTGCATGTATGTCTGTGTTTTCTATCTTGTGTTCCTGCTAAGTACCAGATGGAAGAATAATAGATTACTGACTGAACTCTGAAATTCACGTAGAATTCCACTTTTGCTGAAGTAGATTAGTTTTATCTTAGCCACAACTGATTTTGACAGTCAGATATTAGTGTGTGATATTTTATATGATTTTCCTGTCTACAGTAATTTCCTAAGCTTTACTATCATACATATTATATTATCATAGGCTGAATATATTTGAAATATTTTAGGATGCAAATAACTTCAAGTGTACTCACTTATACCTTATTTTCAGATATTTTTAAGTAAGCAAGTGTTACTTATATTTTGGATTATCAACTTGATTTAAACATATATTATCCCAGAATTTGGGAAGCACAAATTCTATTATCCATAAAGTATCTGTGTATTATATTTAAAATCACTATTCCAAGAGTGAGCTGTAGAAATAAACACCTAATCTTTGTAGCAAATGAAGATTCCATTCCACTATACTGTCCTCGAACATATTTCTTCTGATTTTTTCCATCCTCTTTCTTGGAGAAAGATTTAGAGAAAACATTTTGAAGAGGCTATGCAACTTCTATCAGTTTGTTGTCTGGTTGAATTGCTTGGACTCTCCAAACCCCTAATATCTGTCAAAACATATTGCAAACAGAATTAAGTACTCCTAAATTCTTAGATTTCATTTCAAACATGTCCTTCTTCATTATTGTCCAAAGAGCTTTTTGTGCTTTTTTTCTACATTCTATTTTCGGGTGATGAATTACCTACAAATATTGTGCCATTCACCACATGGCAAGATTCTCTTGTAGAATTTTTAATTTTTAAATAATGTAATGTGCTTGGAAAAGTGTATATGTAGCCACATGACATATAATGTTCCTGTCAATGTTGGACCACATACACAAAGGTAGTCCCATAGGATTATAATGGAACTAAAAATGTATATTGCCTAGTGATGTTTTAGCTGTCTTAATGTCATAGTGTAATGTATTCCTCACTGTATTTGTTGTTATGCAGGTATAAACAGAACTGTGCTACTGGTCATATAAAAATATAGTACATATAATTATATATGGTACATAATATTATATAATAAACGACCATGTTACTTGCCATACTATGCTTTTTATTGTTATTTTAGAGTGTACCTCCATTCATATGTATGTAAATTTAAAGTTAACTATAAAACAGCCTCAGGAAGCTCCTTCAGGAGGTATTCCAGAAGAAAGCAGTGTTATAATAAAAGATGACAGTTCCATGCATTTTATTATTTCCCATGAAGACCTTGCAGTCGGACAAAATGTGGAGGTAGAAGACAGTGCTATTGAGGATCCTGACCCTGTGTAGGCCTAGGCTAATGTGTGTGTTTGCGTATTAGGTTTTAACAAAAATGTTTCATAAGTAATAAAATAAAATAGTAAAAAACTTATAGAAAAAGATACAAATAAAAAATTGTATACAGCTATACAATGTGTTTTAAGCTAAGTTTTTTGCAAAAAAGTAAAAAAGTTAGATTTAAGAGCTTATAACATAAAATGTTATAGTAAACTAAGGTCAATTTATTATTAAAGACTTTTCAAATAAAAATTAAGGTAGCCTAAGTGCACAGTGTTTATCAAGTCTACAATAGTGTACAACAATGCCCTAGACTTTCATTTTCACTCACCACTCACTCACTGATTTACCCATAGAAGCTTCCAGTCCTGCAAGCTTCATTTATGGCAAGTGATACAGGAGTACTAGTTTTATTTTTTATTCTGTATTTTTACTTTACCTTTTCTATGTTTACATATATTTAGATACATAAATACTTACCATTATTTTTAATTGCCTATTCAGTAGAGTAACATGCTGTTCAGTTGTATAGCTTAGGAGCAATAGGCTATATTTTATTACATTAAGATATGTCTCATGTATGCAATTTTGCTGAGAGTTTTAATCATAAAAGATGCTGGATTTTGTCGAATGCTTATTCTACATCTATTGAGATGATCATGTGATTTTTGTTTTTAATTCTGTTTATGTGGTGTATCACATTTATTGGCTTGCACATGTTAAACCATTCCTGCATCCCTGGTATGAAACCTACTTGATCATGGTGGATTATCTTTTTGATATGTGGTTGGATTTGGTTAGCTAGTATTTCGTTAAGGATTTTAGCATCTATGTTCATCAAAGATATCAATCTGTAGTTTTCTTTTTTGGTTATTTCCTTTCCTGGTTTTGGTATTAGAGTGATGATGGCTTCATAGAATGAATTAGGGAGGGTTTCTTCTTTCTCTGTCTTATGGAAGAGTGCCAAAAAGATTGGTACTAATTCTTCTTTGAAAGTCTGATAGAATTCTGCTATGAATCTATCTGGTGCTGGACTTTTTTTTGTTGGTAATTTTTTAAATTACCATTTCAATCTTGCTGCTTGTTATTGGACTGTTCAGGGTATCTAATTCTTCCTGATTTAAATCCTAGGAGGATTGTATTTTCCCAGGAATTTATCCATCTCTTTGAGGTTTTCTAGTTTATGTGCATAAAGGTGCCTATAGTAGCCCTGAATGATCATTTCTATTTCAGTGGTGCCAGTTGTAATCACCTACATTGTTTCTTAGTGAAGTTATTTGGATTTTCTCGCTTCTTTTCTTGATTAATCTTGCTAATGGTCTGTCAATTTTATTTATCTTTTCAAAGGACAAGCTTGTTTCATTTATCTTTTATGGGATTTTCTTGTTTAAATTTCACTTAGTTCTGCTCTGATCTTGGTTATTTCCTTTCTTCTGCTGGGTTTGGGTTTGGTTTGTACTTGTTTCTCTAGTTCCTTTAGGTGTGACCTTAGAATGTCAGTTTGTGCTCTTTCAGTCTTTTTGATGTTGGCATTTAGGGCTATGATCTTTCCTTTTAGCACTGCCTTTGCTGTATCCCAGAGATTTTGATAGGTTTAGTCATTATTGTCATTCAGTTAATAAATTTTTAAAATTTCCCTCTTGATTTTGTTTTTGACCCATTGCTCATTCAGGAGCACATTTTGTTATTCCCATGGTTTTGAAGGTTCATTTTGGAGTTTGTTTCCAGTTTTATTCCACTGTGGTCTGAGAGAGTGCTTGATATCATTTCAATTTTCTTAAATTGATTGAGGCTCATTTTATGGACTATCGTTTTATGTCTATCTTGAAGAATGTTCCATATGCTGTTGAATAAAATGTGTATTCTGTGGTTGCTGGATGAAACATTCTGCGTGTATCTGTTAAGTCCATTTGTTCCAAGGTACAGTTTAAATCCATTGTTTCTTGATTTTCTGTCTTCATGACCTGTTTAATGATGTCAGGGGAGTATCGAAATCTCCCACTGCTATTTTGTTGCTATCTCTCATTTCTTAGATCTACTAGTAATTGTTTTATAAATTTGGGAGCTTCAGTGTTAGGGGCATATATGTTTAGGATTGTAATATTTTTCTGTTGGACAAGGCGTTTTATCATTATATAATGTCCTTTTTTGTCTCTTTTAACTATTGCTTTAAAGTTTGTTTTCTCTGATATAAGAATAGCTACTGCTTCTCACTTTTGGTGTACGTTTACATGAAATGCCTTTTTCCACCCCTTCACTTTAAGTTTATGTGAGTCCTTACGTGTTAGATGAGTCTCTTGAAGGCAGCAGATAGTTGGTTGGTGGGTTATCTATTCTGCAGTTCTGTATCTTTTAAGTGAAGCATTCAGGCCATTTACATTCAATGTTAGTATTGAAATATGAGGTATCATTGCAATCATCATGCTCTTTGTTGCCTTTATACTTTGTTTTTTGTTGTTGTTGTTTTTTGCTTTTGCTTTTTAACTTGAATTTTTGTTTTATAGGTCTTGTGTGATTTATGCCTATGTGATTATAGCCTATAAATTTAATTTATAATTAAATTCTGTTTTGTTGTGTTTCCAGGGTTTGTTTCAAGACTTAGAGCTCCTTTTAGCAGTTCTTGTATTTGTGGCTTAGTAATGGTGAATTCTCTCAGCATTTGTTTGTCTGAAAAACACTGTATTTTTCCCTCATAGACGATGAAGCTCAGTTTTGCTGATACAAAATTCTTGTCTGATAATTGTTTTGTTTGAGGAGGCTGAAGATAGGGCCCCAATCCTTTCTAGCTTGTTCTAGGGTTTCTGCTGAGAAAACTGCTATTAATCTGATAGGTTTTCCTTTATAGGTTACCTGGTGCTTCTGTCTCACAGCTCTTAAGATTCTTTCCTTCATCTTCACTTTGGATAACCTAATGCCAATGTGTCTAGGTGAAGATCTTTTTGTGATGAATTTCTGGGTGTTCTTTGTGCTTCTGCACGCTGTCAGAGGAAATGTCTAGTGCTGAAGGCTGTTGTTCAGATTATTTTGTCCTACGTGGTTTTCCTTGATGCAGTACTCTCCCCTTTTCCTATGAATGTGGCTTCCTGTGAGTTGAACTACAATGATTGTTGTCTCTCTTCTGGATCTAGCCACCCTGTAAGTCTATCTGGTTCCAGGCTGGTACTGGGGGTTGTCTTCACAGAGTCCTGTGATATGAATCATCTATGGGTCCCTCAGCCTTGGATACCAGCACCTATTCTGGTGGAGGTGACAGCGGTTCAGGGGTTGTGCAGTGGACTCCATGAGGGTTCTTAGCTTTGATGTTTTAATGCTCTATTTTTGGGCTGGTTGGCTTCCTTCCAGGCACTTTCCAGAGAGCATCCGCTGTGGTAGCAAGGGGAGGAATGGGTGGTGGGCAGAACCTTAGAACTCCCAAGATTATATGTCCTTTGTTTTCAGCTGCCAGGGTGGACAGGGAAAGGCCATTAGGTGGGGATGGGGCTAGGCATCTCTGAGCTCAGAATCTCTTTGGGTGGGCCTTGCTGCAGCTGTTGTGGGGGATGCGGATGAGATTCCCAGGTCACTGGAGTTGTGTACCTAGAAGGATTATGGCTGCCTCTGCTGAGTCATGCATGTTTTCAGGGAAGTGGGAGCAAGCTGGCAGTCACAGGCCTCACCCAGCTCCCATGAAAACTGAAGGGCTAGGCTCATTCCCATCATATTCCCCCAAAGAGCCCCAAGTTCGTTTCCAGGTGGTGGGCAAGATGGGCTTGAAAATCTGCCTCAGGCTACCACCTCCAAGCTGCAAACGAAAAGGGCATGGTTCTTCCCCTGCTTGTGGACTCTGCACACCAGATTTGCACCCTCCCCCGAGTTCTGGCCAGGAGGTTTCTCACCCTGTTCAAATTGTGAACAAAGTTCAGCTAGACATTTCCTTCTCCCTGTGGAGTTTTATCCCCTGCTCCTCTGCCACCCTCTGGATGGATCCTGGTGGTACCAGGCAGGAATGGCCTGCTTGGGGAGCCAGCGAGCTCCCAGGGCCTTTCTGCTGCTTCCTCTACCCCTTTTTTCGATTGGCTTTCCAAACTGACCCAGCTCCAGGTACAATCAAAAATTTCTCCCACAAACAGACCTTCAGTTTCTCCAGTGAGGGTGTGTGTTCAGGAGAGGAGGGTCTCCCTTTCCTACTTCTGCAGTTGGGGCCCTCACAATATTTGGTGTGTCTCCCAGGTCCTGCAGGAGCAGTCTGCTTCCTTCAGAGGGTCTGTGTGACCTCTTGGGATTGCTGGTTTGTTCTCGCAGTCAATCTGGAGCTAAAATTCACGATGCGAGCCTCTGCACACTGCTCTGTCCAGAGCTGCAATCTAGTCCTGCCTCCAGTCTGCCATGATGATCCAATCCTGTATATTTTTTCTCAATATTATTAATTTTCTATATTCATTATTTCTTTCCTTCTGCTTCCTTTGACTTAACTTTTTTACTAGTTTAAGTTGGAAGCTTATGTCATTTATTTTAGATCTTTTTACATTTTGTAATTTAATCCTGTAGTGCTGTAATTTCACGCTAAACATTGCTTTAGCTGAAAACAATAAATTTTGATGTTCTATTTCATTTTCATTCTACTCAAAATGTTATAATTTCCTTTGTGATTTCTGATTTGACAAATGGTGTAGTTATAAGTATGTGGGCTTTTCCAGGTGTCTTTCTGTCATTGATTCCAAACTGAATTTTATTATTGCCCAGTAATCTGTGTGATTTCTACTTTTAAAATTTGTTTAAAGTTGGTTTTAAAGCATAGAATATAGTGCATCTTGGGGAATGTTCCACGTGCCATTGAGAATATTATGCATTCTCTCACTGTAGGGGGAGTTTTCTATAAGTGTCAATTAGATTACTTTGGGTGATAGTGTCATGCAGGTCTTCTAGTTTCTTATTAATTTTCTCACTTCTTGTTTAATCAGTTACTAAGAAAGGAGTTTTGAAGTCTAATACTATAATTTTAGATTTGTCTAGTTCTGTATTGAATTTCACTGTTTTTCATCCCATGCATTTTGGCATGCTGTTGTTAAGTTCACACATATTCAGGACAGTTACACTCTTTTGAGAATTAATTCCTTTATAATTTTATAACTTACGCCTTTCATATAAGGTAATTTATCAATATTTATTTTTTCAGCTTTCTTTTGATGATGATATAATTGTATGATTTTTCATACTTTTACTTTTTATCTACCTATGTCATTTTATTTGAAATGCATTCTTGGTAGATACCAGAGTTGAATTTTACTATTTCATCAAACCCGATAGTATCCATGTTTTAATTGGTATGTTTAGACTGCTTATAATTAATTTTGTTATTAATGTGGTTGGAGTAAAACTTACTATCATGCTATTTCTTATTTGTTCTGTCTCTTTGTTTCTTTTAACAATTTTTCTGGCTTTTTAAAGATTATTTACATATATTTGGAGATTCTATTTCATCTTCACTAATTATTATTTATGTTTTTAAAAAGAATTTTTAGTGATTTCCCTCAGGGTTACAATATTAGGTTGGTGCAAATATAATTGCAGTTTTTGCCATTACTTTCAATGTACCAACCTAATATATATCCTTAATCAGAGTATACATTAAACTCATGTTATATAGGTTCATATGTAGTCCCAATTCTGTCCTCTGATTTTTTTTTCTGCTATTAGCATATACTTTGGCATTATGTGCGCTAACTCAAAATATCTTTTTAACTATTTTCATTTTAGGAAGTCAGTAATTCTTTAAAGCAATTAAAAATAAAAATTTTATAATTATCTTTATTCTACTTTTAGCACTTTTTTATTTCTTTGTGTAGATACAAGTATTTGAATTTTTAAAATTGTTGTGGGTACATAATAGGTATATATATTCATAGGACACATGAGATATTTTGATATAGGCAAACATGCATAATAATGTCAGGGTAAATGGGGTATCAATCACCTCAAGCATTTATCTTTTTTGTGTGTGTTACAAACATTCCAATTCTACTTTTAGTTATTATAAAATGTACAATAAATTACTATTGGCTGTAGTCACCCTGTTATGCTACCAATACTGCATCTTCTTCATTCTGTTTAACCATATTTTTGTACCCATTAACTGTCCCGACTTTTCCATGGCCACTACCCTTTCCAGCCTCTGGTAAACATCCTTCTACTCTCTCCCTCCATGAATTCAATTGTTTTTATTTTTAGCTTCCACAAATGAGTAAGAATATGTGAAGTTTGTCTTTCTGTAGTTTATTTCACTTAATGATCTCCAGTTCCATTCATGTTGCAAATGACATTATCTTATTCTCTTTTATGGCTGAATAGTGAATGGATGAATTGATAAGGAATGTTTCTTTCTGTTGATGGACACTTAGGTTGCTTCCAAATCTTGGCTATTGTGAATAGTGCTGCAGTGAACATGAGAGAGCAGGTATCTCTGATATATTAGTTTCCTTTCTTTGGGGTATATGTATAGCAGTGGGATTGCTGGATCACATGGTAGTTCTATTTTTAGTTTTTTGAGAAACCTTCATACTGTTCTCTGTAGTGGCTATACTAATTTACATAACTAAGAAAAATGCACTGGAGTTCCCTTTTCTCCACATCCTTGCCAGCATTCATTATTGCCTTTCTTTTGGACAAAAGCCATTTTAACTGGGGTGAGATGATATCCCATTGTAGTTTTGACTTGCATTTATTTGATGATCAATGATATTGAGCGTCTTGTTTGCCATTAGTATTTCTCCTATTTTGAGAAATGTCTATTCAGGTATTTTGCCCATTTTTAAATTAGATCATTAAAATTTTTCCTAATAGAGTTGCTTGATTTCTTTATATAGTCTGCATATCAATCTATTTTCACACAGCTGATAAAGACATACCCGAGACTGGGAAGAAAAAGATTTAATTGGACTTACAGTTCCACATGGCTGAGGGGGCCTCAGAATCATGGCAGGAGGCAAAAGGCACTTCTTTACTTGGTGGTGACAAGAGAAAAATTAGGAAGAAGAAAAGCAGAAATCCCTGATAAACCCATCAGGTCTTGTGAGACTTATTCACTGTTATGAGAATAGCACAGGAAAGACTGGACCCCATGATTCAATCATCTCTCCCTGGGTCTCTCCCACAACACGTGGGAATTCTGGGAGATAAAATTCAAGTTGATATTTGGGTGGGGACACAACCAAACCATTATGAGTCTGGTTATTAATACCTTGTCAGATGGATAGTTTGCAAATATATTCTCCCATTTTGTGGGTTGTCTCTTTGTTGATTGTTTTCTTCACTTTGCAGAAGCTTTTTAACTTGATATGATTTCATTTTGTCCATTTTTGTTTTAGTTTCCTTTGCTTGTTCAGTATTACTCAAAAAATTCACACTGACCAATGTCTTGGAGAGTTTCTGCAATGTTTTCTAGTAGTAGTTTCACAGTTTGAGGTCTTACTTTTAAGCCTTTAATCTATTTTGATTTGATTTTTGTATATGGCAAGAGATAGGGGTCTAGTTTCATTTTTCTGCATATAGATATCCCATTTTCTCAGCACCATTTATTGAAGAGACTTTCCTTTGACCAAATGTATGTTCTTGGCATCTTTGTCAAAAGTAGCTACTCCTGCTTCTTTTGGTTTCCATTTACATGGAATATCTTTTTCTATCTTTTTATTTTCAGTCTACATCTGTCTTTATAGGTGAAGTATGTTTCCAGTAGATAATATATTATTGGGTCTTTTTTTTTTTTTTTTTTTTTTTCAACTTTTAAGTTCCAGGGTACATGCACAGGATGTGCAGGTTTGTTACACAGGTAAACATGTGCCATGGTAGTTTGCTGCACAGATCGACCCATCACCTATGTATTAATCTCATCATCCATTAACTATTCCTCCTGATGCTTTCCCTCCCCTCACCCCCAGGCCAAATAGGCCCCAGTGTGTGGTGTTTCCCTCCCTGTGTCCATGTGTTCTCATAATTCAGCTTCCACATTTAAGTGAGAATACCTGGTATTTGGTTTTCTGTCCCTGCATTAGTTTGCTGAAGATAATGGCTTCCAGCTTCATCCATGTCCCTGCAATGGACATGATCTCATTCCTTTCTATGGCTGCCTAGTATTCTATGTGTATATGTACTACATTTTCTTTATCCAGTCTATCATTAATGGACATTTGCATTGATTCTATGTCTTTGTTATTGTGAATACTGCTGCAGTGAACATATGTGTGCATGTAACTTTATAATAGGAGGATTTATATTCGTTTTGGTAGATACCCAGTAATGGGATTGCTGAGTCAAATGGTATTTCTGGTTCTAGGTCTTTGAGGAGTTGCCACAGTCTTTCACAATGGTTGAACTAATTTGCATTCCCACCAACAGTGTAAAGGCATTCCTATTTCTCCACAGCCTCACCAGCATGTTGTTTCTTGACTTTTTAATAATTGCCATTCTGACTGGCATGAGGTAGTATCTCATCGTGGTTTTGATTTGCATTTCTCTAGTAATCAGTGATGTTGAGATTTCCTTCATATGTAACATTCATGCTACATGTTATATATGCTTTTTTCATATAACATTAATGTTGGCTGCATGAATGTCATCTTTTGAGAAGTGTCTGTTGGATGTTATTTTTTAAAATCTATTCAGTCACTCTGTCATTTTTGGAGAATTTAATGCATTTACATTTAGTGTGATTTTTAATAAATAAGGACTTACTCCTGCTATTTTGTTGTTTGTTTTCTGGTTATTTTGTAATCTCCCTCCCTCCCTTCACCCCTCTCCCCATCCCTCCTTTCCTCTCACCCTCCCTTCCTTCCTTCCTTTCCTTGAAGGTGATTTTCTCTGCTGGTGTTGCAACAGAAGTTAAAAAGGGAAAAATCAAATTTTCTTCCTTTCTTTTGGTATGAGCAGCTTCCCCCTTGAATCCCTCCCTGCTCCTTGCCATTGTACCCTGCTCTGCAAGTTTTTATGAGTTTATAGATTACTGTCTTCCATAACTAGTGTCTGTAAGTCTCTGTAGCATCACGGAGGTCATGAGATGTGCTTGAGCGAGCTTAGATTGCAGCCATCTGGGCACCATAGAGGACACAAGATAAGATTGTGTAGCCATCTTGAGCAAGCCTAGATAACAGCCACTTGACCTGCATAGCAAGAGTCACATGAAAGCCTGAGTTATGAGCCCGTTACTGTTTGATAAACTGTATTTGTTCTAACTACTTTCACACCACTGCATTTTGCGCTACAGATGCATGTATAAAAATCAAGCCCTGTCTTTGTCCAGGGCTCAACCTTTTGGATGTGAATCTGCTGAGCTGCTCACCTAAATAAAATCCTCCTGTTCCACCCTATTACTCTCTCTGGTCTCCTGATTCCCACAACAGTATGTTTTCATTTCTTGCTTTTGATTTGTTGTGTATCTGTTATAGGTTTTTTTTTTTTTATTTGAGGTTGCTATCAGGCTTGCAAGTAATGACTTATAACCCAGTATTTTAAACTGGTTGACAACTTAATTCTGATTGCAAAAACAAATGAGCATACTAACAAAAGAAAACTAAGAATTCTATACTTTAATCCTCCCACTTTTTAACTTTTTGTTCTTTCTATTTATATCTTATTATAGTGTCTTGAAAAGTTGTAGTTATTATTTTTGATTGGTTCATCTTTTAGTCTTTCTACTCAAAATATGAATAGTTTACACACCACAATTACAGTCTTATAATATTCTGTGTTTGTGTATTAACTCTAACTAGTGAGTTCTGTACCTTCAGATAATTTCTTATTGCTCAGCAAAAAACCTGTTTTTTTTTTTTTTTTCCATACTGAAGAACCCTCTTTAGCATTTCTAGTGAAAGAAGTCCGGTATTAATGAAATCCCTCAGCTTTTGTTTGTCTGGGAAACTATTTCTTCTTCATGTTTGAAGGATATTTTTTTGCTACATAAACTATTCTAGAATAAAAGTTATTTTTCTTTCTTCAACATCTTAAATTGTCATGCCACTTTCTCCTGTACTGTAAGTTTTTCAATGAGCAGTCTGTCCAAGTTCTTTTGTATGTGCTTCTTTTCTCTTGCTGCTCTTAGGATCCTTTCTGTATCTTTGACCTTTGGGAGTGTGATTATTAAATGTCTTGTGGTAGTCTTAGGTTAAATGCACTTGGTGTTCTATAACCTTCTTGTACTTGAATATTGTTATCTTTCTCTAGATTTGGAAAGTTCTGTGTTATTGTCCCTTTGAATAAATTTTCTACCTCAATCTCTCTCTCTGCCTCCTCTTTATAGACAATAATTTATAGGCTTACCCCTTTGAGGCTATTTTCTAGATTTTGTAGGTGTGCTTCTTTCTTATTCTTTTGTCTCCTTTGACTGTGCAATTTCAAATATCATTTCTTCAAGTGCACTAATTCTTTCTCTTGCTTGATTAATTCTTCTGTTGAGAGACTCTGATGAGAGACTTCAGTATGTCGATTGCATTTCTAAGCTCCAATATTTCTGCCTGATTTTTTTTTTTTAAATTTCTTTCTTCAATTTATCTGATAGCATTCGGAATTCCTTCTGTGTTATCTTGAATTTAATTGAAATTTCTCAAAAGAGTATTTTGAATTCTCCATCTAAAAGGTCACATATATCTGTCATTTGGGGATTGGTCCTTGGTTCCTTATTTAGTTCATTTGGTGAGGTTACATTTTCCTACATGGTCCCGAAGCTTGTGGACGTTTGCTGGTGTCTGGGCATTGAAGAGATAGGTGTTTATTGTAGTCTGCACAGTCTCAGCTTGGTTGTAACTGTCCTTCTTGGGAAAGCTTTCAAAGTATTCTAAGAGGATTGAGTGTTGCATCTAAGTTTTTGGTCACTGTAGCTGTATCCGCATTAAGGAGCACCCGAAGCCCAGTAACACTGTAACTCTTGCTGGGTTTTAGAAGTATTGCCTTGGTGTTATTGGATAATATCTGAGAGATTTCCCTGACAGAGATTCCCCCCAAACAAATGGAGTCACTCTCTCCCTGTGCTGAGCTATGAGGAGCTGGGGAAGGGGTGACTTAAGCACTCCTGTGACCACAAGCAATGGGGCTGTGCTAGGTCAGACCAGAAGCCAGCACAGCACTGGGTCTTGGGCTCGTGGCAACCACTGCCTGACTACTGCCAGAGTTGACTCAAGGCCTGAGGGCTCCTCAGCCAGCAGACAAAAATCCAGTCAGACTTGTGTTCTTCCCTTCAGAGTGATGAGCTACCCCCCAGCCCAGTGCAGGCCCAGAAATGCAATCTGGGAGCCAGGCCTGAAGTCAGGAGCCTTAGAAATCTACTTGGTGCTTTATTCTACTGTGGCTAAGCTGGCACCCAAGCCACAACACAAAGTCTTTCCCACTCCTCCCTTTTCTTTTCTTAAGCAATGGGAGTCTCCTCATAGCCACTCCTGCCCTAGCCCTGCAGGGAGTATTGCATGACAACTGTCAATGTTCACTCAATGCCTACAGGCTCTTCGGTTACCTTATGGTAAATTCTATCAGGTCTGGGTCTCTTTTTTTCAGAACAATGGTCTCCTCTCTGGCCCAGGGTGGGTGCAGAAATTCCATCCAGTAGCCAATGCCTGGAATCAGGGTCCCAGGAGCCTGCTTGGTGCTCTACCCCACTGTGGCTAAGCTGCAAGACAAAGTCCCCTTTACTCTTCTCTCTCATTTCATGAATCAGCAGGAGTCTCTCCCCATGACCACCAGCAGTTGAGAATGTTCTGGATCACGTCTGAAGCTAGCACATCACTGGGTCTCACCTATAGCCCATGGCAAGTAGTACCATGCAACTATTAATGTTTGTTCAATGCCAAGGGACTCTTTAGTCAGTATGTAGTGGATTCTTCCAGAACTTGATCCTTCCCTTCAAGGCAACAGGTTCCCTTCTGGCCCAGGGTGTGTCTAGAAATGTCATCTGGGAGCTAGGGCCTGGAATAGTCTTCATGAATCTGTTAGTGCCCTATGCTACTGAGGCTGAGCTCACATCTAAGTTGTAAGACAAAGTCCCCTTACACTCCCCTCTCCTCTCGTCAAGCAGAAGGAAGGATGCCTTCTGGTCCTGCAGGTTGTACTGACTTGGGTGAGGGAGGGATGACACAAGCACTCCCTTGGCTGCCCCAGCTAGTGGCTCACTATGTCACATGCACTCCAATTCCACTGTCTCTGAGTCCCAGAATTGCACAAGGGACTTGCCCAGGAATAGCAGTCTTTGTGGCCTAGAGTGTCTTTCAAGTTTATTTAGAACCCCAGAGCTATTTACCCTGCAGTGGTGGCTGAAACTCAGGTTTTGACTGCTGGGATGGACTATTCCCTTATGGCTAGGGTTGGTCTAAATGCTTCTTCCTTGGTCACTGGTTGAATTCTACCTTGTGTTGCTTTCCACTGTGACATGCAGCACTAAGTTCCAATGCAATCACTTTGCTCTCTGTCTTCCAAGCACACAGATCTCTCTCCATGCCACATGGCCACTGCTGGCGGATTAGGGAGCTGTGATGTCAGTGATTCAAGCCTCTTTCCTACCTTGTTCAGGGCCTCTTGTATTTAAAACCAGGTACTGTGATTGCTCACCTGATTTTTGGTTCTCATGAAGGTGCTTTCTTGTGTGGATAGTTTTTCTATTTAATTTTCCTGCAGGGGGATGATTCCTGGAGAGTTTTATTCAGCCATCTTGCTTCACCTCCTCTAGATCCACATCTTTTATTTGTATTTTACTGCTTTGCCTGAAGAACTTTCTTTAATTTTTTGTAGTTCCGAGTAGTTCTGGCAATACTTTCACTCAGTAATTTTTGGTCTGACAAAAATCTTTTATTTTAAAAAATTTGAAATATATGTTCATTTTATATAGAATTTTAGATTAAAAATTCTTTTTCATAAGCATTTTAAAAATGTTATTCCATCATTTATCTTGCATAGATTCTGATGTAAGATCTGCTGTAATGCTAAATATAATAGCTTTTTTCTATTATTTTAACATTTTGTCTTTGTCTTTGGTTTGGAGAAGTTATACCTGAATATTTGTGTTTCTGTTGGCATTTTGTTTGTTTTGAAATGTATCCAATTTGTGTCCTCTGAGATCCTCAGCACATACTGTGGTATCACATTAATTTTGGAAAAATTCTCAGTCACTATTTTTTCAAATAATTTTTCTCACTTGTGTATCTTCTCCTTCTGAGATTCCAAATAAATATTTATTAGGCCATTAAATATTATCCCGTAGCTCCCGGATACTCTCTTCCTCTTTTAATTGCTTTTTTCCTTCATGTTTCATTTTGAGTAAACGTATTGACTTGTTTTCAAGTTTATTAATTCCTCCGCTATGATGATCTGATGAGCCCATCAAAAGCATTTCTCATCTTTCATACTGTTTTTTGTTCTAGCATTTTTAAACCTTTCTTATAGTTTTCATCTCTCTACTGAAATTACCCACCTGATCATTTATGTTGTCCACCTTTTCTACTAGAGGTCTTAACCTATTCATAATAATTATTTTAAATCCTGTATTTAATAATTATAATATCTATATCATATCTGAGTCCTATTCTATTGTTTACCTCTCAACAGTATTTTTTTTCTTCTTTTCTCATCTTGTAATTTTTTGTTGAAGCTAGACAGTTTGTGTAGGACAGTAGAGACTGAGTTACGTAAAATGTGTATGCCTAGATATGAGCACCCATTTTCTTCTATAGAGTATTTAATACATTTCATCAGTAGTTAAGCTGTGTTTGGGTTTTGTTGTTTTTATGTTTATCCTCAGTATACAACACACTTCAAATTCCCCTGGCATTACCTTATGTTTAAGGTAGGGGCTGGTTTGTCTGAGATGTTTTCTTAATGTCTCCTCCATCCACAACTTTAAGCCTTACATTTGTGCTGTGCCTCAAAGATAGCTTCTCTTTATGCTCTTGACCCTCTCCAGTGGTGAATTTGCCACTTGACAGTTGACATTTGTTAACTCAGTGATGGAAAATTTGTATGTGTGGTGGTGGTAGAAGGTTGTTCTCTGTTGTGTTGTTCTGATTAACTTGAATATTAGGCAGGTACTTTGTTTCTAGGTCTTGAGGATGGGCCGCCTTAGTGAGTCTGCCTTCCTAAGCTACAAGTTGGGGCCCAACATATATTCCTGCTAAAGACTGAGAGTATTTTACTCTTCTCTTTTCTTGACTGCAACGGGCTTTCACGAGGGGCCTAAGGGAACAGTCCCTTTTGCCTTTTTTTCTCACTGGTTTAGGGCTTTTGTTCCATAGCAGGAATACACAAGGGTCCAGGTGGAGGTTGTGCCTTTTTTTTTTTTTTTTTTTTTTTTGAGACTGAGTCTCTGTCACTCAGGCTGGAGTCCAGTGGCCCCATCTTGGCTCACTGCAAGCTCTGCTTCCCAGGATCACGCCATTCTCCTGTCTCAGCCTCCGAGTAGCTGGGATTACTGGTGCCTGCCACCACGTCTGGCTATTTTTTTTTTTTCCCTGTATTTTTAGTAGGGAAGGAGTTTCTCCATGTTAGCCAGGATGTTCTCTATCTCCTGACCTCTTGATCCACCCATCCCAGTCTCACAAAGTGCTAGGATTACAGGCGTGAGCCACCGCCTCCGGCTAACCCTGTTATTTAATACCAATTTTAGAAAATTCTCAAATGTTAAGGTGTTTGACATTGTATAGTATGTAAAAGAAGTGTATATGCATAAACAAAAATCTAATTTCAATTAATGATACAAAACTGCTACTGTTGTCTCGTGGCATCTTCCCTCAGAAAGGGAGTTATTGTGTCTCTTCACTCATTCGAGGCACCTGTCTTTCCTCAGATTTTCACTTAGTTTGTTGCCCTTTTACCTTAGCTCTCTGATTAGTGTCAGAAAAGTTGTGAACGTGGAGGTTTTCTGTTATTTTTATTACAATGGTGAGAGTGTTGCTCGTTTCCACTTTCTAAATCCTAAGTAGAAGCCCAGTAACCAAAACCTATATATATATATTTTTTTAAATTTGAATCTAATGGGTTCTCATAAGAAAAAGAAATTCTCTTCTGCATTTCAAAATGTTCCTCATTTTGACCATGATAACAACACCTCCTCTCTATTGAGTATTGACCTTTGTTGAGAATTTTAGATATAGTATCTCCATTAATTATTTCTGATACACTAAGATGTAAGCTTATGAGATAAAACAATCATTTGTGTATATTTGTGTGTATGTATATGTTTGTGTGTAATTATTTTGTTACCCTTACAGCTTCTATCATTGCCCAAGAATAATTTCTTGAAAGACTAAATTATAAAGGAACATAGAGTTATGTTCCTGGGCTTAAAGACCATGCATACAAATTCCCAAACACTAAATATTTTATTTTGTGTACAATGTCTCCTAACACACCCAAGGAAATGCAAATCAAATTTTACAGGGTATTTTTCTCAGATCCTTATATATAGAACAAATTCAACCCTCAAACATTTTACACATTTCTTTTCTAATTAACATTTTAATAAAATAGAGCATTGCTTTCTTGACAACATAATTTTGAATATCAAATCTTTAGATTAAAAAATCTAACATTTCTTAGTCTATAATTTAAAACAAACCTGGACTAGCTAAATTGTAAAAAACCTATTTTTTAAATTAAACAAGTAAACATTTTGAAGAAAATTAAACTTAGTTTTTCATATTAATGTTTTACAATTCATTTTATTATAATCCAAATGCAATCTAAAATAGCCTTTAGAGAATTCAGGAAAATTTGTTGAGCAAACATATTCATGATGGCCAGAGTTCCCTACAACTCTCAACATTGATGCTTAGCTGAGGCTACTGAGAGATTTCTGTAGGAGACCCACTTACAGAGAAATTGGGAAATTTATTATGTTTTATACATTTAATAGTGCCTTAAAATATCTATTTTTTAAACTCACAGAAAAAATTATTTCACTTTTTTTAATCATAGTATTGGGTTGTGCATTCTTTGAATGTTGGAACAATATTATTGGTGTTTTGTTTGTTTTGTCTTACAAGGGATCCTGCAAACAGATAATTAAAAATATGAGCAATCAGATGTGTGAAGTAACTCCATTATTATCCCAACACTCTCAGTACATTATTCAATATTACAAGTAGGAATAAGATGAAAACAATTTTCTATTATTAGATTTTTAAGTGAAATCTACCTTGGGGTGTGTGTGTGCGTGCGCACGTGTGCGTGTGTATGTGTGTGTGTATATATATACATATATATAACATTTTATGAAATACAGAAACAACTCCCAGATTGACTTACCTTTTTGACTACTCTTCTTCTTATTCTGGTAAGTTTCTAACTTTAGCCACCATCACTATCCCTTTCTTTTCTCCTTTTTCCTTTTTCTTTGAGACGGGTGAGGTTTCTCTGTCCTTTAGTATTGGGTGGTATTTGACTGAGGTCTCCAGAAGGAGATTCAGAGAAGAATGTGATCACACAGGAACTTTATTAGAAAATGTTTCTATAGCAACACTCATGGAAAGGAAGGGGAGGAAGCAGGATTGGGTAGAAGAAAGTAAGCTGTGTTACAGTGTCAACAAAGGCCTCTACAAATCCCGTGGAGAGATCCAAAGCCTGGATAGTCTTTCAGAAAGAGTTATGAGTTGGGGTGAGGGATTTGGGTCTTAAATTCCCATGTGGATTAGTCATTGGGTGAGTTGCCTGGGGAAGGGCCTGTGTGCTTTGATGAGGTAACTCTCTTTACCAAAGTACTTCCTAAATAGGCCTGACAGTTGAAGGACGTCCACATGAAACACGCAAGTAAAAGAATAAGTTTATTCTAGAAGGGAGAATTAGATAACAGTTACAGCTTCCACAGCAGTTCACTGCCCCACTCAGAATCACATGTTTGTATCAAATCTGGGAACAGCTCGTACAGTTTCCAGGGTGGTGGGCGGAGAGAAATCCTGAGAAATTAATGAACCAAAACTGTTACGTCTTTCCTGCTCTATCATTTTTAGATTAGCTTGATCACAAGCTAGAATGTCTACTGTTCTTGGTGCCTTACCTGGTAACGTGACCCAGACCTCCATCCCTGAGAAGTCTGAGCCCTGTATGCTGTTCTCTGTCTAGCCATGGCTGCTACATTATTTTTTTTCTACTTACCATACCAGTTATGTGCAGGAATGCAAAGTGGCGTCCAACTAGATTACCTTAGTTGAAACATATTTCTCCCTGTCCCCTTGTGTAACAGCAGCCCTACCTGGTTATCAAGATCAACTATTCCTTCTGTGATGGTGATTCTTCTTGCTGATTCCTGGTCTCTTGGTATAAGGAAACCAAAATGACAACAATCCCTATTCATAAAAATATCAGATATCCCAGTGCTGGAACACGACCCAGTAGCAACTGATCTTTATAGTTAAATGGAACTACTTTTGTGTCCCCTGATTGAAGTGTTTCCTCTTTGGGAAGGAGGACTTATAAACTTTCATAGTTCACAGTTGTAGAAATGGAAAACACAAATTCCCCAAAAGTGTCACTAGCAGTGATAGCAGAGTATCCCCTCTCCCTAGCACTTAGATTCTGGGTCCAAGTATTCTATCCCTTAAAGATATAGCACCATATAAAATCCAATGATTTAGAATGCCCTGCATCCTGGAACATGGCACCCCATCCTCCCAAGTTACCCTGTCTAAGCTGGTGCTCCAACTATGCTTTTACCATCTCTTTCCATCACTTTATTAGCCAGAGCTTATGGGTAGGATAGTACATGATATAACCAACAAATCTCATGGTCTCTGCTCACACCTTTGCTCTGCATGTCCTTTGCTATAAAGTAGTTCTGTGCTGCTGGTGGATTAGTTTTTACAGCCTCAGATAGTGCTGATGGCTACAAACCTGAAGTCAGACAATACAAACCTATAATGAGACTATAAGTATATTCCTATCAAAATAAACCATTGCCACTTCCTAGGTAGAAGGGGTCCAGTGTAGTCAGTATGCTGCCAAAAGGAGGGTTTGTGCCACATTGAGGCTCATCATTGTTTTCCATTGCTGACTTGAATATTCAGCAATGGCAGTACTTAGTCTACTGCTGTAAATAGGAGCTCAACCTCCATTCCCACCACTATGGCTTGCAAGTATGCATCTATTGTTCCAGCACTGGGATATCTGATGAAGGATGTTAGCTGAGGTCACTGGTTGATAGTTTTGTTGACCTGGTCATTTGGTTCCTATTATCTTTGTACACAGTGCAGGTGACCAGCTGTATTGCCTAAAGCTCTACTCCGTGGAAAGATTTTTTCTCACTATCTTCTTTCAAGGTTACCTTCTTTCAAGTGTAGCTTCCAGCCATTTCCAAGTTGTACCCACATACTGAGCCAACCCATTAATCAAGATTTGTTTCTGCCTCTTTTGTCAGTTGCTCACAGGTGACCCCTTCCTAGTCATTAGATATAAGTTACTTATAGGACTGAAAATTTGGGTAAAGCAGTTATCCCAAATGGCAGACAACCAACAAATTTCTGCTATCAGCAGTCCCGGCACGTAGAGGAATAAGTCATTCACTCTTGAAGAGAGAGCTTGGTGTCTCTGATATAATATATATTTGCAACATGATAATAATTCCCTAGAGTAGAAAAGTAGAATATATGACTAAGATTTACCCTAAGATGAAGATGTCATGACACTTTGTCCCATTGCACACAGAATTCAAGAGTTAAACAATTAGTAATTATTCTCAAACTGTAGTTATAATATATAGAAATCAAGTTTTCTTAGCCAGAACATTTCTCTATTAATATTCATTCTTACCAAAAGTCAAGTGCAAAAATCCAGTTTAGATGTAAAAAATTTTCTATAACTTGGTCTTAATTGATATTTCAAACTAATTTCTTAATTCAATAATTTACTCTGTTTTCATAGTCATCAAATTTATACTCATGACAAGCCTATATTTTAGATTGTACTTTTACCTACATTTTATACATGTGGCAGTGAAAGCTTAGAGAAGTTTAGTAAATTGCCTAAGGCCAAACATTTTCTTAGTGATAGAATAATCTACTATTTTTGTTTACTCCAAAATTATATTTATATGGTCATCCATGTTTGACAAATACCTTATTGATTTGGAAATGGAACTGTGGTCAAACTAACAACCAAAAAATATTTAGCTATTTAAAACACCTTGTCCTAAGGTATTAACTCATTTAACTGCCTAAGCCGTCAATCCATACCACTAGTCTTTCAATAAACTAATATGGAAAGTATTTTTATGAATAGGGATTGTTGTACTGTTTTTTAAATTCCAGAGTTCAGTAAGTAGCTGCTTATTTTATATCTTTGACTTCGTACAGTGTATCCAAAGTGAATTCCCTGCAAAATTAATAGCCTCTGAGGTGCAGAATGAGATAATAGGGGATTGTAGGACAAGAATAATAAAGCAAAGGGGTTTAGTTCAGATTTCTCAGATCTGTAAAACAAAACAAGCAAACCCAAAAATGGTATTTAGGAAGTAATAATTTCCCATGAAGTCAAAATATAGATAATATCAGTAAACACAGTGTTCAAATGATCATTGCCATATGGGACTCTGTAAACTGTAACTTTTTTTTTTTTTTTAAATATTCCTTACCCAAATCACTATTGTGATTTCAATTGACAGAAGAACTATAAACTTGTAATTTCTTTTTTTTTTTTTTTTTTTTTTTAGATGGAGTCTCACTGTGTTGCCCAGGCTGAGTGCAGTGGTGCTATCTAGGCTCACTGCAACCTCCACTTCCTGGGTTCAAGTGATTCTCCTGCCTCAACCTCCCGAATAGCTGGGACTATAGGTGCCCACCACCATTACTGGCTAATTTTTGTATTTTTAGTAGAGATGGGGTTTCATGATATTGGCCAGGCTGATCTCAAACTCGTGACCTTGTGATCCGTCCACCTTGATCTCCAAAAAAAAAAAAAGTGCAGGAATTACAGGTGTGAGCCACTGCACCCGGCCTAATCTTGTAATTTCTAAGAGGTTCAGTTTTAGGGGATTTAACCACAGTCAGATTATGAATCATATCTTAGATCTCTTTTCCTTAGATTGGCACCTGGGTTAAGGGTGGTTTGTTGGTTTATAAGGGATGTCATAATAAAAGTGTCACAAACTGGATGATGTAATCAATAGAATTTTATTTTTTCACAGTTCTTGAGGCTAGAAATCTGAGATCAAAGTATTGGTAGGGATGGTTTCTTCTGGGGCCTCTCTCCTTGCCTTGTTGATGGCTTCTTCATGTTCAGAGAGCTCTCCCTTTGTGCCCAAATGTCTTCCTCTTATAAGGATGCCACTCATGTTGAATTAGGGCCCATGCTAGTGACCTCGTTTTAACTTAATTACCTCTTTACAGACCCTGTCTCAAAATACAGTCATATTCTGAGGAGTATTAGAGGCAGTGAAGGACTAAGGCAGTGTCACAGTCAGGCCTGCAGCCAGTGCAGTCTGCAAGATTCAAACCTTTCCCCCAAATTCCTGAAGGACTTAGAATCCCACTGAGATAGAAAGCCTATAGATAGGAGTTCAACATAGGAATTTTGGGGGGACACAAGTCAGCCTAGAGCTAGTGGGAGTGCTTGTAGAAGTTGCTGGGTGATGCTGGACCTTAGTTGGTTTCTGGGCTCTCTGGCATGCCTGGAGGTGTACGTTGTCTGCTCTGCCCAGCAGCCACTCTCTAAGCTCTTAGTTATCAAATCTACATGCCTTTCTGCCAATACCGCCGCTTGTCCTACCATGAGACCTCTGGGTCTCTTGGTTCTCTATCTCGGTGGGCTTCTAAGTCTTTCAGGAGTTTGGGGAAAGGTTTGAATCTTGCAGACTGCACTGGCTGCAGGCCTGACTGTGACACTGTCTTAGTCCTTTACTGCCTCTAATACTCCAGGAAGCCATTGTTCTGCTCTCCTGTTCCGTCATGGATACTGCCTTCTTGTGAGCAGACATAGAATCCTCTTTGCTTTAAAATCTCCAAACTCGTTTATTGATTTATCATCTTCCTTTTGGAGACATTAGTACAGTCTGCTTCTCAATTGTCCTCCTTTCAGTGTTCTCCTTTCACTCAAATCTTGATTTTCTTTTTTCCTCGTTATATAGCAGAAGGGGAGGTAATGGGGGAGTGAGGAATGGGCTCTCCTTAAAGATATATTATTCTACAGTCTTTTCATTCTTTCATCTAGATGTATATGTTAACTGGAAAAGTAAGAATTTTTCTCCCCTGAAAATTTGATTCCTTAAAGATTTGGTAGCCTCATGTCTTCCATACTGAATGGAGGAGTGTCTTAGTTAAAAAAGATGGGACAGGTAAAAAGCATATGTCAATATTTCCAAAAGTTATTCCTCTATGTAATGTATGTCAAAAACTTAATACTAGTAGTCAAGGTTGCAGCCCTTCTAGTAAAAATCCTGGGTGAATTTAGGCTTGTCATTTATTTGTTCTGGATCCCAGTTGCTCATGTATAAAACGGTGTAGATGATAAGAGAAGTCATTTCCAGGATTAAAATTCTATGCCTCTGTTGATATATTGAAGTTTACTCAATCTACTAAAGAACCACTTTCTATAGGTATTTTAACATGAACAAAAATGAGATGCCTATCTTATTCCAGTTTTTAATTTCATGATTGCCTGTGGGGTTTTGCCAATACTCATTTTCTTTGTTAAAGTTGCAAATGATTATATTTTTATATGACTTTCCAGGCAGTTCCACTGTCCTCAAATTTTTTCATGAACTATCATTTAAGAAAGAAATGATACATTATCAGTCCACAAAACTGACAAGGTTTCTCTTTGAGAACAACCAGATAAATAAAATTACATGTGGTCAATAATTCCAAAATCAGCTGTAAACAATTCATATTTCAAAATAGTACTTATTGAGTTACTTGTTTTGAATATCTTGGAGACCAGCCCTGCTTTTGTTGACAGTATTTCTGGGAATGTTGACATTCCAGCAGCAGCACCCATCAATTTAGGGGTAAGTGTTTGGAATATGGGATGGAGTAGGAGATTGTAACTCACCCTCTACAAAGTCTGCTAAACTGGTTTTACCTGATTCTAGTTCTTATGAGGTTTTGAAGGGAAAGCCCAAGTGTCAGCCCTGAGCAAAGTGTTAGAGTTGAACTATAAAGCCTTCAAAAACATACAGAATTATAATTATGATGAGTGAAATTTTAAATGGTTGAAGGCTCATTTTGTATAAACATGTTGAAACACGACTTGATTTAAGCCATTTCTCTTAAATATAGCCAGAAACTTTACAATGTCAGATTTCTGATGTCATGTCTACTACTGCTATTTGCTGCCCAAACAGTTGGCAAAATTTCAATAAGAGATTTGCCTGAGTCTGAAAGTTGTCCCTGGGAATAGAGTGGGAAAATATAATGAGACTGTGTATTATATTCTCTGGGGGTAAGCAATATAAAAATTCAATAATAGTTAACAACAAAAAGTTGGAATTTTTTGTTTGGTTTTATTTCTAAAAATAAAGTCTTGTTAAGTGAGCTTTATATTTTTCCTCATTTGGTAGGCCTGGCCAGCAAATGTCAATTAAATGGCTACTATGTTGGGCAATATCATGACTCCATGCCTCTGTCTGTGCTAGTCCTTCTGTCCAGACAGTATACACCTTCCTCAATCCTTCATCGTCTCTCTCTCTTTTCTCTACTCATTCTTTAAGATTCATCTGGAAAGTTGCTTCTGGCAGGTGACAGCTTCTCCAGACAGATTTTGTTATTTTTCTCCACTGTGTTTTCATGGTATTTTTATATCGATTTTGTAATATGCATTGTATCATGTTGTAAGAGCTCTCCTGACTGGAAACTTATCACACGTAAAGCCATGACATTTCTTGCCTTTCCCATAGTATATTGACGATAGTAAACACTGAAAGTAATGACTAAGTGAAAAACTTAAGGGTAGTTAAGTGAAAAACATAAGGGTAGTTTGCATGTCAGATCAAAGGCTTGTTTCCATATCTGCAAGAAAATACTTAGGTTTATTATGATTGTAATGTTAAGTGATTGTAGTATCTGCCTACATAGAGTCTTAAGCCTGAAAAAGAAGGTGGAACAGTAGAGTGACTTATGACAAATCAGATTTAATTTAGTTTAAACGTATTCGTGAGGGTGGGGTTTGGATAGAAACAACCCAAGAGCTTGATCCTTGAACTCGTTATAACCACAGCAACGAAAACACAATGTAAAATAAAAGTCTTACACTAAACCAACAAAACTCAGTTTAGTCCTTCCTTCTGGAAAGAACTTTAAAGATCATCCAACTTACTATTTTGCCCACCTTTTTTCTATGAAGATGGTTCAGCAGCTACCCAGGTTGACTGAGACTGACCAAAGGATGAATATCTGGGGCCCCGCATGTGCTTCCAACATCAAGGTCAACTTTCGTTGTGTGTTTTATTAGCTCAAGACCGCCTCCCACTCTTGATTTTGTGGTACTTACATGTTGTTTCTGACCTCCATAGGCTGATAAGCTTCACTGATTTACACATTAAAAAATATTGCAGAACTGATGTGTTTTTAACTTGAGTAAATCCCCTTCTTTTTTGTTCCCAGATTGCCCTAGGAACACAAACTTCTCTCCTGACTTGCTTCTGATCAGTTCCAGCCAATACACAAAACTTCTGTGGGGAAAGGGAAAGCAGAGAACTTTCCAGCATTTGCTTTAGTTTTTTTCCTCAAGAAAACACAGTGGTAGGTAAGAACTCTAGTGTCAAACTAAAGGTAAGATATTTTCTTTGCTCATTATGCTGCTTTTCAATTGAGATTCATATTCGAATTCAATAGGAGATTTCATTTGAAGAAAGAGTATTTACAGCTTCAAAATTTGAAAATCCCTAAGTAGTTGGGTTTCAGGGCATAATTTCCATTGCACTAGATGTGCAAGGTACAATAAAATGTGTCATTCCTTACATAGACTCAATCATGTTTAGCTGTTCTATTTTCCATAGGAGATTAAATCCGTAAAATAAAGATATAATTCATACATGAGAAAATAACAGGGAAATCCTATTGTACAAGTCATATACATACATACACACACACATACACACATACACATATACATAATATATATGTGTGTGTGTGTATATATGTGTATATATAATTAGAATATATTATATATAGTATAATTATATATAATATATATCATAAATATATATTATATATTATATATAATATATATATTTATAAATATATATTTATAAATATATATTATATATATATTATATAAAAATATATATTATATATATATAATATATTCTAATTAAATTCTCCAGCCTCACCAGAAGGCACAAACATTAAAATCCATACTTAAGGGCCAGGCGTGGTGGCTGACACCTGTAATCCTAGCACTTTGGGAGGCCGAGGTGGGCAGATCACGAGGTCAGGAGCTTGAGACCATCCTGGCTAAAACGGTGAAACCCCATCTCTACTAAAAATACAAAACATTAGTTGGGCGTGGTGACAGGCGCCTGTAGTCCCAGCTACTCAAGAGGCAGAGGCGGGAGAATGGCATGAACCCCGGAGGCAGAGCTTGCAGTGAGCCGAGATTGCGCCACTGCCCTCCAGCCTGGGAGACAGAGCAGCGAGACTCCATCTCAAAAAAAAAAAAAAAAAAAAAAATTTTGAATATGCTCAGAAGCAAATCTTATTCTACTCCGGAATCTAGCTTCCTTGAGGAAGTATGCTTTCTGCAATCCACTTGCAAGTGGGCTACCCCTTCCACTGGGGCCCTGCATGGGATTGTGTGTTGGCTGGGTGCCATCATCTGTTTGGATTTCACACTAGGCACCTCTATTCTTGCCTGCTGGCCAAGCTTGGTCCTCAGTACCTGTGGGGATCTATGATGGCTATAGAAACAGTGAGCCTACTGCCACATTTTGTCGCTTGAGCCAGGAAACCACGTTAGCACCTAGAAAAACAGAATTTCATGTAAACGTCTTCTTTGGTATTTGCTTTAATTCTTACCACCACTGGGGATAGAAAGCTTGTTATACTGACTGAAAAAAGACACTCTCAATTCTCCGTTTTCACTTCCTTTTCCTAGACTAGCCCTAATGTCTGGGTTCTCTCTTTCTGTCTCTCTTTTCTCCTTCAGCCTGAAAATAAAATACCTTCTGCCCACCCACAACACATGCAAATAGCTTTCTGGAGTAGTCATCATCCCACTGATTAGGCAAACTGATTCTAAATTAGTTTGGGCTGGGTACAACCGGAACATTCAGTTGCATTTATGTTTTTATAGCATGCTACCATTTATAAAGTGCTTTCATGTAGTCAGCTCTCTTATTAACTCTAAAAAATACCAGGCCCTTATCTAACACCAATTTACAGATAAGGAAATTAAGGTGTAAAGAGGCCACAGAGATTGCCCAAGTCACAGAAGGAGTTAATGGTACATCTGTCACTTCAACTTAGGTCTCCTGGCACTCATAGTCAGTGATGATGATCGAATAACCTTGGCGTAGAGTGGTCTTTGAGGACTGGATTTAGTTATAGGCATTCTTCTTCCTCTTTTAGCCACATTTACTTTTTTTTTTTTTTCTTCTTCCAACCTCTTTACACCTACAGCCTCCCCAACTTATTTTTCTTTGTGTTCAGCTGCTTAGAAACATGACTGAGGCGCTGGGCGCGGTGGCTCACGCCTGTAATCCCAACACTTTGGGAGGCTGAGATGGGTGGATCACGAGGTCAGGAGATCGAGACCATCCTGGCTAACATGGTGAAACCCCGTCTCTACTAAAAAATACAAAAAAACTAGCCGGGCGAGGTGGCGGGCACCTGTAGTCCCAGCTACTCGGGAGGCTGAGGCAGAAGAATGGCGTGAACCCGGGAGGCGGAGCTTGCAGTGAGCTGAGATCCGGTCACTGTACTCCAGCCTGGGCGACAGAGCAAGACTCCGTCTCAAAAAAAAAAAGAAAAAGAAAAAAAAAAAGAAAAAGAAACATGATTGAGGGAAGAGGGAGAGTAGAGAGAGAAGAATCATCTGCTAAACCTGTGTTCAGATATCCCTTGAATGTTTACTTGGTAGGCTTCTAGGACCATTATGTTGCGACCTGAAAGTTTAGTTTTTGTAGTATGTAACCGGACCTCGAGAAGTGTCCTTGGGGGAGATCCCAGCTAGTAGTTACCTGTGAAATATTTGTTATTGACAGACACGATAGCTACTGGGGGCCTGTTCCCAGCTTACTGGGAGCAGATACTGTTTCCTGGATTTCCCAAAATGCTCTGCACAGTGCTAGGCAAAATTTTAAAATGAATGATGAGAGTGGATGATGTTCACACTCTACAAGATTGGGAGGGTAAGAATACATGGCTGTGAAAATTGAACAAATAAGGGTTTTTCATTTGTTACTCATACCACCCAAAGAACTGTAGAAAAGTGTAACATAAAGGTCTTGGGAAAGAAAATTTATTATATCAGTGTATATTGCTGAAATAATAAAGTGATATATAAGATGTATTTTCATTTATTTAGAATAAACTCCCTCAGAAAACTGATATATAATTTCTATTACTTGTTTTAAATAAAAAAAAATTTGGCCAGGCATGGTGGCTCATGCCTGCAATCCCAGCACTTTGGGAGGCCAAGGCAGGTGGATCACCTGAGGTCAGAAGTTCAAGACCAGCCTGCCCAACATGGTGAAACCCCATCTCTACTAAAAATACAAAAATTAGCCTGGCGTGGTAGCATGTGCCTGTAATCCCAGCTACTCCAGAGGATGAGGCAGGAGAATCGCTTGAATTCGAGAAGCAGAGGTTGCAGTGAGCGGAGATTGCACCATTGCATTTCAGTCTGGGTAACTGAGTGAGACTCTGTCTCTAAATAAATAAATAAAATTTTTGGAGGTCTATCTATTGAGGCAAATCAATTAGCAGAATATACATTGGCCAAGATCAGCCCTCAAATTCTCATGTATCAGGCGGGCAATTTTAAGTAGGTACTGTTTACGGGACACATAGAATAAGATTTTAATTCTTATTTTGATGTTTTACTTAAATAGTTATTTAAATAAAATAATATATGCTAATTTATTATAAAAATTCAAACTATACAGAACAGTAAGGGAAGAAAAAATATTAAAAGGGCTTATCCCCAATCTGCATTTTTCTTTTTTTTCTTTTATTTTTTAAATTTATTTATTATTATTATACTTTAAGTTGTAGGGTACATGTGCATAACGTGCAGGTTTGTTACATATGTATACTTGTGCCATGTTGCTGTGCTGCACCCATCAACTCGTCATTTACATCAGGTATAACTCCCAATGCAATCCCTCCCCCCTCCCCCCTCCCCATGATAGGGCCCTGTGTGTGATGTTCCCCTTCCTGAGTCCAAGTGATCTCATTGTTCAGTTCCCACCTATGAGTGAGAACATGCGGTGTTTGGTTTTCTGTTCTTGTGATAGTTTGCTGAGAATGATGGTTTCCAGCTGCATCCATGTCCCTACAAAGGACACAAACTCATCCTTTTTGATGGCTGCATAGTATTCCATGGTGTATATGTGCCACATTTTCTTAATCCAATCTGTCACTGATGGACATTTGGGTTGATTCCAAGTCTTTGCTATTGTGAATAGTGCTGCAATAAACATACGTGTGCATGTGTCTTTATAGCAGCATAATTTATAATCCTTTGGGTATATACCCAGTAATGGGATGGCTGGGTCATATGGTACATCTAGTTCTAGATCCTTGAGGAATCGCCATACTGTTTTCCATAATGGTTGAACTAGTTTACAATCTCACCAACAGTGTAAAAGGGTTCCTATTTCTCCACATCCTCTCCAGCACCTGTTGTTTCCTGACTTGTTAATGATCGCCATTCTACCTGGTGTGAGATGGTATCTCATTGTGGTTTTGATTTGCATTTCTCTGATGGCCAGTGATGATGAGCATTTTTTCATGTGTCTGTTGGCTGTATGAATGTCTTCTTTTGAGAAATGTCTGTTCATATCCTTTGCCCACTTTTTGATGGGGTTGTTTGTTTTTTTCTTGTAAATTTGTTTGAGTTCTTTGTAGGTTCTGAATATTAGCCCTTTGTCAGATGAGTAGATTGCAGAAATTTTCTCCCATTCTGTAGGTTGCCTGTTCACTCTGATGGTAGTTTCTTTTGCTGTGCAGAAGCTCTTTAATTTAATGAGATCCCATTTGTCAATTTTGGCTTTTGCTGCCGTTGCTTTTGATGTTTTAGACATGAAGTCTTTGCCCATGCCTATGTCCTGAATGGTACTACCTAGGTTTTCCTCTAGGATTTTTATGGTATTAGGTCTAACATTTAAGTCTCTAATCCATCTTGAATTAATTTTTATATAAGGAGTAAGGAAAGGATCCAGTTTCAGCTTTCTACTTATGGCTAGCCAATTTTCCCAGCACCATTTATTAAATAGGGAATCCTTTCCCCATTTCTTGTTTCTCTCAGGTTTGTCAAAGATCAGATGACTATAGATGTGTGGTATTATTTCTGAGGACTCTGTTCTGTTCCATTGGTCTATATCTCTGTTTTGGTACCAGTACCATGCTGTTTTGGTTACTGTAGCCTTGTAGTATAGTTTGAAGTCAGGTAGCGTGATGCCTCCAGCTTTGTTCTGTTGACTTAGGATTGTCTTGGAGATGCGGGCTCTTTTTTGGTTCCATATGAACTTTAAAGCAGTTTTTTCCAATTCTGTGAAGAAACTCATTGGTAGCTTGATGGGGATGGCATTGAATCCATAAATTACCTTGGGCAGTATGGCCATTTTCACGATATTGATTCTTCCTATCCATGAGCATGGTATGTTCTTCCATTTGTTTGTGTCCTCTTTTATTTCACTGAGCAGTGGTTTGTAGTTCTCCTTGAAGAGGTCCTTTACATCCCTTGTAAGTTGGATTCCTAGGTATTTTATTCTCTTTGAAGCAATTGTGAATGGAAGTTCATTCCTGATTTGGCTCTCTGTTTGTCTGTTACTGGTGTATAAGAATGCTTGTGATTTTTGCACATTAATTTTGTATCCTGAGACTTTGCTGAAGTTGCTTATCAGCTTAAGGAGATTTTGGGCGGAGACAATGGGGTTTTCTAAATATACAATCATGTCATCTGCAAAGAGGGACAGTTTGACTTCTTCTTTTCCTAACTGAATACCCTTGATTTCTTTCTCTTGCCTAATTGCCCTAGCCAGAACATCCAACACTATGTTGAATAGGAGTGGTGAGAGAGGGCATCCCTGTCTTGTGCCAGTTTTCAAAGGGAATTTTTCCAGTTTTTGCCCATTCAGTATGATATTGGCTGTGGGTTTGTCATAAATAGCTCTTATTATTTTGAGGTACGTTCCATCAATACCGAATTTATTGAGCGTTTTTAGCATGAAGGGCTGTTGAATTTTGTCAAAAGCCTTTTCTGCATCTATTGAGATAATCATGTGGTTCTTGTCTTTGGTTCTGTTTATATGCTGGATTATGTTTATTGATTTGCAAATGTTGAACCAGCCTTGCATCCCAGGGATGAAGCCCACTTGATCATGGTGGATAAGCTTTTTGATGTGTTGCTGAATCCGGTTTGCCAGTATTTTATTGAGGATTTTTGCATCGATGTTCATCAGGGATATTGGTCTAAAATTCTCTTTTTTTGTTGTGTCTCTGCCAGGCTTTGGTATCAGGATGATGTTGGCCTCATAAAATGAGTTAGGGAGGATTCCCTCTTTTTCTATTGATTGGAATAGTTTCAGAAGGAATGGTACCAACTCCTCCTTGTACCTCTGGTAGAATTCAGCTGTGAATCCATCTGGTCCTGGACTTTTTTTGGTTGGTAGGCTATTAATTCTTGCCTCAATTTCAGAGCCTGCTATTGGTCTATTCAGGGATTCAACTTCTTCCTGGTTTAGTCTTGGAAGAGTGTAAGTGTCCAGGAAATTATCCATTTCTTCTAGATTTTCCAGTTTATTTGCGTAGAGGTGTTTATAGTATTCTCTGATGGTAGTTTGTATTTCTGTGGGGTCAGTGGTGATATCCCCTTTATCATTTTTTATTACGTTGATTTGATTCTTCTCTCTTTTCTTCTTTATTAGTCTTGCTAGTGGTCTGTCAATTTTGTTGATCTTTTCAAAAAACCAACTCCTGGATTCATTGATTTTTTGGAGAGTTTTTTGTGTCTCTATCTCCTTCAGTTCTGCTCTGATCTTAGTTATTTCTAGCCTTCTGCTAGCTTTCGAATGTGTTTGCTCTTGCTTCTCTAGTTCTTTTAATTGCGATGTTAGAGTGTCAATTTTAGATCTTTCCTGCTTTCTCTTGTGGGCATTTAGTGCTATAAATTTCCCTCTACACACTGCTTTAAATGTGTCCCAGAGATTCTGGTATGTTGTATCTTTGTTCTCATTGGTTTCAAAGAACATCTTTATTTCTGCCTTCATTTCGTTATGTACCCAGTAGTCATTCAGGAGCAGGTTGTTCAGTTTCCATGTAGTTGAGCGGTTTTGATTGAGTTTCTTAGTCCTGAGTTCTAGTTTGATTGCACTGTGGTCTGAGAGACAGTTTGTTATAATTTCTGTTCTTGTACATTTGCTGAGGAGTGCTTTACTTCCAATTACGTGGTCGATTTTGGAGTAAGTACGATGTGGTGCTGAGAAGAATGTATATTCTGTTGATTTGGGGTGGAGAGTTCTATAGATGTCTATTAGGTCTGCTTGCTGCAGAGATGCATTCAATTCCTGGATATCCTTGTTAACTTTCTGTCTCGTTGATCTGTCTAATGTTGACAGTGGAGTGTTGAAGTCTCCCATTATTATTGTATGGGAGTCTAAGTCTCTTTGTAAGTCTCTAAGGACTTGCTTTATCAATCTGGGTGCTCCTGTATTGGGTGCATATATATTTAGGATAGTTAGCTCTTCCTGTTGAATTGATCCCTTTACCATTATGTAATGGCCTTCTTTGTCTCTTTTGATCTTTGATGGTTTAAAGTCTGTTTTATCAGAGACTAGTATTGCAACCCCCGCTTTTTTTGTTCTCCATTTGCTTGGTAAATCTTCCTCCATCCCTTTATTTTGAGCCTATGTATGTCTCTGCGTGTGAGATGGGTCTCCTGAATACAGCAGACTGATGGGTCTTGACTCTTTATCCAGTTTGCCAGTCTGTGTCTTTTAATTGGAGCATTTAGTCCATTTACATTTAAGGTTAAGCTTGTTATGTGTGAACTTGATCCTGCCATTATGATATTAACTGGTTATTTTGCTCGTTAGTTGATGCAGTTTCTTCCTAGCCTCGATGGTCTTTACATTTTGGCATGTTTTTGCAATGGCTGGTACCTGTTGTTCCTTTCCATGTTTAGTGCTTCCTTCAGGGTCTCTTGTAAGGCAGGCCTAGTGGTGACAAAATCTCTAAGCATTTGCTTATCTGTAAAGGATTTTATTTCTCCTTCACTTATGAAACTTAGTTTGGCTGGATATGAAATTCTGGGTTTAAAATTCTTTTCTTTAAGAATGTTGAATATTGGCCCCCACTCTCTTCTGGCTTGGAGAGTTTCTGCCGAGAGATCTGCTGTTAGTCTGATGGGCTTCCCTTTGTGGGTAACCCGACCTTTCTCTCTGGCTGCCCTTAAGATTTTTTCCTTCATTTCAACTTTGGTGAATCTGGCAATTATGTGTTGGAGTTGCTCTTATCGAGGAGTATCTTTGTGGCGTTCTCTGCATTTCCTGGATTTGAATGTTGGCCTGCCCTACTCGGTTCAGGAAGTTCTCCTGGATGATATCCTGAAGAGTGTTTTCCAACTTGGTTCCATTTTTCCCCTCACTTTCAGGCACCCCAATCAGACGTAGATTTGGTCTTTTTACATAATCCCATACTTCTTGCAGGCTTTGTTCATTTCTTTTTCTTCTTTTTTCTTTTGGTTTCTCTTCTCGCTTCATTTCATTCATTTGATCCTCAATCGCAGATACTCTTTCTTCCAGTTGATCGAGTCGGTTACTGAAGCTTGTGCATTTGTCACGTATTTCTCGTGTCATGGTTTTCATCTCTTTCATTTCATTTATGACCTTCTCTGCATTAATTACTCTAGCCATCAATTCTTCCACTTTTTTTTCAAGATTTTTAGTTTCTTTGCGCTGGGTACGTAATTCCTCCTTTAGCTCTGAGAAATTTGATGGACTGAAGCCTTCTTATCTCATCTCGTCAAAGTCATTCTCCGTCCAGCTTTGATCCGTTGCTGGCGATGAGCTGCGCTCCTTTGCCAGGGGAGATGCCCTCTTATTTTTTGAATTTCCAGCTTTTCTGCCCTGCTTTTTCCCCATCTTTGTGGTTTTATCTGCCTTTGGTCTTTGATGATGATGATGTACTGATGGGGTTTTGGTGTAGGTGTCCTTCCTGTTTGATAGTTTTCCTTCTAACAGTCAGGACCCTCAGCTGTAGGTCTGTTGGAGATTGCTTGAGGTCCACTCCAGACCCTGTTTGCCTGGGTATCAGCAGCAGAGGTTGCAGAAGATAGAATATTTCTGAACAGCGAGTGTACCTGTCTGATTCTTGCTTTGGAAGCTTCCTCTCAGGGGTGTACTCCACCCTGTGAGGTGTGGGGTGTCAGACTGCCCCTAGTGGGGGATGTCTCCCAGTTAGGCTACTCAGGGGACAGGGCCCCACTTGAGCAGGGAGTCTGTCCCTTCTCAGATCTCAACCTCCGTGTTGGGAGATCCACTGCTCTCTTCAAAGCTGTCAGACAGAGTCGTTTGCATCTGCAGAGGCTTCTGCTGTGTTTGTTATTGTTTACTGTGCCCTGTCCCCAGAGGTGGAGTCTACAGAGACAGGCAGGTTTCCTTGAGCTGCTGTGAGCTCCACCCAGTTGGAGCTTCCCAGCAGCTTTGTTTACCTACTTAAGCCTCAGCAATGGCGGGTGCCCCTCCCCCAGCCTCGCTGCTGCCTTGCCGGTAGATCACAGACTGCTGTGCTAGCAATGAGGGAGGCTCCGTGGGTGTGGGACCCTCCTGGCCAGGTGTGGGATATGATCTCCTGATGTGCCTGTTTGCTTAAAGTGCAGTATTGGGGTGGGAGTTACCCGATTTTCCAGGTGTTGTGTATCTCAGTTCCCCTGGCTAGGAAAAGGGATTCCCTTCCCCCTTGCGCTTCCCAGGTGAGGCAATGCCTCGCCCTGCTTCAGCTTTCGCTGGTCGGGCTGCAGCAGCTGACCAGCACCGATCGTCTGACACTCCCCAGTGAGATGAACCCAGTACCTCAGTTGAAAATGCAGAAATCACCAGTCTTCTGTGTGGCTCACGCTGGGAGTTGGAGACTGGAGCTGTTCCTATTTGGCCATCTTGCTCCGCCCCCCTCTTTTTTTTTTTGTTTTTGAGACAGTCTTGCTCTGTTGCCCAGGCTGAAATGCAATGGTGCAATCTCGGCTCACTGCAAACTCCGCCTCCTAGATTCAAGAAATTCTCTGCCTCAGTCTCCCTAGTAGCTGGGATTACAGGTGCCTGCCACCACGCCCAGCTAATTTTTATATTTTTAGTAGAAACAGGGTTTCACCATCTTGGCCAGACTGGTCTTGAACTCCTGACCTTGTGATCCACTCGCCTCGGTCTCCCAAAGTGCTGGGATTACAGGCGTAAGCCACTGCGCCTGGCCCAGTCTACAGTTTTCTAAATGGAAGATTTTAGTGAGAATTCAGAGGATTTTGTAGTCATTCCTGTTTTCAGTGTTGTTTTGGGGAGCAAGGGAGCTAACAACTATCACATTAGAGTTCTCTGTTTCATTCTTTAACTTTGCTTTTTGAGATTTATGGCTTCACTTTGTTCTTGCGTCCTTATTCGGTTGCTGCTTATAAAGATTCTTTTTCTCTTCTTCATTTAAAGCTATTTTGTTCATTTTATTAGTCTGAGGGAGGGTGATGTTATGGTGCTGCATAGTTTCTTTGTTTTATTTTGTTTGGTAACTCAAAAACTCGTGTTTGGCTTGCAAAGGTAAAATATAAAGTGGACCAATGTTTCCAGTATCAATTTTGACACTGTGTTTTGCTTCTTCAAGATTTGAGATTAACTTGGAATGTTTGTATAAATAAAGGAAAAATGTTACATTCTGAGTTAATGAAGTTCTGATCAGCTGGAAGAATTAATAAAACCAATCTCTGAACTGCATTGTCATCTTGAAAAACAATGAGTTTTCAGAGTTTAACCAATCCATGCATTCTATGCATATGCACACATGTCTGTGTAAAGAGTTTATGTGTCACATGTTTCTAGGGGAGGTACTACCCACATTTCCCTTTGGTGAAGGACTTGTTGCCCCAGCATCTAGGTGTGCTCTCAGCCCTTCCGAAATTGCCTCACCTGCTGAGAGCTATCAAAGTCACACTGCTTTCCCAGTCTGCCACATCCGGTGGCTGATCAACATGGGAGAATAAAAGTCTGACCCTTTGACCCACTGAAGGACCACTCTGGCTTCAGAACTCTTCATAGGGTCGGTAAAACCTGTCATTAGGCCTGCTGCTCTGCCCACTCTAGCTTTCCTCCCCTCTCTTTACAGGTGTTGATCCCAAGGGAACTCTCTAATAAACAGTTTATTAGAGATGCCAATAAACTAAACCTCGCTCTCAGAATCTGCCTTGGAAAACCTGATCAGTGACAAAAACATGTTGTGTGCTTTCCTCTCAACACCCAGTTTCTCTGTCTCCCACTGTGTAGCAGCATTTCATTTGGTGAGATTAGCTCAACACTTAGCATTGGGGTGAATCCTTTATCTAAACCAGTCAGGGTATTTCTATCTACATAGCAATAGCCAAATGTTCAGATAATCCAGGGTTAGTAAGTGAGCATGTTACAGTTGCCTGATCACGGACATTGATTCAGGGAGAGTCCAAAGAGTGTGAATTTTAGGACTTTGGTGATTGTAGAAATTAATGCTGCTTGCTTGCTCTTGAGATATGAACAATATTGCCCCCAATAGCTTCTAGTCTCCATCTTCCCACAATGTTGGAAAACAGCCTGAAGAAGATGCTAGCACACAAAGAAAAGATTAACTGAAAGAAATATTCAGAAAATAAGCTAGGTCCAGATGGAACTATGCCGGAATCCTGTCCTGCCAGCATGGGTGCAAATGATTCATGAGGATGGCAATCTTTTCTCCTAACAAACAGCATTTCAGAAATAGCAAATTAAACGGCTCTGTGTGCTCTCAAAGGTTAATTGAGAAAGTGGAATTTTTAACCTAACTATGAGCTGGTTAAGGGAAAAAACCTCGTAATGTTCGGAATAATCCTTGTTGCCCTATTATGTGAAAGTCAGACCTACATAAAGAAGCACAAATATAATTGGATATAATAGATATCTCAAGCAGTTTGGCCACATATATTTGTTGTATATTGGTCTTAATTGTATTGCTTTTAGCTTGGAGCCATTGCAAATGCTTAGTAATTATATTAGTGATGCAATGGAAATTTTTTTTCATTCTTTCTCTTTTATCCATTAAAGTAAATTAATGGCTAGGGAGAAAAAAGGTTTAACACAATATGGGTTCCTTAATGGTAATTCCTTTCTAGTTCAGTGACACTAGGAAAATGCAGTATGTGTTGTTTTCTTTCTCAATTGAATTTTGCTTGAGGGGAAATTTAGTATTGAGTTTTTATTTAAAGGAATGTGGAACATGGATATAGGTGTAAGACTTTGGTCACTTTGTGGGTACATTTTGCAGTATTGTATTTTTAATTTTATTCTGTTTCATTTAGTGTAAGAAAAAATGTACACATGCAGATGAAAAACACTGGCAGCTTTAGTGATATTCATCTAACAAAATGAGTATGGTATTTCTGGAGATCTAGCTCAAAATTATGTATATAAATGAACAAAGGACAGCAAATAAGACCAAAAGTAGCAAGAGGGTAAAAATATTCATTTATTCTTGAGGTATGCATGTGTGTGTATATATTTTACATATATATATAATATAAAATTCAGCAAAAATGATTCCTTGATGAACTAAAATCGGAGAGAAGCAAAAACTCTTGCCCATTGGTGATTCAACAGACTGCAAATAACTTCTCCGCAGTACACTTGGGAATTTATAGACAGAAAATGGTTTCAACGATTTTCTGAATGAAATCCCATGTAAACTCTGACATGGCAAGGGAGAATCTAAAATGTACTGAATATTACCCCGAAAAGCTTAAGAGTATGTGAAATGTAAAGTTTTTAAATACCTTACCTTGATATAGTTTATTTTGTTTTTAGAGGAAGAAGTCTGGTTTGCCAGAGGGAAAATAGAAACTAGGTGGTATTACTACTTTAGAAGTTTTTCTTTTGTTCAGTTGCATTTTGTTTGCAGTTCCTAATAATAGCATTTTTTTTTCAAATAAAATAGGAATGCACAATGTATTGGATGGTAAATTTTCTGATAATAACATTAATTGATAAAAATTACTTAGGAAACTTAATTTACATTTTATATCAATTTCAGACCACTCTAGGCAATGGAAACAGAAAAGATAATGTAAAATTTCTACCACAGAGGCAATTGCACTATTACAGTGTTAAATATTGAGTGTATATTCTAGGTTAACCAATAAGAAAGTAATATAAAAGTGAACGAAAGGAAAGATAATTGTTTGCTGGCTTAATATATAGAAGTTTTAATCTAATTAGTTAAAATTACTCAGTGGTTTTTTACTTCTTATGAAATAAATTCCCAAGTCTATCACTTGACATTTAACCTGTCTCAAGTATTCCCAACCTAATCTTCCAAACATATCTGCTTCCACAGATCCTCCTCTCTAGCCATACTAGACTACCTGTTGTTCCCCCAAACTGACCCTTAACATCTCACCACTGTGCCTTTGTTGTTTTTGTTTCTTCTCATGGGAAAAAATGTCTTCTGTTATCGCTAGTCAGAACACTTTCTTCCTTCTACAAATTCATGTAACATGTTTGCTAAGGTGAAAGAAACATTATTTTACTAAACGCTCCAGAATTCATATGAGGAAAATCTACATCTGTTCATAGAAAACAAAGAATCTTTGATAGAATAACTGAGGAAAATGGTGAGACCTTGAGGTGATAGATTTCTGGAGTTATGGAAATAGACTCATGGTTAAAATACTCTGATCAAGAATAAACAGAAAGAGAAGGAGAGAAAAGAGAAGGGAGTGTGGCAGGGGTGTGTGGCAGGATGTGGGACTGATAGAAGAGAAAATAAATGCATGTAAAACATGGCAGATTTGTGTTAGAAATTTTAAAAGCTGGCATGTCTGATATCCTATTTTAAATTATGTTTCTGTGATATTCAAATGTGTAAATTCAAGAGATTCTACTATACATAAAAGGCATTTTGAATGTTTCCTTTGTCTTTTATTTTGAAATAGAAAGAGTATAAAGTCTATATTTGTTTAAATGGCAATAAGGAAATTAATAAAGAGCCTTAAGATTTAATGCAAGAAGCAAAATTCATAGAGAGCAGGAAATAGGAGCTAGAGGTGGATAAAGAAGTATATTTTCCTTAAAATTTAGCCAGATTCTTAAGGTTAACATGAACTTTCCACCGGCACACACTGATAGAATTGCTACCCCTTATTGTAGGGTGACTGTCTTTTCTATTTGGGCTGGTATAGCAGAATACCATAGACTGCGTGGCTTATGAACAACAGAAATTTAATTCTCTGTTTTGGAGGCCGGAAAGTCCAAAGTCAAGGTGCTTACAGATTCAGTGTCTGAGGAGAGCCCGCTTCCTCATTTATAGATGGCTGTCTTTTTGCTGCATTTTACATAGTAGAAAGCTCAGGGAGCTTTCTGGGGTCTCTTTTGTAAGAGTACTAATACCTTATGCCCTTCATGAGGGTGAGTGCTCATGACCTAATTACCTCCCAAAGACTCCACCTTCGAATACCTTCATATTGGCCGTTAGGTTTCGGAATACAAATCTTGGAAGAAAGGTTGGGGGTGGGCATAAACAGTAAGTCTCTAGCAGTGAACAACCATCTAAGTTTGCCTTTGGGCTTTCCTTTAAGCAATCAGTGTTTAAACTTGGGAAAGTCCCAGGTAAATGGAAATGAGTTGTCCACTCTTATAAGGGACAGGAAGACACCAGCTGATACCTGTGTGCCACAGGAACTGTCTCTGGCATGCTTATGGCAACTAATACATTATCTCTTGAATCGTTAGTTACCGATCTTTTTGTGAAATATGTAATAAAATGGTAAGATTACTTTTTTGGCAAAAAAAAAAAAAAGGCCCATCTGATACACACACACACACACATACACATATAAAAAATTGAAATCTATACATATTCCCAATTACCTAAAGAGTCTTTATTCTTAATAATTATCCTAGTAATGACTAAATACATGTTTGATACTCTTCTTTTGGAGTTATTCAAGTCACTGGTTCTCAACTAGTAGTGATTATGCTCTCTTTCTCCAGAGGACTTTTGTCAGTGTCTGCAGACATTGTGATTGTTGAGACTCGGGGGAATGGAGAAGCATGGCTAATGGAATCTAGTGGGTAGAAGCCAGAGATGCTGCCATACAACCTGCGATGTACAAGACAGCCTTCTACAACAAAGAATGATCCAACCCAAAATGTTAATAATGCCTTGATTAGAAAAATCCTGACTTATTAGACCTTGAATGTATTTTTCTACCCTAGTGTTGGCAAATGTTTGACTCGACATGAGGATTTGATAGTTGAAAACCACAAAAATTGTAGGAGGAGGTGACACTTTGAAAGCCTGTTTTAAATACTCTCTCCATGCCAAACACATCAATGTGAGGTGAAATAATTTTTGAAACATCAAAATAAATATCTATAAACAATATAAATACCTTTATGGACCAAAAGTGGAATAGAAACGCCACACTGTAGCCTGAGCTGGAGGGATCTAGCTTCAAAAGCAAACAAAGGCAGCCAGAGTTTGGGAGAAAACAAAACAAAATCCAAAATGCCCCATCCCAGGGGATCCAAGCCAGACTCAGCTTCTGAAATCACTGAGGGCTTATTGTAGCATTCCATTAGAAAGAATAAAAAGCTTCTTACTATCACTCTGAGTTATAGCTTTCATAAGGATCTATATTAATGTCAATATAACCTAGATTATGATATTGACAAGCAGCTCCAAAATCTACTCGTTTAAAAATGACAAAAGTTGATTTTATGCCCAGTTACATATGCATCAGAGGCTGATAAGGAGTCTTCACTCATTGTGGTTTGTGTTCATTTTAGACTAAGGTTGATGTAGAAGCCTCTACCTTTATATGTGCTGACATCTGCTTTAAGATAAAAGGGCTCTAGAGAGTCTCACATTAGCTACTGTGTGCTCGGTAGTGAAACACCACTTTAGTCTGGAAGTCATCGGCTAACACTGGTAACATGGTCTCAGGGAGTACTATTCTATCATGTTGCTGGAAAGAGGGTTACTGCTTTAGTGAATGCCACAGGCGCTTTTTCTAAAGCTCTGAGAAGTATGAAAAGCTAAGAACCAGGTGTACCAAGGTGCTTGTTTCAACGACTGGGTCTGTGTTAACTCCTATTTTATAATAGGATAGAAGCTTAGAGCTATCAATATGAGATCTTGTTATAATGTGGAGGTTTTGGTGAGGCCAGGATGACTACATATTAATATAAATGTGGAGAAGAATGAAGAGAAAAAATATCCCACACTTAAGATCAGCCTGCAACCTATCATCTCAAGCCACATGATGAAACTCAGTAATATTTCCAGTTCTCCTTCTTCTGAACGAATGGTAAGATTGCACAACCTTGGTATCATGTAGTTAGGGCTGGAATGTGAGGAGTAAAATGATGTGTGTCACTTTCAGGTCACTATCAGATCTCCCCATGTTTCCTTCTTTCCACCGTAGAAGCAGGTATATTCCAAATATTCTAGACTCCAACAGGCTGGCGGCTGAGTGAAGATCACATAGAGTGGATGCCTCTGTAGATCTAAGATGGACAAATGTCTTAGATGAGTGATCCTACCTACATTTTAATCCACTGAGGTTCTGTTGTTATACAGCCAAGATCACTGCATGTCCTGAGGGACACAGGAGGTATTCAAGTATTGAGTCACAGAAACTGATACCCCAAAACATGGTGTTTTGCAGCCTCAATGTCTCTGTGATCCCATACCTCCTGTTTTTCAGTGCTCTATCTCTCCCACAGCACAGGATGATAATCTCTAAAGATTTTTATCTGTCTGAAATTTGGACCTACCAAAGCAGAATATGATTACCTTTTGTTCTACCCCTGAGTTTTCATTAACTGAATTCATATCACAGGAAGACTGCAGTCTGTCGACAAACCTGGGCAGATTTTTGCCACAAACCATTGTCTGCTCTGTGGGCCCAATAGACTTAGTCCCAGGTGATTGTATGTTCTTCAAGCTCATTGAATTCCAATAAAAATCATTTGTTACCCCTGCCTAAAGTCATTCACACTTCCCTATTTCTGTTTCTCCTAAGAATGGGGAACATAACCATCTGTACCTCATTGCCTGGTAGAGCAATTGCTCTGTGCTTCTCCTCCATAAACGTTAATACATTTATATGCATTTTCTCCTATTAATGTGTCTTTTATCAGTTGATTTTCAGTGAACCTCCGGAGGATGGAGGGGAAGTTTTTCCTTGGCTCCTGCACAAGGTGTATTTATTGAATGCTTAGTGCATTTTAAACCTAATGAATGTTAAGCTAGACTTTTTTTTTTTTTTTTTTTTGAGACAGGTTCTTGCTATATTGTCCAGGCTGGTCTTGAACTCCTGGGTTCAAGCAATCCTCCCAAGTAACTGGGACTACAGGTGTGCCCCTTTGCACCTGCTCCAAGCTGGAATTTTCTGAAGAGTGTTGGTTATGAATTAGTGAAGATCATGATAGAGGACATTCCAGGCTCTATAAAAAATGGAGGTAGAGTGCTAACACAGTGTATTTACCTGGCGGCACAACTGAGGATGTTTTGCTTGAGTGTGGAGGTGAAGTTCAGCTGGGAAGGAAATTCCATGGGAAAAGTTATAAAATGTAAATTACAACAGTTAATTTGTGTTAATAGGGCATCAGTTAATGAAGGACATTTGGTTCTAGTTCGAAGAATTTGATTCCTGCCATCTTGAGATTCTTGCTATCTAGTTCTTATGAGGTGAATGTCATATAAATGCTAGTTTTCAGTCTTTTTGAAATGATTATTAATGTAGTAGCCACATTTAGAATAATTTAAGATGAGGAGACGTAAACTAAAACTATTATTATAATAAGCATAGTTTAGGTATTGTTAGTGGTAATGGTATAGGAGTATATTCGAGAGTGACTGACCAAAAGGGAATATTAACAGCATATTTTGATTACTATGTATAAGAGAATTGGGGGCACAGGCTGAAGAAAATAAATCTAAGTCAGAATGAAGGTGACACACTTGAGCGATGACTAGGGTGTTTTGTTTACAGGAGAAGACAACATATTAAACTGTAGATTTTAGAGATGACTGGACATATCATGGTAATATCTGACATCCAGTTATAAATCTATGGCTCATGTGGAAAGTTAATGCTGGAGACATAGATTCATTTACAATCATTTCATTTATTCCATTGGGTTATTCATATTCACTACAAAGGCAAGCAAACATTTCAACAAGTCATGATGTTCAACAAAAGTAAGAGCAATGCCAAGTTTGTAATTATGTTGTTATATTTATCATTGACAGGCTTTACAGTTTTAGTTTAAAAAATGGCTACCATGCAGGTAAAGGAGAGATTACCAAAAAACATGGAAACTTTATCATTTACACTTCAGATTTGTTCCTTTTACCCTGCTTTAAGGAGCTTAATTTTCAGCTACAGAATTAGCTTCTGGCTGATCTAAAGAACAAATAAGAGCTTACTCTGGGAGTTAATTTTTTTTTATTAGCTCCCTCACAAGTTTTATGTTATGTGTGTGCACTGTGAAGTCTAGTCATTGTAGTTGCTGCTGTTGAAAATGTTTGACTTTTTGTAATAATTCAAGAATAGACTTGTAATTATGATGACCCAGAAATAGGCTGTGTTAAATGAGTTTATATTTGATGTCAGAAATATTAAAAAGATAATATTTTTTCAGTTCATGATATTTTATCATCTTTGTTGCTATGGTTAAAAACTAAAAAAAAAAAAAAAAAAAAAAAAAAAAAAAAAGCATTACCGTTATGTAAAGTACATAATACAAAAATAGTATAGTATTAAAAGTCTTTCGAGAGAACTTAATAGCATGGAACTAATTAAGAAGCAAGACACTAATTCTTATATATTTTGTTATGCTCATAAAGGAATTAGTCTTATACAGGCAATATAGAGTAGTCAATGCTAAAATAATTTTTATTTTCATATTTGTATTGGATCAGGACACAAAGCAATTAAGATTTCAGGAATCTTGACATATGCTGTACTATCATATAGTGGATAAAATAGACATGCTAATGATAGCATTTAAGTTTTTTAAAGGTTAATCATATGCCCATTATTGAATAAATATTAGTTTTGTATGAAAAAAAGTATTTCTGATAGCATTATTGTAATTAGAAAGAGGAAATTCTTATAAGCTATAAAGTCTAAAAATTAAATAAGCTCTGCATGATTCAAATATTTAGAGTTCCTAACTCAAACACTACATTTATAAAATAAGCTCCAAAATTTTTTTTGCCTATTGATATCATCTCTAAACAATACAGACTTAAGGGTTGCATTTTTTTGACTTTTTCTAGCACAATTAAGATGCTGCTAGATGCAGACAGACAATATTCTACACCTCTATAATCCTCTAAGAATCATCTTATTTTCACATTGTCTGAAAATATGTATGGGGGCTTTTAAGTTATTAAGAAACAAATGCTAAGTCATATCTGAAAGGAAATGCTTAAAAAAACTGATGGTTAATTTCTCATTCTATGTGGGAGAATTCTTTGTGTGTGACATGGGATGAATATTTTCTTTAGGATGAGAAACACACCAAATAATCTCAACACATCACTGGAACATTTTAACTCCACAAAACTATTTCCAAAGGGAGATCCTGAATACTGTGGAATTGGTTTTTCTCCCTTATGGGGCAAAGAAAACATTTTTCTTTTTCTTCCTCTTTTTTTTTTTTTTTAACTTAATGTATTGAAAACAACATGTAAAAAGCCACACACCTTTTCTTAGTAGTATTCTCATTCTAATATCTAAAAAAAAAAAAAAATCCTAACTTTTACATGCTTCTCATAACCCTATGGAAAAATCATTATTGATTTTATATTTCAAGTATCATAGTTTAGGCTTCATTTTGGCTAAATTACAAACTTAAATAATTTTATACCAAGACAAATAACTGTGAAAGTAAAGAATTTAGCTGACTTCATAATGAGGTTCCCTATTTTAAGTTGTTAAAGCAATATGCAATTTTGTCCAAACATGACAGAAATATCTGGTTCTATTACTGAGATAAGCACCTGGATATTTACATGCAGAAGCACTCCAACTACTGCTACTTGCCATGATAATCACATATAAATTTCCAGGACTCAAGTCTTAAAAATGTAGATGGGAGATTATCACTTATATATCAGAATTTATTGATTACGCAGTGCTTATATAGCACAATTTGAAGTATTTTAAAAATGTTAACTCATAACGACCCTAATAGATAGGTACCTTATTATCCCTATTTTAGAGAGGAGGGAAGCTGCCACTCAGTGCAGTGACTTTAGTCATTGGTTAAGTGATACAGTTAAGAACTGGCCAAGGCAAAATTTGAACTTGTCAGATCAACTCCAAAGTCTATATGGGTGTGTGTGCTGCCCCTCAGAAGAAAGCTGTAATGGATCAGGGAGCAGCACTTGCCAGAATTTGTGTTTTTAGTCATCACTTGTTAAGGCTAATGCTTGCCCCCTGCCTTTGTTTTGTGCAATACAAGGGAAAAATTGCTGTCAAACAATGTGAAAGGCTGTTTTATCTTTGATCAATGTGGAAAAGAGAATGATTTTGTCAATTTTCATTGGTTAACAAAGACCACTGGGAATGTGGTAAAGTATCTTGAGAATTCATAAGTCTAAGGTATCTACATCTCCCCCTTATTTGTGGAGGATGTGTTCTAAGACCTCCCACAGATGCCTAAAATCACAGATAGTACTGAACCCTATATATACTATGTTTTTTCTTATACAGTTAACTGGTGGGTAGCATATACAGTGTGGATACGGTGGAAAAAAAAGGGATGATTCATTTTCCAGCCTAGACAGAGTGAGCAGGTGCACATTTTCATCACACGGCTTAGAATAGTGTCCAATTTAATACTTATCAATTTCTTTTTCTGGAATTTTATATTTAATACATTTGGACCATGGTTGACCATGGGCAACTGAAACCACTGAAGGAAAAACTACAAATAAGAGGGGATTACTATATATAGAGAGAAGTCGCTTCAAAGTAAGTGTCAAATCTTGAAATTGTAAAATTATCTAATGAAAATTAAAAAAAAAATTATGAAGTCCATCATCTTAGTGCTAATCTTGATAGAATTGTATTCATCTGTAGTTGCTTATAACCCAGTGGGGAAGATGAATGATGAATTACCTTATATCTTACCACACATGTAGCATAAACTGTATACATGTACAGACTGGCACACACTCACATAGTTAACGCAATGGTTTTCAGTTTACTTTTATGGAAAAATTCTGTGACAGAAGCTTCATTCTTGTGAATATATTACATTGAGTGTTTTGGTTACAGGGACTGCAGTTTGAATATCCATGTGGCTCTTGGATAGTTAGCAGAAAGCAAAATAATTTCCAACATCCTGGAATATTTCATGCCCTCAGCAGGCATGTTATAGGTGAAGCCATAGGCTGAATTGTTTCAAAAAATATCTCTAGATGAATCAATGATTTATACATATGGAAGTGAATAAGAACCAATTATTTCAAACATTGCATCATATATCAGGTGAATGTCATCTAGATAATTCTGCAGTTATTATACAACTCCAGCAAGCTGTTGATGTCAAAGAATATGTAATATTGTTCAACACCAAAAATTCATCATATTTTTAAAAGCAAAGTCCCTCTTCTCTGCTTGCAATGCAGTGTCTCAAAAGCATAGCTAAAGCAGGAAGGAATCCTTTTTGTTTCCCTTGGAACTGAACCATGGAAAGGGTATGACATAATGTACCAACTTGTGAAACTTGTTTCCTGGGAGACCTGAAACATATATTTCGGGATATTATACTGTACACTAAAAGGAGTATTTGCCAATGAAACAAATGGGATCCAGAAATATTTACCGGGAAAATTGAAACCTTTATTCTGAAATTAATGAGTGTGCATCATGTATATTGCTCACCAATAGAAGCAGGTATGGGAAAGAGTAGTTAGAAGGAGGGGTATGGATATGGTGCTGCAGGAAAGATCACAATTTCCTGCTTGTTTCTCAGTTTGAAAGTTACTCTTCTAATTGTCACAGCATCTTGTTACAAAGCAGAAGCAGTTGCTGAAGAAATGTATGCCCTAAAATTAGAGAAACATGGAGAATTTGAGGACCACACAAATAGAGAGAGAATAGTGATTTCTGAGCTTATAAATATGTAGTGACAGGCATTTTGCAAAGAAAATTGGAAGAAGTCATTTCCCACCCACCCTTAAGAATAGCATTAATAGAATCTGGTATTAATACACACAACTGGAAAACTTGTAAAACTTAAGAAAATGAAGAATTCTGCCCAAAGATCCTTCACATATCAACATCAGGATGAGAGAGTGACTTTAAACTTACTAAGGAGCAAATCAGAAATCAGAACTCCGGTCTATCATCTGAAGTTCATGATATACAATTTTTATTATATAAATTCTACCATAAAATCTAGTTCTCTCTTTAATATGTGGAATCTTTTCATTGTTGCTCAGATGGCATATTCAGAAGAGATAATTGGACACAGTTTTACAAAGGATCTATTTATAAAGTATGGCAAGGGCCAGGGAAAACAAGCAGTGAATAGTAAGCAATCTAGCACTACTAACAGCTGGACAGTGAAGGTAGCAGTTACCAGAATCCACTCGTTGGAAAAAGTATCTGTAGGAGAGTGGCCACCCAGCAAGAGGAATGCTCTTAGTTAAAGTCAGCTGAGGGAAGACAATACATAGCCAAGGGGAAAATTACCCAACATGTCTCTCTGGTCTTTTACATGTGCCTCCTGTGATGTGCCGACGTGTGTCCCCCAAAATTTGTATGTTGAGGTCCTAATCCTCAGTACTTGTATTTGGAGATAGGGTCTTTAAAGAAGTAACTGGAAATAAGGCCCTTAGGGTGGGCCCTAATCCAATATGGCTGGTGCTCTTATAAGTAGGGGAGATTAGGACACAGGCACACGCAGAAGAAGACCATATAAGACAATCAGAAGATATCCCACTACAAGCCAAGGAGACAGGCCTCAGAAAAACATCAACGCTGCCAACAACTTGATCTCAGATTTCTAGCCTCCAAAACTGTAAGAAAATAAACTTTTATTATGTAAGCCACCCAATCTGTTGTACTTTCTTACGGCAGGATAGCAATACTCTCCCATTACACAAACCCGAACTGAAGCCAAACAGAAAGGAACTTGGTTGAAACAGTAAATGGCAGTCAGCATGCTCGGTGCCAGAAAGAAGCTGGAGAAGGTTAGGAATCAACCTGGAGGGGGAAAAAATATTGAGCACATTCAAGAATTTTTGTAGTTTTCAAGTATAGAATTACAGTAAGGTAGCTGTGAAATCCCATGAGGTCAAGAGTCAGGTGCTCAGCATATGCAGACCCAGTTATCAACAACTTTTGTATAAAACTTGCTTGTCTAAGACTTATGTCTTCATAGGTGTGCTTCTACATTCAAGGGACTTATTCTATCCCCTCTGCAAAACTAGAATTCTGGAAAAAAAAAAAAAAAAAAACTTCTGGTTCTGAAATTATTTTTTACTTCTAAAAACTTTTTATTTATTTGTAATGAACAAATAATAATTGGAGATACAATGTGATGTTTTGATACATGGACACGCTGTGTATTGATTAAATGAAGTAATTTGCATATCCATCGTATCAAACATTTATCATGGATTTGTGATTGGAACATATAAAATCCTCTCTTCTAGCTATTTTGAAATATATCTTATTGACTATTTTGTCCTTCCTTCCTTCCTTCCTTCCTTCCTTCCTTCCTTCCTTCCTTCCTTCCTTTTTTTTTTTTTTTTTTTTTCTTTTTTGAGACAGAGTCTTGCTTTGTCACCCAGGCTGTAGTGGAGTGGCATAATATCGGCTCACTGCAACCTCTGCCTCCCAGGTTCAAGTGATTCTCCTGCCTCAACCTCCCGAGCAGCTGGGATTACAGGCGTGTGACCCTATGCCTGGCTAATTTTTGTATTTTCAGTATGATGGGATTTCACCCGGTTGATCAGGCTGGACTCAGACTCCTGACTTCAGGTGATCCAGCCTCCTTGGCCTCCCAAAGTGCTGGGATTACAGGCATGAGCCACCACACCCGGCCTATTTATCCTTTATAATTGCAACTTTGTATCTGCTGACTATCCTCTCCTCATCTTCCCCTTCCTCCTACCTTTCCCCAGTCTCTAGTAACCACAGTTATAGTCATTACTTCTATGAGATCAACTTTTTCAGATTCTGCATATGAGTGAGAACATGTGGTATTTGTCTTTCTGTGCCTGACTTATTTCACTTACATAATATCCTCCAGGTTCATCCATGTTGTCACAAATAACAGAATTTTGTTCTTTCTTATGTCTGAATAATATTCCATCATGCATCTGTTTTTCAGGGGTTATTTTATTGATTGATTGTTTGATTGATTGAGACAGGGTCTCACTGTGTTGCCAAAGCTGAAGTGTAGTGGCACAATCTCAGTTCACTGCAGCCATGACTCCTCAGGCTCAAACAATCCTCCTGTCTCAGTCTCCTGAGTAGCTGGGGACCACAGTGACGTGCTACCCAGCCTGGCTAAATTTTGTATTTTTGTAGAGATGGGGTTGCATCATGTTGTCCAGGCTGATCTCAAACCCCTGGGCTCAAGCAATCCACCTATATTGGCCCCCCAAAGTCCTGGGAGTACAGGTATGAGCCACTGCACCTGGCCCATTTGTCTGTTGATGGACACTTAGGTTGATTCTTTTTTTTTTTTTTTATTATACTTTAAGTTCTAGGGTACATGTGCATAACGTGCAGGTTTGTTACATATGTACACTTGTGCCATGTTGGTGTGCTGCACCCATCAACTCGTCATTTACATCAGGTATAACTCCCAGTGCATTCCCTCTCTCCTCCCCACTCCCCATAATAGGCCCCGGTGTGTGATGTTCCCCTTCCCGAGTCCAAGTGATCTCATTGTTCGGTTCCCACCTATGAGTGAGAACATGCGGTGTTTGGTTTTCTGTTCTTGCGATAGTTTGCTAAGAATGATGGTTTCCAGCTGCATCCATGTCCCTACAAAGGACACAAACTCATCCTTTTTGATGGCTGCATAGTATTCCATGGTGTATATGTGCCACATTTTCTTAATCCAGTCTGTCACTGATAGATACTTGGGTTGATTCCAAGTCTTTGCTATTGTGAATAGTGCCGCAATGAACATACGTGTGCATGTGTCTTTATAGCAGCGTAATTTATAATCCTTTGGGTATATACCCAGTAATGGGATGGCTGGGTCACATGGTACTTCTAGTTATAGATCCTTGAGGAATCGCCATACTGTTTTCCATAATGGTTGAACTAGTTTACAATCCCACCAACAGTGTAAAAGTGTTCCTATTTCTCCACATCCTCTCCAGCACCTGTTGTTTCCTGACTTTTTAATGATCGCCATTCTAACTGGTGTGAGATGGTATCTCATTGTGGTTTTGATTTGCATTTCTCTGATGGCGAGTGATGATGAGCATTTTTTCATGTGTCTGTTGGCTGTATGAATGTCCTCTTTTGAGAAATGTCTGTTCATATCGTTTGCCCACTTTTTGATGGGGCTGTTTGTTTTTTTCTTGTAAATTTGTTTGAGTTCTTTGTAGGTTCTGGATATTAGCCCTTTGTCTGATGAGTAGATTGCAAAAATTTTCTCCCATTCTGTAGGTTGCCTGTTCACTCTGATGGTAGTTTCTTTTGCTGTGCAGAAGCTCTTTAGTTTAATTAGATCCCATTTGTCTATTTTGGCTTTTGTTGCATTGCTTTTGGTGTTTTAGACAAGAAGTCCTTGCCCATGCCTATGTCCTGAATGGTATTACCTAGGTTTTCTTCTAGGGTTTTGATGGTATTAGGTCTAACATTTAAGTCTCTAATCCATCTTGAATTAATTTTCGTATAAGGAGTAAGGAAAGGATCCAGTTTCAGCCTTCTACTTATGGCTAGCCAATTTTCCCAGCACCATTTGTTAAATAGGAAATCCTTTCCCCATTTTTTGTTTTTCTGAGGTTTGTGAAAGATCAGATGGCTGTAGATGTGTGTTATTATTTCTGAGGACTCTATTCTGTTCCATTGGTCTATATCTCTGTTTTGGTACCAGAACCATGCTCTTTTGGTTACTGTAGCCTTGTAGTATAGTTTGAAGTCAGGTAGCGTGATGCCTCCAGCTTTGTTGTTTTGACTTAGGATTATCTTGGAGATGCGGGCTCTCTTTTGGTTCCATATGAACTTTAAAGCAGTTTTTTTCAATTCTGAGAAGAAACTCATTGGTAGCTTGATGGGGATGGCATTGAATCCATAAATTACCTTGGGCAGTATGGCCATTTTCACGATATTGATTCTTCCTATCCATGAGCATGGTATGTTCTTCCATTTGTTTGTGTCCTCTTTTATTTCACTGAGCAGTGGTTTGTAGTTCTCCTTGAAGAGGTCCTTTACATCCCTTGTAAGTTGGATTCCTAGGTATTTTATTCTCTTTGAAGCAATTGTGAATGGAAGTTCATTCCTGATTTGGCTCTCTGTTTGTCTGTTACTGGTGTATAATAATGCTTGTGATTTTTGCACATTCATTTTGTATCCTGAGACTTTGCTGAAGTTGCTTATCAGCTTAAGGGGATTTTGGGCTGAGACAATGGGGTTTTCTAAATATACAATCATGTCATCTGCAAACAGGGACAATTTGACTTCTTCTTCTCCTGACTGAATACCCTTGATTTCTTTCTCTTGCCTGATTGCCCTAGACAGAACTTCCAATACTATGTTGAATAGGAGTGGTGAGAGAGGGCATCCCTGTCTTGTGCCAGTTTTCAAAGGGAATTTTTCCAGTTTTTGCCCATTCAGTATGATATTGGCTGTGGGTTTGTCATAAATAGCTTTCATTATTTTGAGATACGTTCCATCAATACCGAATTTATTGAGAGTTTTTAGCATGAAGGGCTTTTGAATTTTGTCAGAAGCCTTTTCTGCATCTATTGAGATAATCAGGTGGTTTTTGCCTTTTGTTCTGTTTATATGCTGGATTACATTTATTGATTTGTGTATGTTGAACCATCCTTGCATCCCAAGTGATGAAGCCCACTTGATCATGGTGGATAAGCTCTTTGATGTGCTGCTGGATTCAGTTTGCCAGTATTTTATTGAGGATTTTTGCATCGATGTTCATCAGGGATATTGGTCTAAAATTCTCTTTTTTTGTTGTGTCTCTGCCAGGCTTTGGTATCAGGATGATGTTGGCCTCATAAAATGAGTTAGGGAGGAGTCCCTCTTTTTCTATTGATTGGAATAGTTTAAGAAGGAATGATACCAGCTCCTCCTTGTACCTCTGGTAGAATTCATCTGTGAATCCATCTGGTCCTGGACTTTTTTTGGTTGGTAGGCTATTAATTCTTGCCTCAATTTCAGAGCCTGCTATTGGTCTATTCAGGGATTCAACTTCTTCCTGGTTTAGACTTGGGAGAGTGTAAGTGTCCAGGAAACTATCCATTTCTTCTAGATTTTCTAGTTTATTTGCATAGAAGTGTTTATAGTATTCTCTGATGGTAGTTTGTATTTCTGTGGGGTCGTTGGTGATATCCCCTTTATCATTTTTTATTGTGTCTATTTGATTCTTCTCTCTTTTCTTCTTTATTAGTCTTGCTAGTGGTCTATCAATTTTGTTGATCTTTTCAAAAAACCAACTCATGGATTCACTGATTTTTTTGAAGGGATTTTGTGTCTCTATCTCCTTCAGTTCTGCTCTGATCTTCGTTATTTCTTGCCTTCTGCTAGCTTTTGAATGTGTTTGCTCTTGCTTCTCTAGTTCTTTTAATTGTGATGTTACAGTGTCAATTTTAGATCTTTCCAGCTTTCTCTTGTGGGCATTTAGTGCTATAAATTTCCCTCTACACACTGCTTTAAATGTGTCCCCGAGATTCTGGTATGTTGTATCTTCGTTCTCATTGGTTTCAAAGAACATCTTTATTTCTCCCTTCATTTCATTAGGTACCCAGTAGTCATTCAGGAGCAGGTTGTTCAGTTTCCATGTAGTTGAGCAGTTTTGATTGAGTTTCTTAGCCTGAGTTCTAGTTTGATTGCACTGTGGTCTGAGAGACAGTTTGTTATAATTTCTGTTCTTCTGCATTTGCTGAGGAGTGCTTTACTTCCAATTACGTGGTCAATTTTGGAATAAGTGTGATGTGGTGCTGAGAAGAATGTATATTCTGTTGATTTGGGGTGGAGAGTTCTGTAGATGTCTATCAAGTCTGCTTGGTGCAGGGATGAGTTCAATTCCTGGATATCCTTGTTAACTTTTCTGTCTTGTTGATCTGTCTAATGTTGACAGTGGGGTGTTGAAGTCTCCCATTATTATTGTGTGGGAGTCTAAGTCTCTTTGTAAGTCTCTAAGGACTTGCTTTATGAATCTGGGTGCTCCTGTATTTGGTACATATATATTTAGGATAGTTATCTCTTCCTATTGAATTGATCCCTTTACCATTGTGTAATGGCCTTCTTTGTCTCTTTTGATCTTTGATGGTTTAAAGTCTGTTTTATCAGAGACTAGGATTGCAAACCCTGCTTTTTTTGTTCTCCATTTGCTTGGTAGATCTTCCTCCATCCCTTTATTTTTAGCCTTTGTGTGTCTCTGCATGTGAGATGGGTCTCCGGAATACAGAAAAATGATGGGTCTTGACTCTTTCTCCAGTTTGCCAGTCTGTGTCTTTTAATTGGACCATGTAGTCCATTTACATTTAAGGTTAATATTGTTATGTGTGAACTTGATCCTGTCATTATGATATTAACTGATTATTTTGCTCGTTAATTGATGCAGTTTCTTCCTAGCATCGGTGGTCTTTACATTTTGGCATGTTTCTGCAATGGCTGGTACTAGTTGTTCCTTTCTATGTTTAGTGCTTCCTTCAGGGTCTCTTGTAAGGCAGGCCTGGTGGTGACAAAATCTCTTAGCATTTGCTTATCTGTAAAGGATTTTATTTCTCCTTCACTTATGAAACTTAGTTTGGCTGGACATGAAATTCTGGGTTTAAAATTCTTTTCTTTAAGAATGTTGAATATTGGCCCCCACTCTCTTCTGGCTTATAGAGTTTCTGCCAAGAGAACTGTTGTTAGTCTGATGGGCCTCCCTTTGTAGGTAAGGCGACCTTTCTCTCTGGCTGCCCTTAACAGTTTTTCCTTCATTTCAACTTTGGTGAATCTGACAATTATGTGTTTTGGAGTTGCTCTTCTCGAGGAGTATCTTTGTGGCATTCTCTGTATTTCCTGAATTTGAATGTTGGCCTGCCCTACTAGGTTCAGGAAGTTCTCCTGGATGATATCCTGAAGACTGTTTTCCAACTTGGTTCTATTTCCCCCTCACTTTCAGGCACCCCAATCCGACGTAGATTTGGTCTTTTTACATAATCCCATACTTCTTGAAGGCTTTGTTCATTTCTTTTTCCTCTTTTTTCTTTAGAACTTCTCTTCTCTCTTCATTTCATTCATTTGATCCTCAATCGCAGATACTCTTTCTTCCAGTTGATCGAGTCGGTTACTGAAGCTTGTGCATTTGTCATGCATTTCTCGTGTCATGGTTTTTATCTCAGTCAGTTCATTTATGGCCTTCTCTGCATTGATTATTCTAGTTATCCATTCTTCCATTCTTTTTTCAAGACTTTTAGTTTCTCTGCACTGGGTATGTAATTCCTCCTTTAGCTCTGAGAAGTTTGATGGACTGAAGCCGCCTTCTCTCAACTCGTCAAAGTCATTCTCTGTCCAGCTTTGATCCGTTGCTGGCAATGAGCTGCATTCCTTTGGAGGGGGAGATACGCTCTTATTTTTTGAATTTCCAGCTTTTCTGCCCTGCTTTTCCCCCATCTTTGTGGTTTTATCTGCCTTTGGTCTTTGACGATGGTGACGTACTAATGGGTTTTTGGTGTGGGTGTCCTTCCTGTTTGTTAGTTTTCCTTCTAACAGTCAGGACCCTCAGCTGTAGGTCTGCTGGAGATTTCTTGAGGTCCACTCCAGACCCTGTTTGCCTGGGTATCAGCAGCGGAGGCTGCAGAAGATAGAATATTTCTGAACAGCGAGTGTACCTGTCTGATTCTTGCTTTGGAAGCTTCGTCTCAGTGGTGTACCCCGCCGTGTGAGGTGTGGGGGTGTCAGTCTGCCCCTAGTAGGGGATGTCTCCCAGTTAGGCTACTCAGGGGTCAGGGACCCACTTGAGCAGGCCGTCTGTCCGTTCTCAGATCTCAACCTCGTGTTGGGAGATCCATTGTTCTCTTCAATGCTGTCAGACAGGGTCATTTGCGTCTGCAGAGGTTTCTGCTGCTTTTTGTTGTTGTTGTTTGTTTAGCTGTGCCCTGTCCCCAGAGGTGGAGTCTACAGAGACAGGCAGGCCTCCTTGAGCTTCTGTGGGCTCCACCCAGTTCGAACTTCCTAGCGGCTTTGTTTACCTACTTAAGCCTCAGCAATGGCGGGCGCCCCTCCCGCAGCCTCGCTGCTGCCTTGCCGTTAGATCGCAGACTGCTGTGCTAGCAATGAGGGAGGCTCCGTGGGCGTGGGACCCTCCTGGCCAAGTGTGGGATATAATCTCCTAATGTGCCGTTTGCTAAGACCCTTGGTAAAGCACAGTATTAGGGTGGGAGTTACCCGATTTTCCAGCTGTTATGTGTCTCAGTTCCCCTGGCTAGGGATTCCCTTCCCCCTTGCCTTCCCAGGTGAGGTGATGCCTCACCCTGCTTCAGCTCTTGCTGGTCAGGCTGCAGCAGCTGACCAGCATGATTGTCCCATACTCCCTAGTGAGATGAACCCAGTACCTCAGTTGAAAATGCAAAAATCAGCCATCTTCTGTGTCGCTCAAGCTGGGAGCTGGAGACTGGAGCTGTTCCTATTCTGCCATCTTCGGTTGATTCTAATAGTATTGCAAAACTATACTTGACTATTGTGAATAGTTTTACAATAAACACGAGTGTACAGATATGAGATTGTTTTTCACTTTGATCAGTATGGAAAAATATTCTTTTTGGCTGGGCTCCATGGCTCCACCTGTAATACCAGCACTTCAGGAGGCCAAGGTGGGCGTATCACCTGAGGTTAGGAGTTCAAGACCACCATGGCCAACATGGTGAAATCCTGTCTCCACTAAAAATCAAAAATTAGCTGGGCATGGTGGCAGATGCCTGTAATCTCAGCTGCTCAGGAGGCCGAGGCAGGAGAATCATGTGAACCCGGGAGGTGGGGGCTGCAGTGAGCCAAGACCGTGCCACTGCACTCCAGCATGGGCGACAGGGTGAGACTCTGTCTCAACAACAACAACAAAAAGAAAAATACTATTTTTGATTTCTCAAAGAAAAATACATATGAGCCAATAGAAGACATTTAGACTGTCAAGGATAAAAAAAGTTAGAATCAAAGAGATATCTTTTTATACTATGATGAGATAATCTCTCAATCCTCATATAAATCTACATGTATATTTTGGTACGGAGTAATTAATCAGGTTCTCTGTTCTAGAGAAAATTTACTCAGAAAGTACATACAATGTGTTCACTTATTAAAATCATATTTTAAAGGCACAGTGCAACAAAAAGTTCTGTATGAAGACAGAGACCCATGTGCAACTGTCTTAAAAATCCTTTTGGTCTTTGTAAAGACTATGTACTGTGTTACCTTAGCCACATATTTTCAAAAGACACACAAAACTCCCTGGGAACTCCTGTTTTGGTCCTTGAAAGCAATTTTATTGCAGAGGTTCATAGAGCATTTTATCAGTCATTTCGAGAAATGAGAACTTTCAAGTAAAATGTGAAATAATTCTTCCCCTCTTTTTTGTTCTGACTCTAGGCTCATGTTAATAAAAGATGTGTCCCTTGTGGATGAGATAACTTGAGTCGTGCATCTTCTCCTCTGCATTTATCACTTGCAGGTGATTCCTGACTACTTGACAGAGAGCTTATCATCTCCGATCAGTGAAACACATATTTCCATGTTATATCATGATGCCTCCTAAACCGTTCCATGCAGCTCTCCACTTGCTAAGTTAGCTGAAGCACGTTTGGGTATCTTTTCACCTGGCAACAACAGAGTTCAGTTTTTATTTCCATGTCTACAAAATATAACTGACACATTGACAGTTTTAGATCTTATGGGCCCAAACACTTGCAGAAAGAGGTTTAAAATATGTTTCTCCTGTAATAATATTTCAGGTTTCTGCATCCTATGTATCCCCTTAAAAATCATTTCATCATTTCATTGGCTGAGTGTGCAGGGCTACCTGAGCAATATTCTCTAGATTGAAACTAATTTTCTCTTTTAATGCATGGAATGTGTATAGTTACATCAAAATATTATCTCTTATTAACTAGAAATGTCTTTGGATATCTGAACTGATGCTGTATCAGGGTGACAGAGTAAAAGTTTGTTTCTTATTCTAAACTCAGCTTTCAGTAAATCACTGGGAATATGTATTGATATGTAGCTGCATTAGAAAATAACAATCATAATATTAAAGCTGACACTCTTTAAGGTACTTTTTTTTCAGGATCTGAAAAGAATCACCTGTAATTGTCCTCATCTCTCTCTACAGAGGAGAGTGAGGCTTTTGTTAAGTCATGCGTTGCAGGTGAACTCAGCAATGGTTGAAAGCTGTGATTCCAAACCATGCCACCACCAGCTGCATGTTGTGACCTCTCTGGGAACTTCTGGCAGCTGTTACTGCTCAACTCTAGCAGTTTTCTCACACAAGAGTTTGGAAAATAGATGCTTTGCAAAGTAAAGCATAGGTTTCTTTAAAACATAGCAGTTTTACTGAAAAGCATCCGTTGATATCAGTAATGAAGGTTTTATCTATTCGAATAGGTAACACAAGGAGAAGAGAAAATAGAGATTTGAGTCTGTCATATCCATGTAGAAACCCATCTCCCCTAAGGGTTTAGAAAGATGTATAATGTATAGGCAGCCTATGTGTGATAAGAACTTCATTAGCAAATCAATTCCTTGAATCTTTGCAAAGCATTTATGATAATAAAGTCTTGAGTGTTTTTTATTTGACAATATCTAGCTTTCACCCTTGCTCAAGGTTTCACAATTAATGGGTAATACCAAGGGTCAAATCTCCTGGCTCTCTTTTAGTGACCCTTCTAGCCTATTTACATATTTACAAAGACAGAGCAAATGCCCTAAATGTGAATCAAATTCTTTAGGATTTGGAAGTGTAAGCAAGTCCAAGAGAGAACTGGGGAATTTGGAGGATAGCTTTGCTCATTTGAAATTTCTCACTTTCATCTGTCTGGTCTGATAAACCAGTAAAAAGCTATTGTCTCTCTTCTCTTAAAAACATGGCATTATTTTATGTCATAAAATAATGATGTGTTTAAGAGAGAATTGACAATGGAAATGTGTCACTTGGTGAAAGAGAAGTAAGCAAAGGTCACAAGTTAAATGCTCGGTAAATTAAGGTAAGTTTTTGATTAGTTAGTGTGTGCTAACTTAAAATTTAAGTAGGGAATCTGCAAACATAATTTTTATTTTTAAAATATTATTTCATACATTTAGACTTGAAGAAACTGTGTTTGGTTTCTCTTTTTCTTTGTTTCTCTTTTTCTTTCATTTTTAGTAAAACAAATCCTTTAAGTCTTAAATATAATAAAAGAGCCAATATCATATTTAACTTCAATAACAAATTTATATTTTTAAATGTCACATTGTGTCTACGTTGTACTGGAAACAAATTTTTGATGTACTATTTCATATTCTAAAAGCCTTAAAGCTTGCTGAAACAAATACAAAAATAATACAACCACCTCTTTCTAAATGAGAAGCCAGGAAAAATGAATACTACCATAATGATGACCATAAAGGTTTTATATTGATTGAAGCATTAGCTTGTTCTAAATGGAATCTTGTTTAGTCTGCAGAGCTCACGTCATCTGGCTGAAACATGTTGATTTCCTTTTCTCCAGCATTTACGTTGCTGGAGCTGTTTTACATTCTCCTCACCTTTAGCACATAATGTTCTAGGTGGCAAATATCCTAGTTTCATGACATCAAATATGTTATCAGTGGAAAGTGTCTGAGTTACTAGTGAATTTTTGCAGGTCTGCAGCAATCTCAGTTCTTGCCTCCTCAGAAGAATTAAACTGAAAGGGATAAGGCAGAAATAAAAGACCAAGGCAAGTTTCAGAGCAGCCGTGGAAGTTTATTTTAAAAGGCTTCAGAACAGGAAAGAAAGAAGAGTTCACTTCGAAGAGACCCAAGCAGGCGCCTTGAAGATCAAGTGCGGTGTTTAACCTTGATCCTAGGACTCTATAGGTTGGCCCCTTTCCCATGATTCCTCCCTTAGGGTCGCTGCCCACATGCACAGTGCCCTCCTTATCCTCAGGAAGTGAGCATGCACAGTGTATTTAGGAAGTTGTATGCATGCCCATCTGAGGTTGTCTTCCCTTTTCTGGTGGAGTGCCCCCAGAAGGCCATACTCCACCATTTTGTCTCTTTTTTTTTTTTTTTGAGACGGAGTATTGCTCTGTCACCCAGGCTGGAGTGCAGTGGCCGGATCTCGGCTCACTGCAAGCTCCATCCTCCCGAGTTTAGGCCATTCTCATGCCTCAGCCTCCCGAGTAGCTGGGACTACAGGCGCCCGTCACTTCGCCCGGCTAGTTTTTTGTACTTTTTAGTAGAGACGGGGTTTCACCATGTTAGCCAGGATGGTCTTGATCCCCTGACCTCGTGATCTGCCCGTCTCGGCCTCCCAAAGTGCTGGGATTACAGGCGTGAGACACTGCGCCCGGCCACCATTTTGTCTCTTAATGCACATGCTCAGGAAATTGCTTCTCCCTGACATCTGCATTCAATTAACACTTTAATGTAACATGTGTGGACCATCAGGACATGGCCTCTCTCTGGAACTGGTTGCCAATTTATCACTTTAAGAGAGGCAATGTGATCACTGCCAAACCATCACCTGACATTCCTAGTGGTTGGGGGTGGGCCCTCTCCTGCCTCACTCATGCCTGTCTAACTACCTGTAACAATATTTCAGATTGCCTATACAAGCTTATATCAGTTAAACACATGATTTAAAAAAAAAAAAAAAAAAAAAACTTTTACATTAAGGTAAATTCACAAACAGTAAAGTGCACAGATCTCAGGTGTACTACTTTATGAATTGTTACAACTGTGTAACTACCACCTAGATCAAGATATAGAACATATCTATAACTCCAGAAAGCTTCCTCCAGTCTTCTCACAGTCAGCACTCTCAGAAGATAACTACTCTTCTGATTGTTACAGGCATCCATGTGAAGAGACCACCAAACAGGTTTTGTGTGAGCAATAAAGCTTTTTAATCACCTGGGTGCAGGCGGACTGAGTCTGAAAAAGGAGTCAGCAAAGGAAGATAGGAGAGGGACAGTCTTACGGGACATTGGGTAGGCAGTGGAAAATTACAGTTCAGATCTGGCTTGGCCTGGTGAGGAGCAGCCTGAGGAGAAGGGGAGAGGTCAGATGGGTCCATAGAAAAGGAGGATTCAAAGGATTCAGAACTTGGGGTGGAGACTGAAGGAACAGACAGGAGAGAAGAAGGATTTGGGATGAGTTGCACTGGGAGCAGAGACTAGGGAGAGACTGATGTGTAAAGAATGTCTGGACGTCAGGCACCTCAGATCATTTGCTCATTTTATGACAAAAATCATCTAGATCTTGTAGAATGGAGAAATCAAAAGTGCTATTCTCTGGTCACTTAGAACTAGAACTATTGTCAAGTTTATATTGGGGCCAACTGGTATTACAGAAGAAAATAAGACATTTACGTTGTAGGTCAGCTGTTAGTCGAAGAGGTTTTAGGTTTTTCAGAAAAAAGGCTAAGGGAGAAGGGGGAATGGAGGGCGGAAGGTTGCCCACAGTGAAGGAGGTAAGTTTAAAGAGAAAGGTAGAGACATGGAGAAGCGGGGGGTCGGAGGGTGTGCAATGAGCAGCCCTGGGCTGTAATGTGGGTGAGCAGCCAAAGCAGATGTCCCCATAACTGGCTTGCCACCAATGGAATGTGGGTGAATGATCAAGGCAGACATCCCTGTGGTGATCAGACACCAATGGAATGTGGGTGTATGATCAGGGCAGGCGTCCCCACTGTGATCAGACACCAAGAGAAGACTGTCTTCCCAAATCCATGACTGAGGTCAGAGTTCTTGAGTTGATAAAATGTGCCTCCTTTGTCTCTACTGGAGAGGAAAAAGAACTGGAATTGGAAAGACAGGGAGATTGAAGGATAGCGAGAAAGGCTGGAGAAGAGAGTGAAGAGACTGCTTACCTGATTTGAAATTGGTGAGATGTTCCTTGGGCTGGTCTGAGGACTCGAGGTCATAGGTGGATCTCCTCACAGAGTGAGGACGAGGACAGGGGACTGGTCTCTCCAAGAAGTCCCCCTATCCTGGGTCTTCGGCACCAAATGTCACATGCGTCGGTGTGAAGAGACAACCAAACAGTCTTTGTGTGAGCAATAAAGCTATTTAATCACCTGGGTACAGGCGGACTGAGTCTGAAAAAGGAGCCAGCAAAGGAAGATAGGAGAGGGACAGTCTTATAGGACTTGGGTAGGCAGTGGAAAATTACAGTTAAAGGTGGTTATCTATTGCTAGCAGAGGAGGGGGTCACATGGTGCTTGGTGGGAAGCTCCTGAGACTCATTGTCCAGGAGAGGAATGTCACAAAGTCGATTGATTAGTTAGGTTGGGGCAGGAACAAATCACAAGGGCAGAATGTCATCAGTTAAGGCAGGAATTGGCTATTTCACTTCTTTTGTGGTTCCTCAGTTGCTTCAGGTCATCTGGATGCATATGTGCAGGTCACAGGGGTTATGATGGTTTATCTTGGGCTCAGAGGCCTGACAATGATCTCTGCCATCAGAAAGGGTTTTGTCATCGACATTTAAATTTTATACAAATGGAGGCACATAGCCTATTTTTTTTTTTTTTTTGAGACAGAATCTCACTCTGTCGCCCGGGCTGGAGTGCAGTGGCATGATCTCAGCTCACTGCAAACTCCGCCTCCTGGGTTCAAGCAAGTCTCTGCATCAGCCTCATGAGTAGCTGGGATTACAGGTGCCTGCCACCATGCCCAGTTAATTTTTTTTTGGTCTTTTTAGTAGAGATGGGGGTTTCACCATCTTGGCCAGGCTGGTCTTGGACTCCTGACCTCATGATCCACCTGCCTCGGCCTCCCAGAGTGTTGGGATTATAGGCCTGAGCCCCTGTGCCCAGGCACCTGTGTTCTTTTATGTCTGGTACTTGTTCAGTATTACGTCTGTTATGTGGTCTTTGAGAGTTACCCTCTCTTGCCAGATTTTTAAGTGTAACTAAGATTTCATACACCTAATTCTAATTTTTCTGAAAGTGTCAAATCCAAATCACAAAACCTTGACATAAGGAAAACTGTGCATTTATCTGAGATTAAATTGTTGAGCCACTTTAACAGAAAGAAAAACTTTTTTAGACCCCCACGTTTAACTACCCACCCCTGCCCCATCCCAGCATCACAAAAGAAGCCCACCTAACACCAACCACATTAAAATCCTGGAAAGAACACTTAAGGCTTCAGCTTGACACAGGTATAATCACTACAAATTCTCAATTATCTCAAAATTATTTTGGTCATGTATTTATGTAAAAATTTGACCAGAGGTTGGGTGGCGGAAGTTATTTGGAAGACTACCAAAAATATTCTATTCTTTAGATTGGTACACAAACTGTAAACTGCAACATCAAAACAACTTCCTGAAAAATGTTAGCAAAAAATTATCAAGTTGGACTACAGGAGACATTACTTTTCTAAAGAAAGAATGTAAAATTGTGGCTGGGTATAGAGCAAATTAGTAAAACAAAACGGAACACAATGAAAACAAATATTGTTCTCTTCCAGGTGGCATCTTTCATGGAAAGCTGAAATACAGTGGTCCATAGGCAGGCTTGAGATGAGATGAACTGAACTGCATTTAATGTAAATAAGGAATTGCATTGAAGAGAAAGTGTTGTATGTAGTTGAAAGGATAGTTACTACTTCTTAAGGAATAAATTTCCATATTTGGAAAATTATTAGAAACATATTGAATTACACTTAAAAAGGATATTCTGTAGAGAAGATATAAAAATTGGTGTTGAATTAAAAGGTGTCAATAAATTTATGAACATAATTTTTCTATTAAAAGGTTTAACTTCTAATAACAGTGTTTAAATAAAAACAAACACTGCATCTGACCAGTTAGAAAAGGAGGCTAGTTCGAATTAGGAAAAAAGTCTCAATTACAGAGTTCTTAAAAGTAGACCATTTTCAAGGTATAATCTTAAATAAGGGGTGAAATTAAAATTATTTAACAATTGGTAACATGTGGCATCAATTAATCAGGATGGATGTTGCTGTTCATAACTGGGGCAGGGTTCTACAGGTCCCCTGCTCTGCCAGGCAATAATGCCTGAGTTATTCAGGCATTATATAAATATAAAAAGCCCTGAAGTACGAACAGCCTTGGAAAAAGATGAGGGAACTTGGGAGCTTGAAGCAACCAGAATGGAAGTACTTAAATAGTTTAAGTGCATTTTGACCTTATCTGTGCGTAGTGGTTTAATGTCAGCTTTACCTGAACTTCACTGTTTACATTGGCCTTGCTGGTATTCACCTTTAGTCATTAGATAAGGAGGAACCTTTAAAGTTGAAACATTCATTTGCTTTAAATGCAAAAGTCCTTGAACAAGGTTATTTATTTAAATTGAATAAAACCATCCTCTATAACCATGTGTATGTTTTAAGTTTATTGTCCTCTTTCTATGTAATATAAAGAACAGATTTAGCTGTACTCAGACACGTGAGTTTCTTTACTAGAAAATGTTATCGTAACTAGCCTGGGCGCAGTGGCTCAAGCCTGTAATCCTAGCACTTTGGGAGGCTGAGGCAGGGGGATCACTTGAGCCCAGGAGTTCAAGACCAGCCTGAACAACAACCTGAAACCACATCTCTACAAAAAATACAAAAATTAGCCAGGCATGGTGGTGCGCACCTGTAATCCCAGCTCTTTGGGAGGCTGAGGCACAAGTATTGCTGAAACCCAGGAGGTAGAGGTTGCAGTGAACTAAGATTGTGCCACTGCACTGCAGCCTGGGCTACACAGTTGAGAAGACTCTGTCTCAAAAAAAAAAAAAAAAAAAAAAAAAAAAAGAAAACACCCACACACAAAAAAAGTTATTGTAAATAATGTTGCATGTATTCATTCACTCATTCATTTATTCAAGAATATATTTGTTCCTGCAACTATTCATGCATTTAACACATTTTGAGAAAAGCATCAATTTCTGTCTTGTCTCTTTTAGAATATTTAGGAAACTACTTTTAAAAATCCTTTATGTTTAAAATATTTCCAAATTATAAAACTAGTATTTGTCCCTTGTGGAAATATGTGAGAAGTATAGACATATTTTAAGAAAGTAAAAACAAATACTCTGGTTAACTACTTACTGATACTGCCTGGTTGACTTTTGCTTTGTTTTTAGAAATTTGTAATTCAAACTGAATATAAAATGTTAATATTTGGACATGAGCATTCTTTTTATTGGAAACAATAAAACCATTTTAAATATGAAATTTTAGCCACATTAGACATGAGCATTTCATGAGCATTCTTTTCGTTGAAAATCATAAAACCATTATTTTAAACGTCAAAGTGTCACATGTTTCATCATTTACCTAACTATTCTTTTAAAGTTGGATATATGTGATTATAAACAATACTATGATGAATATGTTATGCATATTTTGGGCACGGATTTATAAATATCCACTTATAAATGATTTTGATTTATTAATATACCATAAAAATTTTAAGAATCTTATCAGATATTATAAAATGTATTTCCATAAAAGTTGTATTGATTCCTACTAATAGGTTAGGGTTATGTTTATCTTACTGTATTCTACTCAGATCTTCAACATTATTATTTTAAAAATTTAAAAATAATATTTGTTTTGTGATAATTTTTAACCCCAATTGTTTATAAAGAAACATGGTTTTTGATGTAGAATGTTTTGATTATTTTATTATTTTTGTTTTTGATTCTCAGTATTTTCCAAAATAGCTCATTTCCCCTTTCTTCCACTGTGTTAAATACCATGATTGATTTTTAGTCTTCAACAGACCTAAGCTCTTTCTATCCAAGACTGTTTAATAATCTTTGTATTAGCTCTACTCTTTCATGCCCAGAATATGTCTGTTGAATATGTGTTTAAATGTATTTATTTAAAGAATGAATAAATAATAAAATGAGTAGATGACAAACCATCGATTGGATAACATAATGTTGCACATTATAGTTTGGATTTTTGTAGAATAATAATCCTTTAAGTATTAAAATGGTAAGAGAAAGCTGGGCTACTGTAATTTCTACTAGCTCTCCTAGAATATTTTAAAAATATGGTATTTATCTAATACTGCTCTTAAAGATTTAAGCACAATATCATTAGAGAAAAAAAAAAACACTACAGAAACACCGACTACAAAGAATCATAATAAAAATATTTGTATTCCAAAAAGTCTGGAGTAACACTTTTGAAAATATTACATCTTCAGTGTAGTGTGTATATTCTTTTCATATTTCTTCATAACACTTTAGTTCAGCTTGGAATGCAACTGCCTTTTTTTATGCTTTTGAGGGGAAAAAAGTGTATTATCTCTGATTTTTACCTTGTATTTAAATCTTTTATTTGTCAGTCATGACAGTTGCTCCCTCCCCTGACCCAGGAGTATTTCAAGTAGATTGTAAATAATGTTTGTTTAATTGGAAATTCCTGTTTAGCAATGGACTCATTTGTAGCTCATTCTGAATTTCTTAAAATGTGTATCACTAAAACATACCAGAGGCATTTTGACATACAGATTTCTTTGTGACATATTGAAGGGATATTACTAGTTAATTTTCTTTTAGGTTTCAATTCTCTGAAACTTGTTATGATATCAAGTTATAATTTTTTTAAAAATTACACAAAATGCATATATAGTCAATATATATCAAACATTTATTTCACAAATTAAGGCAGCAGCAGGATGGCAGAGCTAGCTCAAAAGAGGATACAAAAAAATTAAAGTATATACAGACAATGAAAGAACAAAGCTGAAATGAGACATCTAAAGTAGATTCAAAACCAGTTAACACCCTATAGTGCAACAAACCCAAAACCTTTGAGTTTTTGTTTTTGTTTTACTACTAAATAGAAAAGTTCTATATCTCTACTTGTCAATATTTATTTGCCACTTACCAATCTTTTACAAGTTAAAATTCAACTTTATGTAGTGATCTTATTATTATTTTTTTTTTTGAGATGGAGTCTCACTCTGTCACCCAGGCTGGACTGTGGTGGCGCAATCTCAGCTCACTGCAACCTCTGCCTCCCAGGTTCAAGGAATTCTCCTGCATCAGCCTCCCAAGTAGCTGAGATTACAAGCACCTGCTACCACACCTGGCTAATTTTTGCATTTATAGTAGAGACAGGGTTTCACCATATTGGCTAGACTAGTCTTGAACTCCTAACCTCAAGTGATCCACCTGCCTCAGCTTCTCAAAGTGCTGAGATTACAGGCATGAGCCATTGTACCCAGCGAAGTGATCCTATTCTCATTGTTGATATGAGGTATTTAATATTTTATTTGAAATTTTAAATATAAGGAACAAACCCACCTGATTAAAGTACTAAGATTCTTTGTAAAATCTCTGTCTAATAAGTATTTTCAAAGGGCTTGTTAGGATCCACTATCTGTCAATAGGATAAAATATTCATGTGGCAGAGTATTTGGCTAATTTTAATTTTGCTTTGTTTTAAAATCATGAAATGTATTTATATACTGTAATATATATTAGTGCATAATACAGTAGAAAAACAAAAAAACAATGTATTTAACACAATTCAACTCAAGGAAAAGAAATGCTAATATCATTAAAGTTTTTTGTATATTTCTTTTCAACCATAACCACTCTCATCTTCAGGTAATTGTTAATGTGAATTTGTATTTATAATTCCTTTTTTTGTAGTCCTGATAGAGTGTTAGATTATAAACATATATTTAATGTAAAAGGTTTTATGCGTCTTTAATGTAATTAGACAATTCCCAGTTGCTTTTAAGGGGTTATGCTAATTTATATTTAATTTAATGTGGTATACTTTGAACATATTATAAATGGTATACTGTACATATTCTGATATTTTAAATTCAAATTTATTTTTTAAGATTCATTCATATTGGGATATTTGGCTATTGTTTCTTCTTTTCCATTTGATTTCTTGCTGGTTGTTAGTTATAACAAAAATTGATGCTATAAACATTTTTGTACCTATCTCCTAGAACAGTTCCCAGTATAAAAAGACTTACGCATTCTAGAAAATGCACAGGGTAAAAGGTTTTATGCGTCTTTAATGTAATTAGACAATTCCCAGTTGTTTTTAAGGGGTTGTGCTAATTTATACACCCAAAAATAAAGTATGTTGCTCCATATTCTCTGCAAGATTAGGTATTGTTGACTGTTTAAACTTGCCTCTTTGCTGGATAAAGAATCATACCTGTTTTAAAATCTTTGTTTCTCTTATACTGAAGTTGTGTACATATTTTTATGTGTTTGTTTTCATTCTCGCTTCATCTTTGTTGAATAGTTGTTTTGGTCTTTTCTTCATTTGTATATTTTTATCCTATCCTCTTAATTATTGAATGGTAATAGTTCTGGATGTATGCAACTGCGGCTTCTTTTTTGTTGGTTATATATGGCTTGTCTTTTCGCTGTTAATAACGTCACTTGATAATCAGAAATTCTGTTTTTTAACTTTTAGTTTGAAAGCAATTTCAAGCTTACAGAAAAGTTACAAGGATAGTACAATGAAATTATTTATTCTTTATCTAGTTTTTCTTTAGCACTCTCTATACAGATACATGTTATTAGTATTATTATCATTGTGAAAAATTGTGAAAACATTTATAGATACAAAGGTTGTATAATGCATAACTCCATGGGGCCCAGCTTATATAGACCATAGCGGAAAGAGTGCCTTCTCTAGATGTGAGGCATGGTGTGACTGAATATGTTATATTTCTTTTCCATGGAGACTCTTGTCTAGATTAGTAATGTCTTATTCTGGTACAACAGGAAAACTAATGATGTAATGCAATGTTAGCCTCAAACCTAATGAGGCAGCGTCATTCTTACTGAAACAAAATGAGCTAAAGATAAGCAGCACGATTGTTGTACAAATTGCAGACTGTTATGGAGAATTCAAATATAAATCTTCAGTTTCTCATTAAGAAAAAATGACAAAAATATAAAAATTACACACAAAAAATAGAATATGTGTCAAAATCACCCCTTGTTTACATAGGTGGTAAACTCTTTAGAAAAGGCTATGTATCCCTGGTGATGAACATTCATCCTGGAAATAGATCCTATTAGAGGAAACCAGTACTTGTTAAGTTGGGTTATAGTCTGGCCACATAGAGAATTGCTATCTATAGACAGGAGAACCATCCCAGGCTACAGAGGTTATGGAGTCTCCACCTCACTGAAGTGGGCCAAAGTTAGGGAGAGTCAAATCCTTAATGTCGTTATATCAATTTTCACATCACTCTTAAATCAGAAGTGACACCCTAAATTTTAGTAAAATCTGCTCGTCATTTTAGATGTCTGCAAATAATTAAACTTTATTCCACCCCCCATCGCCCCCATCGCCCCCACCGCCAAAGTTTTTGTGTTGGAAACAGAAAAACATTTTCCCAAGGAGAAAGTGAGTCATGTACTTAAAGAGTGTGGGGCTTAGAGGTGAGTGACTCCTAAATAAGTAGGTGGTTTCTCCTCCTTGTCAGGCCCTGAAGGTCTGGCTATATCTTAATAGGGAGGGCAACAATTTCCTTACACTTCACGAGTAGATAAAGATGTATTATATTCTTCTGAAAGGTCATCAGAGCTGTTAATTCTTTATTGCGTCAGAGAAAATCAATTGAAATATAGGTGGTTATAAGGAGAGAAGAGCCTTAGGGGAAACCCGGAATTAATTTCACCCTTTCTTACCTTATTGCTATCACAAATAGATCCCGCTTCTTGCTGTGACAAGAAAGAATGGGCTACCTTGTAGCTATTTACCTATTATGAAACAGTTAAAGGTGAGGCTGAAACATCACTCACAATGGATTGTTAAAAAGATTGAAGCACAAATAGGGCAGCCTGGATAAAGATTACTTTTATGCTCCTCAGTCTAATATTTTATTTTGGTATTTAAATGCACATAGAAAATGGAGTATTTAATTGAAAGCTTTATTCTTTAAAAAATAAAGATTTGTAATTATAAGATTTGCTTCAAAAAACCTTGAACTGTTTTGTTTTTATAGCTCATTTTTGATAATATCACACATCTCCTACAAACAGAAAAACCAAAGCCTCCACAGAAATACCTTTTTGAAACCCAGTAAGTTATGGTAGAAAATATTTTTAATGTTAAATTAATGAGATTCTAGAGAAACTTGCATTGATTGATTTAATGTTATTGGTAGTTTTTTCTATTCATAGGAACTTAATTACTATACTTATAATTTACATATGGTCAGTGATTTGATGAAGAATATCTAAATCAAATACAAAAAAAAGAATAAGATTGTTGTGGAAATACAAAAAAGATTGTCATTCTTTAAACACTTTTAACTATAGATCATGTAATTGCTTCAGCTAGTACTCTTAGCACAGACAGGAGATCATGATTCTGAATAGTTGAATACATTTGTGTTGCCAACTGGTGAAATATATAAATCCCTAAATTATAAAATTTATTATCTGAACCATACAGAGTTGGGAAAAGTTGATTTTTCAAAACATTAGTATACAAGGACTGGTTACTGCTTGAATATAAGTTTGACTTTTTAAATTAATACAAGTCCTCTATAGCAAGGCTCGGGAAGAGACTCATTAGTTTCACAGATATGTTTCTTTCACTGCAACATTCAGGGGCATTGCAAGTCGCCACAGCATTCTTAAACTGTTTTCTTTTTGGGGTATACAGTATGTTTCTCCCTCTCTTTAGTTTCCTACCCCAACCTTCCCTTGACATTTCAATAATTTCAGACTTTAATGTGCATCAGTTTAAAATGTGGACATCATCTGAAATGAAACAGTAGAATACTAAGGTTTTGTACTGAAAAGAGAAAAAGAAGAGATCAAGTAACTGTATTCTCTATAGCTCCTTGATGCATTAGAGAAATAATTTTCTGAATTCACTAAATACACTGAACACATATGATATGAGACAGATTATTGTCTAAATTTCCAACCACTATGTTGAATTTAAGGCTGTCATTTGGATCGTAAGTTAAAGAAACTTAAAATTTCAGTTGAGCATCTTCAAGTCAGAATCATAATGTGCAAGCAAGGGTTACATAGTGTGCCAAGGTTACTTAGTGATTATCGATGTGCACTTTTTTTTTATATTGCAATGATGTATGCATAAGGCTAGCTACTAATCTCACCTCTCACAGCCTGTCTGAAAACTTGGAAGACTGTCTAGTTTTGTATCATTAATTGAAATTAGATTTGTGTGTATGCATATACACTTAATTTACATACTGTATAATGTCAAACACCGTAACATTTGAGAATTTTGTAAACTTGGTATTAAATAACAGGTTTTATGGTACTTACTTGATCTTGACTATAATTACATTTTGAACATCTTTTCCACTTCTGTGCATTCCTTTTTAAAAATGAAAATCAAATTTTACAGAGCCTTTTTGTTTTTGAAAAAAAATTGGTGGGAACATTAGCAGTTGAACAGCAAATCTTTAGGATCCAACCTCACTGGAAAAGAGTTGAAAATAAATGATTTGTTTCATTTTAGCACCATACCTGAGTATCATGGAAGTGTTCTTTTTTATTTTTCTCCAAAAAATAAGTCTTTGGGTTCTTAACTACCCCTAGAGAGATGTTTTTCTGTAGTATAGATAACACCAAGAAAACAAATACTTATAGGTCATATATTATCATTCCTGGAGACATGGATCTCTCTACCAGAATAGAAATATTTTGCTAAGTTTACCCTGTGCTTAAAGATTATGGTATTGTGTATTAGGGTTCTTCAGAGAAAAAGAGCCAATAGGAGATTATATATGTATATATATATAATCTTTTGACTTTAAAAAGTCAAACATATTCAATTATATACATATATAATTATATGTTTTATTGGTTCTTTTGATCTTAGCTGCAATTAATATATAGGAAATACTTTGTATTCAAAACCCCTGAAATCTGACGTTTTTGAAAACCCGGTATGTGATGGTTAGTTTTATAGGTCAACTTGACTGAGTCATAAGATACTGACTCATTTTATACATATAAAAGGAGATTTATTATAAGGAATTACTTTTTTGATTATGGAGGCAGAGAAGGCCCATGATCTGCCACGTGCAAGCTGGTGACCCAGGAAAGCCATGGGGTAGAGGGAAGTGGTTGTGTAGGTCCAGCCTGAGTTCTAACACCTGAGAAACAGTAGCAGCAATGGTGTAAGTCCCAGTCTGGGGTCAAGGGAAGACCAGTGTACCAGTTTAGCAGTCAGACAGAAAAATGGAATCTTCCCTTCCTTGGCCGTTTTGTTCTATTCAGGCACTGAAGGACTGGATGATGTCTACCCACATTGGAGAAGAGGACAATCTGCTTCACTCAGTCTACCTATTAACATCTTGAAACACACACCCAAATATAATGTTTATTTGTAAATATGTGGGTGCCCCATGACTGGTTTTTCAAAAATGTCAGACTTCAGGGTTTTCAGATACAAAATATTTCCTATATTTCAAACAAAATCTATTATTTTATGACACATTTCATTATTTTAAATATATGAGTTGTGTCCAACTCAATCATGTTTTCACAGCCGTGAATACATAATGTTTCTCTTGTTAACATAATTTATCTACTTTTATTTAATTCATTTATTTCCTAGAAAGTTAAATGTGAGTTAAATTTGTTAAAATGAAGTATAGTAGTGTGAATCTGAGAGGTAGTATCTCATAGTGGTTATAAGTGTTGTTTCTCTAGAAGATAAACATCTATTTGAATCTCAGCTTTAGTACTGAGCTCTGTGCTCTTGTATAAGCCAGTATGCCCTCTAGTCTTCATTATCATCATCTGTACAGTAGAGATAATAATGGTATCTATTTCAAAAGATTGTTTCAGGGAATAACTGAAGCAGTCTCTGAACAGCACTGAGCATGTTGAGTGTCAACATACATAGGTAAACAGAATTACCCAAATGTCATTTTATAAACCTTTAATTTTCATCTATTATTGAGCTATTATTTAACTATTAAGCTATTATTTAATTATTCATCTATTATTTAACAAAGTTCTTTGAATTTTGTTAAGGTTTCATTAACAGTGGTTGTTAATTAGGGGTGTTCATCTGAATTACCTGGATAACATTTTCCCCCTAAAATACACATGCCTTAATGAATGAGAATCACTGAAGAATGGGACATAGATATAGGTATTTTGAAAAAGTTACTGATTGTTCTTATAGGCACCAACTGGAACAGAGTTCAGTATAAACAATGAGTTTTATTGTAATGCTATATCCCCAAATTTCATGGAGTGCCATTTTTATTTTTCTCTAAAAATGAGACTTTTGATTCTCCCAACTGTCTCTAGGTATTTCTTTTTTGGCAGTAGAGATAGTGCCTAGAAAATTGAACACTTGTAGGTCATTCATAGTTTATTCATTTATACTTAATGCATAGCTGAAATCTTTAAAAGTATTTTTATCATTTCCAAGTAGATGACACGATGAACTGTTTGATTGGTTTAGGTATGATATGACACAACATTTAAAAATACAGCTAAACAGGCAATAGCCAATACTTAGTCTTCATTGTTTTTACTTACAGATAGGGTTTTATCAACATGAACTTATTTCACATACGGGTTTCACTTAGGGAAAAATGTCAGGGGCCCAGATGAAGAGATAGAAAACAAGTGACTGTCAGAGCAATGAGTGGTTTTTGAAGTGGGTATATCTGAAGTCAAGGATATACTTCAGTTAATATATTTGAATCTAAATAGCCAAATATTTTAAAGTACATTTTAAAAAATTCAGTGTATTCTTTGAGGGCAGGTTCAGTTTTTAGTCTTTTTCTCTGCTCTGAGGTTTAACTTAGACTATAATTCAATTTCATTTTTAAATTTCAGTAATCCCTAGATGACATAGAATAGAAAACAAAAGCTAGACCATCCAAATTTAATAATATAAAATGAAATAGTACATTTTAATATTTAGAATACATATTTCTTTTTAATTTAAATTTATTTTGAATATCTCAATCATTCAGGAAAATATAGAGAATATGGCTTATGGAATTCTGCATTTTGGAAGACTTTGCCTTCTAACTTTCCTAGACCCAGATGGAAGGAATAGTTCACCAGGAAGCCAGGGCTTCCCTGAGCATGCTGTGGGAGAGGAGAAGCAGGACTGTGCTATTGAGTAACAAATGACTATTGAGTCTTTTTGTCTCTTCTGGATAATACCTTGATTTCATTTTTGGTCTATATCTCTATCCTATAACTCTAGAAGTTCCTTTCAATTTAATATCATGTTTATAGTTCACATGACAATCTACTTCGAGTTCCCTACATTGTTATGGATTCGACTTTGGCTGAAAAATCCCTATCACCAGTGATATGGTTTGGCTGTGTCCCCACCCAAATCTCATCTTGAATTGTAGTTCTCAAAATCCCCATGTGTCATGGGAGGGACCCGGAAGGAGGTAATTGAATCATGGGAGCATTACCCCCACGTTGCTGTTCTCTTGATAGTGAGTTCTCACAAGACCTGATGATTTTTGCTTGGCACTTCTCCTTGCTGCTGCCATGTGAAAAAGGATGTGTTTGCTTCCCTTTCTGCCATGCTTATAAGTTTCCTGAGGCCTCCCCAGTCATACTGAACTGAGCCAATTAAACCTCTTTCCTTTATAAATTACCCAGTCTCAGGAATGTCTTTATCAGCAGCATGAAAATAGACTAATACAACCAGAAACTTGCCTTTTCTTTTTCCCATTATTTTATCACCAAATCCTAGCAAAGTACCTGGTTCATAGTAGGCACAATAGAAATATTAAATAAAAGAATATGATAAATCTGAACTAAACATTCTCCTTTATCAGCAAAATATACATTGCATATCTTGTGAACTTACCCAAGGGTGTGCTGACTTCTACCACCACACTAATCCATATAAAAATAATATTTCTGGAGTCCAGTTAAAATTTCTGTCATTTTTCTTTTCTAAGAACCTCATTGGGAAGGAATAGTGTAGATCTGGCTTTCCTCTTTAACCTTTTGCAACTTTATATAAAAATTTTATTTAGCTAATGAAAAGTGCACAATAAGTATTCATTGTGATCAAAACAAGGTACTTTGCATATTATCTAAATTAGGTCTCTACAACATTTTGAGGTAGGAATTTAAAGGTATATTTTTAAGATGAGAAAAGGGTGAAGCTCAGGAAGTTTAAGTTCTCCAAATGCTACCTGTTAGGTGAAGGAGCTAAGACCAGGAACCAGGAAGAAATGACTGTACAGCACATTGAATTCCCAAGATGTCATATCTCTTTGAAAGGTATTCCTTTGACCAATGGTCATCAAGTAGATAGTCATTAACTCATTTGCTGAGGTGTTTCTATTTCTGAACAGTCTTTAGTGGAGAATAGTGTAGTCCAGTTTACAACTTTGAAGTATGACGACACCTGGTCAAGTCTTAATAAGAATCCGCTGGAATCGAAATCTATTCTATCTTCAAAATTCTTTCTAAAACTTAATATTATTCAGAAAGTTCTTTTGTTGCTAAAATTTTCTTCCTATTATTTTTCTATTTAAGCTTGTTGCTTGGTATTCTGTTTTCAGTAGACATTTCCTAATTTTGCAATTCTATATTTACATAATCCATAATTTGGATGACAGTTTCAGTTAGTCATAACTGGTTAATATACTTCCAAGCCTATATTTTACACAGAAATAAAATAGTCATGGACAAAAAAACTGTATGTCAACATTTTCTATCAGTGGTTTCTCTAAATTATGTAAATCATAGTAATGGTTGTGCAGAACAATTGCACTTCATTTTCAAAATAAACGAATGGTTGCTCAGCTAAATATTTGAAATGTCACATATATATTTCAACTAACCAAAGTTGAAATACAGTCAGTAAGGCCATTAGTTACTAGTTCAATCATGAATTCAAATTTAAATAGTCATGATAAAAGAAAAATGGTTATTTTAAATTTGTGCAAAGAGAGTTGGGGTCAAATACCATTTGAAGTTCAAATTTTACCCCTGAAATCTCTCATTCTCCTGCAAACTTTGATTTCTAGGTGTATTTTTTAAATCTATTACATCTAATACATCTGTTTGCCAACTTACGTTTCTTGCTTTTTTGTGTGAAACTGACACAGTTTGATATATGAGTGTTTTAAAGAAGACTATGGTATTATTTCTCTGGGATTAGATGTAACTTTAATCTTTTTGTTTTTGTCTTGGACGTGATTTTTATAAAATGCCTAAAAATCATCCAATTAATATTTCATCACAAAAATTAAGGTACAAAAAAAGAAATACATTTAAATCTGTGCATTTTACATAATATATATGTTCATTTCTCTGAATTCTCATTCTTGGATTGATACGTGATTTCCTTGAAATGTGACCCTTTGGATGGGTGTCTGTGGTGCTGCCCACTGTGGCTGGAGAAAGGTCACTGACAATGATCTGAGTTTGCTGTATTGTTTGAGGATATTACATTCTATAAGGACAAGGAAAACAAGGTGTGGGACACTTATAAGAAATATTAAACGTGGATAGTGTGTAGCTTATGAATTATAGTAAAAATGCATAAGAAGTAATAAATATATATAATTTAAAAAGTAGTAGCCTGCAAAATAAGAGCAGAGTTGATGTGTTAAGGGTAAAAAGTAAGTAATATGTAAAACACACCAAAAATAAGTAGATTTAATAGAAAATATGATAGAACAAACACAAAGATGAATGGTGGACAGAAAGGAAGGGAAAGAACAACTCTGATTCTACCATTTCTGGACTAAGAGCTTATCACCTCTAAATCAGCCACCCATTGGTGACAGCTAGTATGTTCGTATTCTGACCCCACATGTGCTCTATTGAAGACATATAAACAAAATGCATGGCTGTTCAGCAAGTTGATGACAATCTGCTTCTGTAGCTTCATACCTGTCCGTGGGTCCTTCTAATACAGTAAGTGTATATCACTGGTTTGGGGAACTTTCTCTCTGTGAACCCCTTGCGCAGACCTCACCTCTGGTGTTTGTGACCACACATGTTACAGGGAAGGTTAATGCAGCAGAGACAGAGGACATAGGAAATTTGTATAATCCCAGACCAAGGCAGTGTGACCTTTTCACATTTACATTACCCTAAGTCTGTTGCCTTATCCCATCTCTCTCTCATGCTTATTGCTGTATGATTAAATCAGTTGAATAAACTGTGTTATTTGAGCATTTTAATTGGTTTTGTGAGTACTTCTGTTTCCTAGCTTCTGGGATAGCTTACTTGGTATTATATTTGGAGGGTAGCATTGTTTCAGAGTAATTTTCCACATGACACTGACCTTGTACACCTATGCGGGACAAGAGGTCTAGAGCTAATAGGGAGTCCAACCAAGTAAATCTTCAAGGTCTGTGGTTTGATGGGTGACTCCTGCTCAAACAGAAAGGATCACAATTGCTTATTACGTCAGGTAATGTGCCATTTCCAGAAAAGATCCAAGGAAAAATAAGCTTGAGATACCACATGACTGCAATATAGCTATATAACTTGTTCCTTAGCTATCACTTTTTTAATATATAATATTTATTTATGATATACTATTAATATTTCCTAATTATAACTGAGACCTACATTTGAAAATGATTTGAGATTTATTATAAGCAAATTAAATTTTTAGAACTTAACCAAATAACAACCAAAACAATACAATATTTCCCACAAGTCCTTTTTTTCCTCCCAAGGATTGGAAGAGTTGAGATTCTCTGCTTTTCAATTTATGAATTCAAATTAAAATAACACATATTTCAATAAAGTTTTTGCATAAAGGTAGCTCCTAGTTATAAGTCACTATTATATACGTTTATATATATATATATATATATATATATATATATATATATATATATATTTGGTTTTTTTGCTTGAGAGACATAAAAATCTGAATAGGGAAATCACTTTGAATTCAAAATATTTAGTCTTAGCCTGAGACCAATGTTACTCTTTTTCTGAAGTGTAAAGAGAGTAATGTCTGTCATAATATGCTGTTGGTTTTTATTGAATTTGATTTTTTAAAATTTCTTATTTTTTTTTAATGTTTTTGAGACTGAGTCTCACTCTTTCTGAGGCTGGAGTGCAGTGGCTAGATCTCAGCTCACTGCAACCTCCACCTCCTGGGTTCATGCGATTCTTTTGTTTCAGCAGTTGGGTTTACAGGCGTGTACCATCACACTCAGCTAATTTTTGTGTTTTTAGTAGAGACAGGGTTTCACCATATTGCCCAGGCCGGTCTCTAACTCCTGGGCTCAAGTGATCCACCCCACTCTACCTCTCAAAGTGTTGGGATTACAGGCGTGAGTCACAGTGCTCAGCAGATTTGATTTTGAATGCATCTGGGCTCCAGGGTGGTGTAAACTGCACTTCATCATAGTTCCTACCACTCCCTATACGTTCTCACTGCTTTGTCCACTGCTTGTTTGACTCCTGAAGATATCTGAGTCTGTGACTCTAGAATTTGAGAAATATTGAAAGCTCAATGGGAGCACATAAGAAAACAGCAATGATAAATTAATGTGGGAACAGGTTTCACACCAAAAAGGTGAACTTGCAAATCATTTAGCAGATTGGATGGAGTTCTCTTAGCAGTTTTGAATTATATTTATTACATTTATTTGTATAATGCAGTGACATAATATTATAAAATACATTTAGTTGATTTAATTTACCCATCATCTAGTTTTGACTGTTTTGAAGTATTTTTAAAAATATTTTTAAATGTTTCCTATTGAACATTGTGTGCTCAAAAATAAGTAGACCTTCTTTATTTATTAGATAAGCCCTTTGTTATGTACAGTAGAAAAAATGCAGAGGAAAAATGTCTTAAAATTCTGTGGTGAGACTTTTGCTTCTGAGGAGAAGGAGTAGATGGAATTTTCCCCATTCCCCCAACTAAATACAACTAAAATCCCTGGAGTATATACATATATGCATACACAGGTATAACAGATACATGCACACACACATATGTAAACAATTATAAGAAAACTCTCACAGGTGGGGAGAAGACAGGAGACTGGACTAGCTAGGAATCTTGGGACTGAAGGAAAAACACTGGTGGTGAGTTCCTTGAGTTTTCTTTTTGCCTCATATAGTACAGAACCAGCAACTTAAACATATCAATGGGCACAGACAAAAAGTCCCTAGCCAAATCCTTCTCTGTCTAACCCAAGGACCGAGAAAGGGAAGTCTAGCAAGAATACTTCCCTTTTATAGAATAACTTTTTATAAAATAACCATTGATATGGTTTCGATTTGTGTCCCCACCCAAATCTCCTGTTGAATTGTAATCCCCAGTGTTGGAGGCGGGGTTTTGTGGGAAGTGATTGGATCATGGAAGTGGGATTCTTAAGAACGGTTTGGCACCATCCACTTAATGCTGTTCTTGTGATAATGAGTTATCATGGATCAAGTTGTTTAAAAGTGTGTAGCATTTCCTCACCCACTCTTGGTCCTGTTCCTGCCCTGTAAGATACCTGCTCCACTTTGCCTTTCGCCCGGAGTAAAAGCTCGCTGAGACCTGCCCGGAAGCAGGAGCCACCATGCTTCCTGTACAGCCTGTGGAAACGTGAACCAATTAAACCTCCTTTCTTTATAAATCACCCAGTCTCAGGTATTTCTTTATAGCAGTGCAAGAACAGACTAATACAAGCATTCTACTCTAGCTGACAACACAGAAAAAATAGAGACCCCAAGGAGATGGGGAGAGTAGAGAGATTCGTTTTGCCCAGAGCCAAACCCTCTCCCCTGACTTTCCATCAGGGTAGTGTCAAAGAAGACTGAGGGGAATCAGACAACAGGACTCTCCATTTGTCCAGTGTCCTTGGAGACCACTTGGGAAGCCTGGACATTCACCCTTGCCCCTCCTTAAGGATGTGGTGTCAGAGGAGGCCTACTGGAGAGTAGGGATCTTCACCACTGCCTACTGATAGAGACACCACCCCATACTGTATTAATGGAGGCAAAATGGGTGGCTGTCGAGAGACACTACTGCCTCTCAGTCATCTGGTGTCAATGGAGGCCTCACAGAGAAGCCAGAACTTCACTTCTATCTACCGGTAATGAGGAACCCTTCTCCTTATCCTGTATCAATGGAGGTTGAGTGATGGACCTGGACTTCTACCACCACCTGGCAGTCAGGAGGCTACCCACGTTTCTATCGCTGCCAGCAACCCTGCTGTAGTGGTGTCACAGGAGGCCAGATAAAACAGAGCATTAAATAAGAGCCATAGTCTCACAATACACTGGATATCCAGGTTTCAACAGAAAATCATTCATCATAGCCAGAACTCGAAAATGTCAACTTGAATGAAAAACAGTATCAAGATGACAGAGATGTAGACATTTCACTTGAGAGCATATAGAGAACTGCACACAAAAATGTTCAAAATCATTAGGTATCCTTTTCAAAATCATTAGGCATCAGAGAAAATAAAATTAAAGCTATAATGGCATATCACTATATACTGATTATAATGGCTAAAATAAAAAAGAATAACAGGAAAAATACTGAGGAGGATACAGAAAAACTGAATCATTCATACCTTGATGGTGGGAATGTAAAGTGATACAGCCACATCCAAAAACTATTTGGCATTTCCTTAAAAAAAAAAAAAAAAAAAACTAGACAAAACACCTCAGCAATTGTCCATTTGCACCTTTATTCCTGAGAAATCAGAGCTTATATTCACAAAAAACCCTGTACATGAATGTTCATAGCAGATATATTTGTAACAACCAAAAATTAGGAACAGTCCTTCAATGGGCGATTAAGAAAACTGTGGTATCTCCAAATAGAATACTACTCAGCAATGAAACATAATAAACCACTAATACACAAGTGTCTAGAGTTTTATGCTGAGTGAAAAAAAAAAGCCAATCTCAAAAAGATCCCTACCACATAATTTCATTTATATAACGTTCTTGAACTAACAAATTTAAATGGGGAACAGATCAGTTCTTGCCAAGAAGTGGAGAAGGGGTAGAGAGGACAGGGGAAGCTTCAGCATGGCTATAAAAGTAACACAAAGATCCTTGTGATGGAAATGTTTTGTATCTTGACTGTATCAATGTCAGTATCCCAGAGGTTGTACTATAGTTTTTGTACTATAGTTGTATAAGATGTTACTATTAGGAAACTTTGGGTATAGGGTACAGAGGAACTTGATTATTTCTACAACTGCGTATGAATCTAGAATTATTTCAAAATAAAAAGTTAAAATAATCTAATGGTAAATACTATACAACTACAGATTATACTTGTACCTTTAACATTGTTATTAAAATGGAACATGTTTTCATGTAATTCTTAATTATCTCATATTCATAATTGCCAACTAATTTGAGTAAGTAACTTTGTTTTTCCTAGTCTAAGTTCCTATTATGAATAGTTCATAGAAAGAGATGAATTGTGGTACTGCACTAGCTACATAACATTACTGAAAGAAGGAACACTGAGCTCAGGAGAAATACAAGCGCAATTCAATAAAATGTGGAGTCCGTAAGCCTCTGGACCTCCCACACTCTTGGGACTCAAGCAGGATCCTCACTGAAAGGAGGTAAAAAGATGCTTCTACCCCCTTTCAGAGATGATCCTGCTTGAGTCCCAAGAGTAGTGAGCCCATATAATAACGGAATATAATAAAAATAGGGGCAAACAGACCAAGGATTAACCAGTAGGAATGCAGTGGCGCTCTGCTACACAACCAGAACTTATATTTGGGAATCAATTAGATATAGGGGAAAAGGTTGAGCTGCTGAGAATTGGGATTGGAAGTAAGAGTTTGAAAGATTAGACTCACCCAGGCCAGAGGGAATACGGGTCTGGGCCTGTAGCGAAAAGGCCTGAACAGAAAGGGCTAGGCCAGAAGACATGCCCCAGGACTGTGGAGGGCACAGATAGCTGGCTGTGTGTTATGTGCCATTATAGTCCTCTGGTATAAAACACAGGGGAATTATTTCTAAATCAAATTTACTTGTGAGGAGGAAGTGCCAGGCACCATACCAGAATGGGCACAGCAATTAATAGGTTTGGGGGTTGTCTTTTTACATCAAGAGGTTTGTTTAGAACAGAGCAGAATTTATCAACAAAACAAGGCATTTGGATAAGGCAGACTTTAGTATTATCCTATTTTAGAATTTGATAAGCAAATCTATATATAAATAAAATCCAGATTAGGTTTTTAAAAATGTATTTTATCGTGAACTTTATGTAGGAAGATGATTATAATCTGTTTTATTTTGTTTTGAACTTTAATAAAGGATTACAAATTAAAAATAGCAGGAAAATAGTACAAAATAAACACGAAGAGTAATGCATTTTTAGTCAATCTCTTCTCACAATATTTGAATGATAAAATTAATTTTAAGCCAGAAAAGGCACAAACTGATCTCTAATGTTTCTGGAGATAACACAGTAAAAGCAGAATATTACCCAACAATCAAGATTGTTTTAATGTCCAAAAACATTTTACTGACAGAACGATACTGAAAATCTAAGTGATGAATTATTAAAGAGTAAAACTCACCTATCACTTTTTACATTTTAAAGATAATATTTAACCTAATTCCAGAAACTGACTGTGACACTCTCTTCTATATAATCAGTAGCATGCATTGACTTTCTGCTCTTTTTACTCCACTGATTTTGGATTCACATTATTAACTGCCTGGTGCTTTTCTCTTTTAAGTGCGATATGTTATGATGTAGAGTTAATTTGAAAAATACTTTCTGAATCTTACTAGTACTTATTCATGCAGGAAAACAGAAAAATAAATCATAAATAATTATTGAAGAGCGATTTTAGACTAAAGGGTACATAAGACAGAATGCTATGTGAATGTGTACATACATGCATCAATTTAAAAATGTAAAAATCAAAAGCTGGCAGTTACATCCTTTGGCTTTTCAATTCTACTTAATCTTAGTAGGACTTTCCAATGCTTATTAAATGCTTATAAAACCTAAGGATCATCTTTTATCATTTTGAATACATTATTTGACAGCAACACCATGATTGATCACTTAGCTTAATTTAGGTTGACGAGCTTCAAATGTTGTATCCTTTCACTTTAATATTAACTTCTATGTTAAAAGAAAACAAGAGTTAAAAATCCAGTTTTTCTTGTCTGTTTAAATGCAATAGTTACTGAATTGAACAGTAATGCTTTTTCTTTAAAAATAGCGCACTGAGAGTGCTTGAATTCAAAATGAGAGAAAATCACAGCATAGCTATCTGATGTTGTGTGTTGTAGCATAGGCGGGGCACCAATCTAAGTATTTCACATTTATTAACCCATTTAATCTTCAGAACCTAGGAAGCAGATGCACTTATTCTGCTTTTACAGAGAAGGAAAATCTCACACAGAGAAGGTAGGTTGCTCGTTTAAGGTATGAGAAGCTAGTAAAGTTTTGCATTCTAATGTCTTCCGGTTCCAGAATGTGTACTTCTGAACCATTAACTATTCCCTTAACCATAGTCCGTTCTAAGGTAGCACATTAAAAGAAAAGAAAAATCTCATGTGAAAGGGTTGATATTTAACTGTATTCTCAAGGTACATTTGGAAATCTGTTGGGAGTTATATTGAAGCATGATATTTTCCCCACCACTTTTGCAGTCCATTCATATGCTTACGATTATGAATGAGCTATAATAAAGACTGAATTGGCCTACAAATAGGATTTTAATTTTTCTCTTGGGTGGTGAAAGTTAATAAGCTTGTGAATAATGTACGCATCCTGAATTGTTATCTGTATTTTTCTGGATAAAGAATATATGACTTTGAATATGGATATAAGAGATTATGCAGGCCAGATGGTCAAGCTGCCAAAGATGTGGTTATAACATCCTTTCCTGCAAACAAGCTATGTTTTTCTGGATTCCAGTCAGCTGAACTTTTTGTCTTCTGTAGTGAAGAATTGTTGCTATTTCTCAGGAGGACACACAGTGGCAGAGAAGCAGTTTTGATAACTCAGAGCATCTGTCTCAAATGTCCCAGGTTAAGACCTCTCCTAAAGGTCAAGAACAAATCACAACAGCTGCTTAGTTACCCAGCAGAATAATAAACAGTTCTCAAGCCCAATCTCTCTGTCTGCAAACATACTGGGTCTCTCACTCTTCACTGCAACATTTTAAGGTGAATTGTAAAGAGTGCTCTTGCTTACCAAGCAGATGTTAGAGTATTAATGGTATACTATTTACATCTCCTTGGTGGATGTCGAAGTTTGTGTTTGCTTGTCTTGAACCCTCATTATTAACACAGCTGCCAGAGATGGTCTGTGAAATGTTTGAAACATTGCTGAGAGCTGCTGCTAGGAACCACATTCTGGCCACATTCTCAACACGGAAATCAATACCAGTGAAACGTGTCTCATGTTGGTGCATTTATATCAGGCACCTTATCTTTCAATCTGCTTCCCCATATGCAGAGGAATACATCATATTCATTTTGCAAGGTATATCAGGGAATCTCCTTCCTTCCAAGATGAAATGAGGCAATCAATATGTATTGTTTTTGCTGCCTATAGCAATGACTGTTCAATATTTAATGGATCTCAAGCTGTGTAGCATTGACTACTCTGGCCAAAATAGCAAGCACCCTGGAAAATCAGTACTTGTGTTTAAAGCTTTCTGTTTATTCTGCAGAGAGAGAGAGACAATAAAACAGACTAAAGAATAATGACGGATCAGCAATATCTGGGGTGGAACCAAAAAAAAAAAAAAATCAGCAACCACCAGCAATAATCAATAAACAAGTTTGATTTACAAGAAGGAGGTATCTGCTAATTAATTTTGGAAGGGAATATAATGGAATTCACTCTGGGTTTTCCATGGGAATACACATTACACAAAAATATTAAGAAACAACTCTTGAAATCTATCATAACTAATCTTACAATGTTCAAATAGATGGTCAATTATTTCTAGGTTAAATTGACTTATTCAGCTGTGGTAACAGAAAAAGCATGAACTTATAAAGTTTTGGGTTTCTTTTTCTTATGGATACACCAGTTTTGTAACATTCAAGAGACAAAAACCCTCTCATAATTTTTGCTATAGATTATAATAATAAAATATGTGATACATTATTAGTGATTTTTTCATAGTTATTAAAAAATCTATTCCTGTGATTTCTATAAAAGCAATAATAATTAAATATATGTATCCATGGGAATAATATTACAGCAGGGCTATGTGAGCACTAAGGTTTAGTAGATTTGATGGAATTGGAGATCCTCAAGCCACTTCCCATTTGCCATAGTGTAAACAGAAAGAGTAAATGTTTTCCTCTTGTATTTCTATTTTGATTCTGTGTATCAAGTGATTGAATAGATCTGCAAAACATGAAAAGGAAAAAAACAAAAACAAAAAACATCAATACTCCGGCTTCTGTTTCCCAGATAAGTAGCTAAACCTCAGAGATAGTTTCCTAGAGCCAGGTACTGACCTCAGACCCCCAGCTTCTGGCCACATGAAAATGTGTATGAGAGCTATGCTTTCTTTTTGTCCTGGAGTTATAAGCGTTCTGTTGTTCAGAATATCATGTTGGATACCACCATTCTTGGTTACTGTTAAAAGACTAGTCACCATTTTCACAAAAATTTTACTTTCTAGAGTGAAAATTCCACCTCCTCACAATACGGAAAAATCTTCCCTTTCGCCAACAGGGTTTACTTTGGGCTAGCACATTTCCCCACTTTTGTCCCAATAAGCACTAAGAATTAGTTCATGTCTAGTAAGTCCCAAGTATGTTTTCAGTGTGCACAAAGGGCTGGGTTTCTATTTAGGCGGAGCAGACAGCTGCTGAGTGGTATGAATTCAGAAGAAGCTCTGACTTCTCCTCCTTCCTTGCCCATTCCAAAATCTGCTTTCCCCACCTGTTCACCGGCTTAGGACATTCCTTTAACAGTGGATAAAAGCTTTCAATTTATAATTAGAAATATGACTTAGGAAACTCCTCTGCCAGAGAGTCCCAAGCACAGCAGCAGAGGTTACTTTACGGGGTGTCAAATTTCTCTTGGCTTTGGCTGCCACCCAGAACATTCAGAAAATCTTTCCACTGTGCTGCTCCCTAGCCTGCCACCATCTTCTTGATGTGTAGGACTAGGGCAGCAATAATGTCTCTGTGAGAAGCTTTATTAAAATAGACAAAATTCAAAAGCTGTTACACATTTTTCAAGTGTAAGTTACACTATGTAGAGCCCCAAGGATTACTGCTCAGTGTTACAGAGGTGTGCTCTTTAAAAAAATCCTCTGTGAATCACTAACGTGAAGTCTCAGGTAGTGTCCTGCCATTAGCCTTCTACCCACATAACCTGCTTCCATTTCTTTCTACATCATAGTATTCAAGTGTTGTGACTGAAGCCAATTTTCAAATGCAAGTTTTAGGTGTTTAATTTGAAGAAACAAAGTTTCACACCAGTTACAGGAAACTGAAGATTAAAAAAAAACTTTCCAGAGTTTTTGGAAACCTGCAATCACTTGTAGCACTGATGTGCAGTTTTTATAGAACTGTACACTTCCTTAACTGTACTCTTCTGTGTGTCAGGAAACTATTGAATGTTTCAGTAAACACATGGCTTTGCAATGGTGCTAACTTGACTATTATCTGTCTACACAGCAAGTTATATCCACTCTCGACTGTATCAGCTAGTCCGAAAACATTACTTTTACTGTTGATCTAACTTTGTCAGCACATGTAGGGAGGGTTTACAGTAAGTGTTTTAGTGTGGCTGGATATAGTATAGTAAATGTCATAGGGAATCCTTGATGTGCTATACCAGATTTAGGTGTGGCTGGTCATTTTCCAGTAATGCTAGCAATACATTTAATACCAGGAATTTCTGCCTTGAGGCTATTTCACTTTCAACTTCACCACTCTAAAGAAATAATACCCCTCGGGTCAGTGTTGCTTCTGAACCCTTCAATCTTAGCGCTCTTCTGCTTCGAACTATAAAAGTGAAATGGGTACCTTTCTATTGGCACAGGCTAGTTAAGACCTTACCACAACCTGATGTCATTTTCCACCTCCTCAAAATAAGGAAAAATCTTCCCTTTCCCCAGCAGAGTTTACTCTGGGCTAGCACATTTCTCCACTTTTGTCCCAATGTTCTCATTAGATATTTTCCCAAAATGAATTAGGAAAAAACCAAGATGATTCTCAGTAAAAAGGGTTAATCACAATGGCTACCCATTCTGGCTGCATATATGCTTTCAGTAGCTCCTAGAGTCCGTATATGCTGAGATATCCTTTTGTATATGAACATGGAGAAGGCAAAGTTGCTATAAATATTCAGGGCCCCACTATGGAAGATAATAATTCGTCATCATTGTTATTATTATTGTTTCTGTGAGGGAGCTTCCTCTGAGGGCTGTAGTCAGTTTTCCTTTCCTGAAAACAGAGATTTTGTTTACTTTTGTAATACACACCCTTTGTTTCAGGAAAATTACTGGGTTGGGTCCGTTAGGTTCATAAAATTAAAGCAATCTGTTACCAGAGTCATCCATTGTTGTAGAAGAAAACATAAAATATATTACACATTTGAATGAACTTTGTTAGGGACTAAAATTTTAAGTGTTTAATTTCATATCTAAGTTAGGCAAATCATGAGATGGACTGTTATTTGTTTTGCTTTACCTCTGGTGAATAATTACCAGAACCATTTGTCAAATGGGTATGTTGTATTATTTTCAAGTTAATCTTCCAAACAGAGGTTTGAGATCTACTAACTGTCAGTTAAAGTTGTTTCTCCTTCTTTCATTAAATTATACCTGGCTATTGGGGTCTCACACTTGGTGTTACTTATGATTTAATAATCCAGATTTTGAGAAGTAACTGTCCTTTTAATCTCCTGGAGTATAGAAATCAGACCATCTCCTAGAGAGGAGGTTGGAAGAGGAAATTGGAAATGGGAATGGTCACTGAAAAAAAAAAAAAAAGAATAATTCTACTGTTCTTTGTTGAGCATGTGTTAGACTATGGAGAAAGTGTGTTCTTGTTTTGTAACTAAAGAGTAAAGAGTTGTTGGATTCCATATTTAAATGCCCCAGAGATGCTTGTTAGCAGGCAGCTTTCAAGAACTAGGCAGATATCTTGAGAATAAGTTGGGCTCCTCTGGGCTATAGGAGTAACTGGGGTGACACTGACCATGTAACTGGCACATATACCATAGCTCTGTTATCCTCTATATCCTAGATATCCTTGAAATAAAAGTAAAGCACCATAGCCTGTCCTCATCTCTACTTTTACATTTAAGAGTCACAACTTTGTTCATGCTTAGAGTAAATATCAATGAGGAATTGAGTTTAACAACATAGACATCAAGGAGGAATTGAATTTTTTAACAACTCTTCTCAACAGTCTTATCAGGCAGGTGATGTTATTATCTTTATTTTGTAGTTAGGGAAATGAAAGAGAGGTTAAATAGCTTCTTGTAGGTCATACAGATGTGCTAAGTGATTTGTAGTGCTCAGGATCAAAGTTTCATTGGTTCTTTCATTCATTCATACATTCATTTTGTGCTTTCTATATGCCAGTCACTGTTTAAATTACTTGAGATTGACCAAGGAACAAGACAGAAAATATCCTTGCTCTTCTGGAGCTTATGTTCTACTGGGGTAATGGCAATAAGAGAAAGAAACATCTACCTTATAGACTAGAGAGGAATTCCTCAGAAATGCTAAGAAATTACACATGGAAGGAAATACTAGAATGAGTATACTTTATGTGAATGGCAGGCATGTGGGGACTTGAAGTTTGAATATCAGAAAGTGAATTTAATTAAAATTAGAATCTAGTACCCCTGCAAAGTGATGTTTCAAGCACAAGAATGTTTAGTGGAGGTAATGCATGTATTACTTTTCATGTTAAATTACATATATACAGAGAGTAATGTGTGTGTGTGTATATATATACACATATAATGTGTATGTATGTTTATATGTATGTGTATTTATGTATATATCTATATCTATCTATCTCTCTGTATAAATCAATCTAAATTCCTTTCTAGGAATAGCTTTTCTGAAGAAAAGGAATGCACATAAGAAACCTAAAATTGGGGTGGGCCACAAAATTGGAGAAGGATGGACTGTATGTTCTGGTATAATAGTTGTCATGTAGAGACAGTAAGTGATTTTTTTTCCTAGCTTTATTGAGTATAGTTGACAAAATTTGTATATATTTAAGGTGTACAATGTGGTTATATATGTATATATTATATAATGATTACCACAATCAAATTAATACTTTCTTACCCTATGTAGTTACCATTTGTGTGTGTGTGCGTGTGTGTGTGTGTATCTGTTGTGAGGACGCTTCATATCTGCTGTCTTAAAGTATTTCAAATAAACAATACAATATTATTCACTACAGTCCCATGCTGTACATTAGATTCCCCAGAATGCATTCATTTTATAACTAAAAGTTTGTACCCTTGGAAAAATATCTCCTCAGTCCCCCACCCCTACCCGCCCTGCCTCTGGTAACTACTATTCTACTGTTTACTTCTATGAGTTTTAGTTTTTTTAATTCCACATATAGATGTGTTAAAGCAAATTATACGTAGCCTGAGAAGGTCTCTGTACTTCTATATTTGAGTCCTTGTGGATAAATTGTAAGCTAGCTTAATAGAGAAGATTGAAAGCCTAACTTAGGAGTATACACCTGTAACAATAGCCAAGTCATGGCCAACCCCAGCAGCCATATTTCAACCATTCATACATTGCTGAGTGTTCAAACTGTGTTGAAATAAGGCATACACCAAGCTGTAACCAATCCAGCTGTTCAATACCTCACTTCCAATTTCTGTACGTCATTTTCCTGTTTTTGTCTATAAATCTTCTTCTACCATGTGGCTGAGCTGGAGTATCTGGGAATCGACTGTGGTTCTGGGGGTTGCCTAATTTGTGAATCGTTCATTTGCTCAAACTCCTTTAATTTAATTCGGCTGAAGGTTTTCTTTTAGCAGATGAGAACATAGAGCATTTGCCATTTTTTTGTCTGGCTATTTCACTTAGCATAATGTCCTCCAGGCTCATTTATGTTGTTGCAAATGGCAGAATTTCCTTTTCTTTATGACTGAAAAATATTCCATTGTATAAATGTACCAAAATTTATCCATTTATCAATTGATGGACAGTTAGAGTGTTTCTATATATTGGATATTGTGAACAATACTGCAATAAACATGGGGGTGAGAGGACGCAGATACGGATATCTCTTTCAGATACTTACTTAATTTTCTTTGGATATATATCCAGAAGTAGGATTGGTTCCATATAGGAGTTCTATTTTTAATTTGGGGGGAACTACTATACTTTCTGGAATTGTTGTGCCAATTCACATTCCCACTAACAGTGTACAAAGTTTCCCTTTTACTACAGACCCTTCCCAACACTTACTATCTCTTGTCTTTTGGTAATGGATGTTGTAACAGGCAACAGTCCCCAAACTTTTTTGGCACCAGGAACTGTTTTCATGGAAGACAGTTTTTCCACGGATTGAGAGTGGGCAATAGTTTTGGGATAATTCAAATGTGTTACATTTATTGTGCATTTTATTTCTATTATTACACTGTAATATATAATGAAATAATTATACACCTCGCCATAATGTAGAATCACTGGGAGCCTTGAGCTGCAATGAAACAGTCCCACCTAGGGGTGATGGAAGACAGTGACAGATCACCAAGTGTTAGATTCTCATAGGGGCGCATAATCTAGATCCTTTGCATATGCAATTCACAATAGCATTTGTGTTCCTGTGAGAATCTAATGCTACCACTGATCTGACAGGAGGTGGATCTCAGGTGGTAATGCAAGCAATAGGGAGTGGCTGTAAATACAGATGGAGATTCCTTCATTCCCCCACTGCTGACCTCCTGCTGTGCAACCTGGTTCCTAACAGGCCACAGACCAGTACCATGGTGTGACCTGGTAGCAGGGGTCCCCAACCTTGCTAACAGGTGTGCTGTGACATCTCTTTGTAATTTTGGTTGGTATTTCCCCAATGATTAGTGATGTTTAACATCTTTTCATATACTGGTGGGGTATTTATATATTTTCTTTGGAAAAATGTCTATTTAAATCATTTGCCCATTTTTTAATAGGGTTATTTGAAGTTTTTGTTTTGTTTTTGATATTGAGTTGTATTGAATGCCTAATGTTTGGATTTTAACATTTTATCAGATATATGGTTTACAAATATTTTCTTCTATTTCTTAGCCTGTCTTTTAATTTTGTCTATAGTTTCCTTTGCAACACAGAAGCTTTTTATGGTGATGTACTCTTACTTGTTTATTTTTGCTTTTATTGCTGGAGCTTTCAATATCTTATCCAAGAAATTATTACCCAGACCAATGTCAAGGAGCATTTTCCCCAGTTTTAACCTTGGAGTTTTATGGTTTCAGGTGTTACATTTAAGTCTTTAATCAGTATTAATTTTTATAAAAGGTGTAACATAAGGGTACAATTTCATTCTTTTGATGTGGATATCCAGTTTTTCCAACAACATTTACATATTGAAGAGACTATCCTTTCCTAATTGCATATTCTTGGCACCATTGTCAAATATTAGTTGATTGTATATGTGTGAGCTTATTTCTGAATTACCTATTTCATTCTCTTTAATTTTTTGGAAGACTTTGAGAAGAATTGGTATAAATTATTCTTTAAATGCTTCATACAGTAACCTGTGAGGCTTTTTCCTTCTTTTATTTTAATAGGTCTTTACTTTATATTTGTTTCATCTCTTGGGTATAGCATATAGTTAGGTTTCTCTCTAGGGATTATAATAACCACCCTTAATTCATCACAATATACTTTTAATTAATGTAGCACGTGTATAATGTAAGACATTTACAGCATCCTTTATGCTATTTTTATGTTACATTTTATTTCTGCAAATATTATGAGCCCCATGATATATTGTTGTTTTTGCTTAAGCAATCAACTGACATTTTTGTTTTCTATTTTAAAATTTTATTGTAGGTAACTCAATAAAGGAAATAAAATAATGTTTCTTGTTTCCCCACATATTTACCATTTTCAGTGCTCTTCATTTTTTTCTACACATCTGAATTTCCACCTGCTACCATTTACCTTCTTCTTGAAGAAATTCCTTCAGAATTTTTTTGTAGCGTGGGTATGGCTGCTAGCAAAGAATTGTTGGCTTTTGTTTAAAAAGTCTCAATTTTATCTTTAATTTTAAGTGATTTTTTGGTAAATATAGAATTATAAGTTGACAGGTTTTTTTTCAGTGCTTTAAATATTTTGTTTTATTCTGCCCTCATTGCTCTTAATGAGACAACAGCCATCAACATGCTTATTATTGTCCTCTTCGAGGCAGTATGTCTTTCTCTCTGGATGTTTTTAAGATTTTCTCCTCATCTTTGGTTTTCTACAGTTTGACTATAACATATTTAAATGTAGTTTTAAAAAAATATTCATCCTGCTTGGGTATTACTTAGCTTCCTGAATATGCATTTTTTTTAACATTAAACATTTTAGCTAATATTTCTACACACATTTTCTGCCCGATTAACTCTTTTCTCTCTGAGGAACTTCAGTTACATTTATATTAAACCAGCTGGTATTTTAAAATTTTTTCCTATGCTTCAATTTGGATAATTTCTGCTGACCAGTTTTCACATTCATTGGCCCTTTCTTCTAATTTCTCCACTTGTAATTATGGCATTCAGAGAGTTTTAAATATAGATATTACATAGGTGTTTTATATGATTAAAAAAATATTGCACACCTCAAGTCCATTCCTGTTAATTCCAAAATATGGGATATCTGAGAGTCTCTTTCCTTTGATTATATTTTCTTTCGAGTCATATTTTCTCACTACTTCTCATGTATATTTACTTTTATCCAGTCTTGGACATTGGAGTGATACATCCTGGTGAGTTGGGATTCTGTTATCCTCTTCTAAAGAATGTTTGGTTTGGTTTTGGTGGGGAGTTAAATTTCTATTGATCACTATGGACTTGTGGAGGTTTGAGTTTAGGCTTTTTTTTATGGTATGTCTATTTTACTTTTTCCCTTACTAAGATGTGATCTTTATTTCCAAAGCTTGGTTCTTCTCAGGTTTTAATGGAAATCCTGAATTGTTTACTACTCTCTAACTTGGCAGAGTTAAGCTTTCAATACTATTTCCCTTAAAATGGGAAACTTTCAGAATCTCTCTTCATTCCTTTCAAACTTCTTCATAATTCACATGGGCCACTTAGGTTCTTTTCATATACATGCACAGTTAAGTGTCAACCAATGATATGAGGGGAATTTTATGCAAATTTGGGGCTCCTGAACTTCTTCTCTCAATTTCTCAGACACACAGTCTCAAATTCTGACCTTTGAATCACCATCCCAGGGAGACTTTTGTTTTTAGCTTGAATTCTATTCCTTGTGAAACATTGGGCAGTGGCGTGCCCTCAAAAGAAAACCTATAAAAAAAAGTGAATTTTACCAATGTGCTCCCTGTTTCAACACATAGATTTTCTCCAATTTCTATCTGTTTTATTTGCTTTTCTGGGCCTTCGAATATGTGTTTTTAAAAATACTTCATTCAGAGGTTGTTATGTTATAATAATAAACTACATTGCTATAATGAGGAACATGATTCTGTATCTTCCTCATGGAAAGTCATTTTATCTACTATCCAACTTTATAAGCTGTCTAAAATCAAATTATTAAAAAGACAAATCATTTTGTATACTAATATCAATTTTTTGTGTGATAGACTCATATGAACCAGAACATGAAATATTTTACCAACACATTATAGCCTTGATGATTTAAGGAATTATGAAAAATTTAGCAATTTGGCTGCATTTTTAACAAAAAGTATTATTTTCTATGTCTATTTTATATTATGTCCTTGTGTTCAGAGTGAGTTCTCAAAAGGTGTACCCTGTTTGTAAAAAATATTTTAAAAGTGACATTTATGTCATTAGTCACCACATACCTGACACTTACTGGTAGACACTAAGGCAAATTCAATTAGGATGGTAAATATTTCAGTAGTGGCAAACACTTGGCTCGATTGGCTGTATTTCAAATCAGAATCCATGTCATCATTAGGATATAGGTCAAGTAAATGAGGAATAATAAGGAAGCTAAGCCCATTAAAAACTTGGCCAGAACTTGGCCTTACTAATGATAAACATATGCAAGAGCATACAATATGCTGGTTTCTTTGCCAAGAATTAATATCTCTAAAGCAAAACTCCTTTAAATTCCTCTAAACATGATCAAATGTAGCTGTCATCCATATTCCTTGCTCTGTTTGACACATAGCACTAGATGAAGCAACTCTTGCTTCAAGAGGAGATGTCTCCAAACCCATGTCAATCTTCTCCTTTGTTGAGCATTATTTTCGGCAGAATTGATATGTCCCAATGTATAAAGGAGAATATATCACTACAGGTATTCTTTACAAAATGTATGCACATTGGGGTTAAAATATACTTCTGGCTCATGTGAGATGTGTGGCACTGTGAAAGTCACGCATCCTCTGATTCTGAGTCTTACGTTTAATATAGAGAAAAGTAATATACATTCAAGGACATTTTCTGAGGATTAAGTGAAATAATGTAAAGAAATAATTTTGTTATTAAATGTTAACTATTTGTTATATTAAATTTTTTTATTTAATAAGATTTTACTTTCCTTGGCTTAAAATCCTCAAAGTTACATATAAGAAGTTTCATCTGACATTAAACTTTTGATGATAAAGGACCGAAGATTTAGCATACAAAATAGGCAGCTTTGCTACACAATGGATTGATGTTAAATGGGGCACAGATAATACAGAAGAAAAACTTAAGTAATCAAAGAATTATTAGTGCTGTAAGACTGAGTATCTATTGGTGAAGGGCTCATTCAGGTTTTGGCAACAGAGAGAACTGGATTCACGTACAACTCTGCCATTCAATGTACCCTTGGCCAAAATACTTGACCTCTAAACTTCAGTTTTCTTATTTTTATATGGGTTTGGTATTAAATATCTATCTTAGAAATGATTAGTGAGGCATGATGAAAAATGTACATGTTAATCACTGAGTCATGGGCCCAGCATAGAGTGACACTCATAGGATATTGTTGTGTGTTGTTATTAACTCAGTAATCAAGGTGTGTCAAATATTTTCCCAAGTAAAATAAAATGACCTGAATAAGGGCCAGACACGGGGCATCCTGGAGGGATGATTGGTTTCTTACTAAAACGGTAAAGTATACATCTTTATACAATCAGCAATATACAGGCGTCATAATATGAAAATACTTTGGTCGTATAATTCCTATCAAGAGAATCTGGGTAGAACCTAGACTATGTTGTTATAATAGCTTTGAAAATCACGTGTGGATGAGAATTACAGTTATTCAGACTTTTGTCAGATTATTAAAGATAATTGATAATGAGGGTAACTAAAATGAATGTTTTTATCAAAAAAGAAAAATTACTTTGGCTATTAAATGGGTTAAGAACAGGCTTTTTATCTACCAGAACACTATGGAAGATAGTCACTATGAAAGAATTTATTATAGGTTTGATGACAAAGCTGGACTGATATAAGAAGAATTTCTATATTTGAGGAAGAAACAAAAGATTTTTATAAAATATCACTTTGTTTAATTAAAAAGATAAATTATGGTTATAGGATGTATTATTTTGTATTTTTATTAAGTTTAGTCACTTAAAAACTATATATCCACTTTTGATAAATTGTTTCTCTGTTATATGTGTTTGTAATTATTGTCAAGTGATGAAATTGATAATCTTTAATTTTTTTATACTCTGTTTTGGTTTAATATGAAATATAAATATTTTGTAAGCATGTTTTATTTACATTATTGAAAACATGAAGCAATTTTTAGAGAGATGCATATATACAAATAAGTGATAATATTTTAAAACCTGCCTGACATTTATTTTTATTCACTAGATTCTTATGTTATTAATTGGGGGATATTTTTATACCTTAAGTAAGACTAATTACTTAAGGCATATGCATTTAAAGTAATTAAATGCATCAGAAATATTATTTTTATCTACTTAACAATATGGGAGTATTTAGATCTCCACTGATTAAAAAGCTTTCTTGGGTGATATAGCTATATATTTTTATCCCTATGTCTATGCACTTAAATGTGTGGCAAAATAACAGTGTTAGTATGGTAAGCAGATATTTAGATGTTTTTAGTTTCTCTTTACTTCTTTGTATTTTCTAATTTTCTTATAAAATGCCATAAATCTATATCAAAAACTTGTTTTAATTAGAAATCTAAACAATGGTAAAATCAAAAAGTAGAAAAATAAAGGAAAGCACTTATATATTAAATGACAGAGAATAGTTTAACATGAAGGCAGTAAAATATCCTGGAGATGTATTTGTTTCTTCTTACACTCTGATCAGGAAGCAAATACTGCTAGTTGCCTAGTCAATATAGCCAATCATTTTTTTGCCCATTATACAAGCGTAATTACAATTATTTCAAGGTAGCAGTGTGTCCCGTTGAATGCTCTCATACTTGGATATGACACAGTATTAGCAAATGAGATGTGTATTGTGCAGGTCTTGGATTGTTTTGCTCTTCTTATATAGGTGCTGCCTCCGTCTCTTCATCACTTCATTTGTTTGTTGTTGTTGTTGTTGTTGTTTTGTTTTGTTTTGAGACAAGGTCTTGCTCTGTCACCCAGGCTGGAGTGCACTGGCCGTATCTCCACTCACTGCAGCCTTGACTCCCTAGACTCAAGCAATCCTCCCATCTCAGCTTCCGGGGTAGCTGGGACCACAGGCACATGCCACTGTGCCCAGCTAATTTTTGTAGAGATGGGGTTTCGCCATGTTGCCCAGGCTGGTCTCAAAATCCTGGGCTCATGGCTGGGCGCGGTGGCTCACGCCTGTACTCCCAACACTTTGGGAGGCCGAAGCGGGCGGATCACAAAGTTAGGAGTTTGAGACCAGCCTGACCAACATGAAATTTGTGAAACCCCGTCTCTACTAAAAATAGTGAAACCCCGTCTCTACTAAATTAGAAAATTAGTGAAACTCCGTTTCTACTAAAAATACAAAAATTAGCCAGGTGTGGTGCCACCCGCCTGTAATCCCAGCTACTCGGGAGGCTGACACGCGAGGATCGCTTGAACCCGGGAGGTGGAGGTTGCAGTGAGCTGGGACCGTGCCACTGCACTCCAGCCTGGGCAACAGAGCTAGAATCCGTCTCAAAAAAACAAAAAACAAAAATTCTGGGCTCAAACGATCCTCTTACCTCCACCTCCCAAACTGCTGGGATTACAGGCGTGAGCTACCACGCCTGGCTCCTCATCACTTCTTCTTCTTGTTGCCTAGAACGTGAATGCAGCACCTAGAGGATTAGCAGCCATCTTGCAGCAGTAAGGACAAGGGTCACAAACAAAGTATAGAAAGCAGAAACATAAAAGGGATGTGGCTTTTGGCAATATCCTTCAACAACTGAATCTTTCTCTAAACTTCTATTTATGTAGGGGCATAAATATAAGTTGCCGTTTTTTTACAGTTTCAGTTAAGTTGGAGCCGATCATGTCTTAACTAGTAAGTGCTAATGTTGGTCCTCCAACAGGAAGCCTTTGGTGCCTAAACATCAAGAGTTCCAGAAAACAAATAGCTCTTTGATTCAGTACTACCCTTGTTCCAGGCAAAATAGGCCCCTCTGAGTCCCATGGTAATACCCACATCTCTTGACATATGTCCTTAAAGCAAAAGTTGACTGTATCTGAATCCCATAAATAGTTTCAGTTTTTGCTAATGCCAGTTGCCAGAAGGACACTGCTTTGGAGCTCAGAGAGTATTTGAACAGTGAAAACAAAGTCATTTAAGAATGAATATAAATCAGTTGACTTGTCAAATCTGGCATCTCAACAGCATACATGAAATAGTTTTTTTTTTTTTTTTTTTTTCTATTTTAAATATATTTTTCTCAGTGGTGCTGAGTATCCATTTTCTTGCTTCTCTTTGTATTCTAAATCATGGCTCGGCAGGTTTTCACAAATACTGGATGCAAAGATTAAAGTATGATATCAATTATAAATATTGGCAACCAGATAGATATTAAATGTTAGAATTAAGAATATTTTTATTTTATAGAGGCTTCTAACAATACTGATTAACTTTTTAAAAAGTAAAGAAAAACTTTCAGCTCTTTATTTAAAGGCCATTGATGGCAAGCTTATGATAATGCTGCTAACATGTTTGATAAAGCAAATAGCAGCCAACATTTTGGCCAAAGATCCACAGCATTCTTTGTGCTACCTAGGGTGCACAGTTTGAGTTTTTACTAAAAGATATTCCTTCAATTATACCAGAATTGATGACATTTAGGGAACAATTACAAATTTACAATCAACATTTTCTAGACCTTTTCACATATAGGAATCTTAATAAAGCCTATATCAAATTTGAGATTACAACTACCCTTGGATTTATAATTGAAATGCCATCTAAATGTTATTAAAGGTGTTAAAATCAGTATAGACAAGATACAAGATGCATGAGAACAGGTGAAATAGATCTGCAGCTAAAGATGTCGTTTTTTGTTAAAAAAAAGTAATCAGAAATATGCATGAACTGCATTTTTGAATATGAACTGTTGCTTATAATAGTTTAGTAAAAGCTTACAGAAAACTCAGGGATCTACATTTGATCATCTCAGTTTTAAAGGGACTAACTACCTTGAAAGCTTTAAATTAAATGTTTTTTTCCCCTCAGTCAAAATAGACTGCATGTGAAATTTACAGCAAAAGCATAATTCCATTAAGATATAACAATAAAACAAAAAAACTAAAATATTTGCTTGGACATGAACAGGGATATTTGCATACAAGTAACTCCAAACTAATATTTATAAATTATTTTGTAACCAATATAGTTCAAGGTATAGTCATAATTGAGTATATTGCTTTTTAAAAATTTTCTATATGGTAAAATAAAATACTATACAACTTACACCTTAAAATGATAATTTATCATTTGGGACCTTCTTTGTGTGATATGTATAAACCAAGGCTCATTCCAGAATCAAAGTATTGATTTAAGAATTTTATTGATATTTCCAATTGATGATGACTCAATGGAACAATGTTTTCTTTAAAATTCAAAAGTATAGAAAACAATCTAATAAAAGTAATAACTTAATACATGTTTAATTTGGCACATCTGCCAATAAAATACAAATTATGTTAAAAAGCCTCTTTCTAATTATACCATAACTTAGGACCTTTTTTTGTTTTGAATTGGAGTCTCACTCTATCGCCCAAGCTAGAGTGCAGTGGTACAGTCTCGGCTAACTGCAACCTGTTTCCTGGGGTCAAGCGATTCTCCTGCCTCAGCCTCCCGAATAGCTGGGATTACAGGTGTCCAGCTAATTTTTGTATTTTTACTAGAGATAGGGTTTCACCATGTTGGTCAAGCTGGTCTTGACCTCCTGACCTCAGGTGATCCTCCTGCCTTGGCCTCCCAAAGTGCTGGGATTACAGGCATAAGCCACTGCACCTGTCCCGTAACTTATGATTTTTTACTAAAATAACAGCAAGAAAATAAATTTTATGGGATAAACACATACTAATTCAAGTTATGTTGGTCTTTATTATTTTACTTATCAAAATACTTCAGACCTGTCAACAGAACACAGGAACATGCACAATAATTATTTATTTCTAATTACTCAGTACTTTGTCCACTTTCAGTCCCATAAATATACTTCGTACATCTCCACATGTGTTCGTATAAAGTATATTTACATGTAGTGTACATGGGCTTGCATTTGTATTCTTGTCCTGGGCCCTGAAAATGTCATGGAATAGCCTGTCACCATTTCACATAGTTGCTTAAAAATAAAGAGCAGACATGTCTGTAATCCCAGCACTCTGGGAGGCTGAGGTGGGCAGATCACTCGAGGTCAGGAGTTTGAAATTAGCTTAGCCAACATGGTGAAACCCTGTCTCTGCTAAAAATACAAAAATTAGCTGGGCACCTATAATCTTAGCTACTCAGGAGGCTGAAGCAGGAGAATCGCTTGAACCCCAGAGGCAGAGGTTGTAGTGAGCCGAGATCAAGCCACTGCACTCCAGCCTGGGTGACAGAGTGATACTTTGTCTCAAAAAAAGAAGAAAGAGCAAGAGTTGATATCAGCATAATGTCTGTATGGAGGGAGATGATAGAAGGAAAATTAAAAATCGATAAAACTTATATTGGTAGAGGAGCTGGTATGTGCCAAGTTGCAATTCACATTATTTAATTTTTATAAATGTCTGATATTGGTGGAATAGATCGAATTTAGAGATGAGAAAATTCAGATTAGGAAATATTTTATAATTTTCCAAGTTCATTTTGCTAATTGTCTGGAATAGCCAGAATTTAGAGCAAGGACAGCCTAGGCAGGCTGTAATCACACAGCTGTTTCTAAGCTTAGGTCACAAAATTAACAGCAACTTTTCACATTAGAGGACAGATATCAGTAGGCACAGAAAGTACAGATTATAGAAAATTTGTAGAAATCTAAAAATCAGTAGGAAAAAAGAGAAAAAGAATGTCTTGGAGTTTTAAAAATACTAAATTTCTAAATTCTTATAGAATTAAAACATCTGCAAATTTCAAAACAAATCTGTAAACTCTCTCCACCTATGTAGGACTATGATAGATGAGTACAGTGGGAAGTGATGGACATTTCAACAAACAGTATTGGATATTTAGTTTTATTTCTACATTTACACAATAAATTGAAGATTCTACAATAAATTTAGGATGACAAAAATTTATATGGCAGACATTTAAAGACACAAAAATAAAGACCCGGAAAATTAATTTTAAGGTAGAAAACTTTTTCTAAATATTGAAATGGGAGAGTTCCCTAACTTTCCTTGAAAGACGTGCAACAGGGGTGTGGCCTGCCTGCTTGGTCACCCCACAGTTGGATCCCCTAGTGGGAGCATGCAGATGGGCAGGTACAGAGGCCAGAGTGAGCGGTTTTGGGGTCTGGCCCCAGGCAGCATCTAGGGGTGGGGTGTCTGCTACTCCCAAAGCCCTGACAGGCGTGTGTTACAAAGCTCTTTCAGATTTGCCATCTGAGGACGTCTTGTGTGTTAATCAGTTCAATGGACCCTCTGCCTTATCACAAAGGCTGGTGTGACAGCCCTCTGTATGCCAAGCTCTTGCCCAGTGTCCCGAAAGAATCGGATCACACACTGGCTTGAAGGATGAGTGCAAGGTTTTATTGAGTGGTGGAGGGGTTGCTGTCATGAGATGGATGGGGAGCCAGAAGTGGGGGTGAAGTGGAAAGGTGGTCTTCCCCTGGAGTCGGGCCTCCCAGTGGCCAAACTCTTCTCCAACCACCTCGGCCAATCTCCCCTTGGTGTCCAAACGTCCCTCCTCTTCTCTCTTTCTCTGCCATATCATTCCGCTGTCACTGTTCTACTGGTCTCCACGTTCAGCCACTTGAGTGCGTGCCCATTAAGGTCTCGAGTTTATATGGGGGCAGGATTAAGGGGCGTGGCGAGTCAAAGGCAACTTTTCTGAGTGCAAAAACAAATGTTTGTCCTCATGTTCGGCCGTGAGTCTTCGGGCTTGAGGGTGGGGCCATTGCTCGGGGAACCACCATCTTCTACCCAGGCATAAAGATAAAACTAAAATATTACAGTACTTTTTTTTTTTTTTTAAGTTGAACTGAGATAATGTTTGCAGCACTATGACAGGCCAGGATTCAGACTATTGATATTAAAAAATCTTACTTACAAACTGGCCAGTCGCGGTGGCGCACGGCTGTAATCCCCCCATTTTGGGAGGCCGAGGCGGGCGGATCAGGAGGTCAGGAGTTTGAGAGCAGCCTGACCAACATGGTGAAACCCCATCTCTACTAAAAATACAAAAATTAGCCCTGTGTGGTGGTGTGCGCCTGTAGTTCCAGCTACTCGCGGGGCTCAGGCAGGAGAATCACTCAACCTGGGAGATGGAGGTGGCAGTGAGCCAAGATCTCACTACTACACTCCAGCCTGAGCGACAGAGCTAGACTCAGTCTCATAATGATAATAATAATAATAATAATATATAGATAGATAGCTCTCTCCACCACCATCTCCCCCCAAAAAATGAGCAAATGGCACCAATGGGAAATTCAGACAAAATGAAATAAAATGCTACTCAACCACTGGGAAAGTAATTTGTTTTATCTCTCTCTCGCTTTTTGCACTTTGACTTTTTCAGAATATTACTGCAAAGTTCCTATACAGGAGATATTAGTTCCCAATTGTTAGAATAGGTTTATATTTAGCTGCTTCTTAAATCTTAATTTATCCATAGCATAGCAATTGCTTAAAAAAATTTATCTTGCAGAGCTGTTACAAAGCTCCAGTGCAGGGATTATAACCAGGACTTTTTCTAATAATAAACCAAAAGGTAGGTGGATATTACCAACTTTATGATTACTGATCTAAATACTACATTGCATTAAATACATGATCATTGACTGGGTCTCTTTTCATAGACCTCCAAACAAGAAGCCGGGCTGGTCATATGATTGCCATGCTGAACAGAGGCTTCACATCTGGCTCTCAGAAGACCTTAATGGGTTCATGAAGGGTCATGCACCTTAATGTCCAAATCACTGATAAGGTTTAATGTTTTCCCTCTCGGATGGTAATATGAATTTTAATAAGTAATAAAAGGATTGGGCTAAATAAGGAGGAACCAATCTATAAGGCTAGAACTTCATGAAGGATAGAAACCAGTGGGTTAGTTCCACAGGTGTACAGAAGACCTTATACAGTCTCCAAACTGGTTCATGGAAACATGTGCTTACCTGAGCCGCACTAGTAAGTAGGTGGCAACATTGAAGGTTTCTTATACTGACCATTCTATAAAAATTGGAGAAGAGACTCCAGATGCCAATTTATTTTTCTATCATTTACCTATCCCTATTTCTACTTTCTCCTCTGAATATTAATCCTACCCCCATTTTACACTTGCGCATCTCCTATGGAGAGGGTAAAAGTCATGCCAAATAAATGCTTTATAAAAGGACTTAGTTCTTTGTTGATTAGCCCAAATTGGTTATTTTTAGATAAGTTATGAGAAAAATTTTATATGTCCTAGCCAATGTCTGCTTGATAAAGAGAGGTGAGCAAAAAATCGTGATAGAGGTACAAATCAATCAAATTTTTTTTTTAGCCTTTAAAGTAATAACAATATATGAAAACAAAATATAGTTTGGCTTAGAGTATAAATCACATCGTGTTTCTAAATAAAGTCTGTTCACTGAAGACCTTTAATGATCTCGCTGAGGCACGTGGAGTAAACATGAGGGCTAGATATTTCTACTTTGCTTTCAGACACATTCCAGCTGATAACCCAAGTTTCAGCTGAAACTTGACCTCTGACAGAGCACTTAGGTGATCAATATCAATAGTTTAGAACTAAACTTACTCTTTAGTAAATCATCACTGCAGTTTCTAGACCATTTATTGTACTCTTCTGTGATTCTTTTGCTGCAAATATAGTATAGAATATTTTAACTGATACATATTTGGTCAGAAATAATAGTGTGATGCACTCTTTTAAACAGAATACAATTTTTAGAATAAGTCAAGATATTGATTTGGTATCCACTCTCCACACCACTTGTAGAAATCTGAGTCTAGCAATTAAAGTGTAAGGATTGTTTATTAGACATTGGATCTAACTTTAGAATATAGTTTTTTTTTTTTTTTTTTGCCAGAGAGGACATATTTTCTGATTTTCATAGAAATATGAAAAAGAGAAAAATAGTTATATATATGTATATATATAATCCATAATTGATATATATACATAAGTATATAAAAATTATAAATAGTAATAACTTTATGTAAATATATACATATACATAAATCATAATAGTGTTCACGTTAAAAGTCATTCAGCCACATTTATGATGTAATTTCTGCCATTTGCATTTTGTTAGTGATAAGGAATAAATATAGTTGGTATGATGTGGTGGAAAGTGTTTTTTCCTGAGAGAAGATCTCAATTCATATAGGCACAGAGAATCTTTTATGTTCTCATCTCTAAAAGTAGTTAAAATTGAACTCTGATTTCAGAGGCCCCTGGGCTCTAATATACTGTATAATCTGGCATTTGTATAGCTCTACATGTAAAGAAAAGTCAATCTAATTTAAACAGTTCCAACTGATCATTATACTTGTAGTGAATGAAATTCATATTTTTTATATTTAGGGACTAAAAAATAATTATTAAAGTAGAAGAAAATGTCTTCTGAAAACACAGCCCTGCACTCATGCAAAGTGATAAGATTTTATCATTAAACCTACAAAAAATACATGATAAATGTATAACTGTTTAATGGAAAGAGAAACTAGAAATCAACCAGGCGATTGGGTTATGGAAATGGGTTTCTAAAAGGTTTACTTTTTGTCTTAATATTCTTTTCATTATACCATTTCAATTTTTATCCTGAATTTTAAAAAGGCAAAAGATTAAGACTATTTGGTAACTGTTACATAGCACATTTTGCTTGAAAATATTTGTGGACTGGTCATCCAAGGAACATCTTGAAAATCATCCAGTTTGGAAAGTCATTTTTTACTGTTACACAGAAATCTGGTTGTATCCTTTCATGTAGACACATAAGTATGTATTTTTTTTCCCAAGAATTTGAGTATATTTGAAAGAGCTGATGATTGATATCCCATAGAAAGCTCCATCATTTTGAGTGGACTCAGATTGCCCCAGAGCCTCTGCCTGCCTAGGGAATAACATCCTAGAAATTTGTCTGAATTTGTAAAGACTGCTTGAACCTGGCTAAACCAATGACTCCTCTTTCCCCTCAGTCAAGTCTCTGTGAATATTGTACAAGGGAGAGAAACATTTTGGAACAGTAAATGAGAATGCAGTATGTTTAATTAGTTTGTATGTCAACACACTTTTATTGGAAGAAAATGTTTCGTGAGCTCTCGAAAATGTTGACAGAGATGTTGCCAGTTACACATAAGATGAAAAAAATGCAAACTTCATGAGGCAGTTTTCTGGTGACTATAATAAGTTTTACACCATCTGTATGAAATTTATAATTTGAGACCTGAAGAATAGCAGGACTTAAGTTGAAACCCCTAAGTTTTGCCCAGTATTTGCTCAGAATTATTAATTGGTCCAGGTTTGGCATCCCAGTAAAGTTCACATGAAACTTAACTAAGGCTAGCTAAAAACTTGGCATTTGTCCTTGGAAAAAAATCATCTTGAGTTTACTTAAAGGTCTGTGAACCTCAGCAAACCTCTCAGTGACCCGTTCTACAGTGTGGTGGTTTCTAGTGATATCTGAAACCAAGAATGTTTTGTGAAGGGTTTAGGTTTCATTTGGAAAGCCATATCTAATCCTAGGTACTGCCTAATGAATTAAGAGGCTGGTCCTCCTTGAATCCTCATAAAGGCAGGGTTGTGCATGAAATCCATGAGTTTTACTACAGAGTAAAATTGCACCCTTTAATTAGTCATTTAAAAATACCTTGTGTGTATTTCTAGTGTTCTTTTGTGTGTAATCTATTTATTCTACCATCACTGTTATCTAAAGCTGGCATGCATTGAGTCTACCATTTGAAACTACAGCACAATTTGTTAAATACAAATAATTATTATAATAGGTAACTATTTTATAAATATTATACATTCTAAAAATGTTTCATATATTTTGCAAGCAAAGACAATCCTAAGAATAACAAGCTTTGACCATGTAGAGCTAGGGAAAGTAACTACTTTCTAAATAACAACTAATTGGTTGGTCTTTTGGGTATTGAGTTGGGCACTGGTGCATTGAGGTTTGTCTTTCTTCTTTTCTCCCATAACATGACTCACAGTGGCCCGGACATATATACAGTTGCATATGGAATGATGAATTTTCCCTAAAATGGGGAAAATGAGACAGTGGGCATTAGCATTGGAAAACAAAAACAATTACAAACGAAATTTAAAACATAAAATCTAGAGCTGATTTTCAAGGAAGGCATGCATTATTTTTAAAATGGGTAATGGACACAAATTGCAATAATACTCTTTATTTTCCTCTTTAAATTATCTTTTAAGGCTTTTTTTTGGCCTGAATAAATTTTAAAATTTTATTGTTCTAAGGATTTGTTACCCATATTTTTTTTTCTATATTTATATCTCAAATTCTTAGTTAAAACACCTGAAATGTTCTGACATCCTTTATGCTTCTAAATCTGTTTAGTTATTATTATTTTAGGGCCTGTTTCCATTTTAGGAATCAGTTAAAACATTTTAGGAAATGTAATAAAAAGTTCCTAAGAAAATATATGTACATATATTTGTTTCAGTATTTTGAGCCATGTTCCAACCATAGAGAGAAAATGACATTTACATTGAGAACTGATTCTGAGTACCAGGGATTTAAGGACAACCTCTATTGGGGTCAAAAGAGAACATGAAATCCTAGTGGGGTGAGAAACAGCCTCCAACTTTGATATATGGTCTCTAGTAGCTTCTTTTCTACTGATTGTTTTTGATCTTGCATAGCCATGCACAGTCAATTGCTTAATTTTTTATATTTGAAGCTTTTAACAATAAAAATAAATTTGTCAATTGATATGAGATATGCTCTGTATTGACACAAAGTACTTTCCACTTGCATAACATTTCTGTGGACAGACTTACCAGGGAAAGGTGTCCAATTTTAGTAGGTCCAATTAGACTTTCATTTTTGACCCATGAGACTTCATGTGCAAATAGGTGTCAGCATTACCAGTCACATAGGTGTTCCTGACAGATATGACCCTGACTACAATCTGTATTACATAGTCTTTTTATCATAGGCAGCAGAAGGAAAAATGTTTCTTGTAAATTTTCAAGGAGAAAGACACATCTTTGTGCCCTTTTCAATTACAAGGCAGTTATTAACAAAGGTGAACACATAATCAAGTAAAAGGAATGGCAATATGTGAGCTTTGGACTATGCAGTACCCCAATAGATAGATAGATCCCTGGAGGTAGGTTATGCCATGTTTTTGCCAGTGATCTTAAACTCCAGCTGCCATTATGGTTGCAGATCTTTCTAAACCACCTCTGAACTATGACTCATGTATTTCAGGTCTTTCAATAGGCAGTTAGCTTTTGGGGGGCTTGTCACATAAGTGCCAAATTTTCTTATAACATCTTAGTTGTATTCTATGTCTTAGTAAATCAGTGACTTATGATTTTCTTTCTCACTGGTTGTGTTGTCAAGTCAAATGTCTTGTCCTTCTACACCAAAGTCACCAGTCTGCCTCTGTCTGCCATTGGTTTTTCATCCCTGCTCCATGGCTACCTCATCATAAAGACACTCACATGAATGAGTAGTTTCATGCATTTTTATACTTGATTTGCATAATTCTCACAACATAGTATTTCTCTACATCCTAGTCATTAATAGGTTGTATGAGGTCACTGTTTCTATCCCAAAGTTGCTTTTCTTTATTCTATTCAACATCTTGTTTATAAACTGTCTGCTCATACCTATCTACTTTTGTAGAGTGTGGTTAATTGATATAAATTATAATATCAAACTACATTTTGCTAATAGACAAAGTTATTTCCCTCGAAATAATCTTATTGTAGGATGTTAGGACATTTGCAGGAATGGTAAGTTTGCTTTCTGAGGAAAGCATAAGAAGATAATGAAATATGATGAGATATTGTATGGAAAACAGACAAGCCCTTTTAACTTGTTTTTGATGAAAATGGTGACATATCTCCACAAAGAGTAGATTAAGCTTGTCAAAATGTCAAAGTCAATCACGTTATCATTACCTCTTGCTTCAGTCACTATCAAAAGTGATTTCATTTCATGAAAAAAAAAAATGAAAAGCATTTTTTTTGCCAATATGCTGTCATTAAACTATCCAAAGAATTTTTTTTCTTTTTTCATTATTTTTTGCAAGAAAATTTACTTCTCCTTAATACAAGTTGTCATCTTTTATCCTTTGACTATACAGAATCAGAAACATGGTTGATAAAGGAAATCAAGATCACCGTAAGTATAAGATCTACAGATAGATTTTCTTAAGGCAGAATGTTCGTGTATAATGCCAGAAGGACAGTGCTAAGATGAGATGTTGCTCAAAGAAGCTTGGCTTTGGGATAGTTTGCCTAGTGGGTTCTCTGTATTTACTGTTGATTTTGAACTGTTACTTTTCTACATTTCCTGGAGGAGTAACTTACAAATTCTTTTCTGCTTCTATTCAGTTTGTTTCCTCTTGTTCTAGAGGATTTTGTGATATAAGAGCAGGCGAGGTATATACCTTATTAAGTACATCTAAGTGGAAAGCAGAGTCTAGGAAGCTTGTCATACACTTTATCATTCAATTCACACAGCAGTCTCTTGAGATAGGCACTGTTATTTTTCTCATTCCCCTTTTAGAGATGAAGAAACTGACATATTCAGAGTTTAAGTAGCTTGCTTGAGGAGATACAATTTGTAAGTTTCAGAACAATAATTGAAATTTAAGTCTTTAGGATTTCACACAAATATGGCACCAAGGAGCATGGGCTCTGGAGCTGTACTCCTGGATTGAAAATCAAGGATATCAAAACATCATGTTACCCATTTGAAATATGTACAATTAAAATAAAAACATCCAGCCCTTTAAGATTTGATTATTAATTGTGTCACTTTGGGTAAATTACTTAAATTTTCTGTGTCTCAGCATCTTCAAATAGAAATAATAATTAACACCTGCAAAGGATTTAGGACTTAACACATGGGAAATGTTTAATAAATATTAATTGCTAAAATCTCTTCAAAGCTTTTTATGATGTATTCAATATGCTGATCATATAAATTATATACATAAGTACAAATTAAGACTTTTATATTTGAAATATTTCAAGACTGACTTTATTATATTCTAGACGTAATACATGTCTTACCTTTTTATGCTGAATAAGAGAATGCTATGCTTTCTTTGAAAACATAAAATGTCACTTTTCCATACAGTATGCAAATGCTTTATTTCAAAAGGCCAAATCTAAAGGTGCTGTATTACTTGATTCATTTGGGCCTATTTTAATAAGGACTGCTTTGCTATACAAACTAAATTGCTTTAAGGAGGATCTTTTTCTGGAAGCATATTATCATCTTGGCATTTTATGTCTGTTGAAGAGGGCCTAATTTATGCTCACACAGCAGGGTGCTTCCTTCACTGCAGTTGGGCTTCTTTTAGCTTCTTTCTTTTGTATAGAATTGGACTTTGGTAGGAAGAAGGAGAAAAGCAAGACCAGACAATGTTATGGCACAGAGAGTATCATGACAAAGGATAAGCAGGTCTACAGGAATGTGGGCATGCATGCAAGTTCAAGAGAATCTGATCATATAACTCAGAGATAGGTTGCTGATGGTTACTCTCCCGAAGCAATCCGACTTACTTGAATGGTTAAGACTGTGGGATCACATCACCATAAGTAATCAATATTGTATGGAATTTGGTAGAATTCTCAATCTCTATCCAAGTCTTTGCTTCACAACATTCTCAGAAATAGCAGCTATCCTGTACAGCTGAGCAAAAAGAGTTTGTGAGCAGATAGGAGGCTTATCTGAGGTTCTGCACCTTATTAGTTTTAGTGGTAAAATCATGGATTCTAGAACTAAAATATTTTCATTATAAATCTTCCCTCTGATAGATGTTACAATGCTTTGAATCACTACTCAATAACCCAGTGTGTGTGAGGGATTAGCATTCTGTGATGAAGAACATTCAGGGAAGATCACAGGGATACCAGTCCATGAGCTGGCACTGAGGATAAACAGGCCATTATGGACAGACATGATAAAGGACAAAGTTCATAGAAGTAATTTGTCTTTTTGTACTGTAAGAACTATTTTCACTGGGAAGATCAAAGTTAAAATACATTAACAACAATTCAAAAGAGAGAATGAACATGTCAGAAAATAGTATGGAGACATATATGGCTAGAGTTGGAATGTACCTTGATAAGTGCTTAGAGAAATTAAGGTAGAAGAAGTAGGTGGCTTTCTTTGGTAACTTCTTGTGCCTCCTGTCTTCTGGTTGCTACTGCTGTTTGCTACAGGGGGACATAGGGAAACACTGGTAGAATGGATAAGCCATGACTTAACTATGTCATTTGGACAAGTAGTATACATGTCCGTAAAAATTAACAAGATTTATTTTTCTTGTGCACTTAAGTCCAGATGCAATAGGGTGAATGTACATGTAAAGTTTGCCAACCACTGAAGGTCAAATAAAAAAATAAAAATGAACTACTGAACAACCCATGTAACTCAGGAGCACAGCAAGAAAAGATCCAAGGGAGTTTAGGAAAGTGTATGTAAAGGAATATAATGATTTATCAAACATGTTATGACCCAAAATAGTTAATGGGAATAATAACACATTTTCATATAATGCCTCCTCTGAGCTCAAGACTTGGTGCCAGATGAAGTGCTTCCATTGTTCCCTTATCTCTTTTCTGTCCTCCTCTCTCTAACTTACAAAATAAAAGCATTTATGAACAAGGAAAAAAACAGTGGGGAAAATGTCCACTCACACAGCCAGATAGGCACAGTTGCTGCTAACCATGCACATTTCACAGCTTGGTGCTTGGCTCTGCAGCTGCCAAGTATTATCTCAAGAGTAACTATAAACACTGCTGGCCCGAGTAGTGTAAGGGATCCAGAAGGCTGACAGAGCCCATGAACTGATTGCCAGCAAGGGATGGGGACGTGCCAAATTGTGATTGAATTACCCCCGCGTGACACTTCCTACTGTAATCACACCCTCCTTTTGCAGAGGCCAGGCTGAGACTAGAAAAGCAACTACTGTGATTCAATGTCATTAGAGATGGATGGATTCGGTGCCGACCCCAGCTCAGCAGTTGTTGTGAGAGCTGGGTCAGGGATATGTGTGCTCCAAGAGGGACTTGCCTGAAAGGGCTGTCTCAGTGAACAGATGGAAGAAAGACAAATGTTTTTACAGAAATGTGCCCTGTGCTAAATAATGAGTTGATTTTAATGAGCTATAGCAGGAATAAAATGCTTTTAAAAATAAGGGTTTTGGAAAGTCTCACTGGACAGAGCACATATAAAGCAATACAGGGAGGGGATGGCTTGGATTTTTTTTTTTTAACTTGACCGATATATGAATGGAAGATCTTATGTTCAAGATGTTTCCATGTAATCATCTTTCAAGTACTTTTAGTATATGTAGTCTCAAAACTTCATTCCCTTTTCCTCTAATTTCCTCCTTCAACTTAATTCAGCTGTAGTTTTCTAATACCGGGTCTGACGTCATTAAACCAGGGCACTCCCTGAGCTATCAAGTGTGTACCCAGCAGGGTGAATCACAGTAGTACACAAGTACTAACATCGAATTATATTAAACTTGAACATCAACCGTGAATTAACTCTTGCTTTCAAAAGGTAGGTTGGTTATGTCAGGAAGTGAAAGTACAAAAAGCAAAGAAATAGAATCTTTGAATTATAGAAGAAGTTGCTCTTGGATTGGTCTTGTTTCTTAGCAAAATGCTGTGTTTCTCATTTTAAAACTTTTTTTCACCTTTATTTCCTTGTTACTTTCTGTTGTTTCTTTTTGTAATGCTATTGTAGATATATACAAACAACTAGCAGCATTTTGCTAGGAAGACAGACAATCAGCTTGTGCTAGGAAAAATGTGTCTGCAGAATGAATAGTTGCATATTTAATTGAAAGACATCTTAATAATTACACTAACAATGACAGAAAATAAACTACAAACAAGGACATTTGAAAAAAAGAGGCAAATATTCAAACAGTGAACGTGAGAAATGGCCAATGGGAGGTCAAAAGGCAGCAGCATAGTCTAAAGGTAAAAAAAATCTAGCCTGGACCCAAATGTATGGTAGTTACAGTAGATAATTAGTCACACACGAACAGGACAGGAGACCCTCCACCCCCAACTAGGAATGTCAGGTGAGGGTTAGTAGGTTGTTAACTATCTCTCTAAACAAATAATTGGTAGTAGCTGACTCCAGGGAAAGGCAGCCTCCCAATACATATGAAACACCTGAAACTAATGATCAGTAGCTTCCTGATAAGATCCCAGGAGTTGGGCAAGTGGTCTCACACATGCACATTAAGAGGCAAAGTGGTGGAGTTTAACTGGTACCTGACCTAGGGACATTTGGCTGGTAAAGGAAGAATTTCTCAAGTGAGTATGCATACAACTCCAGTAAACAGACTGCGCATGCTCCCCTCCCAAGTGCTGGCAGGCCACTGTGCATGAGGACAGCCCGCCCCAAGGGTAGAAACAGGAGGGAAGGAACACCAGAGACCCCAGAAGTATACTAACGTATAAAACCCCAGTCAAAACGTCAAACCACACACTTAAGTTGCCCATTTGGCCCTCTTTCAAGTGTACTTTACTTGCTTTTTATTCCCACTTTAAAGCTTTTTAATCAACTTGCACTTTGGCTCTAAAACTTGCCTTAGTCTCTTCTGCCTTATGGCCCTCAGTCGAATTCTTTCTTCTGAGGAAGCAAGAATTCAGGTTGCTGCAGACCCATATGGACTTGTTGCTAGTAACAATTATGGGGCATACATTTGGAGGTTTTCTGTTTACTCATTTATTTATGTTCATTAGGTAAAATATTTATGATGTTTGTGTGAAACTTAACCAAATTCCAAGTTAAATGACCTTTTATTCTATTGTCGTTTTATGAGAGATTTGAATTTGTAACCTCTCCTTCATTGGTCCCAGTAAGAATTCTGATAAACCTGGTGGGATAAATCCATATTTTTCAGAGTATGGTTTACAGACTAGCTTGCCCATCACAGGGCAAGTACAGAAATTTGGAGTATGTGGTTAGAAACATTTAGGGCAATTTGGGTAATTTTATGTCTGTTGAATGAGATGACAAATAATTTGGGCTTATGTTTAGTGTGTCTAATTTTTTAGAACTTCATTTTTATAATATTTACAAAATTATCAATCCATGAAGAATAGGGAACTGTTAAAATATTCTTTACCATAGTCCCTTGCATAATACTAACTTAATAAGGCTTCATTCTCTGTGCATTCCACAATTATTTGTGCATGTATGCATGCTTCAAAGGCCAGTGTTTACAGAAGAGAACCAAAATGAAATTTCTCATGTCATCCCTTAGGAGAGGCTTTAAAGGACACAATATCTATTTCTTAAATCTGACTGCTAAGAAAACTCAACTGTTTTTGGGGAAAATATTAAACAAGAGGGTCTAAGAGGGTGGTCAATACTTAATGATACATACAACTACCTATGTGGAAACCTTCATCTTATGACTTGTATGCACCAGGGAAGAACACTTTATGTCATGGAGCAGAGTGGAGCTTCCTTTTATACCATTAGCCAGGCATGGTGGCGCATGCCTGTAATCCCAGCAACTCCGGAGGCTGAGGCAGGAAAATTGCTTGAAGCCAGGAGGTGGAGGCTGCGGTGAGCTGAGATAGCACCATTGCACGTCAGCCTGGGCAACAACAGCAAAACTCAGTCTCAAAAAAAAAAAAAAACAAAAAAAAAAAACGGAGATATTGTCAATACACAATGGATACTCTTCTTTTCTGATAAAAATTGGCTTCTGTTTAGTAATTCCATAATAATCTTTTAATACTGTCACTTTCTTCCCTCTTCAATTTTTTTCTTTGTCTTTTCTATACTTTCCTTGTCATTTCCTTCCTTTTCTGTATTTGTGTTGAGTTGTTAGGAGTTGAAGAATTAAGGACTTACATTTCTGTTATGTACTGGAAATAGATTTGGACTAGACTGCTACTTGCTAAAGAAATCATAGGTGATACATAGTTTTACATTTGTAGGTTTACAACTATCGATTAATATGTTTTAATATTTTCCAATTCACTTAAAGCCAAACCTAACTCTTATGTGGAAACAGTGTCAGTCCTTTAGAAATCCTCTGGAGGAGTATCTGTATATGCCTATGATAACGTTATGAAAAGAAATTTATTATAAAGTAACAAAATAAGGTGAGAAAATTAGTTTTTAAAATAAGAACCACTTAATTTCAAGTTAATTAAAGAAAGGGGATACAGGAACTTTACCTATTTTGGCATATAGATTTGTAAATGTGAGGTCTTGGTTATTCTGTGTTGTCCAGACTGAGTATGTTGACCTTTGCAGGCATACTTTTAACTTCTGGTCAAACAAGTTTTTCTGTTAATGTTCAAAGTATCTCCAGTAGTTGTTCTTAGGCCAGGGTAATTATCAGAATCACCTGGGGAGTTACCAAATAAAAATCTCTGGAGGTGAGAGCTGGGAATTCTTAAACTCCATAATCCCTGAAAACCTACACAGGTTATTTTGATAAATAGTCAAGTTTGGAAGCATTTGTCTGGAGGCAAAAGTCCCCAAAGAGATAAAAACGAATTTAACATTTTTATCAGCATCCTAGTACAAAGAAAGAAGTTCCATTCTTACTGGAAGTTCTATAGTATCTTCTTAAAACATTCAGTAGGTATTCTGAATGTGGGCCCTTCAGTTATAATCTCCTTAAGGATGAGGACACAATTTCCTTCTATTGTATTCTTCACATGGTTATTACATTGCACTGAGATGAGACATTCATTTAACTCTGCTGAGCAATTTGACATTCCCAAGAGAAAACGTGGTTAAAAAAGAAATAGAACATTCACTAACTCATATACTTTAACTTGGAAGACATCCACCTCCAGAGAAAAATGATCAAACGCACACAAGTACTATTTCCAAGTGCCTATATACAACTGTCATTACTTAAAAGGCAGACTCACTGCTGGTGAATTCCACATGGACAATCATAGCTAATTGAGGCAGTTATTTTAAGAATATTTCATAATTTCTAAAGCAGCCATAATTTTATTTAATGTTTTGTTGGACAAATATAGCTTTACAGGCTCTATTGTTCCAATTAAAATAGTATTAGACTAAACAACTAAAACGTTTTCATTATAAATTTTTATCATAAATGCTTATAATGACAGTGATTACTGTGCTTAATATTCTTATATAGAGTAATTAACAATAGTGTTCCATCATTTAAGAAAACCTTATTTCAACATATTAGGCCCAACTCAAGTGCATTGATAAAGATGAAATAAATTGTGTTGCCATTAAAAACACTGAAAAATGCCAGATAGTCATTTAGTTGTATTTTACAAGTTTCTTCTTTTTATCTTTCTAGAATTACACCATTATAAAGTCACTTTGATCTGCTGTTCCTGTTTCTAACTTATCGGATTAATCAATTCTCAAAGATTTGTAGAATGATAAATCAGATCACACCCTGCTCCAAACCAGTCATTGGGCTATTTTAGCATTTATGCATCTGAATGTTAACCCCATTACTTAGTTTAAGTGACACATCCATATTCCCTATGAACAGCTTATTTAAAATACCTGACTGATTATACCAAAGATTTCCCAACTCAAATTCTGCCTTGAGTGTAGTAGTCTCCTGTTTTCTTACTGTGCATTTTAGGTGTCTGTTCCAGGCAATACATTATCCTACCTAATCTCTGTGTTTAGATTTTTTTCTCATGCCTTGAAATTACCTGCCTCATGACTCATCATCTTAACTGAGTAATCAACTTCCTCGGTGTAATGTAGTCTTTGGACAAGAGTTCAAGGGCTGTGACATCCAATTAATATATGCATTGTTTTAGTATTTTTTTATGAGACGAATATAGACATATATTAAAATGTTACAGATGAGTTTATAATGAAAACCAGGAATTCCCTTTTTCAGTTCTCACTGCTGTCCTGCTCCTCAGAGCAACGGTTTCAAAATATTTTATTATTTCATTTTTCTTATAGTTACCTTCATATCTCCCAAATATACTTTTATTACTATGTCTTTATGAAATTTAGAAATATTTACTGATTTTTATCTTTTAAAGGTGAGGATTCAGCTTACTTATCTAACCTATCCTTTTCCCTAACACTTTTCTTATTTATTATAATTATTTTATTATAATAAAATATTATAATACTTTACCTTATAGCTCTTTTACTGGTATTTTTCTAGGTTTAAGGAATTATTGAAAACTTTATTTCCTGTTCCATTGTAAATGACTATCCTTAATTTATAAAATGGAGATATTAGCATCCTTATCTTTTTTGGCATTTTTCCTTCCTGTCTTCTTTTTTCTACCTTCCATTCAAGTTACACTGCATTATATATTGTTAGGGTGATAACATTTTATTCAGTTCTATAATCCAAGTATAATTATATGTGCTTTATGTATAGAATCACTTTAAAAGTTGAAAATCAATAAACTAGCTAAACTTTTCCATTTATTTTTATTTATTTACATTATCTTGACCATGTAAATTTAGTTCACTGTATGGTAAAGTAGTGAGCTATGATTATATTTCTTTTTTAGGAGTTTTAATTTGTCAATTTTGGTATCACACAAGGGAGAATATTTCTACAATTATGCTCAAATGTAATGACTTATACAATTGTTCAAAGTCATATTTAATTTGATTCATATTTGATTATGGATTTTTGTTTAATTTTTGACATCTTCCTAGAGTATCTATTGCCTTTGTGTTTTTCTCATTAGGATAAAAGACACATATCCTTTCTATTCCATCCCTAATATGATTCAAGTTTTTACTCATTTTATTTATTTCTTGAAAGGCATAAGGTACTTATTTTTTGCAGACATGCTTCTTTGTAACCACGACCTTCCATTTTACTGTAGACTATTGTTTTTATGCCTATATTGAAAAAATTAGGGTCATTTTAAATATTTCAGGGTTCTATGGTGGTTCTGTGGTAGAACTGCACTTCTCCAATTTGAAATTGTGCATGACAATATGACTTTCTTTGACTAATAATATACGAGCAGAGGTCTTACAAGCCAGTTGGAAAGGTGCCATAATCTTTCCCCCTGCCACATAGGTATGGGTGGAGACTTTAAATTCTAGATCCCAGAGTGAGAAGACATAAACCAGGGTTCTAATCAATTATTTAAGAGAGATTCATGTATTGAGTACATATAGTAGTCATCCCTTATCTGTAGGAGATGCATTTGAAGACCCCTACTGGATTCCTGAAACTAGGGAAAATACCAAAGCCTGTACATACTAATCACATTTTTCTTTTCCTCCTTTACAGTTTCATTGAGATTTATCCTTATTGTAGATCTTAGCAACCTCCGCATAGGCTTTTTTTTTTTTTTTTTTTGAGAACTTTTACCTTTTCACTTAAAGGAAGCACTTTATGATTTCTCTTTGGCATATCTGAATTGTCAACATCATTACTCTTGAACACTAGGTCCATTATTAAGTAAAATAAAGGGTTACTTTAGTGCAAGCACTGCTATACCGTGACAGTTGATCTGATAACCTAGAGGGCTATTAAGTGACTAATGGTTAGTGCGTATACAGCATGGATGCACCAGACAAGGGGTGATTCACGTCCTGGGTGGAATGTCTTCAGATTTCATCACACTACTCAAAGGGGTATGCAATGTAAAAGTTACGATTTTTTAATTTCTGGTATTTTCCATTTAATATTTTTAGACCACTGTTGGCTACAAGTAACTAAAACCACAAAAAGTGAAACAGTGGATAAGGGGGGCTATTGTGCTACATACCAAAAGTTATTTATATGGAGGAGAGATTTGAGAGCTAGGACAGATTTGAATGGTAAATTTCTTGATGACATGATTTTAGGTACTAGTTAAGGTGGAAGAAAGAGAAAGTAAACACATATGTATGTAATATGCCAGTGGGCAACATGACACAGAAGAATAAAATAGGGTAAGTGGTCAGAATGACAGCGAGGCATGGTTCTTTCACAGCACAGTTAGAGAAGGCATTCTAAGATGGTAACATCTGAGCAGAGATAAGGATATGAGGGAGAAGGTTATTTAACATTTGTAAAAGAGTTTTAAGACAAAGGGAACTCCAGTTGCAATGGCTCTCGTCAGGAGCATGCTTGACTTGGAGCAGCAGGGAGGTCAGTGTGGCTAGATCAGGAAAGCATTGCTGGGCTAGTCCGAGTCACCCAGTAGAAGAGCAGCCAAAGGCAGATTGTGAAGAGATTTATGGGCCATGATAAGGTTTTGGCTTTTATTCTGTAAGAGCTGGGAAGCTACGGTAGATTTTTAAATAGAAACTGGCATAATCTGATTCGCACTTTCAAAGATTCACTCCTCCTACTGTTTGAACAATAGACCAGAGGCAAGGGAAGCATGAAAATCTAAATTCAACGTTAAGTTTCCCCAGGACTTTACAGCCTTACTAAAATATACTCGAGTATTCTTTTTGGCTGACACATTTGGCATATATTTTCATTCTTTTATTGGGCAGATTTTTTTGTGATGCATGAGTTTTTAGACTATTCTCACTTTTCTGCTCCGAAATGTCACAGTGATGTGTTTTGGATCATGAGACATTTGTGTTTAAAATTTGTCTTGCTCAGCAGCTTGTGGATATTTTTAAAGGCTTTTGTCTCCAGCTCTGGAAATTATTTTCTATTATTTCTTTAAAAATATGTTTTTCTCTCATGTTCCTCTATTCTTCTAAGAATTTTATTATATGTAACTTTCTATTTAACTTTGTCTTTTGTATTTAAAAATTTCTTATTATAGAGTTTAGAAAAGTTGTTTGTTTTCTCTGACTCTGTTAAAGCAGGAAGACCAAAGGTAGAATAAAAAGGCCATATGTTTCAAGAAATAGCTGGAGTATCTTTAATGTTTTTGCGTAAAATTGAATAATATTTTAATGTGTTTGTTGTATATGATTTTCATAAACCTCCACCAGTTCACTCCTTTCTGATTCAGAATTTATAATCTTCTTTCTCCTACATTTTAAATTATTTCACTAGGATCTCAGAAAATCAAAAATAACTTTGTTCTATATAAACCTAACTCATTTCAATGATGTCACTATATTTAAGGGAGAAGAAAATGGGGGTTTGTTCAGTAATTTTAGACTACTTGGTTAATATTACAAGTTTTTTTTTTTTTTTTCCACAATGCCACCCCTGAATTTTGCCTCCATATTTCTCAAGGTTGAATCTATCAGTTTGTGTAGTATAATCATTTCTTCCAAAGGCTCTTTTCAGATGCCACCTGAAAATCATTTGATGGAAATGACAAACTGCAGAATTTTAGAAGAAGAGAGTTCTCTCTGGGATTTTGAACAATGGCTTGACTTTGTGGCTTTAAATATGATCTACAGAGATAATAATTTACCTACTGCATAAAAAAATAGGAGTAACTGAAACATTAAGTTGATACATTTTGAATAGTGTATAGGATTTTAAAGAGAGAGTAGACACAGAGACAATGTAAATTTAGGATACCTTTTTAAAAAAGTAAATTATACAGGTAGATACATATTGCTATATGCATACAACAGAGATATAGTTAGGTCATCTATGATGATTATAATCTTTGGATATGCACCGTTCTATAAACTATTGCCTTTGAATCTGTGGAGACTTGATTCTGGAGAAAATAGAGATGAATTTGCAAAGTACTTGCTGCTTGTAAGAGAACCCATGTCATAAGTTTGTAAACTATCAGTATAGCACTCATCTGCTACAGAGAACTGGGTGAATGACATGAGAATTTAGTGTTATGACCTGAAGAATAATATCAGCAACAGGTGCTATAGACTTTTGGAACATAAAAGTAAGACCAGCTTTGTCAGCACTTATGAAAGCAAGGCAGTGTTCAATCTCTAAATACCCAATTGAGGTTTAGTTCAAGCATAAGAATATTTAAAGAATGACATTAACTCTTAGTACAAGAGGCCCTCTTTGATTCTATAGAAGTTCTATTAAATGTTTCCCTTTTTCCCAAGCAAAAACTTTGTAAAATAATACTATAGGTTGAACATCCCTAAACTGAAAATCCAAAATTCAAAATGCTGCAAAATTTAAACTTTTTGTGTGGCAACTTGATGTCGCAAGTGAAAAATTCTACAACTAAGTACAGGATGCAAACTTCATTTCATACACATTATTAAAAGGTATATATGAAATATAAATTAATTTTGTATTGAGACTTGGGTCCCATCCCCTAGATATTTTATTAAGTACATGCAAATGTTCTAAAATCTGAAATCTGAACTCTTAAACACTTCTGGTCACAAGCATTTCAGATAAGGAATGCTCAACCTGTAGTAGACATTTGTATATTCTAAAAAATAACTTTACCTGCTTGCGTAAAAGTGCCTTAGTAATGATACTAATATATTTTAAGAAATAATTTAAGAGATTTTTCAAGTGATGATAATATAAATGGATACAACTCTGGATGTCTTTTTTAATTCCCATAAAATTACAAAATTTAGACTTTCAATAAGTACATAATTTAAGATATTGATCCATTCTCTACTCCACTCCTCACACTAGCTATTTCCCAGTGCTAAACAGAGGATTTTCAAGGGATTGACATTTTGTTTCACAGAGAGCCACTTAGAGTACTCCACATTGGTGCTCCTTTATTTATTCCTTGTTTCATAACATCATCATCACAACATAACATACGTGTATGTACATGTCCGTGTTGTTTCACATTCTCAGGTTATCTCTGCCGAAATTGAAACTAGGATAATGGTCACACGCTGCCTTTCGGAATCTTGACAGCAAACTAAGGAAGTGAGCTATCTGGGTGGTGTGATCTCTGTTCACTGCAAATTCTGCCTCTTGGACTCAGGTGATCCCACATCAGCCCCCCAGTAGCTGGGACTACACGTGCACCACCACACCCGGCTAAGTTTTTGAATTTTTTTGTAGAGATGGGGTTTTGCTGTGTTGTCCAGGCTGGTCTCAAACTCCTGAGCTCAAGAGATCTGCCCACCTTGGCCTCCCAAAGTTCTGGGATTACAGAAATGAGCCACCTCACCCTGCTATTTGATATCAACAGTGCTATATAGATAAATTTTGGTTAACAGTTTTCCTTAGATCCTATTCCTATTTTTAATGTTTATTTGTCATAAATTTTAGGCTTTTTTTGGTAAATATTGTATATCTAGATTTAAAAAAACTCAATTTACGTTTCTATCTTCTAATTGCCATGATTATTCCATTCACAGTTCCTGGGATTACCGATATGTTTGGACTTAATTTTATATTTTGTGGGTTTTTTACTTACCATGATTTTTCTTACTGTTTTTTCCTCCTATTAATCTCTACTGTTTCTTTACTCTCTTCATTTTCTCCATGCATTTGATTTCTGTTTCTTATTGGTTTTCTTTAACTTGTTAGCATTTGAAAATAGTATAACATCATAGCTGGAGTAAAGTCAATATCTCTATTCTCTTTTTTGAGCAATTTAAAAACCTCATAATTCTTTAGGTATGAATTGTTTCACCGCTATGTTTTAAGCAGTTTCTTTTAATTAAGTACATACTTATTGAGTGATTACTGTGTGTCTGGCACCGTTTTGAATGTTGGTAACACATCTGTGAAAGTTAACAGGAAAATTTACATACTTGTAGATGCTAAATTCTAGTAGGATGAGGCTTTTTATTGTTTTAGTTCTACTTTGTTTTAATGTCCCAAGTAATCATTAATCTCAGGATTCATTTACATTTACCAGCCTATTGCCAATTTCTTTGCTCAGCAAGAGTCTTACCTGACACTTCTTTCTTATGACTTTAATTACCTTCCTGCAGATTTAGACTATCACCGTTCTTTAAGTGAGAGCCTAGGAGTAATCTATTCTCTCCGATTTGATTTTAAAATGTTTTGTTTTCCTGGCCTTCTTATATGAAAGTTGGGCTGAGTTTAGACTTTTAGGTAGAGAAATTTGCATAGTCTTCTGGCATTTCCTGTAGTGATGAGAAGCCTACTCTCATTTGTCATTCTTGGCAGATAATATTCATTTTCTCTCTGGTAAATTTTGAATTTTCTTGTTTCATTTTCTACAACTTTGCTTTTTTTTCCCCTAGATAGTATATTAGTGTTTAGTAATCTCATTTGTGTTCCTTTTTACTCAAATCTTTCTTCATTTATGAAAAATTCTCAGCTAAGTTTCTGTATGTTGTCTCTCTCTGATGATTTCTATTAACTCTTCATACTGAATTTTAGATTTCTCCTTTTATCATTAATATCTATTGATTTATTTTATATTTTCATCTTTATGTCTTTCATTGTTACATTTTGTGAGGTTTTTTCTCCTGTGTCACTCAATTCACATATCCTCTCTTCAAATATGTCTAGTTCACTCTTCAACATGAGTTTTTAAAATTTATTTTTTATTTTAATGCTTTTTAAAATTTCCTAAATTAGTACTTGGTTCTGTTTTAAGTCTGATGTTTTCTTTTTTCAAAATACTTTGCTGGTGTCTTATGTTCTTATTTCTTTTTTATTTTTTTTCCATCTCTTTTTACTTATGGTGCCCTTCATTCAAATTTTTGTATCATCCCCAATTCTCCAGTTTGTTGTGTGTACTGATTTCTTGATATTTTTAACTCACGTGGTTATAATTTCTTGACTGTTACTTAAATATAAATTCCTGTGTTTTCAAGCCCAGGGTGATACTAGTGCTCCCTAAAAAGATGGTTTTGAGTTTGATTCTTTTCCAGATCAACTTTTAATTAATATCTCACCAAAATATTCCTACCTGACATGGGCAGTACTCCAAACCCTGGTGGCTTAAAATAAGAGCAACCATTTATGTATTTTACAATTCTTTGGGTTGGCAGTTTGAGCAGGGCTTAGTTGTGTTATTTTTCTGTTTGTCTCAACTGGGCTGACTTCTGTGTCTATGGTCAGAACCCAGGTCAACTGGAGGCTGCTTGTTCCACAGGGTAGTTCAGCTGAGATGGATGAGCCCTGCTGTACTTGGTCTCATCCTTGCTGGCTCGCCCTGGCTTCTTCACAGAGTAATCACCCCATGAGGAGAGATGCCAATTCCCAGTGAGCAAGCGCTCTTTAAGTCCCTGAATGCATGTTTACTACTGTCCTCTTATGTAAAGCAAATTATGTGGCCAAGCCTAAATTCAAGAGATGAAGAAATACACTCTGCCTCTTTATAGGTACAGCTGCAAAATAGTGTGGCCAGTTTTTCCCTGTACCAAGATTGTGTGTATTTGTCCTGCAAAGAGCAAAGGCTTGGAGTTCTGATTTCTCTGAGGTCATTGCTTTTCCTCCTATTGTTTTAGATTCATGCCTAGCTGTTTCACAGAGTTTTAATCTCTGCTTTAATTGTGACTTCACTGACAACTTCTGCTATGGACTGAATTGTGTATCCTTAAAATTCAATTGTTGAAGCGCTAAACCCCAGTGTGGTGGCGTTGGAGATGGGACCTTTGAGAGCTATAAGATTTAGATGGATGAGGTCATGAGAGTGGGACTCTTATAATGGGATTCATATCCTTATAAGAAGAGACACCAGAGAACTTGCCAATTGAGCACACAGTGGGACGGTGGCCAGCTACAAGCAGAAAGAGGGCCCTCACCAGACTCCAACCACATTGGCACCCTGAGTTTTGACTTCCAGCCTTCAGAATTTCTGTTGTTGAAGCTTCGGTTCGTGGAATTTTGTCATGGCAGACCAAGCTGACTAACACAACTTTCTATTCTGCAGCACCTTGAGTGCCTTATTTTCTTTTTCTATTTTGGCTTTGATTCTTCTTACTCTTATTATTTGACTCTACCAGTGAGCAATGCAGACCCAGTAACTGTTCATATCTCTGATTTTGAGTTTCCTCTTCATTTCTAGCACCTGGAGATTCTTTTTTTTAATTCTAAAATTTGATTAACAATATATTTCAAAAATATGTTATATTTTGACCAGGCACTATGAGTCATGCCTGGGTGCCTTTGGGAGGTCAAGGTGGGTGGATTACCTGAGTCCAGGAGTTCAAGACCAGCCTGGGCAACATGGCAAAACACTGTCTCTACAAAAAAATACAAAAGTTAGCCAGGTGTGGTAGTGTGTGCCTATAGTCTCAGGAGGCAGAGGTTGCAGTGAGCCAAGATCATGCCACTGCACTCTAGCCTGAGTGACAGAGCTAGACCCTGTCTCAAAAAATATTTTTTTAATGTTATATTTTGCTAAGCTTTTTTGTGTGTTTCAAATGTCTTCCAGCAACATGTGCATCTAATATATAAACTGAAAATCTAGTCTAGTCATATTGAGATTCAGGGATAGCAGATTCTTAAGTTTCTAAATAGATAGGTGACACAGTCACAGAAAGTACAGGTGGCAGAAAATGTAATTAAGCAGGTGGACAATCATTTTGGAGAATATCAACAAGGCTTCTGGGAGTCTGTAGTGCTGTGTTGTCCAATATGATAGTTACTAGATATATGTGGCTATTTAACATTAAATTAGTTAAAATGTAATTTAAATTCAGTTGCTTAAGTTTACTAGCCACTTTTCAAGTACTCAACAGCCATATGTGGCTACTGGCTGCAATATTGTAGAGCTCAAGAGAACATTTTCATCATCTGAGAGAGTTCCATTGAGCAGTGCTGCTCTAGTGCATCTGCTGAGTATCAGACTAGATACAGGCAGAACTGGGACAATATATCCACTTCATCTGTGGAAGGAGATAAGTTTCAAGCCCTGTGAGATAGACAGTGGATTATTGATATTCTTACTGTATCTTGATAAATATTGACCCAGAAGAGGGGGAGCGAGAGCCTGGCTGAGAGTGACTACCTGTAGTTTCAATTATACAGAGTTAGGGCAAAGCAGAGACAGAGTTAAAAATAAAACAATAGCAGACAGAGGCTTATCAGCTTCCCCACTTTTTGTTTGTGAGGTTTTTTTTTTTTTTTCAGATAATAAAAGTAATATATGAGCACTGAGGAATATTTGAAAAGCATAATAACTTTCTTGTCGTCTTATGCAGAGTATACTGAACACACTTTATTTCTTCCCTAATGACTCTGAGTCATCATCATTGAATTACAGAATGCTGCATGTAGAAAAGAATGAAGGGCAATGTTCTCCCAGACTACTGAGATATACAGAGAGACTTAATGCGTACATTCCCCCCCCGGATTAGACAACTCTACATTGTAGCTCTTTTTAATCTTGCCATTCTGTTACCTCATACTTTATTATTATCTATAACTCCCTACTTGTCTGGGAGCTGTCTGCTTCTAGTAGTCTCTACTACTTCTACTGTCTTATCTTCTGTAAACATAATATACAGTAAAGCATGCTAGAAATAACTAGATAATTATACTTCTCAAATAAAATTTTAAGTTTACCATCTAAATGCCTCTGGCCTACTCTGCTACTGAGTAGGATGTATGAATATTATGTCAAATAGTTCCCCACTCCTCAAATCCTGCCTTCTCCTTGGAAATCATCAGAGAGACATAATGCACACTGCTTGGAACATTGAGGAAGGAAGTACAGAGTTTGACTTATGGCTCAGCTGTATGATGTGGGCCCTGAGCAAAAATCTCCTAGCTCTGTAAAAATCAGCTTTCTCCTCTGTTAATCATCATGTGCATTAGCATTAATGTTAACACTCATAAAGTACTTAGCAGTGTCAAGTGATGTTCTAAGTGCCTTTTATGTATTTGCTCACTGTAATCTTCATGATACCCCATAAATTAGGAGCTATTATTTATCTGCAATTTACACATGAAGAAAATGAGATATGTACAAATTCAATACCAACTCTCAGACCTATGTTTCCAAGTTGCAAGTGTTATATTTCTTTGAGAAGCATTTAACTTTCTTTTGGATTTATGATTTTATTCTGAATGATTGAAGCTTTTGGAGGTGGGTTTCCAGATCAGAGAATATTATAAAGTTCTGTGACTATTTCAGAGAAACTGTGCAGAACAGCATCCAATAGACGATACGCTCAGTGGAAAACCATACATCTCTAATGAAGAAGGGGTGATCAGACCAGTGTAGCCTGGAGACAAGTGAAATAAATGTAATCAGTTTGGCTACAATTGTCAGGGTTTTGTGAAAACTGTGGGCTAGTTACTTAAGCTTAGGATTTGGGGAGAGTCAAGACAAGGTTTACAAGACAAGAAGAAAAATTATTGCATTAGCTTATGTGTAAAGCTCAAGGCTTAGTAGAATTTTTGCTCAATTTGGTTTCTAAAAACATTTCCAAGATTTTATTTTGAAACTAAATATTTATGTGAATATGTTATGTTAATGTGGGCTTAACAGCCTTGTTCTAGAAATAAACTTGTCTTTTTTATGATATTTCTATGGTGATTCTCCCAAATATGAGTTGATGATCAAATACAGTTCTGAGTATCTAAAGGACTTTTAAATTATTTGCCTCTTTATATGAAGCCAGGGACTTCATACCAAGAAGAAATCATACCTAGCTACTTTTGTGTCAGGTAAGAAAGGGATTTTGTGATGAGATATTATCCCACGAGCATATATTAGCACTGGAAGCTATCTTTATCTCGAAAATGGCTCTCAGTAAAAGATGGACAAATGGAATTTCCTACTGAGCTAGGAATCTGTCGATGAGATTACTATAGTGAACTCATACTGGCTAAATTTTACATGAAAATAAATAGAAGATATTAAAATCAGGCCTGGCATGGTGGCTCATGCCTCTAATCCCAGCAGTTTGGGAGGCCGAGGTGGGTGAATCACTTGAGGTCAGGAGTTCGAAACCAGCCTAGCCAACATGGTGAAACCCTCTCTCTTCTAAAAATACAAAAATTAGCTGGGCATAGTGGTGCATGCCTGTAATCTCAGCTACTCTAGAGGCTAAGGCCAGAGAATCTCCTGAACTCAATAGGCAGAGGTTGCAGTAAGCGGAGTTTGCGCCGCTGCACTCCAGCCTGGGCAACAGAGTGAGACTCTGTCTCAAATAATAATAATGATAATAACAATAATTGATAAAAAAATTGAAAATGATTTTTAAAGAGCCACTCATGGTACTGCGATTATTGAAGGTGTTTTGTCATCTTCCTTATGGTTCTTCTACAAACATATTCTCACATCCCTCCTACCCTCAGAGTCATACTCCCCAAAATATACAGGCTAATTTTAGCATTCATTAATTTAAGAAAACTTAGAATTTTTCTTTTCTTTTTTAAAATTATAATAAATTTTAGTTAAACTGAAAGAAAAGCTATATATCAGGTATAGCAACACTTCCTCCCAAATGACTGTCATAAAATTGAATTTCTTCAGCAGAGAATCACAGAAGTATTTCGCAGTGTTCCATGATTTCTGTACTGTGAGAGGCCATGAACTCTGAAATTTGGGGATGTTCATTATCCTGTTCCAGAAGACAGAAGTATTTCCTCAGTACCTCTGACTGATCACTTGTGCTGGACTGAGCAGTAGTGCTCAGGCTAGCTAGGATGAGTTTGCTGAAATACGTTTGGAACAGGTTTCCTTATCACTCATTTTCCTTTAGAGATTTGAGAGTAGCTGCTAACACATCAACAAAGCAAACCTGTATTCACTGGAAAGTAGCAGAGCTACCAAGGCCTCTCAGTACTTTTATCTTGCTGGCAGTTCTTTGTCATGTTTTCTTCTTAAGGCATTTGCAAACTGATTAATAATAGGGAAGTTACTGCCCAACGAAGTTAACATGGCTAAAGACCTGTAGTTGACAAAATCCAGAAGAATATAGGTTACAAAGCATCCATAGGGCATAAATGCAAATTTTAATACTCATATGATATGAAAATCTTAATAAGATTATTTCAGTTCTTTAGGAAATAGTGAAGGGAAAGCAGAAAACTAAATTACCCCATAAAATAAAGCATTATAGTGGACCACAGGAACTGAAGGTTGTAGCAGCAGTGCATGAAAAATAAAACTCAGCTGGGCTCGGTGGCTCACACCTGTAATTCCAGCACTTTGGGAGGCCGAGGCGGGTGGATCACCAAAGGTCAAGAGTTCGAGACCAGCCTGACCAATATGGAGAAACCGGTCTCTGCTAAAAATAAAAAAATTAGCCTGGCCTGGTGGCATGTGACTATAGTCCCAGCTACTTGGGACGCTTGCAGAAGAAAAACTGCTTGAACCCAGGAGGCAGAGGTTGCAGCAAGCCAAGTCTGTGCCACTGCACTCCAGCATGGATGACAGAGTGAGACTTCATCAAAAATAAATAAATAAACAAATAAATAAATAAATCTCATTTAAACCCTATTTGATTACAAATTTGCATTCCATTGCCTAAACTCTGGGCTCATGTCACAGGCGCAGTTGTTAGAGTTCTCTATAAATGAAAAACACGCTGGACTCTTTGGGTCGGTATGTAAATGTTCTGCCCTGTCGTCCTCATATACATGTTCTTATACTCTGATTATCTGGGGGATGATATATCTCTGTCTTTAATTAGGAAAATATAAGCACTATCAATATGGGCATAGCTAAGGATATACTAAACTGATTTATGAAAAATGTTTAAAAACATATTAGCCCTCAGATACTACTTTTACCTCTTGTTAAATCTAATGCAAATGGTATCCTGATTACATTAATAGAGGCATGTAAGTTTATGAAAATCAGCAAAACATCTAAATATTCAATATGTTTGACCTTCACTTAGCTCCACCTCTCCATGACCATATGAATTTTGCCACTTTAGCTCCCTACTTTCTTACAGGTAGCCATCAATTTTCCTGCTTCAATTGTTACTAAGGTTTATTCTGTGTAGTTAATTCTTTGCAATCTCTTCATGCAGGCAGTGATAGATTCTTTCCTCATCATGATATGATTAACTTCTTTACATAATATTTAGCATTAAAACAAAAATTCTGTTTACTTTATTTTGAGACGCTATTATAATGCAAAGGAGGTGTGTTAAAGAAAGTGAGAAGTTTCTTTCTCAAGTTCCAAGAGCATGAGTTTCTGGGCATAAAATTTAAGAGAAGAAAACAAATTGAGAGTGGTTTCTTTCTCTGTTAGAATTATATGCATCTCTACAATTCATTGGTTGTGAACATCTTATAAAACAAAGTTCTGTAAGTCAACAGATACATCTGATTTCATAATGCCTAGATTCTAAACACAATTTATGAAACTCAAAACATGACGTTAGCTAAAGAGAGTTGAGAAGAAGAAAAGGTAAATATGAACTCTGACAATAAATTATGGGAAAGGCTCCTTCAAAGAAAGGGGTCAGCAACATAGCCTTATGGCTAAACACCATGAAGTAAGGCTAAAGTAAGCCTTAGTGCTGATTTAATGTTCATAGAAATATGCTAGGAAAGTATAGGTAATATTATCTTTACACATCCGTGCTAACCACCTATTTTTAACACTCAGGTCTAGCATAGAAAAAAAAAAAATGAGAGTAAATCTTTGGCTCAGAATTCAGCCAAAAATGAATTCTTTTTTTTTTTTTTTTATTAAGATCCACTCAACTATTTTTGCAATCTTTGAATATGAGAAGAAAGAGATTTATCAGATCCACAGCATAAAACTCATATAACTAAAAAATAGCTTTCTATTCATGTTTCAGGACTGGCAGACAGGTAAAGAATATGAGCTTGGCCTTGTTTAAAGAAACTTTGTATTAAGTAAACAAGGTTTGGGCCGGGCGTGGTGACTCATGCGTGTAATCCCAGCACTTTGGGAGGCCGAGGCAGGCAGATCAAGAGGTCAAGGAGATCGAGACCATCCTGGCTAACATGGTGAAAACCCATCTCTACTAAAAATACAAAAAATTAGCCGGACATGGTGGTGTGCACCTGTAGTCCTAGCTACTTGGGAGGCTGAGGCAGGAGAATGGCCTGAACCCGAGAGGCAGAGCTTGCACTGAGCTGAGATTTTGCCACTGTACTCCAGCCTGGGCAACAGAGCAAGACTCCATCTCAAAAAAAAAAAGAAGGTATGAATGATATGGTTTGGCTGTGTCCCCACCCAAATCTCATCTTGAATTGTAGTTCCCATGATCCCCACCTGTCATGATAGGGAACAGGTAGGAGGCAATTGAATCATAGGGTCAGTTACTCCCATGTTGCTGTTTTCATGATAGTGAGTCTCACGAGAGCTGATGGTTTTATAAAGGGAGTTCTCCTGCACATGCTGTCTTGCCTGCCACCATGTAATGTGCCTTTGCTCCTCCTTTGCCTCCACCATGATTGTGACGCCTCCCTAGCCGTGTAGAACTGAGTCCGTTAAACCTCTTTCTCTTCATAAATTACCCAGTCTCAGGTATGTCTTTATTAGCAGAATGGGAACAGGCTAATACAATGACACTTTCTAAATGTTTTTTGAAATAAAATCATAGAATCCAAGCATATGATTGATAATAAAATACAAGATAATTAATGTTTAATTTCCATTGAGTTTAAAAAGACATATTTGGGATATCTGCAAGTATCAAGGCACCGGGAGAGATAGCTATGAAAAGTGAAAATTTATACAATACTTGCACTAGGCCTTATATAGAGGGAAATATATATATATACATGCACATATATACATATATACACATATATACATATATATACATATACACACACACACACACACATATATATATATATAGAGAGAGAGAGAGAGAGAGAGAGATCTCATCCCAGTGCCTTGGGATGTCTGTGCTTTTCAGAAATCTTTGTGTCTTGCAAAATTATGTGCTAAAAATCACAAGGTGTATGGGAACAATAAAGCTTAGGGACCAATTTCCCCCAAACAAATGCAACTTTGTCACCAAAGCAATAATAAAACAATTATTGACTTGTCATAAAACAACTTAGTTCAGGGATGCCACTTCAGCGACATCAACTAGGTGCAAAAACAATAAAATAGAAATGCTGGCTTGACGGCCACTGAAATAATGCAAACACAAGTGAAGGTATGTGCTCCTTGGTAGAAATACAACCTGCTGAGAGAGGCCTAAGTCCCAGGAGTATTGCTCTAGCACCAGAGTCCCGGGCTAGAGTTTGCTTTAAATTTTCTTAAAATATGGGTAAAAATGTTCTTACCTGTTCAATAGCCAAGCTGAAAGCTTTTTTCTTTTCTAACACAGTTATAATTCTACTTCTGCTACACCAGTCTCTCTTGCTTGGGTGAAATTGCTTATGAAACAACTCAGTTTCCTGTTACACCAATATCATCTCCCCTACTTGCCAATCATGTATGAGCTCATTTGTGCTAGGGAAATATGTGTTATAGCACAACAGACTATAGGTATCTTAGGAGCTGTCTCTAATTTTTATGACAGTCATGAATTGCTTAAAGATGAGGATATATTCTGAGAAATGCATCACTGGGAAATTTCATCATTGTGTGAACACAAATTTAGATGGCATAGCCTACTATACACTTAGGCTACATGGCATAGCCCACTATACACTTAAGCTATATGGCATAGCCCATTGCATCTAGTCTAAAACCTGTATGTCACTATACTGAATAGTGTAGGCAATTATAATACCATGGTATTTGTGTATCTAAACGTATCAAAAATAGAAAAGTGACAGTAAAAATACAGTATTATAATCTTTGGTACCACCATCATATTTCTGGTTCTTCATTGACTAGGACATCATTTTGTGACACATGACTGTACTTTATTGAGCTATTGATATTCATATCTATATATTCATATCTATATATTTCTATATTTTATTAATCTTAGTGTAGCCATTAAGAATTCCCTCATAGCACGTACTCCCTCTCTCTCACCATGTACACATATACAAATGCACATACAAATATATATACATATATATTTATATATCCCTCCGTATAAGGCCTAAAACAATCATTATACAAATTTTCATTATCATAGTTATCTCTCCCAGTGCCTTGTACCTGTTCAGAGTTAGAGGAAGATTATAATATAAATGCAGTAAAGAAAATGCCACCAGAGGGCTGGGAGGACAATCCTGAGTGTTTGGGGATGTGGAAGTCAAGGCAAGAATCTGTGGCAGAAGGGAGACCCAGCCTAGAGTCCATGGAAGGCAAAGGTTGTTGGAGACATATTCTTTGGATTTAAATGTAATGAGTTTGTAGGGGACTTTAACAAGAATAGTTTCAGCAGAGTAGCAAGGCCAGAAGTCAGATTTCAGAAGTTTGGGGACTCAACCAGAGGATACAAGTAGAGAAAGAGCTTGTAGATGACTCTTTCATGAAATTTGATTACAAAATAGAAGAGAGAATAAGGGGAACAGGGAGAGGAGGATGTAGATTTGGTTATTTGTTTTGTTACAGGAATAAAAAGCTTTAAATGCTGTTGTAGGTGGTGGCCATCTAGGACACAGGCTAGAAAGTGTGTATATTAGGGAGGGTGGTCACAGAGAAGGCTTGATGTGTTAGGCAAACAGAGATATAGAAGCAAGGTGGGAAAATTGTATGTGGTGTATTAGTTCATTTTCTCACTGCTATAATGAACTACCTGGGACTGGGTAGTTTATCAAGAAAAGAGATTTAATTGACTCACAGTTCCACATGGTTGGGGAGGACTTGGGAAACCTACAATCATCATGGAAGTTGAAGGGAAAGTAAGATGTGTCTTTCATGGTGGCAGGAGAGAGAGAGAGAGAAGAGAGAGAAAGTGCGCAGGGGAAACTGTCACTTTTAAACCATCAGATCTTGTGAGAATTCCCTCACTATCACAAGAGCAGCATGGGGGAAATAGCCCCCATTGTCCAAACACTTCCCATCAGATCCCTCCCTTGACATGTGGGGATTACAACTTGAAATGAGATTTGGGTGGGAACACAGAGCCAAACCATATCATTCTGCCTCTCCCAAATCTCATATCCTTTTCACATTTCAAAATTAATCATGTCTTCCTAACAGCCAAAGTCTTAACTCATGCCATCATTAACTCAAAAGTCCAAGCCCAAAGTTGTATCTGAGACAAGGCAAGTCTGTTTCACATATGAGCCTGTAAAATCAAAAGCAAGTTAGTTTCTTCCAAGATACAATGGGAATACAGGAATTTGGTAAATGTTTCCATTCCAAATGGGAGAAATTGGCCAAAATGAAGGGGCTGTCGGTCCCATACAAGTTCAAAACCCAGCAGAGCTGTCATTAAATTTTAAAGTTCCAACATCCCATTTAATTCCATGTCTCACATCCAGAGCATGCTGAAGCAAATGGTGGGTTTCCACAGCCTTAGGCAGCTCCACCTCTGTGGCTGTGCAGGGTATAGCCCCTGTGGCTGCTTTCATGGGCTGGCATTGAGTGCCTGTGATTTTTCCAGATGGACGCTGATGCAAACTGTTGGTGGATTTACCATTCTGGAGTCTTGAGGAGAGTGACCCACTTCTCATGGCTCCACTAGGCAGTATCCTTGTGGGAAGTCTGTGTGGGGGCTTCAACTCCACATTTCCTTTCCATACTGCCCTGGCCCAGGTTCTCCATGTAGTCTTCACCTGTGCTACAAATTTCTGCCCGGACATCTAGGCATTTCCATATATCTTCTGACATCTGGGAAGAAGTTCCTAAAGCTCAGTTGTTGTCTTCTGCACATCTGCAGGCCCACCACCACATGGAAGCCACCAAGGCTTGGGGCTTATACCCTCTGAAGCAATGAGCCGAGCTGTACATTTGTCCCTTTTAGCCATAACTGGAGCTTGAGCATTTGGGATGCAGGGTACCATATTCTGAGGCTGCACAGAGCAGCAAGGCCCTGGGCCTGGCCCACAAAACCATTTTTCCCTCCCAGGCCTCCAGGCCTGTAATGAGAGGGGCTGCCATGAAGATCTCTGAATGCTCTGGAGACATTTTCACCATTGTCTTGGGGATTAACATTTGGCTCCTCATTACTTATGCAAATTTCTGCAGCCAGCTAAATTTCTCCCAAGAAAGTGGGTTTTTATTTTCTACTTCATGGCCAGGCTGCAAATTTTCCAAACTTTTATGCTGTACTTCCCTTTTAAATAAAAGTTTCAGTTTTAGATAAGCTTTTTGTGAACATACATGACTGAACACTTTCAAGGTGCATCTTGAATGCTTTGCTACTTAGAAATTTCTTCTGCCAGATACCCTAAATCATCTATCTCAAGTTCAAAGTTCCACAGATTTCCAGGGCAGGGGCAAAATGCCTCTCTTTGCTAAAGCATAGCAAGAGCAACCTTGCCCCAGTTCCCAATAAGTTCCTTATCTACATCTGATACCACCTCAGCCTGGACTTGACTGTCCATATCACTATCAGTATTTTGGTCAAGACTATTCAACAAGTCTCTAGGAAGTTCCAAACTTTCCCTCATCTTCTCCTCTTTTTCTGAGCCTGCCAAAATGTCCCAATCTCTCCCCATTACCCAGTTCCTAAGTCGCTTCCACATTTTTAGGTTATCTTCATAGCAATACCCTCCTCTTGGTATCGGTTTTCTGCAATAGTTCATTTTCACACTGCTATAACAAATTAGAATAGAGGTTTAATTGACTCACGGTTCTGCATGGTTGAGGAGACCTCAGGAAACTTACAATCATGGTAGAAGGTGAACAGGAAGCAAGGCACGTGGGTCTTACATGACAGCAGGAGAGAGAGTGCATAGGGAAACTACTACTTTAAAACTATCAGATCTCATGTGCACTCTTAGGCTATCAGGAGAACAACATGGAAGAAATTGCCCCCATGATTCAACCACCTCCCACCAGGTTCCTCCCTTAACACGTGGGGATTACTATTCGAGATGAGACTTGGTTGGGGATACAAAGCCAAATCATGTCATATGGTAATGGGAGAAAAGAGGAAATGATAGTTGCATATGAATAAGCATGTAGGTTCAGAAGAAGAAAGTTGAAGTTTTTGTCTAATATTTTCTATTTTCTTTGAAGTAGAAGATAAAAGAAGGTTATTAGAGGTTTAAAATAGCTTCTGTTAAGGATAAGAAATAGTTGAGACTGTAAAAGGGCTCATAGGACCACTGATGCAGAGAAGGGTCACTGCCATGAGCAGTTGATCCCTTTCCCCGTCATCCTGGATCTGTTTGAGCTGACCCACGTGTGACATACACACTTCAGGAGGATGGTTTAACAACCGTGTGATTCAGCAGAGCAGTCCCTTATATTATTCTAGTGAGGCTTGTCCAGTCCCGCTTGGTTTCTCACTGGAACTCATGAAGAAAACAATTATGTTAACCTCAGCATCTCCTCTGTGCATGCTTCACTGGGGTAAAATAGGAATAACACAGGCTCTGGTACAAGGCCGACCCAGATTGGCTTCTTGGCTTCTTTGTTTCCTAATGGCATAGCAAGGACTTCATTTTTTTGGATCTCATTTTATACATAAAGCAGAGTTAAGCACCTACCTTTTTGTAGTCCTTACAAGCATTCAGTGAATCAATATACGTAAGGGTTCTGGCACAGAGTAGATGCTCAGCAAAGGTAAATTTCCTCACTCGTATAGTTAAATGCTGCTTCTAGAAGTTGTTAGCTTAAGAGAGCAGATGTTATTAGAGGAGATGTCAGTTTAAGAGAAGAGATAAGACAGTTGAGGATTTAGAACTAAGTATCTGACAATGTTTAAAATGTTGCTTTGCTTTTTGTAATTAAATATCAAACAATACTCCCAGAAGAAGTTTGTCTTAAGTATTTAAGTATCTCAAATTAATAATCACTGTGTGTTTGAGAAAGAAGAGACATTATAGGACTGCTGAACCCTAGTAGGTTGGTATTAAGGCTAGGAAAAAAAAAACAGTCTGGGTGACATAAAGATGAATAATATGGGTTTTTTCTGTGTTTGTTTTGGTTTATTTCTTTTTAGATCTCAACAGAATCATTCAGGTAAATTAGATAATTGCTTACAAGATAAAACTGCATAATCATTGACAAGAATTTCTTCAGAGTCAAATTTCAGAGATTTAGGTTTTTATTTATTAGGTATAATTTGGTGAACTTTCCAACCATAGGTACTCTTTTTGGTCCTCTACCAAGCAAATCAAACACCGAGTAGAAAGTATAAGGTAGACTTCAGGATATTTTTTCATTTCGCATTTTAGCACATACCACAGGACCTATTTCAACTGGTAGAACTATAGGTCAGGAGGTTAAATACTTAAAGCAGTTTTAGACAGGAGTCATAGCAGCTTACACCCTGCGTGTGTTTATACACATGTTTACATATAAAAATTGTAGAGGGTTTTAATGGCTATTTTTACCATTTTGCTGGCAATTTATGTTTGTTCATGAACCCTTAGATAGAGGACTTCATGTTTTCTGTTTGTTCTTTTCTTGAATAAGAAATGCTCCAGAACAGCAATTGAAATAAAACTCAACCCCTCTGTCTCAATTACTCTAGTGGACTGCTTGGCTTTTGCCCTCTAAGAAATATTTTTAAATTACCAGAGGAATCAACATACAAATAGAAACAAGGGTTCAACTGTAAAAGAAAGGCTATAAAGTGAAGATTGGCCTTGTAGACGTTGTAAAGGCTGCAGCACTTTTCCTGAACAAAGGGATAGTTGACCTTATCTTGATGGTGTGTTGCTCCCAGCTGAAGAAGTATTTCGTTTTTTGCTACAGCCTAACCCTGGGTCTATGGTGCCATTTGCCCAAAGGACAGTGCTTCCAGGATGGAACAGGGACAAAGAGTCTGTATTATCCTGTGAAATCATAATATTGTAAAATGCTTTGGAGAGGTCGATCCTGTAAAACCTCCTCAAACTCAGAGAAGATTAACTCTTCAGATTAAAGATACGTAGTTTGTTCTTTCATGTTTACCAGCATGTTTTCCAAGAGACTGACCATACCTGAGTTTTTAATCACAGAGTTTATATCCATAATAATAAGGGTGTATAACCTAATCATGCTTCAAAGACATTTATAAGATATAAGATTTCTCATACAGAAATTACTATATTTTACAGACGAATGATTTGGAGTACATGAATTGGATCTTATGAACTAATGGATGTTAAAACTTCAGATTGCAGATCTAGTTCCGACCTTGCAATTTACGATGAAAATACCATGGGAGATATACACATTTTAGAGAAATAAAGAAAATAAATAAAAGTGTAGAGACAGGAGTAAGACTTTGAACCCTTAATGGCAGCTTAAAAAGACTCAGAAATGCTATTAGAGGCTGCTGTTTAATACTTCACACTGACCAAGAGCTAGCAATGGTATAAAAGCCTTAAATTATAACTCAAATGGGAAAATGCGAGTCACTCTAAATCACAGAACAATGGATGGTCTAATTCAGAATTTATGTCTTTTCCCTGATGTCAGTAAAAAGCTCCAGTGATCAAAACGGTGGCAAATTAGATTTCAAGGCTCTTTAAATGGTTTTAGATGTTGAGGTCACACTTCTTTATTATCTCTAATTGCACTTGAAAGTGTATTGCTTTCTTTTCCTTAACACTTGTGTCAATTTATTTTTCTCATATAGGTTGAATACCTCTTAGGATGTAGTTAGAACAGGTCAGATGAGAAGTGGTGGGGCATGAATTAAAGAAGTAGCGTGAAAGTTGAGAGAAGTAACTGATTAAAGTTACTTCTTTTTCAATGATATGTATGCAATTAATTCAGTATGAGAGGCAAAGGAGAGGCAAAAGGAAAAGGAAACTTGTAGTCTTTTTTCTTCAGATGATTGGTTAAATGAAAATGTTTTTCTCTGATACTGGGTGTATAACACAAGAAGGAGGTTTGGAGGAAAAATACATACTTCATTTTGTAATGTTGAATATAAATTGCTCACTTGGTGGGATGTCAAATAGGCTGTCACATACATAGATTTGGAGCTTAGGTGGAAATAATGACTTGGCTGTCATGAGTGAAAAGCTGGTGGTTGCAGTCATAACAATAAATCAGATTGCTCAGGGAAAATAAGTAGCACAAGAGAAGGGCAAAGATAAAACTCCAAGGAATAGTGAAAAGTAAAGGTCAAGAGAGGAAATGAAGCCTAGTAGGAAACACAATGAGCAATGGTCAAATTAAGTTAAAAAATTGGTGCATTTTAGAAAAACCAAAGTAGGTCAAGAAAGGAATAGTCACTAGTAAACAAAGCCCCAGAATGAAAAAAGCCCCGTTGAATTTTTGCAATTAGGAAAGTATTGGTGACTTTATAAAGAAGAGTTTTTAATGGAGTGGTATTAAATTTGAAACCTAATTATGAGGTAAGTAAAAGGAGACCTAGACTGATCTTTTTGGAGGTTTGACATAGAAAGAGGCTTCAAGGTAGAGTGGAAGTAAAAGGCCCCAGGATCATTTTATTTAAGTGTAAGAGAGCTAAACTAATTTATATTCGAAGGGAACACCTGTAAAAAGGGAAAAGATGAAGAAGAAGACAAAGAAAAGTAAATGATACAGGCAAAATTTTGGAGCAGACCAGACAACATAAGATCTGTCATAAAGATGAAAGAATTAGATTTGGACAGAGGAGAACTATCTTTCTCTAAGAAGTAAAAAAAAAAAAAAAAAAAAAGTGTATATTTTCTAAAGCAAATATGTAATTCAATCTCTTTTTAGTGAATAGCATCATAACTGATGCACTTTTAAACTCAGAAAATCTAGTAAACACATAATAGGTGATGGTAAATATTCAGTCACTCTAATTAAAAAAAAAAAATCCATCTCGCAGGTGAGAAGCAGGATGCACAAGACTTGACACATAAATGTGATTAACTTATCTAAATAGAAGGGAGGTCAGGGTGGAATAGAATCAGAGAGGGGGGTATTTATCCAGCTGTATCCAGGGGAGTTGTATCGATAAAATGTCTAATTATTGTTAATTCCATGCAACAGCCATAGAACCACAGTAGAAAGGAAAGTATCAGGTGAGGAGCTGAATGACAATAGCCACTGAGTCATTCAGCTAATTCCTCTTTCTCTGATTCCATGTTCACAACATAACATCCTCCATGTAACTTGGCTTACCACAATAGCCTCCCTGCAAATGGTTTTCCAGTGACCATGATCATTCCTTTCCCTGGACAATTCTAATTCTATTTTCTTTCATATCTGGCTGGTAAGATCTGATTTCTGAAAGACCAATCACCACTGGCTGCAATATTGGGATGGTTCTGCACTTTAAAGCTGGGCATAACTGAGCCTTGATGGAAATAATTGGATCTAGGTTATGTCATCCTGTAGCTGCTCTGCTCCCCTAAATGACATCTCTATTATCATCTTTAATCTCAGAGAACAGCTTTGTGGACCCAGATGTTTATTAAATTATATGAATAATACAGAGTTTACACATTTCTTGAAAACCCCATACCTTAGACTTTTCCTAGTTTTTCCGAATGTCTGAGCACACAGGCGTATGCTGCTTTTAGTGGCTACAGTGTGCTCCATAGCTAGATCCTAATTGTGTATTGCTAATATTCAGTATTTAAAATGCCTTTCATACTCTCTTGTCCTAATTTTTTTTTATTGTAAGGGTAAAAAACTGAAAAAAAAATTTTATTTATCTTTTAAAAGCAAGGGGAAAACCAAAGATTCAGTCACAACTACAGACCTTCTATTTCATAGAAATTTAATTTATTTGATAATATGAAAGCTTAGCTTTTACAGTTCAATTACAAGTGTGGTTGAAATCCAAGTATAAAAATTATATTTTACAAACCTGGAAATACTAGAAAGGTAAATTAAGTTCAGAGTAAGAATTGAAGTGCCAGCAAGAAAAGATAAAATGTTTTGTGATTTTAAGAAAGGAAATGGGAATTTAACTTTTAAACAATAGCTCATAATTCTGAGTGGGAAATTGATATGAATCTAGAATTTTTTTTGTCCTCTAAGCTTCCTTTTTGTGTTTTGTTTTCCCCTTTCAGATGCTGGTTAAATTTCTTATCCATTCATTCTATCTTTATTTTGGAATTCATCACAACCTATGACAATCACTTGAAGGATGACCGTATTTTATATATTTGGATGGGAATACAACCACAGCCCACCCATTTGGGCGATTCTCAATTTAGAGACATATGGTATTAAGTGAAGCATTTGTGGGGAAAAATAGGAAATTTGTGTAACTGTCAAAGTTCACAGAACTCAAAGGCACCCAGCGGATTATATCTCATGGCTCTTTCTTCACACAGTAGCTCTGACAAACAACAAGGGCTGGTGGTGAGGGCATCCCAGTCAGTATATGTAGGGTCAAACTTTACATATATCTGACGCATATAGATACATGCAAACACAGACATACATAGAGGAAACAGAAGCTTATTATTCTACAGTCATGATCTGTCAACTGTTAAAAAGAAGCCAAAGAAAGAGTCATTGAAAGAATAAAAAATCAATTTAGCTCCTCTTTGCAAGCACTTATTTTTAGTTCCTGACAAAGAGGTGATGCTTAAAGTTTATATCATGCTTTCCTGGAAGCTTTTTATATCCTGCCTTTCTGGAAGTTGAGGAGTAAAGAGACAAAACTGAGAGAGATTTAACAGGGCAAAATTTTACGAAGCCTACAGAAGAGTTTGATATTTATTTAATAATAGGGAAATTACATGTTCCTAATTGAAAATGTATTAAGTCTAAATTATTTTAAGAAAGACATAAGACTGGCCGGGCGCGGTGGCTCAAGCCTGTAATCCCAGCACTTTGGGAGGCCGAGACGGGCGGATCACGAGGTCGGGAGATCGAGACCATCCTGGCTAACACGGTGAAACCCCGTCTCTACTAAAAAATACAAAAAAAAAAAAACTAGCCGGGCGAGGTGGCGGGCGCCTGTAGTCCCAGCTACTGGGGAGGCTGAGGCAGGAGAATGGCGTGAACCCGGGAGGCGGAGCTTGCAGTGAGCTGAGATCCGGCCACTGCACTCCAGCCTGGGCGGCAGAGCGAGACTCCGTCTCAAAAAAAAAAAAAAAAAAAAAAAAGAAAGACATAAGACTTAACTACTCTTTGTATGCCCAGGTCATATCCATGAGAAGAAGTCACAAAGTATTTGTTAATAATAATAACATTAGTATCAATACCTGTCCCCATGCCACAGTTCTAAGGTACATGAAATATGTTAGAATTGGAGAAAAGAGAGGGACTCAGTGCCAGAGCTCCAGCTCAGCTTTGGAAAGGCTATACTATGGGTAGAATAGAGAGTCTGGATTCACAAAAACAAGTGTTCTGCCAGCCCCCGCCCTAGCCTGCAGCCCAAACTCAGTGTGTGTGTTTTTGTTGTTTTCTTACTTGCTTTTATCTGCCCTTTTATTTAAGTGATTTTCGTTGGGCTAGGTAAGTTAATGAAAACTATCCAAGAATAGGCATTATTCTTATGCTCAAAACTGTTTTGAATTTCCTTCATTTTTAATGTCTTTATGGTATTTAAGAGGGAGATGATGAGAAGGCATATCAGGCCCTGCTTGACTTCTGTCATCCTAATGCTGGAGGTTTTACAATTTCAGAATTCTCAATCTACTACATGCAGAGCATCCCCAGGATAGGGGAAGGGAATGAGACCAGGTACATAACTGACATGAGAAATTATATGAAATGAAAAGGATCATTACTCCAAGGATAGACAGTTCAGGATAAAAGCAAGCCTTTTCCCTAGTAAGCCCTAATTGTCAGTAAAACACTTGCCTTGAGAAATGCTTACTTACTTATGCAAAATAATTTGCTGTAGTAATAATTGGCTTCTGTTTTATGCTCATTATTTGGAGTTTGCAGCAGAGGATTCTCAACTTAAACATTAATTTAACATTCAGAACTGTGCTTTATCTTTGTTTTAACCATCCAACTTTTCTTATTATTGTATTTTGAGATTACTGTCAAGGGTTCTGTTTTTCTATTATTCAGTTTATAATGGTCCTATAAAAATTTAGTCATTATTTTACATAATAAAAACTCAATTCATAATCTTATTTCATGCACTAATGTTTTAAGTAAAGTAGGCAAGCATGATCTTCATGCTTTTAATAATTTCATTCAACTATTTTCAAAGGATGTTAGTAGGAAGTTTTCATTTTAAAATTTTTTCTATAATTTTAACTCGTATTTTAGATTCAAGGGGTACATTTCCAAGTTTGTTACCTGGGTCCATTGCATAATGCTGAGGTTTGAAATGTGATTGATCCCATCGTCCAGGTACTGAGTATAGTACCCAATAGTTACTGTTTCAAGGCTTTCTCCCTCCCTCTTCTCTCTAGTAGTCCCTACTGTCTATGGTTGCCATCTTTATGTACATGAATACCCATTGTTTAACTCCCACTTATGAATGAGAACATGTGATATTTCATTTTCTATTCCTGAGTTAATATGCTTAGGGTAATGGATTCCAGCTGCAACCATATTGCCGTAAAGAACATTATTTCACTCTGTTTTTTATGGCTGCATAGTATTTCATGGTGTATATGTACCACATTTTCTTTATCCAATCTACCATTTATGGACACCTAGGTTGATTCCATGTCTTTCCTATTGTGAATAGTGCTGTGATTAACATACAAGTGTATCTGTCTTTTTAGTAGAAAGATTTATTTTAGGTATATACCCAGTAATGGGATTGCTGGGTCAAATGGTAGTTCTGCTTTAAGTTCTTTGAGAAATCTCCAAACTGTTTTCTACAGTGGCTGAACTAATTTACATTCCCACCAACACTGTAAAAGTGTGCCCTTTTCTCCGCAGCCTCACCAGGGTCAGATGATTTTGACTTTTTAATAATACTTATTCTGACTGGTATGTGATGGCATTTCATGGTGGTTTTGATTTGCATTTCTCTGATGATTAGTAATGTGGAGCTCTTAAAATACATTTGTTGGCTGCTTGTATGTCTTCTTTAGAGAAGTGACTGTTCATGTCTTTTCCCCACTTTCTAATGAAGTTATTTGTTTTATACTTGTTGAATTAAATTCCATATAAATTCTGGATATCAGACCTTTCTCAAATGCATAGTATGTGAATATTTTGTTCCATTCTGTAGGTTGTTTACTCTGTTGATAGTTTCTTCCGCTGTGCAGAAGCTCTTTAGTTTCATTAGGTCCTACTTGCAATTTTTGTTCTTGTTGCAATTGCTTTTGAGGACTTAGACATAAATTATTTCCTAAAGCCTATGTTAAGATTGTTGTTTTCTATGTCTTCTAGGATTTTAATAGTTTGTGGTCTTACATTTAAGTCTTTCATCCACCTTGAGTTAATTTGTGTATGTATAGAAAGGTAGGGGTCCAGTTTCATTCCTAAGCATATGGCTAGCCCCCAATCTCATAAGCATTTATTAAACAAATTTCTTTCCCCACTGCTTATTTGTGTTAACTTTGTCAAACATGAGATGGCTGTAGGTGTGTGCTTCTGTTTCTGGGTTCCATGTGGAACTGTAAGTCTAATTAATCATCTTTCTTTTGTAAATTGCCCAGTCTCAGGTATGTTTTTATCAGCAGTGTGAAAATGGACCAATACACTGTGTTTCTGCTAGAATGCAGGCATGCTTTGGAAAGTCTGAAGGATTGGTGGGGCAGCTCACCTAGGATCCATGGGACAAAAGTCTGTCAGAAGGGAAAGAGAGAGTCAAACAGTCAAAGGTGTTTGGAGACAATGGGCCAGTGTCCATAGAAAAGGGTGGTTCTGAAAACAGCATGGTATCTTCTATTCAGATCATCCTCTGGTCTACTCTTTACAGATTCATGCTTCAGTGATAGTATAAGCAAGTGGTTACAAAAATGTATGATAAATGGGGCATGAAGAGTATGAAGTGTCTTCTGTCAGAGGCGCAGGCACCAGAATTGCAATGGGAGAGACACCTTCAGCAGAAAGTCGGTACCTTCACATTGGCCCCCATGGCTTCCTTCGGACATGAGCAAGGATTAATAGAGGTGATAAAATTCACTTTTTTTTTTTTTTTTGGTCAAATGACTGTGATAATCAACTTCAAAATAGCTCCCCATTTTCCTCATCTACTGGTATTCATTCTCAGTTTAGTTTCCTCTTAGGCATATATGTATGGCTTCTTTTTAGGAGGAGCAATATAAGAAATCATCACAGCAATCTAAGAGGTAAAAAGGAACTGTAGGGACCAAGTGGAAGTGAAAACGTTTGGTTTGTAGCTCACACCAGAAACACCTACATGGTCTTTGAGAAATACTTTGGAATAATTTGGGATGAAGAATACCGTAATACTTAGAAAGTAGTTGAAGACAGGGCCAAACATTATATAGTTATGCTATTTTTACCCCATTATATTTTTCCTGATTGATGTAGCTTGGGAAAGAGGATTTATTTATTTTAATTTGATGTCCATTTTAATGTAGCTTCCTATTCATATGTTCAAATAAGGTGTTAGATATGTAATAAAAATATTTTCTGTATTGTGGAACTATCTACAAATAACTTTAAGAGTCTAGAAATACAGCAAATTATTTAAAAATAATAGACTTCTCAGATACATACCAAAAATTGAATCATAGAAGCCTGTTGTACAAAAATCTCTGTCCAAACTTACACTGGGATAAATACATTACTTTTTGAAATTAACTATTTTGTTAAATGACTATGATAATCAGCTTCAAAATAGCTCTCTATTTTCCTCATCTACTGGTATTCATGCCCAGTGTAGTCTCCCCTTTTTGTTGGGCTGGACCTAGTTAGTGACTGCCTTTTTTTTTTTTTTTTTTTTTTTGAAGATGGAGTCTTGCTCTGTTGCCCAGGCTGGATTGCAGTGGTGCGATCTTGGCCCATTGCAAGCTCTGCCTCCCGGGTTCACGCCATTCTCCTACCTCAGCCTCCCGAGTAGTTGGGACTACAGGCGCCCATCACCACGCCTGGCTAATTTTTTGTATTTTTAGTAGAGATGGGGTTTAACCATATTAGCCAGGATAGTCTCAATATCCTGACCTCGTGATCTGCCCACCTTGGCCTCCCAAAGTGCTGGGATTACAGGCGTGAGCCACTGCACCTGGCCGTGACTCCTTTGTTTTTACACTTCCTACATATATTATATTCTGTTAACTATCAACATTTTTCAATTTGTCACGGATTGAATAGAATCTAATTCCATAGTGAATTGATGCTGTTCTTTGTAACCTGGTAATTAGTATGAAAGACAAATTTATGGACTATGTAAATCTATTTTACGGAATACCCACAGCACATTTGATGTTTATAGAACAACTACATTCAATCTTGACCTTGACCATATATTTATGGTTTAAGAAACCAAGAAAAACAAACATGTCATCCACATCTTATCATAGTTATGTGACAACGGGAAGTTTGAAAGCTTCATAGGGGAAAGAATAAACCCTAATTTGTTTTAGAGACAAGAATACACTCTTTTGACCCTTAAATAATTGAAATGAATTTACTGGAGGACGTAAAGGTTTACATGGAGTTGTAGATCAAAGAGTCTTTGTCTGGTGAGTCTTTGTAAAAAGAAATAAAATTCTAAAAATTGGCATTTCTTTTTCTCAAAACCTTTTCAGACAGAAATCTGACAAGGTGCCTTTATTTATCTCTCTGAGCCTGACCTTGGCTTTGTCTGCGTCTTTCAGTCTATCAAAATGTCCACAAGATCAGCATGCTATACTTATGCAGTCAGTTCAAAAGGATGGAGGATTTTTCTAACTAGGGTTTTAAATATATATTTTTTTCCAACAAAAAGAAACACATTTTGTAAACTCCTTGAAGTTAGAGATTTATATTTGTTTCCTTCTTTATTCTCAGCACTAGAAGTGTGCTGTCATGTAGTAGGACCTCATTAATATCGTTCAAGTCTTATTCCAACCCAAGGGTGTCAGGAAACATATGAAAGACATTTTAAATATCTGTATATACAACCAGAGTATGATCCCTATTATGCATATCCTTGCTTGCTTTTATGGTACTGTGTTCTAAGCATGCCCTTTTTGGATCATGATTAGGCAAGAAGGCCTGCCATAATCCCTTTTACTGCCTGGGCAACGTAAATCGAAAACTTCCTTTCATCCTGTTTTGCTTTGTTTATGCTTTATAGTTCTTCCTACTTTCCTGTCTTCTGTCCTTCATATGATTCATCCCATGACTTTTCATTCCATAAAATTATAAAAGCTGGAATAACACTTGGGATAGGACTGACATTAACATCAAATCCTTAGTTAAAAAAAAAAAAAAAGAAAAGAAAAAGAAAAATTAAAAAAAAAAAAAAAAAAAACAGGCTGGAAAGGAGGCTGCGTAGCTGGGCAGTACAAAATTGACCAGACCAAGGCCCAGGGGAAGCATAGGGAATGAGGGACAGAGAGCAGATGATAATGTTGCTTCTCCTGATAGCCTGCTCAGCTATAAGAATCCCCTATGGGGTTTTGCCATTACTTTCATCCAAAGAGGAAAAGGGGAGTGATATTTGAGAACGTGATAAAGTTAGTTCTGTCAACAAGTTTGGTGTATTGACACTGATTTCCTCTGGCTTGTTCTACACATTAAAAATAGATTGTGCTGCTTTGGCACTCCATCTGCCTTTCTTCACAAACTCTTAAATCTTTGAAAAGAAAAACATGAGAACAGTGTACTGTTGATTTACTATCCATAGCTAATGTGCAATTTATTTTTAGCAACCAGCTAGACATTTAGTTAAGTGCTTCATATTGAAGAAGACTTGTAGTATAGGCTTAAAAGTTGTGATGATTTCAAAATCATGAATTTGTCTGCAAAAACACGAACTTGGGGTGTGTCTATATGTGTATGTGTGTATGAGTGTGTATATATGTACATATATATGTAAAATATGAGGCATGAGGCTTATTTTCATTTCTTAACTAAAGCCTATTGGTAGCACAAGACCATAATGTAGCCTAATAAAAGATTAGATTTTTATTTCAGGGTAAGCAGCACCATGTGTCAAAATCACCCTGGAGGGAAGGAGGCAGTATGAGAAAAGGCTTTGTAGACATATTTAAATAAAGCAGGTCTCTACCTCATTGGAATTCCTGACTTATTAACTCAGTGGGTTCAAGAGTTCATAAGAAAATAAAATCCTCACATAATATTTAATATGCTTTATCAAATCAGAAGTGACTTACAGAGATATTAGAGACAATAAAAGTCATTTAATCTTCTATCAGTTCACCTAAAGGCATTGTATTCAGCCCTCAGTTTTTTGTCCCATTTTATCAGAGTTTACCACAATTATGTAATATAAAATCAGGTTTTGTATATCAGACAAACTCCGAATGGAGTAAGATATAAAATGTACATGGTTAATAGTCTGGATTTTCCTGAGGTTTTAAAATTGGAATATTTAATTAAAAACTCAACTATTTTAATCATAAAAGATTATTGGCATGAAATTGAACTTGAAAATGAAATGTAATTAATTTATATAATCACCTATTTATTTAGTCGCTGTTTCATTATAAAAAGATTTGACTCATAAAAATAAATTTTATGTGAAAAATTAAGCGGGAAATTTCCAAGCAGCTTATCAATCAAACTTTATTAAATACCATTTAATAAAGGTGCCAGAAACTTTCACACCCATTACCTCATTTAGTCCATTCCACACATTGTCAGGCTTATTTTTAGTATTTAGAAGACACCAAAGCTCATGTACATAAATTCCCTTACTAGTCCATTATCAAAAAATTAGTACGTGGCAGAGTTTGGGTTCATACCAGGATCTCTTTCCCAGTACTTCATCATTACTTTCTATCTTAGAATCATGATCAAAGTTATAGCCTTCAGCCTATCAAAAGACTAGACACAAGACAAAATTTCCAGGTAAGTAAAGTAGAAAAACAGCTTCTACCCATTGCCAAAATACAACAAATCTGAGGTAGGACAAGATATTGTCACCTTCTTTAACGATAGATTTCACTATATTGTGAATTGCATTCTGAGAACTCAATCACTATCATAAATTAGTATTTTATAAAAAATATCATTATAGGCTAAGCATATGGAGTTGAAAATTTCTTACAAAATAATTCTCTTGGGCCAGGTGCAGTGGCTCAGGCCTGTAATCTCAGCACTTTGGGAGGCCGAGGTGGGCGGATCAGGAGGTCAGGAGATCGAGATCATCCTGGCTAACACGGTGAAACCCCATCTCTACTAAAAATACAAAAAATTATCCGGATGTGGTGGTGGGCACCTGTAGTCCCAGCTACTCAGGAGGCTGAGGCAGGAGAATGGTGTGAACCTGGGAGGCAGAGCTTGCAATGAGCCGAGATTGCACCACTGCACTACAGCCTGGGTGACAGAGCGAGACTCCATCTCTAAATAAATAATTAACTAATTAATTAATTTCCTTAACTAAGGCAAAAATCTGATTTAAGCAATATATGACCTGAGAATCAGCCAACATTTTTCCTAATTTGAGATATCAGTAGAAAATCTAAATATTTCATATACAGGACAATTGTATAACATTATAAATATTTTGATTTTGATTATTCTAAAATAAAGTATAAGTGCAAATTGCTACTTATTAGAGAAAAACCTGAAGGTACGAGTATTTCTGGAGACAGTATCAGAACTGTACAGATAAGATTCACAACTACAGAGCAAAACTGTTGTTAATAACTTGTCACTATAAAGCACTGTCCCTGTAGCATTGCAAGCCTTTTTCCTTTTTTTCCCAAGTTTCTAATGCTACCTGAGTGCAGCCACTTTTAGCAGAGAACAAGTCCCATCTTATGGAGAAATCAAGATGATTAAGGCAGTGTTCCTTTACCCAGATGCTTCTCTAGCAGAGCTATTGTGGCTTTCAGACAGACTTTCACCTTTCCTAACATCACAGGGGAACATTTACCTTTAATATTTTAAGGTCAAATTCTCTATTTGTGTTTGTAATTTCTATTTCCTCTCTCACCATTAGGATCTTGCTTTATCATTTATATTCTCTCTGTATCATCTACTTTTTATGTTTATTCTTTTCAGAAAAAAAGGTAGGGAGTTCAAATAATCTTACAGGCCACATGTGGATATCCACTCTCCATATGTAAATACACTTTGATTCTCATCTCCCTCTTAACAGTACCTATTCAGCTTCTATAGGCTCCATTTTGTTCACTCTACCATTAAATTATGATGTTCCCAGGGCATCATCCTCAATCATCTTTTATTTTCATTCTACATCTGTAATTCATCAAACTCAGCATTTTAAGTTCTGCTATATATAAATCCAAATCTGTTTTCAGCCTGGACTGTTCTATGTTTCTACTGCTTCCTGTACCTATATAATTATCTGCCCAAGAGATATTGCCAACTGTATATATCAAAGCCCCCCTCAAATCAGCATGTCAAAAGTTTTGTTAACCAGATTTCCACTCATTTATGCATCTTCTTTACTCTAAACTGCATCGCTACCAGATTTGAAGTAAAACACCTGAGAACTGTTTTTCTCCCATCCCTTTCCTACCATATCTTACTAGCTCCTGCAACATCTACCCCTTAGTAGATTTCATTTCCTCCCCTCTCATTCCTGCCTTACCATAGGCTTCATGCTTTTACATTTGTGTCACTGTAATATCCCCTTAACTGGTCTCACTTCCTTGAGTTTGACTGGCTTCCAATTTGTCACTCAATGCTATTAATGGAACCTCCCACTATGATCACTTAGGTCTCCAATATCAGATAAGTATCTAGACACTCATATTTTACTCTGTTTATCCAGTGATCCTTCATTCTGAAAATGACTCTAAATATTATAGATTTACCAAAAGCAAATTTCATGTGAATAATTAAAACAAAAAATATTTTTATAGGAATCAACATGAAACAATTTTGTGCCAAGATTAGCAAAATAAATATATTTTAACAAAAGACAAATTTCTTGATCTTCCTTTTGCTATAACTTCTTTTGAAGTTGGCAGGTTATTTTTTAGTAACTATTAGTCTCTAGAAGATACTGAAGCAAGGTAACAATAGTTTTGTGAGAGCATTTTCTACTTTGACAGTGGAAACAACCTTTTATGTTGGGATCAATCAACTTTTCTGTTGGGAACATGGCATCCCTGGAAAGGGACCTTTGAAAAAAATTGTAATTAAGTTTTTTTCCAAACAGAATGCAGTGAATTCTGCTCTAACATGACATATACATTCTTATAAATCAATGCATTGTATAAAAATCCTGCAATAAAACCACAGGATTTATAGGGAAAATGAAGTGAAGGGCATAACATTCAAATACTTTGTCAATGACTCCTAAGAGAAGATGGAAACTGAACAAAAATGGAAGTATAATTTTACCCATGTCAAATCATTAAGAAATACATGAATACGACAGTAAACATAAAAGCTTACCTTGAAAGAAATCCTGAAGTTTTCTTGTGGAAGTGGCCATCAGAAGTATTACAAATGCTGAGTAAAATCAGTTCATGGTGGCTCATAATCAGACACCATATACTGAGGAGGCTAGAGATGTCTGAGGTGTGTGCATGCATCATTTTGCACATTTAACATAGGCCAGGCCTATTGGTCACAGTTTTTTTGCATTCACCTAGTGTTTCTTATGGATGAATATGTGCATAAAAATTGTAAAATTCACATTATGGGACAAGTAATCCCTTCAGAGGTTTTTTTTAAAAAAAATCACTTATTTGTTTACATTAAAAGAGGAACCTCTTTGCTACTTCTGTTTACATCTCTGGAGCTCAGTGACATGGGGCTCCATTTGCAGAATCTGAAGTGGCCAGGTTTCTTCTATCAAAGCAAGATAAAAATCATCCAAGTTAACTAAAAAAAAATTGCAGGATCACATTGACCTGGTTAACATGATTTCTCTTTACAAAGAAGAAATAAACAGTACTGTAGGGCTCTGCTTAATTTTCAGCATTCATTCTGTATATTATTGAGAAACTCCTCAAGAATCACTTCTATACTCTAATTTCATTTTGAATTTGGTTGACTCTATGTTAATATTTTGTTCCTACTCATAGTTAACAGAAATGGCAGCCTTTCTGCATTGTAATGCAAAATATTTCTTCAATATTAATTATCTTTGGATCTATGATAGTAAAAGAAAAATAAAACAACACTGGCTCAAAGCAATGCATTAATTTTTTGCTTAATGTAAATTATTTTTGTGTTCTCTCAAGAATGAGTCACAGAATTCTTCAGAATAACATAATATTACATTCAAACAGTGGAACTAGTTTTACTAATATTCATTGTTATCCTCTTTGTTAGCACTGCAAACAAATACTCTAATGAAAACAAAAACAATTTAAAGTTTACAAATGTGGCAAAGAGAATAAAAAGAATGCTCTTTGCATTTTTCATGTTTGGTGATGAGAACCTAGACTTTTCTGTAAATCACAATTAAGTGTGGCTAAATTGTTGCAAACATAAAAATACCTTAAAGACAAATAAAGTTTTAATAATGACACTTTGAACTGGAAACCTGAATATTATATTAATGGTCATGATCATTAACAAAATCTTTACTTGGTTAACATATATGTAGAGATAATTACTGCTTCAATAGTGATATGTTTTGGCTGTGTCCTCACCTAAATCTCATCTTCAGTTCCCACATCTTGTGGGAGGGATTCAGTGGGAGGTAATTGAATCATGGGGGCAGATCTTTCCCATGCTTTCCTTGTGATAGTGAATAAGTGTCACAAGATCTGATGGTTTTAAAAAAAGGAGTTCCCCTGCATGAGCTCTCTTTACCTGTTTCCATCAACATAAGACGTGACTTGATCCTCCTTCTCCTTGCCTTTTGCCATGATTGTGAGGCCTCCCCAGCCATGTGGAACTGTAAGTCCATTAAACGGCTTTCTTTTGTAAATTGCCTAGTCTTGGGTATATCTTTATCAACAGCGTGAAAATGGACTAACACAGATGGCAAAAATGGATTACTCATTCTTAAAGAATAATCAAGATATTAGTTAGAAAAAAATAAAACTACTTGAAGATTCTTCATCAATTTTTTTTTTTTTTTTTTTTTTTTTTTTTTTGTAATTTCTGACCTTGCTTATGGTGTTGTATAAAGACTTATGACTTGGTGCCCATTTCCTTGGCAACAGACTTCTTAAAAACAAACATGCACGGGTATTACTAATGAGTCTATGTGTTTGTGTTTCTGCATTTCTATGCATAGAAAGACATAAAAGAAATTCTATGATAGATTCATTGTTAGATTTATTCCTATGATAGATTCATTGATCTTGGTTCAGACCCTATCAACAGTAATTTTAGGCAAGCTAAATGCTTGTTTTAAGTAGAGATATTAAGGTATTGTAGTGCAAGGAAGAACATAAACTCTGGAGTCACTGAATAGCTCTGATACCGTGGGTAAGTTATTTAGTCCCTCTGCATCTCATTTATCTCATGTTAAAATGGGAATAATCGTGGTACCTACCTCACATGGTTTCTGCAAGAGTTAAATGAGGTAAGGGATGTACTTACAAGAGTGTCTGTCATTTATTAAACTCCACGTGATGATGCTAATGGTGCAACTGATGAAGCAGATCAGACACCTCTCTATATAGACTCTGTCTTGAATCTCTGGTACCACATTTTTTTTTAACATGAATGTATTATTCAGTTTCATTTTGTCTAATTATGACTTCAATTTTATATTAAACAAGTTGCAGTGGAATGTTGTAAAACAACAGATCTATACCAATGTTGACACTGGTGGGAAATTATTTTATAACGAACACATCATGTAGATCCAAGTATACAGATTCTGTTGTATTAAACTAAAGAGCAAATAGTTTTATTATTATTAGCATTTTGATTTATCTTTCAGACTAAGCAATTTTTATTTGCTAGCTTCAGACTAGAATTATAAAACACCTACAGTCAAAAATCTGTTAATTTACTCTATCTTTTATCCAAATACCCCAACTAGGCTTTGCCTGACCTGGGACAGAAGTGTAAAACACTAATCCTCTATTTATTATCTTGTTATCAAATGCTTAGGTTGCATATCCATAGACACAGGAAATTTTCATATTCTTGTAATAATGAATATAATGTTTTTCTAATAGCTCAAACAACTTCCAATGTCAATTTTGAAGTGATTCAATAATCTTAAAAGGCTGAGTTAAGGCAAGCAGGTGCTATGGGAAAATAAAAGTAAAACGAGGGGAAAGGGATGAGGCAAGAGGAATATAGGTGAACCCAAGGCAAACATGAGAGTGTGAGTTAGAGAGTCCCACAGAGGACATTTGTCAGTGATAGGGTTAGTAACATGTAGAGCCTAAAAAGGGAGAGAAAGAAAAAACAAAACTCCTTTGTGACACATTTTATTATTATTTTTTTGGTGGTCTTTATCCCTTCTTATCCTGATTGTATTATTATAGCTGCATTAAAAAGTACCCCAGGCAAGAGGCATTTATTACCTCACCATGTCTGTGGGTCAGGAATCTCTTAGTGATATATCTGGGTGATTCAAACTTAGGATGTGTGTTTTACAAAGTAGCCATCAAACTGTTGTTTGGGGCTGCTGTCATCAGATGGTTCAATTAGGTGAAGATCTGCTTCTGAACTCATTCATGTCACTGTTGGCTGACCACAGAAGATCTATTTCTAAACGTACTCATGTGGGTCTCACTTCAGGGCTACTTCATGTCATGGCAGTGGCTTTCTCCAGATGCAAGTGATCTGAGAGAGGAAGAAAGAATCAAAGCACGCAAGATGGAAGCCACAACCATTTATAACCTAATCTCAGAAGTGATGTTTCATCACTTCTGCCATATTCTATTTATTACAAATGAGTCATTAAATCCAGCCCACACTCACGGAGAAGGTATTACACAAAGGCATGAATTCCAGGAGGTGGTGATTATGAGAGCCCATTTTAGAGGGTACCTCTAACACCGAATTCAGTACTATCATTCAAGCCGATCTCAAACTTCTGTGCAGGACACTGGGGAACTCACGTATCTGTTTCTGTAAAATAATAATGGCATGAAGGAAAAACTTTTACTGAAATTCTACTCTTTACCTGAAAATTCAGGAATTCAACAATGACAACAACAACAAAAAATGCCTTATCTCTTAGAGGGAAACATTGAATTTCTTTGTTAATATTTTAATTATGACACCTGCTATTGGCTTTAAAATATCTCAACTTCATTGCATTGGAATTTAGAAGACACAAGATGGCAAAGATGTGTTAAGCATTGTTTAACTGGATGATGGATACTTTCTTAAAGAAAAAAAAAAAAGAAACTCACAGTAAGTTACCACATCTAACAAACTTAATACTTGCCTAGAATAATGTAATATTCCAGAAACATTTAAAGTTCTCTGTTTGCCTCCAAAATATATTTTCACAGTTGGCTAATTTAACCAGGACCCAAACAAAGATCCAACTCATTGATTTAGCTGAGTGTAGCCTATAATGTTCTTTATGTTTCTCTATCTCCTATATTTTCTGTAAGTTGCTTTTTATATCAAGACATTTAACTGGATTCAAGGTTCAATTGTGTTGGCAAGAATATTTCATGGGCAATTCTTTGTATTTCCTATTCTATGACATCAGTAGGTGTGTAATGATGTCCAATAAATATTTTTTCAGGAGTTGTTAGCTTGAATAATACATTATAAAATTCTCAATCAATGTTTCACCTAATTACTTTAGCATTGTGATTATTTCCCAGATGAATTCTTTCATTCTTTGCTGCAAAATAGTGATTTTCTAATTAGATCACTTATTTGACATTTATAAGTTAGAATTCTAAAATAATTAATTTTTCTTATTTGGTTTCCTTGAAATATAGTTTATACAAGAAAGGCAAGATAAATTATTGATTTTTCACTTTTGTTGATCAATTTTTCTAGTAATTTATTTCTGTAACAACTCCTGAAATTAATGAGAGGGTGTTTTGTATCATGGATTTTTATACATTTGATATGGTTACTCCAATGCTTTGGTTATTATTAACCTCTAGATCTCATACCTCTTTCCCTTTCCTTATTTTTTCTCAGTTGAGCTATCATCATCTAATATGCTACATACTTTATTTATATTCTTTGTTATCTTTCTTCTCTACTAGAATAAGCTTCTTTAGAGATAGAGTTTTTGTTTATTTTGTTTACTGTGGTATTTAAGATCTTAGAATAGTTCCTGATACACCTTAAGTATTCAATACATTTTTGTTGAAAATTGATCAGTGACACAAGGCAGTCACCTGCAGACTGTGTGTGTGTGTATGTGTGTGCGTGCACGTGCACACGCACACGTGTCTGTGTATAAAGATGGAAAGGGAGAAAGAGGGATACAGAAAGTGAACAAACTATGCATTGTGGCCTATTAACAATTAAGCACAAGATTTGAAGTCAGAGATATGACTGTGAAGAAAGAGAAAAATCAGACAACTGAGTTTTTAAAAATATAAAAGAAAAAGAGTGTTTTAAGAAAGAGAAGGAAATGGACTATTGGGTAAAAAAATGTTCCTGTGAGGTTTCCTAAGAACCTAAGTACACTTTTCTTTTAGGAAAACCATTGAATTTGGCAACATGTTGTCAGGGCTGTCCAAGACTGCTTATTTAAGTCTTTGTCTATAGTCACTTCTTTGACAACATCATCCAGATCTTAAACTAAATACTGTATATATGCATATGGCTTTCAAATGTATATCTCTATAAATACTGAAATCCAGACTGATCTATCCAGTTAGTATACTCAACTTTAATATTCTACCTAGATGTCTAATAAATATGTCAAAGCTTCCAAAATTGCATTTCTGTTTTTCTCCCAACCCTGTAACCAGCCTTACCTGTAGAATTATAGGAAAGTCTATCCTTCTAATTGATCTAATTGATCAAGACACAATGGTTTGAAATATTTATTGACAATTCTATTTCTGTAGCACCTGGAGGACAGATGAACAGAGTATGTAGCAACTTAGATATCTACACTAGTTGGATTTCACATAAAAACATCTCAGTTGTGGAAGGGAGCTTTTATCATGCCTTGGCCACTTCTCAAACATACTAGAAGAGAGTAGAAGGAAATCTAAGGAGAGTGACCCTCTCCACTGTCCATCAGAGTCATATGAAGAGCATTTAGAAATACATATATTGGGGTCCAACCTCTGACTTATTTTCAAAATTCTAGGTATGACTTCCAGGTTTATGTATTTAAAAAACTGTTGTCATATATGTATGATATGTGGATATGGATTGAGAATTTGGATCTAGCAAATTACTACTTGATATAAAACCTCAGGTCACCTTCTTCCCTTGCCAGGATGATTTTCTCAGCATTGTCCTCATGATGTCACTTTTTTTTTTTTTTTTTTTTTTTTTTTTTTTGAGATGGAGTATCGCTCTTGTTGCCCAGGCTGGAATGCAACGGCGCGATCTCGGCTCACTGTAGATGTCACTTTTTAAATCATATAGTGGCTCCTTTTTGGACAGTGATAAGGCTAGTTGAGAGAAGTGGCCTTCCAAATTTTTGTTTATGTAGTCCCTAAATGACCTTGAAATATGATATGGCCCCTCTATTTTTAAATGACGTTTAAACATTTGTCATTATAAATAAAAATTTGTAAAATATATATTTAACGTTATGTGACAAAATTTATGTATTGATCGAACATCAAAAATAAACTGACAGCTAGATTAGTATCTCCTCATTGAAGGCAAAAATTATAAACCAGTATGTTTCAAACTTTAATGTGTATAAGAATCATTTGGAGATCTCAAAATTCACCTGCAGCATACCTGTAGCAGGGCTAAGAGTTTGCATTTCTAACAAGCTCCAGGTGAAACCTATGTGCTTGTGCACACTGTCATTAGTTGTCAGGCTATGGATCTCCTGATTGGCTGGAACTTCATTTTCCAGTATTTCAGAAATGTAATTTCTCACATTGACTCCAGTATTTTGAATTACTTCGTTGTTTAGTGCCCTGAAGGTGTGTATACTCTGACAGTGTACTCTGGTAAGATTCAAGATGGATGTAAAACACACTTTTCTTTTAGAAAGTAAGAGAAGAGAAATTGTGAAAAGTGCTACATCTATCATAGGTAGCTATCCAGTCTGATACATTTTAGGATACAATACATAAAGAAACTGAAGATCAGGAAGTTGATTTCTTTAAAACTCTCTCTGTCACATATCTCTTAGAAAATGTCTGTGGAACACAAATATACACATACCCTCTCCCTACTAAACACTGTTTATAGAGAGCACAGCATTTGGGTTTAGAGAGGTCAGGGCTCTGATCTGTGTGATTTGGAGCCGCTTATCTTCCTCATCTACACGGTGGGGATAATAGATTTAACTCATCAGTTATGGAAAGGATAAAATATATCATATGTTAAGTGCTAAACATAACACCTACCTCCTCAAAAGTGTTTCCCAATTACAATTTATTCTTCTGGGAGGCAATTTTAGTACTCAGAATTTGAGACTTTTCATTCACTATCCTTTCTCAACTAATCTCTTCTCTTTACTGTTTTTGTTCTTGTATCCAAGCTAGGAAATTTTTTGAAAAATTCTTCTTATAAATATTGTCCATTTATTTCTCTGAGCCTTTGTTCATATAATTATTTCTAATAGCAGGAACAATTAAATTATCTCCAACAATCTAAATTTATTAAATCTCAGGGTGCTGGGACAGCATTCTCTAATTAAATCTGGCCCATACTGGGAATTCACTTGGACTCCCTTAGCACGCATTTATTTTTCCAATGTATTATGTGTTATTTTCTAAGGATTTGAATACATTACTCATGCATATTTGTACCACTACTAGATTATAATCTCTTTCAAGGTAAGGACTGTACCTTCTATTTTTCAATTGCTTATGATACACAGAAAAGTTCTATTCACATAACACGTTGAACTAATGTTTGAGGAATGAAGAAATATAAATTTTAAATTATTTCAGAAATTTCCTAATTTTTGTCCACAAGGATATATAGTAAATGTATTTATCCTCTAATTATTTTTAAATAAACAGAATCATATTTGCCATCTACCAGATACAATTTCCAAGATAATCCTTGCCAAAAGCATGCATACTGGGTTTGAAGACCAATTTTTGTTTAAACAAAAATTCCAAAACAGATGAACAAATTTGTGTGAGTAATGAAAATAAACTACCATATCTCCATAATCAGGGAATTAGGGTAGACTTGGCTAAAGCCTTTTGCTTCAGAGGTAATTTTTTTTAAACAAACAATGTAAACTAAACAGCTTTGAGAAAGGAAGAATATAAAATTAATATCATTTCACCATCAGGAAAAATTGCTAACCAATATATTATCTGTGAAGTATAATCATTTTTTGGGGCATGGATCTTCCAACATAGGAAAAAGACAGAATGAAAGGTTTTACTTATTTCTGTTTCTGAGGTTCCTTGACATTAAAAGCCTTTTCATTATGCTGCAAATAATTTGTGGATGAGGATGAATTTGCAGGTCAGTAACAATTTTAAAATGCTATTTTATGTCTGTACTTGTGCTTCCTCTATCAAGGTTCAGTAATTACAAAACAAATAATACTGCAACTTTAAATATTTTTATTTGTATTATTTATTTTTAGATAATCCGGTTTACCATGTTTTGCCAAGTTTGATTTATTTAACAAACATCTATCTGTTGAGTATCTGCTAAATTAAAGCACTGGTCTAGGGGTTGTCGAGATTGAAGATACATACAGCATGATCCTTCCTTTGCAGGAAATCCCCTTCAATTGGGAGTCACAGACATACATTGTGAATGTTGAAATAGGAGATGGGGGTGGGGCGGGGAGGGAGGTGGTCATGTGCTCTTGGTTCTGGGGCAGTGAGCTGAGTGAGGCTAGGGAATGACAAATGTCTTATGTTCCTACTGAAAGTGAGGTGTACCAATAAGGAAAAATAAAACTATTCAACCTCACTCTTGAGTAAGTCTGTCTTGGATACTAAAGCAATACATTATCTTTTTTTGGACTCCTAAAATTAGCAATTAAGTATAATTTATCTCATTAGTTGACTCAATTGACCTCTCATACTAAAGGGCAAATGTCTCCTCCATTCACTAGAAATAACCCTGGTATTGCAAAAAATAGAATTTATTGTTTGACCTTAACAGAAAATCTTTTCTTTTTTGTCTGGGTGACATTTGTGATAATGATTTGACTTATTCTGGATTTTTAGCAATTACATTTTCTGATTTAATTTTTTCTCCATCTGAAGTTAGAAAAGATAGTAACTTTTCACAGCATTCTAACTTCAGAAACAGGTGGTTTAGTTGTCAGCTATTAAAATTAATTATACCCATTTAACTACTATGAACAGAGCCTGTAAAACAAAAAGCCTCAAACAGAACACAGAATTTTTAATTTGGAAAGTTGCTGCTACATTAACTTGCTATGTAACTGTAGCATGCAAAGCCATAACATTTGCACAATAGGTAGTTTATTACTCTCAAGTTGAAAGACCAAAAGTGGAGTAACTACCCAGTTGGTTTTTTGCAGAGTGGTGTGGAACAGTATTTTATTATTACTCGTACCCATTCTCTTGTTTACAACCAAAAAGAAAGTAATTGCTGCCATAAAACTCAGTCTCTCACAATCTGGCAGGCCTCTATAAAGCTTAGGAAGGACAAATGTGTTTGGACCAGGTGTCCGTAGTCCTGTAGAATGAGTGTTGGCCATCCAGTTTAAGTAGGTTGTTGATATTGAATGGGAAGTGGCTTATTGTTGTAAACGCTCTTTACCAATTATGGTTGTTTACCTGAGAAATCAACAGACATACCTGCTGTTGTATTGCCCTCTTCCCTCCTGAATTACTTTTAGTGCGTATCTGTTTAGTCAAATGGAAAAGAAAAGGAAAATGTGAAAATATTCCAGTGTGGCTTTTAATGTTAAAGCTGCCAATTGACAACCAACATCAACTGGCTTATTTCTTCTAAAGCACTATGTTAACTAGTTAACAAAAATAATGAATCCTACTCTCTTTCTTCTCAGCTTGATAGTCACGTATCTAGCGTGTTACAGCACTGGGTCTATAATGCAAAGATAAAGTCCCGGATATAGTTTTTCTGTAAAACTATCTTCGATGAGCTTTTAACTTTACTGTTTATTCCCACATCAGCTATAGCTGAAATCTGAAGTTAGCTATAACGGAAGACAGTCTCTTTGTTTCTTCTTCTTCTCTTTTTTTTTTTTTTTTTTTTTTTGGCTCTCTTTGATCAGTTTAAAATAACTTGGCCCTAGGTTTTAACATAAAATGCGTTTTTTCAATCAATGACTGGTACAGACACTTGAAAAAAATGATAATTCTGTAAGTTAGAGACTGAAAATAATATATATACTCAAATTTTATTGCTATTACAGAGGGTTTTCTCTCCATTAGGTACTGACAGAGTTGATCAGGTTAATTTTGGTGTTTCCGTCCAGTGTCAGCTGCTGTGTGTGCTGTCCCCACCTCATGCTAAAATGTTCTCTCCTTCCAGCCCAGTGCCTCCTCTGCCTGACATGTGCTACCACCACCTGCACAATTCAGAAGAGTATGCTCTTGAGTAACTTGGGGTTCTGGTAGATGAGAGAATACCACGCTCTTTGGAAGAAAACTTTATAGAATGGGAAGAGGAAACAATATAATAAAAAATAAAAACTATTTATAACTGTTTTAAAAGTTTCCTATTTTATGCCAATAATATCAACTTGCAAGGAAGTTATAATAATGGGTTTTTGTGGTGTATTTATAGATCACAGATTATTTAGCTTTCTTACTTTATTATTTGTCTTTTAAGGGCCAATTGTCATTAATTTAATAGCTGTCTCATTCACAAATGTAATACATAAAGGGAATGACTTTGAAAATTTATAAATTGCCATGTATAAGAAAATAAGAAAGAAAGGACTAACTGGTATTTGGATACACCTAGTATGGTCAACTAAAAAGCCAATTCTAACAGCATTAAAGCTTACACAAAAGTTTCAGTCTGTTTATACTAAAAAGTAGAAATGTATTATTGTTATTATTGATATGAGCATTCTATTTCTATCTGGGAATTTCAACAAGCTGACAGGGACTTTATACAAAACAGAAAAACTATTTTTGAAATGTGATAATATAAAATGAAAAATAATGATACTTGGGACAATTTTTAGTAAACATAATGCATTATCTTATTATTTTTATTTGTTAAACCATCCTACTTTATGAGCCCTAAGATTTATTTCATAACTGGTTATGAGAAGTTCAGTTTTCAGGACTCTAAAAGGGTCTTGTGAGGGCAGGAGTACACATTGAGTCCTCACCCTTATACCAAATTCAAATTTGCAAAATGGAATTTAATTATTGCTCATTTATTTAAATAAAATAGAGCTTTCAGAATAAGAGTAGATTCTGGCTTGATGAAGTAACGTTACCACCCAAAAATAACTAAATAAAATATTTCTAAATACAATTTAAGTTTCCTAATTAATTAGTGAGCTTGCAATTGTAACTGCCTGAGAGGTTCTTCCAGCCCACTGCATAAAGACAGCCCACGGCATTGTAGTGGAGAAAGTGTTTCATAGACACCAGGCCAGTCACACCACGTGGGACATGGAGTTCCTACTCAAATCGCGTCATTCAATGCTCATAGGATAGGGGTTTTTCAAGAACAGTTTGGGGAAGGGTAAGGGGTGACCAGGCAACAAGGTGCATGTTGCTGATTGGTGGGGACAGAGAGGAAATCATAGGGGGTTGAAGCTGTCCTCCTGCAAGCTGAATTGCTTCTGGGTGGGGCCACAAGAGTGGGGGGTTTGTTGGTGCAGGTGGAGCCATGGCTGTCAGACATGCAAGGAAACCTGGAAAGATATCTCACAAGACCAATCTATGAAAGTGGTGTTATTTGTAGGAGTAATTGGGGAGGTTGCATGTCTTATAAAATCTGGAATAATGTCTGCACCTTAGCAGGACTCAGGTGCCTCTCCTTCCCTCAGCCTGATTGCTTTACAAAAGCGGTTGAATTTTGAACAAGTCTTATTATCATTTAAACTGTAGCCTAAATGTCTTCCGAAATTAGCTTGGCCCAATAGCCAGAAATAATTAAGGGAAAGGCAAGATGAGGGTCGAGTTAGCATAGCTTACTATTGTAATTTTCTCATTGATACAACTTTTGCAAAGGTAGTTTCATGATTCATAATGACAGTTATCCTTAAAAGCTAGATTTTCCATCCCATGTAAATATGGGAACAATCAAGTATTTGTCCAGCCTGCCTGTTGATGATGTTTTATGATTTTAAAATAAATTGTGATGTGAATTATACAGCATTTGATATACATTTTCGTGGTTTGCATGTAGAAAATAAATTTTATACTTCCTAGATTCCTGGGGCAGTTTGAAGAGGGTTTTTAAAGAGCAAGTTACTAAAATATTCCAACAAATCCTTATTAGTGTCACCAAGACAAATGAATAATATTATTTTGCCTTTAAGGAACTGTGTCCTGAAATAAATAAACATACAGAGTTATACACATCTGGTATTTTCAAAGGGACAGTAAGTTAACTATGAATGAAATTTTCACCAGATGATACTTGAATATTTTTGTTCTTGTGGTTTAGAATGTTTCTCTCTTCTTAAGACAGGTAAAATAGAAAATAAAATGTTATCTGGAATAATGTAATTTTTTTTTTTTTTGAGATGGAGTCTCGCTCTGTTGCCCAGGTGCAGTGGCATGACCTTTGCCCACTGCAACCTCCGCCTCCAGAGTTCAAGTGATTCTCCTGTCTCATCTTCCCAGGTAGCTGGAATTACAGGTGTGCACCACCACACCCAGTTAATTCTTTGTATTTTTAGTAGAGACAGGGTTTCACCATGTTGGCTGGGTTGGTCCCGAACTCCTGAGTTCAAGTGCTTCACCTGCCTCGGCCTCCCAAAGTGCTGGGATTACAGGTGTCAGCCACCATGCCCGGCCTTGGAATAATGTAATTTTATTATGATGATAAAATATTTTCTCCAACAATAATGCTACTTTTTGTGGAGGAGGACATAACTTCTAATGATTATTTCATTTTAAAGATTTGGTCATCTATTAAGCAGATGCCAAGATTTGGGTAGCCAAGTGCGGCATAGCCGCTGGTGTTCTGCAGAAGTAACTTCACACATTTATGTATGGCTCTCCTGAAAGTAATGTGAGCTTGCACATTTCAAACCAAGCATTTAGGGTAAAGGCTTTTCTAGCAATGGCAAATGACACTTGCCCCAAGCTTGGGCTCCCAGCCTTAGCATTATACTCAGTCAAAGTATATTTCATATTTTTTTCCCATTGCTTCAAAAGTTTTGGTGTTTTCCAAGAGAATAGAAACAAATTATTTCTATTATTCATCTTTGTATTTTTTTCTTGTTCCTAACACCTAGTCTCTTCGAAAACTTTACACATGAAAGTCTTGCTACCTAATTGTGTAATTAGTTCTAAAAGCCGCTATATGATCTGTCTCTTTTTACTTTAAAAAGTTAACAGATTGAATGTTGAGTTGAGGATGATTGCTAGCCGTGTCTTATTGAACTGACACTCAGGTGGCAGAGATTATCAGCAGTGCTCACATGTTACTTAAGTGAGGATTTTAATTTCTGTAAATGAACAGTCCATGCATGAAACACAAATGACTAAAAATTAAGCTATAGTACCTTCCTGTAAGGCTAATTAGAAAAACCTGAAGCTACAGTAATGATTAAAACTATGGATTAGTACATCAAGGGAAAATGGCCTTTTATGGTATTTCTATAAATTGAATTTAAATACACCATAGGTTATGGTAAGAACCTCTAAAAATAGAAGATGACTTTCTACATTAAATATACATAAACACACACCAGTGATTGATAGATGAATTATTCATCACAGTAACAAAATGCATAGTATATTTTAAAAAGATCCTACTCCCAAACTTATTAACATTAGTACACACACAGAAACATATGCAATGTTGTATTGATGAGCAATGGGTTGAGTAGACTTAATTCTATTCTTTTGCTCAAATATTATGATTGATAGGTGTGTTTCCAAGATTCCACAAACAAATCTATGTTATTGATTTCCTTTAGTAGATTTTGGAAGACTGAACTCTATTGTTAAAGCTGCCTCAAAGCTCTTGTAGATTTGTGACGTTTAAAAAATAAATGTGTATTAGTATTAGGTATACTGATATTTTTGATCAGTTGGAAGTTTTATTATGGGAATTACTTGATTTTTATGTGTAGCCCTCAAAATAATAAATTTTATTTAGAGAAAAATTGGTCAAATATTATTGGGTTGCCATATTTTAAACCATTTTACATTTAGAAAAAAAATCCCAAATGATCATTTTGAAGCAATACCAAACTTTGCGTCTTGATTCCTTGGGTCTTAATCATTGTCTATCTTGTCTGTCAATTTTTCCTATCACTTTCTATTCTGACTGTCATGCTCTCTCTCTTTACTCTTTTACCCTCAGATGGGTCAGGATTATTAGTTTCTTCCAAACATTTGCCATAGAATACTTGCTCACACATGGAAGCTGAAAGGTACACTTTTGGAAATTCATACCCTTCCTTGTACTCTGAAGATTTTCAAGGTTTTGGGATATGTTTTTCTGAATATAGACATGGACATACAGTTTATAAGCTTCAGTACTGAAAAATAACAGGGAGTGAAAATATATGATGAAATTAATTTGCACGTCTCCATTTACAAGATCATGGCAATTTGTTTAATTTCTCTGGGTCTCAGTATCTAAGTCTATAAAGTAAATTGGCTGAGGGAATGGGATTATTAAACTAGATTATTTACATAATTCTATTCAGCTAGAAAATGGTATGCTTTTATGGCCTGGCTTTAAATATGGCTTGTTCTTGATGTTTATTTAAAAAAAAAAAAAAAAAGAAGAAGAAATAAATAGAAAACAACTGTAGATTAGGCCCCTAATGTAGCTTATTTGTGTTTTATATTGCTTGGGTGAGGCCATATAAAAAATGTATGAGAGCTATATGCCACAGGTTCAGAAAAATCAATTGACAGGATAAGTTAGAGTAAAGGAAACAAGTGGTCCAGTTTCACACTGTAAGCCTGTGGTGAGGATGAGCACACAATTGCCTTAAGCACGACCTGGGCTGAAATATTGACTACTGCCTTGAAGTGAAAAATGTAACCATGAATTGCTATGGGTTTTAACAGCAGGGGATTTTTTATTGTGAGGAGGTGAATACATGAAAAAGAGAATTATTTATATTTTTAAGAAAAAAATTACCATGGAAGAGAATTGCAGTGGGTCTTAATTATCTTGGTATAATTTTGTGTAAAATGAAGAGCTACTTGGGCCAAATAATTAGTTGGATACCAAATTTAATTATTTCTTTTTTGTTGAATTGATGTTCTGTTTTGGTGTCAATAACCAGATTTGGTTTATATTAAATTTAAGGACAATGTGGTTAAGTGAGGTGGAATAGAATGAAGTAAATTCATCCTATAAAACATATTTTACATTATGAAATAAATCAAGGCAAAGAATCTTAGAATCATTTCATTGTTATGGTTGTGGGGATATCTAACAACTTCAGGTTCATTTAATTTGTATTAATTTCTATTAGTAGGAAGGACAATGAATAGGGATGTATAATTAGAAGTGAAAATTCAGAGTTGTATCAGACAAAACAGCAACAGTCCTTCTCTGTAATTTTTGGGATGTTGGTGTGGATTGTACTGGATTTTACAGAACATGAAGAAAAAGTGGTAACAGAAACATGAAACTTTAAAACATTTGATTATACTTTTGAGTTTCAAATTTTGACTCTACCTTTATATGTACAGATGTAAAAAAAAAGTCCAAACAGAAACCACAAGGTGTACAACAGTGTGATTATTATCTTTTATTTTTAAACAAGAACACATAAAATTATGTTGACATATATTTTTAAAATGCAAGAAAGGATTAATAGAGTATAGCAGGGAGCAGGTTTTCACTTTTCATTATACTTTTATTTGCTGTCTGCAGTCTCTAAACATTAAAATTTTTACTATGCTTTGATATATACTTTAAGCTATCACTTCCTCCCAAAGATTCACAATGTACATTAATAAAAATTCTGAGTAGGCCAGGTACAGTGGCTCATGCCTGTAATCCCAGCATTTTAGAAGGCCGATGTGGGCAGATCACCTGAGGTCAGGAGTTCAAGACCAACCTGCCCAACATGGCAAAACCCCGCCTCTGCTAAAAATACAAAAAAATTAGCTGGGCGTGGTGGTGGGTGCCTATAATCCCAGCTACCTGAGAGGCTGAGGCAGGAGAATCACTTGAACCCGGGAGGCACAGGTTGCAGTGAGCTGAGATCACACCACTGCACTCCAGTCTGGGTGAAAAGAGTGAAACTCCGACTCAAAAAAAAAAAAAAAAAAAAAAAGAAAAAAGAGAATTCTGAGTGTTTGTTTGTTAAAGATAATTTTAACATTTGTGTAAACAAATCAACTATTTACCTGTGTTTCTTAAGTAAAAACACTTTGGAAAATGCTCTTTTTTTTTTTTTTGAGATGGAGTCTCGCTGTGTCTCCCAGACTGGACTGCAGTGGCGCGATCTCAGCTCACTGAAAGCTCCACCTCCCAGGTTCACGCCATTCTCCTGCCTCAGCCTCCCGAGTAGCTGGGGCTACAGGTGCCTGCCACCACACCCGGCTAATTTTTTGTATTTTTAGTAGAGACAAGGTTTCACCCTGTTAGCCAGGATGGTCTTGATCTCCTGACCTTGTGATCCACCTGCCTTGGCCTCCCAAAGTGCTGGGATTACAGGCGTGAGTCACCACGCCCGGCCTGCCGTTCTTTATAGTACCTATATAACTTGCAAGGAAAATGTAAATCGTTATCAAATATCTCATTGGTATGAACAATCATATTTTACAAATATTGCTCTAAATCCTAAATTACTCAGTTGGAAAGGAAAATAGGTGGATGGATGGATAAATTTCATAGACAGATATATAGGTTATTGATAGATAGTAGGTAGGTAGGTAGATAGATAGATAGATAGATAAACAGATAGATAGATGGTAGATGGTAAATGAACAAAACCCCAGCTTATCAAATTCACTTTGTAGGTTGATATAACCTAAGTGATAATGAACAGCAGAAACTGGGAAGGTAGTTTCACTTAGTGCTAACATCAAGTTATATGAATATTCTCTGAACATCAGTTGTATCTCCTGAGGAATAATGTATACAGCATACACACACTCACACTCACATTCAAGTTCTAGCAAAATGAAAAATTAGCCTAGGCTATTGACTTCCTCACTAAAACACAACATAGGAGAGGCTAGAGGAGAGCCTAGGACCCATTTTTAGCAACTAACAACATTTCTTTTAGGAACCCAAAAGGCCCACAGATTCTGAGGGAGAAATAAAAAAGAGCTTTCCAGATATATTCTTTTCTCTACCCATCACTCTCCCTGCATCAGTGTAACATCAAGACCACGCTGGGTCTGGCTGGGATGGTTCTACCACAATTGCAGGTAGTTAGGCATCCTCGCAATGTTCCTCTTTCACCCTCTCTCTCACAATTAGGAAATTGTATCAGTGAAAAATGGTTTCAAGAAAACAACAGAGCCACAGCTAGCACATCTGAAAGCACTGTTGTAGATAAGGGAATCCTGGAAGAGAAATCGAGTAGATTACGAAGAAGTAAGTCCAAATATCAATCAAGAAACTCTCTGCCTTGAAATGGGTCCTCAATTCCCCTCCACATATTTACCCCTAGGTGCCTAAGCTAGGGCCTAGGTTTTTATCTCCTCCCTTAATAATCAGTACTAGTAGACAACTGATGGTACCAAGTATTTTAAAGGTGAACTCACAGTGAAGTTTTAGTGAAACCACTGTGAAAGGAAACAAAGGTTGTAAATAACTCATTTCAGAGGACAGGGATAGTAGATAAACACAGCAAGATGGGAGACAGGATTGGAAACATGAAGCTGAAATTGAGAGTTATTAAGAAGAATCTATTAGAGACATAGGTTTTGAAGAGACAATGTTTGAAATAAAGAATTCAATGAATGGGTTTAATAGCTGACTGTATTTGGCCAAAGAAAAAAAAATCAGTGAGCTAAAAAGCAGTTCCAAGAAGTTTCTCAACATGAAGAGATAGAAAAACAAATAAACAAAATAAATAAAAACGGAGCATAGAAGCAGAAATTTAACCATCGACTATGAGAAGACCTCAGAAGCAGAAGTACAAAAATGGGACAAAATATGCGGAGAAATAATGAGAATCCATTATCCCCAAAAGATAAGAGATCTCTGTTTGAAAATGTACATGGGGGCCTGCAAAAAGATAAACAGATGTGCAGCAGGCATATAAGAACATCAGAGATCAAGATGACTTTTTTTTTTTTTTTTTTTTTTTTTTTTTGAGACAGAGTCTTGCTCTGTCACCCAGGCTGGAGTGCAGTGGTGAGATCCTGAATCACTGTAAACTCCACCTCCCAGATTCAAGTGATTCTCCTGCCTCAGCCTCCCAGTAGGTGGGACTACAGGCACATGCCACCACGCCTGGCTAATTTTTTCTATTTTTAGTAGAGACAGGGTTTCACTGTGTTTTGATCTCCTGACCTCGTGATCCACCCGCCTCAGCCTCCCAAAGTGCTGAGATTACAGGTGTGAGCCACCACGTCCAGCCTCAAGATGACATTTAAAAGAATATGACAGAGAAACATAGGTCACTGCAAATGATCACTGATGAAAAATCAGATTAATATCAATTCTCTCAAGGCAATGAAGTATAAAAATATAACAAATTATTTTCAAATTGATGAAGAAAAATAAATTTAAACTTAGAATTTTATTTTTAATTATTTAAATGTGAGCCAAATAAAAATACTTTAGGCTTACATGGACTCAGATTTTTTTTTACCATGAAAAGACCTTCTCTGAGAGAATACTGAGAGACTATATTACGTTTAGAAGATAAGTTGAACTAGGTGAAATACATTAAAATATGAGAAGTAACTGTAGGTATAGAACTTATTGACATTTATTGTTGCCTGAGTAAACAATTTCTGACAAATGTATACCCATAGCAATCTGTAAATAAACTTCACATAGTATCTGCTGTTTGAGAAAAAGGCTATCAAAAGCTGGTGAAAGCAGAAAAAGATTTTCGTCTTGTTTTAGATTTGGACATACATATAAATAAGCATTAGATACTGTTAAAAATAACATAAAAATTTATAAGTATTTAAAATACAAATGTATAAGATAAAAATTTATAAATACTTACCACAAGAAAACAAATGCTGAAGAAAACGTGTCTATCTAGCATAAGATCTGAAAGGCATGAAAGTATGAAAGGGAAAAGAAAGTAGAATGTAGTGAACATTAAGAGAGAAATGAGGTAAAAGAAAAGGCTAATAGCAATTATAACCATGTAAATGGTTAAATTAACCAATTAAAAAAGTAATACTCCCATACTGGCTAAAATTTAAGATCCAGAAATTATTTTTTAAAAATGATATTTCAGATAGAGTTACCCAAGAGACATACTTAGAAAATAAAATAGTCAGAAAGGTTGACAATAAAGTCAGGAAAAAAGTACCAGAACAAAAGTCTTTCAAGAGATAGTCATAAAATGTATTTTGAGATCAAACAAAATATAACTGAGGGTGAGATATATCATAAGAGCAAACAAGTTTTCCTCCCTAATGAAGGGTTGTATGCCCCTATCCACTGTTGAGCATTTCAGCCCACGACACTTGCATTGATGGATGGATGGAGTATATACATCTTTAGAATATCTGTGATACTTCCGAGCCAAAATGTTAGGAATCTTTGTAGTGTGTGGCACCATTTTTTTTTCCTCTGATATCAGCACTAAGACACGGGCTATTCTGGCCAGGTGCAGAGGCTCATGCCTGTAATCTCAGTACTTTGGGAGGCCAAGGTGGGAAGATTGCTTGAGTTTAGGAGTTTGAGACCAGCCTGGGCAACATAAGGAGACCCTGTCTCAACAACAACAACAGTTAGGCAAGGTAGCACATGCCTATGGTCCTAGCTACCTGGGAGGCCAAGCTGGAAGAATCACTTGATTCACCGAAGGGTTGAGATAGCAGTGACCCATGATTGTGCCACTGCACTGTAGCCTGGGTAACAGATTGAGACTCTGCCTAAAAAAAAAAAAAAATTATTCTGTGAGCCTTGAATATGGCAAGATGATTTGCTGCCTATCTATAATGAAACTTTGATGGGAGAGATGTGAGGTGCACAAACTAATAGATTGAGTTTAAGTTACAGGATTGGAATATGGTCACTAAACCTAGGTATTGTCTCTTGGCTAATTCTACTAGAACTTGTAAATAAACTACTTGTTCAACTTCTTACACTAATGAGACTTTTCAAACCTATGCCTTTTCTTGCAATAAATTTTTTAATTTATTGTTGAGCTTTACTTGCAGGGAAAATGTTGAAATAGAGTTAAATCATGAAGACTTAGGTTGACAGATAAGTGACATATTGTAGAAATGTGACACTCTGGGAATTTACCCATTTACATGCTCCTTTTGACCTCTGCACAGACCAGTTTTTCAACATCCCCAGTCTCATTATGTCAATCAGAAGTTGTTCCTGGTTGCCACCCTTTCCACAAAACAGAGATAACTCAACCTGGAACTTCCATTTCATTAGCTTAATTTATCCTAAGAATCAGTAAGAGAGGTGAGAGTTCATCATTTTGGGAAGGTATTTTTATAGTACTTAGGGATGCAAGTTTAGAAAGAAAGGTAAAAGACATCAAAATATGTTTCAGGGCAAGTCACACTGACCAAATGAAAATTTAATGTTTACTAATTGTTCATTTTAAACCAAAACAAAATCACCATCTGAACAAAATGTATATTCAGTATTACTTTTCTATCTGCAAAAGTTATAATATTGAGTAAAAAAAATTCCAAAATATAGACATACTGCTTTATCATTTTCTTTATTCAAAAATGAGCTTAATCATGGAACAAATTTTGAGAAAACTACTAGATACCAATTAACTGCCATTATTTGTGAGATGTGCATACTATTCAGATTATCTTTCCACTTTTGCAAAATCTCATAGAAAGATTTGCCCCACTATGCAAAGAAAAAAATTGAGTTAATTGAAACACTCAATTTAAGTCATCATTTGAATGATGGCGAAGATAACACCTGAAATTTATTTTTCCTAGTAATTTTGTGTAGTCGTATTTGTTTTTCTTGAGTTTCTCTTTATTTAATTCTCCTCTGTTTGTTGGCACTCTATCAATCAGTAGCAGAGAACAGAGAAATCATTGGATTCTCTACTGGAATGAACTAGAGGCAGTATGGAAAACAGTGTTGCCAAGTCAACCAAGCACTCAAAATAGAATTAAAATCTCATGATAACTACAACCACAATATGCCAAGAGGGAAACAAAAAAGAAATTGTTCCCAAATGAGAGAGGAGGGAAAGCAGCATGGAGTAGTAAGACTTTTGGTTCTTTGAATAACGTGCTTTATGTCCTTGAGTGATTCACTTAATTTTCCTGGGTTTTGGATTCCTCTCTGTAAATTGAGAGGATTGGACTAAATCAGTAGTTTCCAAATTATGAACCTTGGAATAATTGCAAGGGGCCTTGAATTTGTATGTTTTATATACTTCCACAGTCACCAGGATCCAAAAGTCCCATTGAAGTCATGTGGAAGCTGGAAAAATAGTTTTACATTTTTAAAAAGGTTCTTATATAAGATATACTGGCTAAATAACATATGAAGTTTTCTTAGACTACAGAATACCATTATCTTATGAGTTAGATATCCAGATGTTGAAATGTTGAAGTGCATAATTCTTTATTGAAGTCTTTCTTGCAAAAGCAGCATTGTTACTGCAAGGAACAATGGCTAGCAGTTGGGACTCAGGTTTCTAGGCCAAACTTTCATGCATTAATTTTGTGACCTTGGGTGGGTTATTTAAATTTTCAGTTTATTTGTTTGAGGTAACTATTTGAAAAGACTTAGACAAATTTTAAAGTGTTCTTCAAGTACAAGATGGTTTTATTGCTTCTATTCATCAACTGCTCTCGGGCCTCATAATGCTAAATTTGCAGAGCAGAAATCTGAATTAGCTGTCAGGTCTGTTTATTACTGTGGCTCTTCTTGTTTCCTCCTTTTCTTTTACTCCATCCGTATTAGTATGCCATTTATCTCCCCAGTTCATTTTTCCACTATAAGACTGATATATTATTTGTGGCTTAAGGATTTTTAATACTTACATAACTCATGCAGTAATACTTGCTATTTTGAGAAGATAAATAATGTAGATGTATCTTATCTTATACTTAAAGACAATTAAAAGCAAGCCAATAGATTGCCTAAAGTTGCATAGAAAATAATAATTTAATATCATTTTGTATTCCAATTATTTTTGTCTCCTTCTTTGTGCCTGTAAATTTCTTGAAATACAGTCATGTCACTTAACCATGAAGATATGTTGTGAGAAATGTGTCCTTAGGTGATTCTGTCCTTATATGAACATCATAGAGTGTACTTACACAAACCTGGCTAATATAGCCTACTGTACCCATAGGCCATATGGTATAGCCTACTGCTCCTAGGCTACCAACCTGTACAGAGTGTTACTGTATTGAATGCTGTAGGCAATAGTAACACAGTGGTGAGCGTTTGTGTATCTAGACATAGCTAAACATAGAAAAAGTATTTCGTTGTGCACTACATTGGGACAGCTACTGATCAGAATTTTTCAGCTCTATTATAATCTAAAGGGATCACCATTGTATATGTGGTCATTGAAACGTCACGATACATGGCATGGCTGTTGTGATTCTTTTTTCCTCAACTCACTCCTCAGCTGTGTGCGCGTGTGTAAGTGCTTGCATATATGTGCCTTTTTCTCTCCTTTAGAGCGGTGCTTAGTAAAAAGCTCCCATTTCTATTCTTGTTAGTTACTCATGTGTCTCTCTGATAGACCTCATGATCACTGAAGCTGCTGTTGTCCTGGGAGGGATGCTCAGTTTGCTGAGAAACTGATGGAAACTCACTCCTTGTCCAGTTATTGGATTCCGAACTCAAGCGGTGTGAGCAGAAGGACTTGTTTGGAAAGGGAAAATAAGGGGTTATCTCTTGAAACAGAAGGGATTAGGGCTTCAAATGTCTGGATGGATGAAGGACCTAGTTTTCAGAATTATTAAAGATAGTCTTGGAAAGCAGTACAGATTCCTCAACACTCAACAGCCTTACTCTTCATATCAACTTTTAATCTACCTTTTAACAAAGTTTTACAGATGTGAATGAATGTTACAAAAGGTCAACCAATTACATATTCATCAGAAAATAGAGGATGGAGTAATGAAAGGCCATTTTTGTTTTACTGCAGGAAAACACATGAATCTAATTTAAAGGAAAAAATCTTCTATAAGAATAAGTTCTTCTATATTTGACATGCTTGGCAAGGGAGCACATGATTTCTTTTTTGGTAACTTGACAGGTATAATTACAATCTAAAAGTAAAAAAAAAAAACTTTCTTGAATAAAAATGTAATAGACTACTATTTTTAAAATTTACTTTGCAGTAGATTGATATTAAGAAACTACTTTGATCAAAATTCCCCTAAATTGAAAAACAAAATCCATCTAAAAGTAGAAAATTTTAGGACACTTGTTAAATTTTATTTTTGAGACAGGGTCTGGCTCTGTTGCCCAGACTGGAGTGCATCACGGCTCAATGCCACCTCTACCTCCTGGGCTCAAGCCATCCTCCCACCGTGGCCTCCCAAGTAGCTGGGGCAACAGGCAGTAGAGACAGGATTTCACCATGTTGCCCGGACTGTTCTCAAACTCCTGACCTCAAGAGATCTGCCAGCCTCGGCCTCCCAAAGGGTTAGGATTGCACGCATGAGCCACCATGCCCAGCTTATTTTAGGACATTTGTAAAGGTGTATATAGCAGAGATTTGTTGATGTTCTGGTCCCTACTTTTAATTTCTTTAACTTACCTCTCAACCCATCTAAATACGATATGTAAATCTTTTCATAGCTCTCAAAACTTTTTCCCCATTAAGCATTATTTTATTCTGTCTAAAGAAATGTGCTATTGGCATTTTAGTGATATAATTTATTACTAGATAATATTCCATAAACAACTTACAACTGACAATTATTTATCCTGATATATATTCTTATCAGGAGCAAACTACGTAAAGTATGTATGCTACTTTCCTCGGAGTTATTAAAGAAAATAAAAGAGGAATTAAGAACGTAAAGCATCCCTTATCTTAAAGAGGTTACCATCAAGTTGATTACATATGGAATTTGGTATAAACTAAGGCCCTGTTATAAATTTACTTCATCTTCAGAGTAATAGTCACCATTTCTTGAGTAACTATTAGGTTCCAGCAACTGTACTAAGCACTTCATATAATCATCTTAATTTTCTCACAAGAATCTTTTGAAGCAGATATTATTAGGATTTTAAAGTAAAAGAAACTGGGACTTAGAGATTAATTAACTTTTAAATTATCACATAGCAACAGATATCAGCAGAACCACTGGAAGTGATAAATAATAAGGATTTATTATACTGATTTGACCTTATGCATTTGTGAGAGCTGGTTTAACCATCTACGTAAAGATTGTCTTTCTGTCTAGTGATGGAGACAGACATCATAAGGAAAGATACTTGGGAAGAGATGATGGATTTGAGCTAGGGAAAAACAAGGACAAACTGCACCTCATTATGAATAACTGGCTGCTATGGGGATAGCCTGGAACTGTATCAGGCTCTCACCTTCCCTAAGCCTCCAGTTTTGACAATAGGAGTCCATGCAAGATCATCTAGTACCCTTTGTCATGGAGCTAAACACACACCTGTTCCAGGATTTGGGGAGGCAAAAGAAAGATGGAGCAGGAGCTGAAGGAACCTTGGGTCTGGTTGCTGTCCCACGCACTGAGATGAGCTGACAGATAAGTGACCATGTGCATGAGGTGCAATGGCACCTGGTAGCCCTGCACTGAACTTAGCTCAAAAAATATTTTAAAAAATGACTGATGGTCTTGGGTAAAATAGCTACTCTAAACTCCAGGCTCACTTGGAAATAGCAAGACAGAGAATTGTGAGAATTGTAGTCTCAGCTTGGCTTAATTAACCCAATACAGTCATGTGAATCCATGGTGAATCCATGATTCAAACATCGATTTTCTTCTGATACCACACACTATTAACCTCCATGCAAGGGTATATTGTCCCATTTCCTTATGGGTTATTCATTCTATGTTTTTGTTACTGTAATCAACAGTGCTCCTAATTTTTCTCACCCACAACACTTCTGTGTAAACCTACATAATTTGGGAAATAAAGTAAAGCTGAAGCTACAGTAAAATTCGCTGATCAGAAAACAAAAATTCTCTAAAAGTTAAAAATGTTGCTTTATTTTGGCAGTAAAATAAAAAGAACTGACACTGGCATCACTGCCCCCTGCTATCCTTCATCCTCTTTTGGCTGAGTTAGAAAATCCTGGAACTGAATCTACTTCAAGAAAGACTCACATTCCTACCTTCCCCCCACAGCCAGAGCATGGCTACCACCAGGGAAAACCCTACCATTCTCTTTATTCTTGTTTCCATTTGTAAACCCATGATATCCAGGACTACCAAGTGATTCTTTTTTCCCAGACCCTAATCTGTACCCAGCTCTGTAACATTCTTTTATGTATCTATCAGTTACCACTCTGCAACTTCAGTAGGATCAACAATTCAGTCTTAAGAAATATTTTCCACCTTTTGCTAAATGGGCCTCTCACTTTCTTACTGTCACAGAAACCTGACTCTCCCCCGAAGCCCCAGAATTCCCCACATCCCTCTCAGTGACTATTTTCTCTTCTAGTGACATAGATGATAATTCTGTTCTGCTCAGGCATTTCCAAGCCAATTTCCTTTCTTTTCTGTAAGTTCCCCAGCTTTGGATCATACCACATACCACACTCTATACCTCCTTGTTGTACTTGTAGCCATCTATGAAACCAAGGCCACTCTCTATCCTTCTTTGAAGAGTTTTGCTCCTGCCCCATTGTCACTTCTTCTACAGTACCCCTGTCACATCCTGGATAACTTCCTTATTGATTTAGATGAAACATGCCCATTTCTACTCTAATACTTTAATCTTTTTTTCCTTATAATAATTGCATTCTTAACCTACTTAATAAACTCATTTTCTCATAATCATAGTTTTTGTCATTAATAACTATAATTATTCTATAATCTCAGTTTTGAGGATCTTGTTCTCAGAAAACCAACCTTTTCCTCTATCTCAGGCTAGTCTCCTTACTCCAATAATATTTTATCCCTATCAGGATGTACAATACATTGATCCTCTTCACTTGTCTATACTCATTACTCTGGGGATCTCATTAGTCTTATGGTTTCAATTACCTTCCAAATGCTGATGTTTTCTTTTGTTTTATCTTCCATCCACAAATTTCCCATGAACTGTAGATTTATACATCCAAGTGCTTGACAACTCAAGCTTTTTCATGTGTCAAACTGGATTTTTTAGCCCCTCTCCCCTAATTTATTTCTCTTACAATCTTTGACATTTTGGCTAATGGCAGTTTCACTTTTCCAATTGCAACGACCCAAAATCTGAAGGGTATCTTTCATTCTTTCTCTCTTTCTTTCACAACTTGTATGTAATCTAAAGGTAAATTAAGCCAGCCTGCTTTTAAAATATAGACAGAAAGTGACCTCTTCTCACTTTCAATGGCACCACTTTTATGAAAGCTTATTTTACTTTTTTGCCTGGATTGTTTAACTCTTTCCACGCTTTTCACCTATTCTCAGAACAAAAATCAAACTCGTCCAATTAAAATAACCAAATTATGTCACGTTCTCCGTAAAAGTCTCCAATAATTTCTATTACCACTCAGAGAAAAAAGCCAAAGTCAATAAAAAGCCTTAGTTTCTCTATGTGGTTATACACCCTGTTTCTTCTCAGATGTCACCTCCTATTAATTTCCCTATTAATTTCCCTCTCTGGTAGAACTTGAATATCCAACCTCATTCCACCCTCATTCCTTCGGAGAAGTTATAAAGCTAACCTCTCCATTTCCTAGACTCCCTAGAATCTGGGTTGTAAACTATTTTCTACGGACTAAATGCACTTGTGAGTGATTCAAAACTTAGAAGAGAGGGAAAGATCACTTCCTTTGCCTGAGTTCATTGAGGCAGTTGAAATGGTAATCTCAGTATCCTGTGCTTGTCTCTGGCTTCACTCATATGTAGGCACTGTGGTATCATGAGGGATGATAGTAGTAGACACCAGTCTCTGTTCTTTCCATCACAGCTAAGATGGTAGAGTCCTTCAACTCCTTAAACCAGTAGCAGACCTTTCTTTGATTCTGTAAACATAGCATTCCCTATATTCAATGTTTTGTTCTGTTTGATTTACAAAGAGCAATTCCTGTTCCTGTATTCAATGCCTATTGATACACTTCCTCTTTCTCACGTAGATCTTCAGAAACATGTCATTGTCTCAGTGAGATCTTTACCTGCCACTGTTCCTAAAATTTCACCTTCCCCAAGACATTGTCTATCTTCATTGCATGATTTTTTCTTAGCACTTTTCATTTTTTAGTATGTAATTTGTTTCATATATTTACCTGTTTCTTATATCTGCCTTTCCCTCCCCACATCAAGAATAAAAGCTTTATAAAAGCCAGGATTTAAAACAAGGTCATTGCTGCATACTCCCAACTTCCTCCTCAGAACAGTGCCTAGTATGTTGTAGTTACTCAAGAAATACCTGAGTGAATGAATTTGGCTAGGAACTGTGACCCTTTATTCTATGCTTCAGTTTGATTTCTTATGTATGTGTGCAAAAGGATAAGAATATATATGCACATACATTATTGTTAAATATATCCATTATTTATAAAAGACTAGATTTATTTAAATCTATTTTGTGTAATGGTACGAGTGGAATGGTATTCAATATTTCTGCATTTTCTCTTCTTTTTCAGAGGGTTACAAAGCAGTGCTGTTTCAAACTTTACTGATAAATCGAAACAATCGCTACAAAATCTGAGAAGTGTCCTGAATGGAAGAAGGAGTTCATTGTTGGAGTTTTTGACCTCAGATTCCATTTGCAATAACATGAGAAAAGGATTTTAGTTTTCCAGTTGACCCCAGATATTTGGTTGGTTTGATCAGGCTTTACAGATTTTTATTTTTAGCTGTTTGGTTTCATTAAATCTAAGTTTCCAGATTTTTCTGAAGTGTTCTCTGTAGCTTCTTTCTTCATTATATTTCAGTATCAAGTGAAAGGGCAAGGCCAAGGCAGAATCTATAGGCTTCTTTGCCTCTTTGTAAATAGAGAAATTACATTATGAAATGCAGTAGGCCTTCCTCTCGTTCTTTGTATTCTTTCTGTCCTGGATGGCTGCTTTCAAAGGTCATGAATACTTCCACTGCAAATAATTGGTGCCACTTCCCCCAACTCTTGCACAGACACACAGACACTAAAATACTCAGACATGCACGTGCATAGGCATGCACACTCAAGAAGGATACATTGTCCTCTCCTCTAACTACTAACAAAATATGGAAAATCAATATTTTTTCAAACCATCAAGACATGTTGGCTTCTCTTTCTACTATCTGATTCTTCACATGTAATCCCATATTTGGAATTAGAAGAGCTAAATAGCCCATTCCATTATTCCCAGGTAAAGGGAAACTGAAGAACCTTTCATATAGGGTAAAACATCCAAACAAATAAATGACTTTCTCTTCCACAGCTGGGTTGAGTTGAGGAGTTATTTCTTTCTCTTATCATACCAGATCATGGGTCATTTGAATTAAAACAAGAATGTTAGTTCCCTTTAGGGCCTTGGAATTGTTATTGACCTTCCTGTTCTTCTCTTTCCCTGTTAGGTTTGTTTGGCTCTTCAGATGCCTAAGAATCTTTATAATTTTCAGACAAATAGATCAAAGCCTCTGGAATCAATGAGACTGTCAGGAAGAAGGATTAAGATATTCTAAAACTGGCATAATATTATTTTTAGTAGTAACATATAGTTATTTTTAAACCCCTGAGTATTATAAGGCTGTCATATTGGTATATTGTAAGGATATTTTTATGATGTGACACGGTTGATTTTTTTTTTAAGTGGGAAAGCACTTACTCTACAGAATAGAGAAAACTCACTCTTACTCTTGCTTTCTCTATAGATGCATGTGTCTTTACATAAATACATATTTCACTGCATTAATTTCAGGTTGCCAACAAAGTTTGATGCATTTGGATGTTTTTGTTTCTTATTTTATATATTTGTATATAAGTTATACAAAATAAATATATTAACATATTTAAGTGTAATTTAATAATTTCACATTATTTATATATTATATATGTTATTTTATAACAATAGAAATCCCCTAGATGACATTATTACAGAACCAATATTACTGATTGCTCTTTATGGAACTTTTAGTAAGTTGGCCCTGAAGAAATCCAGTTAACTGATTAATTAATGTCTGTCCATCCACCCATTCTCATAGTAAGCTTTTATTGAGTATCTAATATCGATCTAGTGTTGTGAAAAAAGCTAAGGATGCAAAAAACAATGATCCATTTTTTTCCCTGAGTCACAGTTCAGTGGGTAAGATAAACACACAGTGCCTTCCCATCACAGTATAATACAAACAATAATCAAAATACATGTGGAGATACATGTAATGGCTTTTGAGTTAACTTAAGCTTGTTTTTCTTAGATATTTAGTATTTAACTTATATTATTGCCTTTGTTTAAACTATCAAGGTCTGCCTCAATGAAAATAAAAAATTTCCCCCTGGGAATTGTTTTTCTAAAGCCTCAAAAATTTGTTTATTTAATAATTGTTTCTAATCACAGCTTTAGCTAAAATGTTGTTAGTGTTGAAACAAGCCCAATTGTCCCATAAAACTAATATTTACAGTTCTTTGAATAAATACAGAAATTGTGCCTCCCTGGTCTTAAAACTTGAAACTTACATTTTTCTCATCTGAGTTCCTCAGGAAACAGACCCTCACACAGTGAAATGAAATTCATCAGATCACCGCATTCATGTCAGATACCTCATACATCATGACTGCTTCCTCATTCCTCCTTAATTCCTGTTTTCCTGCCTTTCCTGCTATATAAAGCCTCCAGTATTAATTGGGCAGGCAGAAGAATTTGAAACTTCATCTCCCATTCTCCTCAGCTGCAGCACCTGATTAAAGCCTTCTTCCTTCGCAATACTTGTTGTCTCAGTGACTGGCTTTCTGTGCAGTGAGCAGTAGGACCTAGACCAAACTCCTGGCATTTTGGTAGCATTATGAATTAAGAGAACAGAGATTTTGGTTTGTTGTATATTCTTGAAAGTGACTGAAATGTGGCTTAATAAAAGAGTCTTTTTCTGTAGCACTGATCTCTTCAGAAAATATGGTGTGACAAGAGTTTGAAGGAAACAGCCAGCTGGTCATGTGTTATAATTCAGCAATGACTGTAGTTTCAGGAGAAGACAATTGATTCACCAATTAGGCAAGTAACAAAAGAGCATAACTTTAAACAAACTTTTTGACATAAAAACATTACTAGGCTCATCTGAGGACATGTTCTAAAAATTGTATTAATTTTTAAATTTACATTTTCAGTACAATGCTATAATATAGTCTTATAAATATATTTCAAGTTTAATGTCCTAAAAGTAAAAGATAAACTATTTTAGAGAAGTGTTCTCTTAAGATTTGCTTCCACATCACCCTGATTCTCAATTACAATGCTGATGATCCCCTACTTGCAATGGTTTGACTTAGAATTTTTGTTGACTTTACAATGATATGAAAGTGATATGCATTCAGTAGAAACCACACTTTAAATTTTGAATTCTGATCTTTTCCTGGGCTAGTGATATACAGTGTGATGCTCTCTTGTGATGCTGGGCAGTGGCAGCCAGCCACAGCTCCCAATCAGCCATGCAATCATGACAGTAAACAGTCAATACTGTACTCTACAGTGTACTGTAATCAATAAATTACCTAAGATACCCACCATCAACTTGAATATATTATGTAAATATTAGATACATCTGTTTTGTTAGTGCAAAGCAACTGATGATTGTTCTACCAGCTATAGAGAAAACTAGTAATCTTTGTATCTCTTCTATTTAAATCAATAGTTGAATTCATAAATGTCACACATTTCATACAAAATATAAGATTAAGGTAATGTATATATATATACTAAAAATATTATTATTTCTAAATGCTATTCCTTTGTATTTCTAACGTGAATTTGTGTCTTTGAAGCCATTAATCTTATATATTTCAGTCAGGGATTCAGAAAGGAAAAGGTGTTTTGATGAAAATAGCAATTAAGGATGACCTCTAATAAAACAGAATGATCATTATCCAAAGAAAAAGCAATGTCTCTAAAGCCTTTTATAGTAACATCCCATTGCATTCACTATTTCAAAATTTTACCCACAACAGAGTTATTTTCTGTCATTTCAATATTTATATGCATTCCTTTAAACAAAATATTTTGGATTTCCACTTATAGATAAATCAGTCTGTGCACAGGTTAAAATTTCTAATATAAAAATGTTAGTACCTGAAGTTCAGGGGTTCCAGGCTTATAAGAGAATCATAAATAAAGAAGTAAAATCTCTCTGAGTCACCAGAATCAAACTATGTTTCATTCTCTGGGTCACATTTATCCTCCAGGTATTGAGAAGGTTCTCTTTCCAAAAACAATCTGCTCTATATTTTTCTATGAGAATGTCACTACCACAAGTAGCCTTTAACTGATTTTTATCTGAGAAAATGAAATAACTCTTATGCGCTTTTTAAATTTTTAAAGAATATTTATTAGATCAAAAACAGAATAAGGATTTTTTTATGTACTTGTTACTTCAGAAAAAGGTAGTGATTGTAATTCTTCAAAGTTTCGTCAAGTCACAATTATTATGATCCTTGTCACTAGCGCCAAAACAAAGAGAAGAGCGATATAATTTTCCTGTAATATTATGTCCCTGGAATCCAGTCCATAAAATTGAAGCCAAAGCAGATTTCTTTTATTAGATTGCTAGATAACTGTATAAGCCACTGCATTTATAGTTACGGGAAATTTGCCTTATAAAATAAAGCAAGCTAACTGGCAGCAACACAAAAATGTAGGTAGTTTTCTTGGCAAAAAGTGTCATCTAAATTTCACGGTTTATTCTCAATATACATATAAAATTTTATAAAATAAAATTATTTAAAATTTAGACTTGTTCCCCCACTGATTGTGTCTGTTCAACTCAAAACATAATGGTCTATGCCATATTCAGAGGCTTTGCTGGGTGCCTAACAAACATTACTAAAATTTGCATTAATCATGATGTTGGGCAAGAAATAAAAATGATCCTGAGGTTTATCTTGGTAGCCATTTTAATTTTTCAAATGTTGTCAAGCCTAAAAGCCATTAAAAACAGCTGGTTCATGTCAATCTAGTGTGTCAGCATCAAATACAGTTCTATCTAAAACTGTTAGGGTTAAAATGAACCAAGCTTAGATTTAATAACTAAACACAAACAATAACTTTAATTTTGGAATACTGTTATGAAAAAAGATAATAGTATACACAAGTTACTGAAGCCTTTTGACATCTTGAAAAATGTTCAGTAAACACCTTACAATACTTAAGGCCCTTTTCAAATTTGTATTGATTTTTATTAAATTCAGAAGTTTAAAATTATTTGTGGAGCCAGGCATGGTGGCTCACGCCTGTAATCCCAGCACTTTGGGAAACTGAGGCAGGTAGGTCTGAGGTCAGGAGTTCGAGACCAGCCTGGCCAACATGATAAAACCCCCATCTCTACTAAAAATACCAAAAAAAAAAAAAAAAAAAAAAAAAAAAAAAAAAAATTCCCGGCATGATGGCAGGTGCCTGTAATCCCAACTACTCGGTAGGCTGAGGCAGGAGAATCGCTTGAACCTGGGAGGCAGAAGTTGTAGTGAGCCAAGATCATGCCACTGCACTCCAGCCTGGTGACAGAGTGAGACTCTGTCTCAATAAATAAATAAACAAATAAATGTAAAAATAATACAATTTGTGGATTTTTGTTTAAGGTATTTTCACCAGATACAGATAGGATGTATTCTCTACAGGACGATTTTTGACTCAAAAAAAAAAAATTATACTATTTTATTTTGATTCTACTTACGTTTGAAATTTAGTATACTACTCATTTCAAAATTCTGTGTCTATAATATTTTATATAACTGCTTATTGAATAATTGATGGACAAGATTTTAAAAATCATATCTAGAAAATGAAAAAGTAAATTTCAAATAATTTTCCATTAAGATAAAAACTTAAATTCCCAAAGGGCACTACATTTAGATAGTAAATCTGATTATGAGTCTACAATGTTATTGTTTCTTAATCCTTTAAATTTATGAAACTCTAACCTATTTGGGGAGGTATCATTCATAAACCAACATAGCTAAATAATACTGCTTTCTTTCTATAATAAACAACCATCATATCAACTCATTAAGCTATACAATTTGGAGTAACTATCTTCCAGCTTATGAATTTACCACTTATAAGCTTCCTGGTTTTTGAAAAATTACTGAACAATCTATAAAGCAGGGTTAGTTTACAGAGATGCTATTAGCACCTTGTTGAATTTCAAAGACTTTATAGCAAATAACACTTTTTACAAATGTTTAGCATAGTTAATAACTGGCACCAGAATTCTCTTTCTGAAGGAAGCCTTCCCAAAGAAAAATATTTTTATAGTCCAACTGATTGCAGAATATAGAATGAAAGGGCAGAAGAAAGCAATTGTTAAATTGTTATATATAACAATATGCAAAGAATTGTGTTTAGAAAAAAAAAAAAACATTTAAAAAATATGGTATATAGGTGTATAAAATTTTTAATATAATATTGATAAAATTGTAGGCCTGTATATTTGGTAATGGCTTAAGATATTTTTAAGCATAGTGATTTTAATATTTAACTTCAATATGTTTAATATATTAAATGTAATAGTCAATTTCAATTACGCTTTTGAGCTGTAACTCCCCCGTTCTTCATAAGCCTTTAGTAAAATCTTCCATGAAAACATACACAGTGACTTTGTGAGTCACCCCTAGCCATTCTCTCATCCATACAAATCAAGAAAAGGAGTTGATTGGGTAATGCAGGTACAGACTAGCAACATTTCCATTAGTAAGGGAAAAAAAAAAATCCCTGGAAGCTGTAACTCAGCACCAAAAGATGCTAAAAAGCTTTTGCTGGTAGTGAAATCAGTAATGAATAACACAGATCTTCTGCCCTACAAGTTTTCAACAAGTAAAGAAATAGATGCAGTCATCAGATAAAAGGAAATTAAACTACTGGTTCTGCTGTATATATTTCATAGCTGGATTAGCTGAACTGGAGAACTTGCCTCAATCCACATCCAGAATGTTGCTTCCTACTGCCTTTCATCTGCTCACACCTGGATGCCTACCTCTTCATGGACCCACACATTCCCCTGAAAGTTTCTCTTTTTGAGGGCAGAGAAGGAATGCGTCCTCAGGACAGGACATTTCCAAAGGGAGAACCTAGATGGGGCCTTCCTTACCTGCTTAATTCCTTCTTTCTGGTCACACTCTTGAGAGAGAATTATTATTTTTTGTTTAGGGAGAGACTAGAAGTTGTCTAGGAAATCTTCTCATGAAACATGTCAAGAGGACTAGAGTTCGCCAAAATATTACTGAGACAGTTGCTTTCTTCACCCATGGGAGTTGACTGTCAAGGCTCTGGTGTCCAGACTGTAGCTGTCAGAGAAGGGAACACCTTGCTTCTAATGTCACCACTTGTACTTAGTGTTTTATTCTGGGTCTACGTGTTGGTGTTTGGGAAAATGCCTGTTCCCCATTTCTCACATATTTATAGTGGGAAGGAAATTCCCAGTCTGCAGGAGTAACAGGGTAGGGAAATTTGTACACTATTTTCCCTAGGGAAGATTGAGGAGATTGAGAAGGAAACTAGTCATGCGTTTCCTTTCTTCCTTGGAAACCTGTGCTCAGGAGGCAGCCATTTTCTGCTTATCTATGTGTCATATTTTCCAGGTAGACTAGATACCTTCTGTTTGCCCTCTAGTCCCACTGTCTACTTTCTTTTAGCCTGGAATCCATCCCAGAATGCTGACTTGCTTGAAATATAAGTGACTTTCCACACCCCCGCTCCCCGCCGCTCCCCGCCGCAGGCTTCTGAGTGTACATGGCCAATAGGGAGTCCTGGCAGAAGGTCGAATAGAAGCAGAACATTGAGTTCAGGTTGTTTATTGCTCTGGTTTGCCTCCCTGCAGGGATGCCCATCTCCTCTCAACATGGCCCTCCCTGCACGACTTTCTCCTTCTGTGTTTTATAACTGCTTTGTGCTTCAGGCATTGAAATAGCTCTGCTGTAACCAGTCCATGGGTCTTTGGCCTATGCCTTATCCATACATTTCTAAATAGTTCCTTTATTTATACTTGCTTAAATGACTAATTTCTTTCTGAGACCATGACTTAGACCCAGAGTATTTTGGGGTGGTAGGCTTAATTCAGAGAAATTTTAGAAGTCGATGGTGATGCTAATTCCAACATTCATTCCCTAATCTACCTGTACTCATAATAAAGTTGATAATAGATCTCCATTTCTCTTACATGAATATCTACTTTCAGGGCTGGTTCAGAGCTCAAAAGGAGAAGAGAAGGGCATTATTTCTATGTCTTTATAAAACTCCAATGTCTTGGTGCATGGCCAGTAAACTTGAGGAATGGCAAAGTCCTGGCATTTGAGGCCCAAAATAATACGTGGATATGGAATATGAGGCTGCTTCTGTGGCCAAGGGAAGGGTTTTTAAGATTCAGACTTCAGTGCTTTTGTTGATGTGGATTTGGCCATTTTTTCCCCTTGGCAGTTTGCAGCAGTTTATTGAACTTATACAGCTGTATATATTTTTTAAACTGGCATGATCTTCAGTAAAACACCTTGGTCTTAGTATGTAGACTGCTATGGTTAACCTTTAGCTACACAGAGATACATGTTGCCAAGACAAGGTTTAAATCACAGTGAAGTCTCAACTCCATGCTTCAGCATACAGACTATTTGGGCATTGCGGGGTAGAATATATATTTTGTTCTCTCTGAAGAATATTTCTCAGTTCTTTAGCTGTCTAGGATTCTGAAGATCAAAAGGCAGCTCTTCAGTGTAGAATACTGAATATTATTAGAATCTGAAATATTAGAAACTGGATTTTACATTGTTAAGTGATAGGCCTTAGAAGATAGATTAGCTGACACAGGTTTCTCAGTCTTCCTTGGAACTGCTTAAAGGGCAAGGAGAGGTGATCTGGGCTCCTTTAGTTCTGTGACTGATCCTCAAGCTTATGGTCACTCTGTGCTCCATTCTCTATCAATCTGATGTTTACTCTAATTTATTAATAATACAATATATGGCCAGGCGCAGTGGCTCAAGCCTGTAATCCCAGCACTTTGGGAGGCTGAGACGGGCGGATCACGAGGTAAGGAGATCGAGACCATCCTGGCGAACACGGTGAAACCCCGTCTCTACTAAAAAAAACACAAAAAACTAGCCAGGTGAGGTGGCGGGCGCCTGTAGTCCCAGCTACTCGGGAGGCTGAGGCAGGAGAATGGCATAAACCCAGGAGGCGGAGCTTGCAGTAAGCTGAGATGGCGCCACTACACTGCAGCCTGGGCAACAGAGCGAGACTCCGTCTCAAAAATAAATAAATAATAATAATAATAATACAATATATGACCAAAGTTTGGGATTTTGGAGATTTTGATTGCAGCTTCACTCATGAAAGTGGGGTTCATCTCATGAATAAACAAATAAGGAATATAAAGCTTTGTAGGTAAGAAGTGTTGCATTTTCTTGGGGTGAGAGATACCATGAAAGTATTATTAACCCAAGGCCAAAAAGTAACTGAAAAAGGCTTAAGGCTGCTAGAATCCATTTAGGGAAGAATCAAATTGGTTTTGCACATATGCTTTGGTTTATTGTCACAAGAGAAGAAAGGAGAAAAAAAAAAGAAAGAAAAAGAAAAACAAGGCAATTCCATTGGAATTGTTTTATTTGTAAAGTACATACTATGCTACACTGTGGGCCACCAGTAGCCAAAAAGACAGCTCCTGTTCTCCTGCCTTAGGTTCTAGTAAAGAGACAGGTAACGCATATATTTTAAACTTAAAGGCATATATAATAGAATATCTGAGGTTAATATACTTTATAAAGAAAAAACAGAAAAGGATAAAGGAAAACTGAGAAGCCTGTGCTATTTTAGCAAAAGATAACAACAAGAACAACGAAAAAAAACCAAAAAGCAACCATTCTGGAAATGTAACTTTGAGGAGATAATTAAATGAAGTCAAGAGGTTAGGCATACAAATATCTCCAGGGACACAATTCAGGTAAAGGGAACAGCAAGTGCAAAGATCCTAAGACAGGAATAAATTTGTTTTGGCCAAGGTACAGAAAAAGATGCAAGAAGTGTGTGTGTGGAGGATTGGAAGGAGATGAGGCACCAGCACAGCCAAATAAGGCTTTCTACGTAATGGAATGCCTGTCTGGCTGCCTACCCAAATTGCTAGTGGGGGAGGATGCTGAGGCTCCCTTCCTCAGGCGGTCCCATTATGGATCAGCCTCTTGCGTGTGCTAGTCACAAGGAAGTGGCTATGAGCAAGAAAGCTCAAAGACATCAAAGACTCACTGCCATTAAAGCACCAAAACAGTCTATCTTGGTCTCACCTGAAAGTTCAACCTCCCAGCATATTGCTATGGTCTCCAAATATTTCTATATTTCTTAAAATGTCCTGGTCAATGGATTAATGAGGAGAAATAGATAAAACCTGTATCTTCCTCTCCAACTTCTGAACCAGCAAAAAATAGGCACTGAAGTCAGAGAAGTGAAGGACAATCCATCTGCTTTGTGACTGATGAAGCTAAATTGGAGAGAAGTTTACCTGGTCTGTGCCAATAATCAGTGTTTCTAATATTTCCCCCTTAGATTAAATTTACCAACCCAGAATTGTAGATTTTAGAGCCAGCTTCCCTATGGGGTAAAGCCATACCTGGTAAACCTACAGCATGGAGGAGCAGGCAACATGAGTGTTCTAAAGACAGGTCCCTTGGGAAGGAGAACCTGTCCCCACACCACTGAGACTCCCAGATCCCTTTATATATGTGTGTGTGTGTGTGTGTGTGTGTGTGTGTGTGTGTGTGTGTGTGTATATATGTATAAAATATCAGGTTGGTACAAAAGTAATTGCGGTTTTGGATGTGAATTTTAAGTCATTATAACTAGGCTCAAACATACCTTTATTAATCAAAATAGGAACCATCACAATCAACACATTTTTCTAATGAGAAATAAGTTTGTTTATTCCTGTAGTGTAAAAATCCATGATTCAGGATTTGATGAACTCATTTTCTGCATCCTGCTGGTTGTGGAAGTATTTTGCCCACAAAAAGTTGTCAAGATGCTTGAAGAAGTGCTAGTTGGTTGGCGAGAGGTCAGGTGAATATGGTGGATGAGGCAAAACTTCGTAGCCAAATTCGTTCAGATTTTGATGTGTTGGTTGTGTGATATGTAACTGTGTGTTGTCGAGAAGAATTGGGCCCTTTCCATTGACCAATGCTGGCTACAGGCATTGCAGCTTTGGGTGCATCTCACTGATTTGCTGAGCATACTTCTCAGATATAATGGTTTCTCCAGTATTTAGAAAGCTGTAGTGGATCAGTCCAGCAGCAGACCACAAAACAGTGACCATGGCCTTTTTTTTTTTTTTTTTTTTTTTTTTTTTGGTGCAATTTTGTCTTTGGGGAGTGGTTTGGACCTTCTTCTCAGTCCAACCACTGAGCTGGTCATTGCTGGTTGTCATATAAAATCCACTTTTTGTTGCATATCACAATCTGATTGAGAAATGGTTTGTCATTGTGTAGAGTAAGAGAAGACATCCCTTCAAAATGATGATTATTTTTAATTTTGCTCAGCTCATGAGGCACCCACTTATCGCACCTTTTCACCTTTCCAGTTAGCTTCAAATGCCGAATGACCATAGAAAGGTCAACGTTGAGACCTTTGGCAACTTCCTGTGTACGTGTAAGTGTAAGAGGATGAGCTTAAATGATTTCTCTTAATTGGTTGTTGTCAACTTCTGATGGCCAGCCACTATGCTTCTCACTTTCAGGGTTCTCGTCTCCTTTGTAAAACTTCTTGAACCGCCACTGCACTGTATGTTCATTAGCAGTTCCTGGGCCAAATATGCTGTTGATGTTGCGAGTTGTCTCCACTGCTTTACAACCTATGTTGAACTCGAATAAGAATATCACTTGAATTTGCTTTTTGTCTAACATTACTTCCATAGACTAAAGTAAACAGCAATAAGTCATTAGCAAAAAAAAAAAAAGTGGGAAATGTGCATTAAAATAATGTATAACATAAGGACATTTATTTAAGAATTATTGCAATATCAAATGGCAAATTTCAACAAAGCAAAAACCTCAATCACATTTACAACAACCTAATCCATACTACTTCTTTATTGGAAAGTAGACAGTGATGTGTATAGGAGGTGTCGAAGTTGTTCTATTAAAAATTGAGAGATACATGAGGACATGGGAGCTGAGTCCCCATTAACAACGTATACACTATCAAACTGACCCTAGTCCTCCAGAATCCTGGCAAAGAATCTGGGGGAATCTGAGGCATCCCAACCCCTTGAATGATGTTCAAGTCAGTTTCATTTAGATCTCAGAGGGAAGGATCCCCTACTTGATATCTGCCATTACATTTGTAAGGTAATGTTTCCTTTTTAAGGAATTATTTAACACTGGTCAGTTTTTGCCAGATTGGATCAAAGTACCTTGGACAATAAAATTATAAACTCGAATTAGGGTTGCAACTATAATTATATCCTTCACATACTTCATTATCACTGGGTATCTGCATTTCTCTCAATCTGTCATTACGGATTATGTTAGTCTTTCATAAGCAATAATACCAAATGGACACATGAAGCACTTACTGTGAAAATAATTGTTCAATGAAATGATAGTTTGATAGACAATATCTCTACCCTCACTCCAAATGGCCCTGTTTTTACAATTAACACATTTTCGCCATACGTTTTAATAGCAGGCCATCATCTGAGTAAAATTTAGCACGACGACCTCTGTCATGAGAAATGTTTTATATATAATGTTGAATAACTAGGTCAAGATGCAGTTTCAGCATTGAAGAAAATACGTTTCTAAGTGCAAAGTGATCAATGTGTGTTTATATATGCATGTATGTAATACTGTAGCAACTTGGGTTTTGTTTTGTTTTAAATATTCTGAAATTACATATCTATATTTAAAAATATTCCTCTCCCATCAGATGAAATTATCTATAAGATTGCCTCAAATTAGAACAGAAGCAGATGTAATGGGATAGCTCTTGTCTTTAAAACTGCTGACAATGAGAATTAATCTCAAAGATTTCTTTCTGTCTCTCTTTATGCAAAAGTGCATATAAGCATTTGCCATCAGATGCACACACAGATGCTGTTGGCCCCAATGCATGCAGTGTGTGTCATTGAGCAGATCCATTTCCAGTACCTGTGACATGTCAAACTGTTTACCTTGAGAGCTGTGTGTGTGACAGCTTCTGGGAGGGGGCAAGCAAGTGCAGGGAATTGTTAACAGCATGCTTTTCTTGCCTCCCCATTTACCTCCTATTCAGTGAAATTCTTAAAGTGTAGCTGGAGCCAAATTGTCATGAAGAATGACACACAAGTTTTTCCGCTTTCAAGGCAAGCCTGGGAAATTGAATTTTAGAGGAAATGAGCAAAGAGAGAAAAACATACAGGAAGCATATGAGATGGTTGTGTATACTGTGTTCCACTTCATCCAGCAGCCCCACTCTCTTTTCTGAGCACCCAACCACTCAGAAAGGTTTGTTTTTGGAGAATGGTCCCACCATTGGCATCTATGCTTTTGTTTTAATTGCATAGCCCATGTAATTTTGTGTGGAGATTTAGTCATTATAATTGGTGCTAGAGATGATTGCTAGTGAGGCAAAACTCAAGAAAAAGCCCAGATAATTTGTGCCGTATATCAGATTCTGCTTCCAAACAGCTGTCTCATTTTGCTGCATTCATATTGCCAATTGTCAGGAGGTGCTTACGTTATATCATGTATACCAGAGTTCTTCATTTCCCAAACGTTGCCCTCTCTTTTCCCTCTTATTTTAAATAACATTTCAAACATCCTGAAAGTAATATAACAAATGTTTATTAATCTTGCTTTCCTGATTTAATAAATTGACATTTTGCCATACATTTATGAGATGTTTTTCAATAAAAGGCCACAGATAAAAGTTGAATCTCTTTGTACCCTTTACTAATCGTCCTTGTCTCCCCAGATATAATTATTTTCCTCAAATTGGCATCTTTGCTGTCCTCTGTTTATATTTGTATTATACATGCTAGGTATTCAAAAATCCTAACATTGCATTAGTTTGTTTTTTGGTATCATAAATGTCATCATACTATTCATACATTGTTTTCAGCTGCCTTTTTTTTCACTTAACACTACGTATATTAAAATGTTATCCTTGCTGATTGATGTTGCGCTTATTGATTTTTGCTGTTATATAATATCCTACCATGTGAATATAATGCAATTTATTTGTTCATTTTTTGAATAAACACTAAGACTTTTTTCCACTATAAACAATGCTGAATGAAGACTTGTGCATAACTGCTTGTACATACATCTGTGAGTTTCCATAGAGCACTTAACTGGAGATAGAATTATTCCATTACAGGTTGGATTATTCCATTACATCCAACCTGTAATGGAATAATTTCTTCAGATTTATTAGTTAATATGATTTTAGATAATATTTAGATAATATCTAATTTCTTCAGATTAATTAGATAATATGAAATTGTTCTCCAAATAGTGCTACCAATTTATACTCTCAACAGATAGTATGAATATTTGCCTGAAAAGTTGTATTCTCAGACACTTAATTTTTTACCTTTGATGAAATAAAATACAATTTCATTGCAATTTTTAGTTACTTGACTAATTTCTAGTAAAGGTGAGTATTTTTACATGTTTATTAGCTATTCTTTGAGTTTTCTGTCCATGTCATTTATGTACTTTTCTACCAAATTGTTTGCTCTTTTCATTGGATTTTAGGAATTCTTCATGTACTCTCTATGCTCTTTGTTGCTTTTGTCCTAGGGAACAGTGGTAGGACATAAATAGAAATCAATCCAAATGATAATGACATCCATTGGGTCCCACTGACCAAAGTCAAAATATCTTCTAAACTAAAAACTAATAAGGTCTTGGTAAATTCACACAAAAATCTAGTCTTTCCATTAAATACATCAGCATATTCTCATTTTGTTTTCCAGGTTTTGATTCATCATCCAGTGATTTTTTTCTTTTTATATCAGGAAAAATGTGACGAGATAACATATTTCCATCATTTTAAATTTAGCCTGAAAGTGGAAAAACTGACTGCATACTTCTGTCACCCAAGTTCAAGTGAAGGTTCAGGTCTCTAAAGTAAAAATTGTGAAACAAGTTTGACACACATTAAGATATATGTCATGTGTGTATACATGATTTAGAGTTTTGTGAACTGATTTACATGAACTGCCTTCTCTTGTACTCAGAACCTGGTAAGTAATTTGTGGGGCTCCAAATAAATATGCAGGGTACTTTTTTTGAAATAATTTTTCTGAGACAGGGCCATGTATTACTATGTTACCAAAATCCCAAGTGCTGTCTAGGTCTCACTGCTTGCTGCACAGAAAGACAATCACTGAGACAATGAGTATTGCCATATTGGAATAAGGCTTTACCACATGTTGTAGATGAGAAGATGGGAGATCTATTTCAAATCTATCTCCCTGAACTGACTACACTTGGGGGGTTTATATAGTGGGGAAGGAAGCAATCATGAAGAATAAAGGGTCTGAAATTTCATTATTTGGATGTGGTAATCTAGTGAGTTTCAGTCCCTTGCCCGATGGTGGGTTTCATGAGAAAGGAACTCAGATAACACAGAGGTTAGTTTCCAGTTTTAAGATCAAGATAGTCAGTCAATTTCCATGTTTACTCAAAAACCCTTAAATATCATTTCTAGGGGACAACTGGGTCAGTTTCAACTACACAGGCTACAGGAACATGAAACTTACCATGCCTACATTAATGTTTACTTTATATTTTCTGTACCATTATCATATTTCACATTTCCTCTATCAACTTATGTGAAACACATGCAACATTTATTTTAATTGCAAATTTGATTTTGTATTTAAACATGGTAAACACAATCTTTTAATCAGAAAGTTAGTGTCAACAATTTTTAGATAAATTGAGAAATTAATAAAATGCATACACTACTGGAGGGTGCTTATAAGTATAAAAATAAAGATAAAAGTTTTAAAAAGCATAGAACACCAATATTTATTTCACTATTTAAAAAATACTGACTCTATGATGATAGTGATAACAACTTAGTTTTCTACAGATACCACATTTCTGAGGATAAGCAGTGTTAAAAGAAAAACTTTAGATGAATTAAACTTAACAGAATTTAATTGAGAAAAGGATTTTTGAATCAGGCAGCCACCAGAACAAAAGGGGTTGAGAGAGACTTTGGCACATCTATGTGGGTGGAGAGGATTTATGGACAGAAAAAGGAAAGTGAGGTACAGAAACAGCTGGGTTGGTTACAGCTTGACGTTTGCCTTATTTGAACAAAATTTGAACAGTTGGCTGCTTGTGGGTGGTTGAATATGGTTTCTGTGATTGACCAAGGCATGGCTACTTGTTATAAGAGTAGGTTTCAGTATGTTTACACATCCAGTTAATTTCCAGTTCACTATGTACAGGGAAACCTTTAGGACAAACTTAAAATTTGTAAGGAGGCAGCTTTAGATTAGACAACAGCAACAAGACCTGTTTAACTAAATGGGGATGGGAAGGGCCAAACAGGGGTGACACTGAAATTAACAAAATAATGCTAATGTAGGATAAGACTGGTGTAGTCAGTAGCAGGAAGCATAGACAGGATAATCAGACAATTCAATAAATACTTAGTGATTACTTCCCATATTCCAGACCTCAAAGGTTGGAAATACAGATTGAGAAGAGAGCAAAGGATTTTTATTCTGCTCACAATCATTGTCTCCATAGCACAAATAGCTTTAGAATACAGATAGAGGAAGTAGGAATATTCCATATTACTTGACACTTTTCTGTTCCTATGAAAAGGAAAATCAGAGAGATTCAATATATTAATAAGTAACCAAACAGGCAAGTGGAGTTAAGCACGGAATCATTTAGAACTTGCTGAAGGTCTAAGATCTAAACTTTTAGCCACTCTCTCTATTGCAAGGACCAGCATGAGCTAACTCTACCGTTCCTTAAAGACTGTCTGAAATGCAGCCTATGCAAAGTTCTCTTGTAAATTTCCAAGTAGAACTATATTGTTAAGATACACAAAAGCATTAGTTATAAATATCCTCAGTTTCTAATTTTATTTCTAGATAGCTAATGACTTTTCAGATGTCTAAATTCCCATTTTTATTATAAATATTTTGAACTGATTTTTCAATTGCTCAACACACTACCTAACTTCTTAAATGGAATATTTGCATAACATATATGTAGGAGATCAGAATAATCCACCCCCAAATAGGCCTCTTTAGTATAAGAATTATTTTGAGCAGATTATTTTGAGAAACAACAATAGGAGAAGTTCTAAAAACAGGGTAGAAGTTATTCTTTTGTAGGGAAATTTACATCTAGAAAGAAAATCTCCATTTGGAAGACTGTTTCCCTCTCTGCACCAGGAAGACAAGGATGACTAAATTACCAGTGACTCTTTTCAAAGTAAAAACCACTAACTTACATTTGCATAACAAACCTTAATTTTGTTTACAGTGCTTTTCCTGGTTATTTGCCTATAACTTACTTCCCCCCCATAGTCTTATTTCTTTGTTTTGTTGAAGATGCTGTAAGTTGCAGTTCTAGGCTGTCTCTGAGAGTCACACTTTCCCTAAGTTTTCTGTCACGTATATACAAAATATACCCATTAATAAACTTGTGTTTGTTGTTCTCTTGTTAATCTGTCTTTTATTACAAGGTCCCAGATGAGAATTTAGGACAGTAGGAAAATTATTTATCTGCTATATATGCAATTTAATATATACATATCCTTCATTATAAAGATATTGGACTATTGCATGCTGTGCTTAACTCAGCTAAGTGTGAGGACATGAGTAGGAGCTTTAGCATTAGCCCGATCTTTGAAGTTGCGCACTCTGAAGTTTTGCTGAAAATCAACTGACAAAAGACAGGTTAATTAAAAAAAGGCATACAAATGTATTTAAGCACAGTTTTACTTCACACAGGAGTGTTTAGAATGAAGCCCAAAAGATACAGAAGAAACTGCCCATTTTCATGATTTGGTTCAAAGAAGTATGGGCAGCTGGGTAGAAATATCATTGAACAATAAGGGTACAATCTAATGCTAATTGGCTGAGCATGGAAACCCAGCAAGGCTTGTCTGTCTAGATTGTTCTTGGCCTTACTGTGCAGGATTCCTTCCTTCCGGGTATTTGGCAGGATCTTGTCTGGAATGGGGGTCTTATGACCTACAATCAGATAAAGTAGGTCAGCTAATTTCTTTATGGCCAGTTTTTACACAGAAAAGGAAGGCAGCATTAGTGTAATATTTTGAGGCTTTATGTCTGGCTTTGGGGAAAACGGAGTTTGGTTTTTATGAACCACCTTGAAAAAGAGATTCTAGTTTCTATGGCTGGCCTTGAGGCAGAATAAGGGGCAGAGACAGGAGGGCAGAAGGTCAGAGAGGGCTGCTACTGAGGCTTTTGTTTTAGTATCGTTCTGAGCCCTACCAGTATCCTCTTTGTCCATTTCTTCATAAGAATATGTTGGCTGAAAAGAATGACACCAACATATAAAAAATGGCTTAGACCCATTTTGGCAGTTCTTTTGATAAATTTCCTAACTTACTTCCTATCTGCTATTTTCTTATCACTACTAAGTTGTTATCTGTTACTTCCTTCAACTTTGTGTCTGTCAATAGTAAATTATATCCTCATTTATGGTTTGTACTGGACTTTTCTTTCCCCTTTAGAAATCAAATAGCTATGATTTTTAACTGTTAGAGTAAAATTAAATAGATTTTTAAGCGACAATATGAGGCTTCTTTTATAAATAAATACATAAAATTGGACATTTTTTAGTCCTCAAATTTTTTTACTTTCTAGTTTTTTAAACACACTTATTTTTAATTCTAAATACTTCAGTAATTGTAACTTATAATTAATAGAATTACAAACATTTGGAATTATTTTAATATTTTAAACAAAAAGAGAATACAGTAGAGAAGTAACCAGTGTGCCAGATGCAGAAAGAATATTTCAAACACTTGTTACTTGTGGGCTTGGGAAGGTCCCTAAATGCCATGGGACCTCCAACCCAGCCAGTATCTAGGCTCTTTACACTATCACGAGAAGGAATTCAAAGATGAGTCAGAAAATAGGAAAGTACAGAGACTGATTGCAAAGCAAAAAGTACACACTCAAGGGAGTGCAGGCGTACCCGAGAGAGTTGTGCAGTAGACTTTGGGGTTTCTATCTATTGGGGTTTTTTTTAACCAAGGGATGAAACATTTAACAAATTTCCTGGAAAAGAAGTGGAGATTTCTTGGAACTGTGATACCATCTATTTTTATACCAAATATGAGTGTTCTCAGAACTGTCATGGCACTGGTGGGTATGTGATTTAGTACATGAATGAGCATATAATGAGGTCCTTGGAGAAACCTAGGTCAAATCCAGCACCACGTTTAGTCCAGATGGTCTTAGCCAGCTTGTTCCACACCTTGGTTTTTCAGAGTCTTATCAGCCTCTAGCCTCTAGTCTTGTAAAACTTCTGCCTAGTGTGTTTTATTCTCCTGTGACTACCTGTATTAATCCTATCTTACAATTGCATATACATTTATACATTATAGTGTGATAAATTGTTTAATATGTAAGCTATTTATAATTTAATATATAAACTAGTTAATATATAATAGTATATATTTTTATAACATATAATATAAAACAATATGTATATCAATCAGTAAAGAAAAAAATAGAGGCTGGTAATAATATTGCTTGTGAATCTATAACCTATAATTACAAAGAACAGTTTTTTGATCAATTAAAATATAGCTTATATATTTTAATAGATTGCATATTATAAACAGTATAAACTATATATAAAGTTTTTAATATAATTGTTTTATGTATTATAACATAATATATATATAATTACATATTAGTTTATACATAAAATTATAGTTTACATATTAGTTTATATATTCATACATTTATACGTAACTTATATGTATTATATATAATACTTTAAAGTATATACATAGTAATTATCTAGTATATAGTATATTAGTTGAAATATTAAACTTAAATAAATGTTATGATATATAACTATAAATTATAAAGATAAACTTGCTTTTTAAATGTGATCCTTGATGTATTTTTTGAAATAAATACAGCAGGAATTTATCCGCAGTAGTAAAACTTCTGAAATCTTACACACAAATAGCCATGTCTGATAAAACTGTTTTTGACTTGTATCATTTTTCCATTTATACTATAGTAATAGCTGTGTTGTTAGAAAATTTCTAACACATTTTCATCTGTTAAATTTTGAAGTGTCATCTCTTTTTATTTTTTCTGAAATTTGGTTTAGATAAAAGTTAAAATTATCTGTATAGTCCTAATATAAACAATCCTTTTTCAAACACAGATTGAGGCTTGCTGTATTTTTTACTTATATATCCTGAGTATATTATTTCCTTTCTTTGTGATGCAGGATAGGTGGAATGGGGAGAGATTCAGTGTCAGATATAACTGAGACGAATGCCAGCTTCAACATTTTAAAACATTGTCGCTGCTTTATTACAGCCTCTAGGAATATGTCTATTTGAAAGCATGGACCTACTTTCCTGGTATAGCCACTATTGCTAAGAGATTAGCTTTGAATTTTAAAATTTAATGTATCCTTTCCTTTACTGTGTCATAACAGTTATACCTTTCCTCTGTATAAATTTCCTATAATCAAACATAACAGTCATAAATATGTTTCATAAAGAAGAGGATATTTATTATCTAATAAAAAGAAAACTTACTGCAAGAATAATAGTGTATGCATCAAGCAATAAAGAAAGGAAAAAAAATTAGAAGCTGGTGATAAGGTTGCTGGTGAATCTACAGTTCATGACTTTCATCATGATGAGAACCAGCTCCTTCCTTTGATCAATTTTATTTGGTCTATAGTTTTAGAAGACAGTTTTTCATGGGTCACTCAATCCTTCATTGTTGCATAATGTGCCAAAAATATGAGACCCTGAGCTATTTTTCAGGTTTGTGTTTTTGGACACCAGTCTTAAGGGGTGAGATATATCTTCTTCTGGGACGAACAGATTTACTTCTTGTCATTAAAAAACATGGATTCCCCGATCTCAATGTTCCTCTTCTATAATTCTACTCACTTTGTGTGCAAACATGATTTACACCTTCCTCATCACTCTCAAGGGATTTAGGGACAAGAACTAAGACAAACATACTAATACTCATGCTACTTGCTGTGCTATGAGTAATAAAGTCTTTTGTCTCTGATCCAAGAGTCTCCTGTCTTCTACCAGCATCAAAGAAAAAGAAACAGATTAACATTTTAGCTCATAACTATAGGGCAAACTTACATATCAGACCCATTCTTATGATAAGAATGGGATTCTGACATGACTTTTCAGAAGAGAAAGTACGATCAAGGTTCAGGGTTAAAAGAAGAGTCCCTAAGATCTGATAGAGAATATTTTTGCCCAATTGGTGGTCAAGGATGAAGACAATAAGGTTTCCCACTTTTCTAACTCTTTTTTTTCCCAGATGGAGTCTCACTTTGTTCCCTAGGCTGGAGTGCAGTGGTGCGATCTCTGTTCACTGCAAGCTCCGCCTCCCAGGTTCATGCCATTCTCCAGCCTCAGCCTCCTGAGCAGCTGGGACTACAGGCACGCAACACCATGCCCAGCTATTTTTTTCTTTTTTCTTTTTTTTTGCATTTTTAGTAGAGACAGGGTTTCACCTTGTTAGCCAGGATGGTCTCAACCTCCTGACCTCCCACCAGGTCCCTCCCAGAACAAGTGGGAATTATGAGAGCTACAAGATGAGATTTGGGTGGGGACACAGAGCCAAACCATATCACATGGCATGCTATTAGAATGACAATTGCTGTCCATACTGAGCTCTCTTGGAAATACAGGCTTACACAAGTCTGGCAGTCATGACCCTCTATATTCAGTGGCTTGTTATGCCCTAGGGCATGAAAGCAGCACCTCAAAAGCTCAGCATGGCCACTGAGGTCTTCTGCTACAGAATAGAGCCAAACATAGGCTCCTGACATATTTCACTTGCAGGAGGGGTGTTCAGTCCTTTGCCAGATGCTATGTTGCTAAGGGATGTTAACTCCCTTCCCAGATCCTTTGACTTTGTGAAGCTCTTTGAAATCAATTGAATAAACAGCAGCAGGAGTTTGTAAACTTTACAGATAGCATCAACACCTCACACATGAAGCTACTGCTTTTCAGTCCTTAACCAAAATGTCCTAGATAAAGTATAGAACCCAAGGGTCAGCATAATTGGCCGAACTTTAGAAAGCTATATTAGCACTAGATGACTTGGTCAACAACTGGCCCCATCTGCAAATTTTTACATACTTGAGTCATTGCCAATTGTCTGGCTGTCTGGTACACTGAATGACAACAATAATTTCTTATCCAGAGTAAAGAACTCTAGGTATCTCTTGCCCAACAGATATACAAAATATAAATCAAGGTTAACCCCAAGGGGTTAACAAGTATATTGATGAATCCTTGTTGTGTGGATTTAATAGGTATACACAAATGTTTTAGACATCATTAATACTGACCAAGGCACATATTCACATCTCAGAATACATAAGGCTGGGCTTTTGGATGAGGCATTTAATAGAAATTTTACCTCTCTTACCTGCCTCAAGCTACAGGACTCATAGAGTGTCATATGGTGTACTTAAACGAATTCAAACTCAATTCAATTTTAAAAATGGCATAGTTTAGTCACAAACATCAGGTGTCAGTTCTAATATCATTTTTTAGTGTTTGTTTACTGACAGCTTTTAAGTTTTACCATTCCCTCTTCCCCTCCTGCCCCATATCTCAGCAAGATGATAAGAAAGCCCAGTTGCTCCCTCTTTTGGCATTAGTGGGAACTTTGAACCAATCTTATGTGGAAACCTTTACTCTGATCTCACTTCCTAACTTAGATAAGAACCCAAGCCAATCTCCTTTCCCTACTCTCTCAAGATGTTTTAAAGCCTTCTGAAAGCTACCTCCTCTCGCCTTAGAAAGTCTCATGTCTGCAACAGATATTTTTATAGTTTCTTGGTGTGCATGAGTCATCACTGTCAACATCTGAACCAAATTTTGGGTAACCTCCATCTTGCTTCTGAGGGAAAGGAATGGCACCAACTCTCCATGCTAGACCTGTGATTCCTGCCAAAAGTGAACCTATTTTCCTCTGTTTGATGAAAGCCACATTGCAGGAGGGCATTGTTCCCAGCAGCTCTTGAAAAAGTAACTGCATTGTAACTTTAACCTTTTTCATGCCCATCTTCTGTGTCTTTCTGAGGCAGACTCTTTGAGGTTAGAATTGCTGTTCTAGTTCTAATGGTTGACTCCAGTCACAGCATGTGGCTTGGCACCCTTGAAAATAAACTGCCATATTTTTGGCTTTTTAGATCATCTATAGTCTATAATTGTGTGACTTTTGTTGCAAGGCCATCCAACAATGGTCCAAAAGTTAAGATATTCAAAGAGCATTCTATATTCCCTACCATTTACAGGCACTTGTTATGGATCAATGAAATAGCCACCTCAAAAATTAATGCAAATATATTACTAACTTTATCTCTTTTATATTCTCATGGTCCCCGTTCCATATTAAGGCAGTTTTGCCACTGAATGCAGCTATCCCCTGAAATAGTTTGTCCCCTGGATAATGGCAAGGATGAAAGATGTAGAAGGTATGTAGAACTAATTTGAAAGTTCTTGTTCCCAATCCTGACAATCCTTGGGTGTGATGCATTTTTCTTTCTCTTAACCACAGGTGAGCCTGCCACCCCACATCTCCGGGTGGAGGCCTGGCCAGAAGGAGGCCTAAAATCTCAAAATTCATTTTGGTTCAGCCATCTGGATTTGCTTTTTCAATTTACATGACTAAAATCATGAAGACACTGACCACATCACTGAGCACACTGCTCCCTCAGTTCTACTATGGTTGTCCTCTTGGGCCAAAGTGAGTACTATAATGGGTTCTACATATCTTATGAAATCAATCTTGCCCTACTTGCAACTGACTCCCCTGAACAAAAGGTAGGGGTTTGAGTAGAGAGTGATTAGAGAAAAGGTGAGTTTATAATGCTGGGATAGAGCACACCAAGGTTGTGGTCACGAAAGGAGAGCAACTCTAGCACCTGATGAGGGTATCAAACTCCAAAGGTTGCAAAGAAGGAAGAATGATTAATGCTGTCTTTGTCCTCTAGATACGACACTGCAACCTGGCAAAACAATCAGATGGTCTGCCTGAGTAAAGGAGCATTTGCCATTGGTAATCTGACCCTTTGCTGAGAAAACAGAAAAAGTTATGTGTACCTGGCCAGCTCTGAACTATTTTGTTGTTCTTGATGCTATCAATAGCCTTGATGTCTAGGTGCCCTTGAGTTATATCATATACAATGGTTGAGGCTGCAATTTCTAAGTAACCCTGCCCGTGTGTATTCACCAAATCAAGGTAATGATGATCCCAAATAGGTTCAAAACATATACAGACAAGAATAACCTGTGTACATTCAGATTTTATGTTTGTATGCGGGAGATCATGGACCAAAATATTTCTCTCGATGGGGGTAGGGACTGCTTTCTGGCCCGTGTATTACTCCCTTGTACTTATTGGCAATGACACTAAAAGAGCAAGAGATTAGTTGCAACTCTCCTGTATGGGTAATAATGAATAAAAGACTTGGCCTCAGACTGCAACCTGGCTGCGTAAAATATGACTTACTGATCCTGCTAAAACATATTCATTATTGACTGATTTTGGGATTCTGGGGATATAGTTGAGGCCAATACTGTGGGTTGGAATCCTACTGTTTGACAGATTGTTAATTAAATGCTTTGTAAAAATTGAATGGGTTTGGTTGCAGCCTCTGCCAGTCAGATTAATCAGAGTGACCAATGTAGTACATTAAAAAATTTTCTAGAAGCCAAGTCATATTAGGACCAAATGGAGGAAATGGTTGGGAGATATTCCTGGGTCTTCTGCATTCCTTGACTTGCTGGACGTGCCAAGTAGACCCTGTCTGCTCTTTATCTGGGCCATTTTTCAGGGTTGCATTACTAAAGAGATTATATAGTTAACACACGAAAAACAGTGTTTTTCAGGGTTTTTCTAGGAGTATTTGAGTTGTGTCCTTAAGGGTGTCATTGAGGGATGACGTAACATGTACCAAAGGCACAAAGATAAGGCTTGCTCACTGATTGCTATAAAAGTGGTGGATGCTCCCCAGCTCAGAATTTCTCTCTGGTGCTATTAGGTTGGTGCAAAAGTAATGGCAATCTTTGTCATTACTTTTAATGAAAAAATCCAGTTACTTTTGCACCAACCTAATACATTCCATCCTGTGTGCAGATATTTTCTGGAACTTCATGTCACCTCCACTCCTACCCATGACTGTTGGATTTAGGGACAAAGAAAACTGATACAAAATGCTAATGCTCATGTGGTCTACTGTGCCGTAAATAATAACCTGTGTCTGACCCAGGAGTGTTGTTTCTTCTGGCAGCATCCATGCGATAGTAACAGGCTAAATAATGAGCTTGTAAGTATAGAGTAAATTCAAGTCCTAGACTCAACATGTAATACTAGGCATGTTCTATCAAGCTGGTTCTTTCCAATTCATCCGTTAGTTGGTTTGCATATTAGATTCAATTTTTCCTTTAATTACTAGCATGCAAGAAGGGGACTAGGGTAATCAGTTCTTTGCTGATCTTTTGAGAAGAGTATAAAGAAATACTTCAGTTTGAGATTGGTTGTTAAACTACAACTACTAGAAGCAGGTCCAGGTGGTTACTAGGAGTTAAGATTTATACCACCCAGAGAACTCAGTCTAGGGAAATAATGCATACCCACATTTTTTGTTTGTTTGTTTTGTAAACTACTTTTCAAGTTTCTTTTTAGGCTACAAATCAGGTTTGTTTCCTTGGTTACAAAGGCCAATTTACTTGGACAATGAGTAAGGTAACTATCTTGACTCAGACTTTTAAAAGAGAAAAAAAATTTTTACATGTGCATGTGTTATTTAATAAGCTTTTGAAACAGCTCTTGAATGTTAAGGTGACTTTTGAAATAATACACGTTTTCCTTAAAATGGGATTAAATATCACCAATAATATTGTCATTATTTGAATGTTTAAACCAGGAATAACATGTGTTACCCATATATATTCTTTCACTCATTCTGTTAAAAGAATCCTAACTAGATAGAAAGTATTACTTCCATATTTCAGAATATAAAGTTGAAACTAGAAGGTTTATACAATGTTGCGGGAAGTCAGGGATGCCAAACTGAGGGAACAGCTGGACCCCTGGTAGAGGAACATAAATTGTGAAGATTTCATGGACATTTATCAGTTCCCAAATAATACTTTTATGATTTCTTATGCCTGTCTTTAATCTCTTAATCCTGTTATCTTTGTAAGCTGAGGATGTACGTCACCTCAGGACCACTGTGATAATTGTGTTAACTGTACAAATTTATTGTAAAACATGTGTGTTTGAACACTATGAAATCAGTGCACCTTGAAAAAGAACAGAATAACAGCAATTTTTAGGGAACAAGGGAAGACAACCATAAGGTCTTACTGCCTATGGGGTTGGGCAAAAAGAGCCGTATTTTTCTTCTTGCAGAGAGATTATAAATGGACGTTCAAGTAGGAGAGATATCACTAAATTCTTTTCCTAGCAAAGAATATTAATATCAATACCCTGGGAAAGGAATGCATTCCTGGGGGGAGGTCTCTAAATGGCCGCTCTGGGAGTGTCTGTCTTATGCAGTTGAGATAAGGACTGAGATATGCCCTGGTCTCCTTCAGTACTCTCAGGTATATTAGGGTGGGGAAAAACTCTGCCCTGGTAAATTTGTGGTCAGACTGGTTCTCCGCTCTTGACCCCTGTTTTCTGTTGTTTAAGATGTTTATTGAGATAATACGTGCACCACTGGACATAGACCCTTAACAGTCGTTCTGCTTTTGCCCTTTACTTTGTGATCTTTATTTGACCCTTATCAGTGGTTCTGCTTTTTCCTTTTGTCCTGTTCCCTCAGAAGCATGTGATCTTTGTTCTGCTTTTTGCCCTTTGAAGCATGTGATCTTTGTACCTACTCCTTGTTTTACACCCCCTCCCCTTTTGAAACCCTTAATAAAAAACTTGGTGGTTTGAGGCTCAGGTGGGCATCATGGTCCTACTGATATGTGATGTCACCCCTGGTGGCCCAGCTGTAAAATTCCTCTCTTTGTACTCTTTATTTCTAAGCCGGCCAACACTCATGGAAAATATTAAGAACCTAAGTTGAAATATTAGGGGCAGGTTCCCCCGGTAATGCAATTTGATGATAGTTCAGAGATAACATGTAGAAGATTTGTATTTAAAATGAAATATTTCTGATATTAGGACCTTTTTCCTTTAATTTTTACTATACAGCTACTGATTTACTGAGGAATAAGTTATACAAAGCATGTACAGAACATAAAAAATGTTAGAATAGGGCAAGAAATTCTTACCACTCTTTCCTTCTTCCTCAAGTTGTCATCTCTAAAAGACAGAGAAAAAGAGAAAGAAGATGAGGAGAGCCAGATAGAAACAGAAAAGGGAGGAACTAAATGTGGGACGAAAAAGTTAAGCTCTATAAAATGTTACTTTTATTGCTTGAATGACAAGACAGTATGATTCACTTAATTAATCATTGATTGAATGTGTAGTTCCCTTTTATCACTTTTAATAAAATAGGCAGTTTGAAAAATCATTATGTCAGAACGCATCTGGAGAGCTGAGAAGTGATACATAATTTTTACCCTTGAAGACTTCCTCAGAATGTGAAAAATATAATAAAGATTTTCAATAGATTTTAAAAATGAGAAAAATCACTTCACAGATAAAATTTTAAATGTTAAAAAGATAGAATTCCAAAAAAAGTACAGGAAGGACTGAAACTGTCAAATTGTTCAACTTAGCATTAGGTTATGAACATAGGACCAAATCTTTTATCATCAAAGACATATTACTGAAACACGGTATGTTTTTAATAATCTGTTACTACAGATAATGGAGACCCTTTCAAAAATATAGCTAAAGGGGCTGGGCAGAATGGCTCATGCCTGTAATCACAGCACTGTGGGAGGCCTAGGTGGAAGATCCATTGAGTCCAGGAGTTCAAGGCTGCAGTGAGCTATGATCACACCAGTGTCTTCCAGCCTGAGTGACAGAGCAAGACACCGTCTCCAAAAATAAAAAATGATTAAATATATATATGTAAACAGTGTGTGAAGAGGTGTGTGTGTGTGTGTGTGTGTATATATATATATATATATCAATAAAGTCATTCTCAGGAAAGAGAAGCATTTTTAGATATTTTAACAGAGATAATCTAAAGAATTGTTAACTAAGTATAAAGTTGTTTTCTAGTTACTGAAAAGGCCTAACTATGATAGAAGTAGCAACAGCAGAAAGCAGCTCCCATTGTTTGAAAGACATTTGAATTACTAAATCTTGAGAGCTGGTGAAGGGGCAGTGTGGAACAGAAATTCAATATATCTGAAGACAGGGCACATCTGACTGGAGCTGATACCAATGAGGTACATGAACTGACTGGCCCTGCAAGTGTTGAAAAAAATCATAAAATGGACTTGATATTTTATGAAGTAACTGCTGGTCAGAGTAAAGAAGAATTACTAGGTTATGCTCACAGGAACAGAGAACAGTGTCAGGAAGCAGCAGGAAGTGAGAGTAAGGAAGATGTCCCCTCTTTCTCTTCCAGTTTTGCAATCTCCTCCATGTGTGCCTTATGAGCAGAGTCTAACAGGGAGCCAGCCAACAAAACAGAAATCTTTCCAGAGTCTTAGCTGCAGTGTCACCAAGTAGATGCTGAGACAGTAGTAGCTGATACTGGACACAGTTCACCTCTTTAGCAACAGTGCATGCATCCTCACACTTTCTATACGTATTTATGTTTCCATACAACAACCATAATACCATATGTTTCTGCCTAACAAGATGCAACTATTATTCACAGCACAAAGACATTCTCCAAAATGAAGAGTCTCAAAATCCCAAGAATCATATTCATTTCTGATAAACATTCACATTATCCATCTCTGAGCTGTGTCAATTGTTTTAAAACTAAAGTAAAAATTCCATTTGCAGTAAACCCTGTAGGTTGGATTAGAGTAAGAGATATTAGTATAAACTCATGTTAATTTTAATATGGCTACATACAGAAGTATAAATTGAAAAATAATTATGGATATATATGTATGTAAAGGTGTATATCTATCTATACATAGATATCTAGACAGATATCTATATATCTATGGAGATTATATCTATAGATAGATATCTATGTATCTATATCTATCTATATCTATATAGATTATTTCTATAATCTATATCTATAATCTATAATACAGTATATCTATCTATCTATAGATATATCTATAGATAGCTATACTGTATTAGTCCATTTTCAAACTGCTGTAAAGATACTCCTGGGATGGGCAATTTTTAAACAAAGAGGTTTAACTGACTCAGTTCCACATAGGTGGGGAGGCCTCAGGAAACTTTATGGCAGGGGGCAAAGAGGAAGCAAGGCACATCTTCACAAGGCAGCAGGAGAGAAAGAGAGTGAAAGAGGAACTCCCAAACATTTTAAAACCATCAGTTCTGGTGAGAATTCACTTGCTATCATGAGAATAGTATGGGAGAAACTGTCCCTATGATCCAGTCACCTCCCACAATGTCCCCCCCTTTCCACATGGGGATTACAACTTGAGATGAGATTTGGGTGGGGACACAGAGCCAAACTGTATCATATACTTTTACAAATATGTTGTACATATATTTTATATGTTTATATATTTCACATATGTGTATTTTATATATTTAGTATAAATATAAAGGTAGATGAATATATAAAACATCTGAGTATTTTAGTACACATAAATACTAGTATAAATATATAAGTATATAAAATATACACATGTAAAAAAAAAAACAGTTACATAGGGCAATGAAACCTCAGTGGCAATGAGCTGACTCAGACACCAGATATTGGTTTCTAAATTGTATTCTTCAATGAGGAAATGGTGTTCCTTGGAGAAACGGTTGATTTGGGTGGGACCAAGAGAGGAAAAACCGAAGATGATTCTGGAGCATCTTGCAGTGCCACAGAATAAGGGAGTACTAAAAAAAAAATTTTATAAAAGATGAGACCTATCAAAAGGACACAGGAGCCAACAAGAAAGAGTTCCTAATGACCAAAGACAGAACAATGGAAGCAACAATAATTTTACTATTGGACTAAAACCTAAAGAATAAAATAAATATTCATGAGTCAGAAAAGATATAAAATATTGAATAAAAAAAGAACAAAAGGGATAAACCTTTGTTTTAGAACACTTCCAAGTAATGTAATATACACCTTTGCCTTTGTTGCGGGAAGTCAGGGACCCCGAAGGGAGGGACCGGCTGAAACCGTGGCAGAAGAACATAAATTGTGAAGATTTCATGGACATTTATTAGTTCCCCAAATTAATACTTTTATAATTTCTCACGCCTGTCTTTACTATAATCTCTGAATATAAATTGTGAAGATTTCATGGACACTTATCACTTCCCCAATGAATATCCTTGTGATTTCCTATGCCTGTCTTTAATCTCTTAATCCCGTCATCTTCTTTGTAAACTGAGGAGGATGAATGTCACCTCAGGACCCTGTGATTGTATCAACTGCACAAATTGTTTGTAGAGCATGTGTGTTTGAACAATATGAAATCTGGGCATCTTTAAAAAAGAACAGGATAACAGCGATGTTCAAGGAACAAGAGAGGTAACTTTGAACTGACCGCCGGTGAGCTGGACAGAACAGAGCTATATTCCTCCTCTTTCATAAGCAAATAGGAGAAATATCGCTGAATTCTTTTTCTAGGCAAGGAACATCCCTGAGAAAGAGAATGTGCCCTGATGATAGGCTTATAGATGGCTCCTTTTTAAGGCATCCCATCTTTTATGGTTGAAGCTGAAGGGATGAAATAAGCCCCAGTCTCCTGTAGTGCTCCCAGGCTTATCAGGTGGACAAAAAGTCCCACCTAATAAATTTTGGTCAGACAGGTTATCTGCTCTCAAACCCTGTTTCCTGATAAGATGTTATCAATGACAATGCTTGCCTGAAACTTCATTAGCAATTTTAATTTCACCTCATCCGGTGGTCCTGTGATCTTGCCCTGCCTCCATTTGCTTTGTGATGTTTTATTACCTTGTGAAGTATGTGATCTCTGTGACCCACACCCTATTCGTGCATTCCCTCCCCTTTTGAAAATCGCTAATAAAAACTTGCTGGCTTTACGGCTCAGGGAACATCGTGGATCCTGCCAATATGTGATATCTCCCCCGGACACCCAGCTTTAAATTTCTCTCTCTTGTGCTCTTTCCCTTTATTTCTCAACCCAGCTGAGACACTTAGGAAATAGAAAATAATCCATATTAAATATCAGGAGCAGGTTCTCTCGATAGCCTTCAGGATATAAGTTTAATTTCTTTCCCTTGACTTCACGCTGGATTTGGGGATTCACTTGCAAAGAAAAGAGCAGAGAAAGAGGACCACAAATAACTTTACAGTGGAAAAAAGGGCAGATTCACCAAGAGGATCAAGGTTGACATCACAGGTGATAATTCATGTTGCTACCAAGTACCTCAGGTATCTGATGTGATGAGAAAACACATAATTTCTTCAGTGTTCTTCTCAAATATTTAAATCCCCATTTTAATTATAAGACAACATCAGACAGATTTAACAGGAGAAACATACAAAATACCTGAAGGTTACTCTTGAGCACCAAGACCTCCAAATTGTCAAAGCTCAAAGTTACAGGCATAGAAGCAAAAGGTCAGAACAGAATATTAGAAGTAATTGTGACAGGAGCCATTCCTAGTTTCACCTCTTGACTGTTTGATATAAGGGTTAACCTATCCTTAAGAAACAGAGACTTATTTGATAGATTACTTTAACTTAAAGATTCTCCAATGGCCTTATCATGCCTATCTTAGAATTTCAATGTAGTCTAAATGCATCCTTCCAAACTACCTTCCTTCCCCGTCTCCTGCATTCAGGCTCAGACCTACATCATGGTCTGATAGCTCTGCCAGCATCTCCCGGCTTCCTCCCCATTTGCTATCGCAAGTATTTTCCCCTAATAAATTTATGACACATATAATTATGACTTGTTAACTGCTTCTCCCAGAATCTAGATTACCATAAAATGAAGAGATTTATATAATTAAAACTTAGAAGCTATTGGGAGAGGCCACATGGAGTTGGAACTCAGACCTTTAAGGAAGAGATGCTGCTCGGCTTGAGATGGTGGCTCTGAGCTGGGAGGAGAAACCCCATGATGCTATGGCATGAATTTTCACTGCCAGGGTGAATTATTGCTAGAGTGATATTCACAGAAAGAGAAAGGTGACAATAAGCCACCAGAAGGAAACATCACGAAGCTAGATCCTGCTCTCTCCTCTAGCCCCATATCTTCCTCTTGCACTTGGTATTGACACAGCCTAAGAAAGACCAGCTGGCAAAGCAGAAATATAGTTTGTAGAGTCCCTGTCCTCACACTTATAAAGCAGAGTATAGAAAGTTGAACTCGGAGTTAAGAAACAATAACTTAATAACAGGCACATGCACCCACACATCAAATGGATATGCTAGAGTAATTTGGATATGCCATCCATGTTGGAGTTGATGTGTTAAGCAATTTTTTTTTTTTTTTTTTTTTTGAGACAGGGCCTCACTCCATTGCCCAGGTTGGAGTACAGTGGCATAATCTCGGCTCACTGCAACTTCTGTCTCCCAAGTTCAAGCAGTTCTCATGATTCTCCTGCCTCAGCCTCCTGAGTAGCTGGGATTACAAACATGTGCCACCTCACCCTCCTACTTTTTGTAGTTTTAGTGGAGACGGGGTTTCATCATGTTGGCCTACCTGGTCCTGAACTCCTGACCTCAAGCCATCCACCCACCTCAGCCTTCCAAAGTGCTGGGTTTACAGGCATGAGCCACCACACCCAGTCTGTGTTCAGCCTTATATACTCATGTAAATGCTAATCTTTATTTTTTATTTATCTACACTCCTGTATAAATATAGCATATTATATCATTTAGTACTAAAAAATTTCTGCCTCAAGGCATCATATAGTTAAGCTTTTTCTATTTCCAGAATTTAGATTCCTTTTTTTTTAAGAAACAGAAGCAGTTCTTTTTTTTCCCCTGGGAAGTATATCTTAAATACAATGGCAATGCTAGAGAATAGTCACATTTTGCTTTTCTTAAGAGGTTGATGTTTTAAAATAATATTAAACACAATGCCTGAAACATATTATGGGATTAATAAATGCATGTTATACAGATTAATACTATTATACACATCCTATTTTGGAATGTAGCACAATAATAATTCAAAATTACTAATATTTCTTAATTTTTACTATGCTCCACACATTGCACAATGCATGACTTACTCTTTTATCTCATGTTGGTTACATAGTTCAGTTTATTCACTGCATATGCCACTGTGTTAGAGCAGATAATATAGCAGACATGGTCTTTTGCCATTTTATAGCATATAGTTTCCAAGGAAAGAAATCCATTAAACAACTGCTCTAAGATTAAGTTGAAATATTTTCATTGAAGGAAGGATGGGGCCGAAAGGAAAACTAGTGGAATATTACTCAATTTGGAATGTATGAGGATATTATTTGAGGAGATTGAAATTTACTCTGGGACCTGAAGGGGGGGTAGTTTTGGTTAGGGAAAGGAGAAGAAACGAAGATAAAGATATTGCCAAAGAAACGGAGCAGTGTGGGTCAATGCTTCCTGGCAAGAATGAGCACGGAGCATTGTGGTAGAAGCACCTCACCCACATCACGTTGCTTCCAGACCACTGTCTGAAGCAGGCATATTTATTTGTTAATTATTTCCCTTTTTAGAAGACTCATAGAGGACAAAAGACTTAGTAAGTTGCATAAGGCCATGGAATGATAGCACATTGTGGCTGAATTTGAATGCAGGAATAAAAAGCCCACATTTTTAACTATTGAGAAGAGAGCTCCTCCTTCTGTTGTAACACATTTTAGAGGGTGGTTCAGTGAGCAGAACACAGGATGAATTGCCTTCTGAACCAAATCGACAGTTAATAAATACTTGAAATTCCTGTTTGTGATTCTTGTGCAGTAAGTTTGTAAACAAATATTCATAAAATTTTAATTTGCTCTTGATCCAATACAAATTTGAAGAAGGACAAACCTGTATTTGTGTGGAAGATGCAGCATACTATAAATTACTATGAAAAGCTTTCAGATGCAAAAATCTCAAGTTTGCAAATGAGTATTTTCCTTACAAAAGCACTGTTTAATTTTTAGTAAAACTGGCATTTCCTACATAATTTAATATTTTTTTCCGATATATTAGAAAGAAGCTCAACAAAATATTTAAATTTTTAACAATTATCCAGATTGGAAATCTAGAGATTATTTTTAATAGCTCATTACTTAGGTTTTTGATTCTTGGCACCATCACAAAAAGGTGTTTTTTCTATCTACAGTAACAATGACATTTTGTTTTCCTCATCTGGAAAACTGAGTTAATACCAACTTTATAAGCTATTTAGAGGATTAGGGAATATATATGTGCATGGAAACTACTATTCAAGAAAGAACAAGAGTAGGACAGCAGAGGAGATGGATGGAATATCACTCATGAAGCTCAGATGTAAGAAAGATTCCAGGGCTCTTAGAAAAACACATTTCACAATTAACGTTTTACAACAGTCATCAATGCTTTTGTCAGAGGCGCGTGAACCAGAGCAACTCCATCTTAAACAGAAGCTGGGTAAAATGAGGCTGAAACCTATGGGGCTGCATTCCCAAATGGTTAAGGCATTCTAAGTCACAGGCTGAGATAGGAGGTCAGCACAAAATACAGGTCATAAAGACCTTGCTGATAAAACAGTTTGCAGTAAAGGAGCCGGCCAAAACCCAACAAAACCAAAATGGCCATGGGAGTACCTCTGTTTGTCCTCACTACTGCACACCCACCAGCGCCATGACAGTTTAGAGATTCCATAGCAACGTACAGAAGTTACCCAATACGGTCTAAAAAGAGGAGGCATGAATAATCTACCCCTTGTTGAGCATATCATCAAGAAATAACCATAAAAAATGGGCAACCAGCAGCCCTTGGGGCTGCCCTATGGAGTAGTCATTCTTTTATTCCTTTACTGTCTTAATAAACTTGCTTTTACTTTGCACTGTGGACTTCCCCTGAATTCTTTCTTGCACAAGATCCAAGAAACCTCCCGCTTGGGATCTGGATCGGGACCCCTTTTCTGTAACCCTTTGAAGGAGAAATAGTGTTAAAGGTCAAGTAAAAGTCCTATCTTTGGTGCCTTCCTGAGGAGGCTGTTTTAATGGGGAATGAAAGTGGAATCAGAATTCATTCAATTGCACAGTGCTTTAGTGGAAGAAATGTAATAATTATTCTAAATATGCAGTAAGTGAAATGGCCAGGAAGCATGGAGCTGTGGTAGCAATAGAATTCAGCATTGGTTAAAGGGGGGATTTTTTGTTGTTGTTTATTTCATATGTTTTTAAATATAAAAATGTATTCAAGTTATACAATTGAGTATGTTTATATTGTAATGGGAAGGATTGGATTATCAATCGACTAAGCTAGGTTTGGAAGTAAGAGTAGGTAGAGACTACAATCCAAAACACAGATAAAATGAATCAGAATAGTAAATTGCCAAGACAGCACATTCTTTGCAAATGGGATGGACTAGAAATCAAATTCATTTGCATTAGCCTAAATAGTGTTCTTTTATAATTATACACTAAATCCTTTTTTTTTCTGAAGACCCTGGAGGTCAAATCAAAGCAAAGATTACAGGGTCAAACTGCTTTCACAGCTCGTTCCCATTTATACTTCTGAGTCATTCAGGAATGTGTTATCATGCAGCATTCGTGTGACTGAATCGGTGTAAATTCCAAGCTGATACTCACACATAGTTGATATTATGTCAAAGATGTGTCAAAAATTCTAGTCAAGAAGTATTTTCAGCCTTAGTTATAATCTTTTTGTGTTTTGCATTTTTATACTTTACATCAAGTGTGAACATCAGTTAACTCTGCCTTTGAAATCTCCAGATACCCACATAGGCAGAATTTTATTTTCAAAAAAGTCCACTGATTGATGTGCACTTAATCAGTAGTTGTAGTGGTACTTTAGTCACTGGATAGGAGTCTTCATGAATTTAGTTCTTTACCATCCAATAATAGGTCAATCCTTTGTTTTCACTAGAGAAGAAATTTTTCTGGGTTATCCAGTATCACAGCTAATCCCTCTTACAATAAGAATCTGATGTTCTCTTCTTGGCCGTAGGACTTACTCATTCTCACAGTCCGGCCTGGACTTGTCAACCCTGGCGGCTTAATGTGATTAATTAAGGATAGTTAAGATCATTACCTGTATTAGTCATGGTTCCCAAGAGAAACAGAACCAATAAGATACTATATGCATGCATATCCTGTTTCATTATGCTTTGCTTTACTGCACTTTGCAGATACTGTGTTTTTTGCAAATTGAAGGTTTGTGGCAACCCTCCATCAAGCAAGTCTATCAGCACCATTTTTCCAACAGCATGTGTTCAATTCATATCTCGGTGTCGTCATTTTGGTAATATTCACAATATTTCTTTTTTATTATTATTATATTTATTATGGTTATCTGTGATCAGTGATATTTGCTGTGACTATTTTGTTTTGTGGTGCCACGAACCGTGCCCTTGTAAGACAGTGAACATAATTAATAAATGTTTGTGTTCTGACTGCTTCACTGGCTGGCAGTTTCCCTGTTCTTCTCCCTCATCTTGGGACTCCTTATTCCCTGAGACACAAGAATATTGCAATTGGTCAATTAATAACCCTGTTGATGGCTTTTAGGTGTTCAAGGAAAGGAAGAGTCCCACATCTCTCATTTGAAAGAAGTGATTAAACAAAGTAAGAAAGGCATGCCAAAAGCTGAGACAGGCAAAAAGATAGGCATCTTCTACAAACAGCCATTGTCTTATGCCAAAATCTAAGCCAGAGCATGGCTCTAACTCTTTTCCATTTTATAAAGGCTGAGAGGGGTGAGGAAGCTCTAGAAAAAAGTTGGAAGCTAGCAGAGGTTGATTCATGACGTTTGAGGAAAGAAACCATCTCTATAACCTAAAATTGCATGGTGAAGCAGCAAGTGCTGATGGAAAAGCTGCAGCAAGTTATCAAGAAAATCTAGCTAAGATCATTGAAGATGGTTATGCTAAACAACAGATTTTGAATATAGTTGAAACGGCCTTCTATTAGAAGAACATACCATCTAGGACTTTTATAGCTGGAGAGGAAAAATCAACGCTTGGCTTCAAAGCTTTAAAGGACAGGTTGACTCTCTTGACAGGGGCTAATGCAGCTGGTGTTTATGTTGAAACCAATGCTCATTTATTATTTGGATAATCCAAGAACCCTTAAGAATTATGCTGGCCGGGCGCGGTGGCTCAAGCCTGTAATCCCAGCACTTTGGGAGGCCGAGACGGGCGGATCACGAGGTCAGGAGATCGAGACCATCCTGGCTAACACAGTGAAACCCCGTCTCTACTAAAAAATACAAAAAACTAGCCGGGCGAGGTGGCGGGCGCCTGTAGTCCCAGCTACTCGGGAGGCTGAGGCAGGAGAATGGCGTAGACCCGGGAGGCGGAGCTTGCAGTGAGCTGAGATCCGGCCACTGCACTCCAGCCTGGGCGACAGAGCGAGACTCCGTCTCCAAAAAAAAAAAAAAAAAAAAAGAATTATGCTAAATCTATTCTGCCCGTGCTCTATAAATGGAACAACAGAGGCCTGGAGAACAGCACATTTGTTTACGTCATGGTTGACTAAATATTTTAAGTGTCCTGTTGAGACATATTGCTCAAAAAATGAAAGATCTCTTTTTAAAATATGACAGCTCATTGATGATGCATCTGTCAGTCAAGAACTCTGATGGAGATGTATGAGGAGCTTAATGTTGTTTTCATGCCTCCTAACACAGAATCCATTCTTCAGCCTTTGGATCAAGGAGTAATTTTGACTTTTCAGTCTTTATTATTTAAGAAATATATTTTATAGGCCATGCTCAGTGGCCTACGCCTGTAATCCCAGCACTTTGGGAGGCTGAGATAGATGCATCGTGAGGTCAGGAGATCGAGACCATCCTGGCTAACATGGTGAAACTCCATCTCCACTAAAAAATACAAAAAATTAGCCGGGCATGGTGGCAGGCGCCTGTAGTCCCAGCTACTCTGGAGGCTGAGGAGGCTGAGGCAGGAGAATGGCGTGAACCCAGCAGGCAGAGCTTGTAGTGAGCTGAGATTGCACTACTGCACTCCAGCATGGGCAACAGAGCAAGACTCTGTCTCCAAAAAAAAAAAAAAAAAAAAAAGAACATTGATGATTCATGGAAGGAGGTCAAAACACGAATATTTACAGTTTTGAAGAAGTTGATTACAACACTTATGGATGACTTTGAGGGGTTTAAGACTTCAGTGGAGGAAACAACTGAAGATGAGATGGAAATAACAGATCATAGAACGAGAAGCCCTCCTAGGGATAATTATTATTCACATGATTGCTTTTCAGATAAACCAACGCTAATGTTTTTTAAAAGTGAGTTAGGTTGCTGGGTGGTGGCTCATGCTTGTAATCCCAGCACTGTGGGAGGCTGAGGCAGGAGGATTGCTTGAACCAAGGTATTCAAGAAGAGCATGGGCAACATGACAAGACCTTCATCTCTACCAAAAATTTAAAAATTAGCTGGGCAGGGCATGGTGATGCACACCTCTAATCCCAGTTACTTGAGGGCTTGAGGCTGTGGGAGGATCACTTGAGCCAGGAACATGAGGCTGCAGCGAGCTGTGATCTTGCCACTGCACTCCATACTGCGTGACAGAGCAAGACCCTGTCTCCTAGAAGAAAGAAGAAGAAGAAAAACAAAACAAAACAGTGAGCTACGTTTCTGTCCTTCTCGGTGACCTGAAGGATATTCTAGCTGTTGACAGTCTTTACTCTCTTCAGTTTGCTGGAGGTAACTGATTTCATTCCATTCCTAATACTGTATAAATTAAAGTTTCAATAAAAATTAATTCCCATCCCTGAGAAGTACTTACCTACTTGGGAAATACTATTTTTTATATATATATATACAAGTGTGTGAGTTCTTCCCCTTTAAGATGTTTCACAGGGGCAGCCTTCCCTAAAAGTAACGAATTTTCAGGCAAGTGAATATGAGCTGAACTCTTATTTTACTATTTTCAAAGTGAATGAGAGTAAGCCAGCAATTCAGGGTTTTTTTTCATTAAGACAACAGAAACAATATTACCTTAACAGAAGCTTGTTATGTTTAATTACATATCATGTGTAAAGAAACTGTCAGGTAGCTCTTATTTACTGTCTTAACCCTCATATAAAGGAAAAACAAAACTATGCTTCTCTAATCATTTTAGTACCTCAGAATGTCTGGAGTACATTGTTCTTGATTTTGCGTGGATGATTTATATTGCCATGATTTGTTTTGGATGGTTTTCTGGCAGCAGAGCTAGACCAAAACAGCACAATGGCCACAATGGTATAATTTATCTTGCAGAACATATCAAGCACATCTAGAGAAAACTGAGATAAGAAAAATGGATCCTTTTTCTGCAACACAAATCCTATGTAAATTAGGATAAAAAATGGACACATTTTAAAATGCTGAATTAAATGAGTAGATGGCAGGATCTTTAGATCACAGTTAAAAGAAAGAGTAAAAATGTATATATATTCTATAAATAGCAATAGCAACATGATGTGGCAAATAACATCAGATAATTTTGGATGATGAATTGACTTTTCTTTATCACACACTAACTGGAAAAAGCAAATAATCTTTTGACAGAAACTAAGAAGAGAATTATTATCAAAGAAGTTTGGCTCCGCAGTTGTTAAAGCCAAGTTGGAATAGATGTAGCTGTACAAATATAAATAAATGAGTAAAAGTTAAAAGCCTCTAGAATGGCTTTTACATAGGAACAAGGACATCATGTGCTGGGAAGCCACATATTTTAGCAATATAAACCTTTATTATGAAATGTACAGAGTATGAACTAAGTTCTGTCACTATATTATTAAAACTGATTCCAAGTAAATCCAGGGAAACCAAAAACTTATATAGGGATATTTTTAAATTAGGAAATTTGTACATTTAGCAAACATTACATTTTTATGGGTTTTTTGTTTTTGTTTTTGTTTTGTTTTTTAATTTTAGCATCGACTGTGGCCTTTTTAGTTTAAACAAAACTAAACTTTTTAAGGAACTCAAATACTGTTTAGCAACAGCATCATCAATAATAGGATTCCAAGAAAACATGTAAAACATGTATAAAGTGGTGGATTTATCTACTAATTTAAATTTTTCAGTTCTATACTTTTCACCTAAATTTTTATGGAAGAAAAATACTCCAGTTAGATATTTAAATGGTGGAATAGCATAACATAAAATATGAGGCAATTGCAAGGAATACATTTGTGTATCTAATAATGAGAAGTGGCAAAATTAATACTTCTGCTTAAAACATTGATTTTATCAGGAGAAGATTAATTTATTGGGATAAAACAAAAACATGGGATAAAAGTTAGCTAAACTTGCATTAATATTTTATTTTATTTTTTTAAAGACAGAGTCTCACTCTGTCACCCGAGATGAAGTGCAGTGGCACAATGTGCAACATTTGTCTCCCGGGTTCAAGCAATTCTCCCTGCCTCAGCCTCCTGAGTAACTGAGATTACAGGTGCCCTCCACCATGCCTGGCTAATTTTTATGTTTTTTAGTAGAGATGGGGTTTCACCATGTTGGCTAGCCTGGTCTCAAACTCCAGACCTCAGGTGATCCACCCACTTCAGCCTCCCAATGTGCTGGGATTACCGGCATGAGCCACCGCACCCAGCCACATTAATTTCTTAAATGCTAAAATGTCTCTAAAACTGTACAAAGATCTACATTTTAAGGAAAAATTTAGAGGTTCCAAGATGGCCGAATAGGAACAGCTCCAGTCTGCAGCTCTCAGTGTGAGCGACACAGAAGACGGGTGATTTCTGCATTTCCAACTGTGGTACTGGGTTCATCTCAGTGGGGTTGTCAGACAGTGGGCGCAGCACACGGGACAGGGCAGGGCATTGCCTCACCCGGGAAGTGCAAGGGGGTCAGGGAATTCCCTTTCCTAGCAAAGTGAGGCCATGACAGATGGCACCTGGAATATTGGGACACTCCCACACTAATACTGCACTTTTCCAATGGCCTTAGCAAATGGCACACCAGGAGATTATTTCCTGCACCTGGCTTGGAGGGTCGCACACCCACAGAGCCTGGCTCACTGCTGGCAGAGAAGTCTAAGATGGAACTGTAAGGTGGCAGCAAGGCTGGGGGAGGGGCATCCGCCATTGCTGAGGCTTGAGTAGGTAAACAAAGCAGCCAGGAAGCTCTAACTGGGTGGAGCCCACCGCAGCTCAAGGAGGCCTGCTTGCCTTTGTAGTCTCCACCTCTGGGGGCAGGGCATAGCTGAACAAAAGGCAGCAGAAACTTCTGCAGAATTAAACGTCCCTGTCTGACAGCTTTGAAGAGAGTAGTGGTTCTCCCAGCACAGAGTTTGAGATCTGAGAATGGACAGACTCTCTCCTCAAGTGAATCCCTGACCCCCAAGTAGCCTAACAGGGAGACACCTTCCAGTAAGGGCCGGCTGACACCTCATACAGCCAGGTGGCCCTCTGAGACAAAGCTTCCAGAGGAAGGATCAGGCAGCGATATCTGCTGTTCTGCAATATTTGCTGTTCTGCACCTTCCGCTGGTGATACCCAGGCAAACAGGGTCTGGAGTGGACCTCCAGCCAACTCCAACAGACCTGCAGCTGAGGGTTCTGACTGTTATAAGGAATACTAACAAACAGAAAGGACATCCACACCAAAACCCCATCTTTATGTCACCATCATCAAAGACCAAAGGTAGATAAAACCACAAAGATGGGGAGAAACCAGAGCAGAAAAGCTGAAAATTCTAAAAATCAGAGCACCTCTTCTCCTTCAAAGGAATACAGCTCCTCACCAGCAACGGAACAAAGCTGGATGGAAAATGACTTTGACGAGTTGAGAGAAGAAGGCTTCAGACGATCAAACTTCTCCAAGCTAAAGGAGGAAGTTTGAACCCATCTCAAAGAAGCTAAAAACCTTGAAAAAATATTAGACAAATGGCTAATTAGAATAACCAATGTAGCGAATCCTTAAATGACCTGATAGATCTGAAAACCATAGCACAAGAACTACGTGACAAATGCACAAGCTTCAGTAATCGATTTGATCAACTGGAAGAAAGGGTATCAGTGATTGAAGATCAAATGAATGAAATGAAGCAAGAAGAGAATTTTAGAGAAAAAAGAGTAAAAAGAAATGAACAAAGCCTCCAAGAAAGATGGGACTATGTGAAAAGACCAAATCTATGTCTGATTGGTGTACCTGAAAGTGACGGGGAGAATGGAACCAAGTTGGAAAACACTCTGCAGGATATTATCCAGGAGAACTTCCCCAACCTAGCAATGCAGGCCAACATTCAAATTCAGGAAATACAGAGAATGCCACAAAAATACTCCTCGAGAAGAGCAACTCCAAGCATATAATGGTTCACCAAAGTTGAAATGAAGGAAAAAATGTTAAGGGCAGCCAGAGAGTAAGGTCGGGTTAGCCACAAAGAGAAACCCATCAGACTAAAAGCAGATCTCTCTGCAGAAACTCTACAAGTCAGAAGAGAGTGGGGGTCAATATTCAACATTCTTAAGGAAAAATTTGGATTGAAGTATTAGCATAAAGTATATAAATCTTAAATGTACAACTCAAAGAATTTTTAGAGATAATTTTATCCTGGTAATTTACACTCTGATATATATATATATACACACACACACACACACACACACACATATATATATATACACGCTACAGAACTCTTTATGCACTCCTCCAGTTATCACCCTCAAAAATAACCTCCATTCTGACTTTTATAATCATAATTTGGTTTTGTCTTCCATGTAAATGGAATTTGGTAGACTTATTTTCTATTGTATCTGGTTTATTTTTCTTAACACTGTGTCTGTGAGATTCATGCATTACATTGTGAGTAGTAGTTCATTTTTATTGATGCATAGTTGATATAGTTGGGATAATTTTCTCTTCAATCTCATGTTGAAACATGATCTCCAGTGTTGGAGGTGGGGCCTGGTGGGAGGTGATTGAAACATTGGGGAGGAATTCTCATAAGTTGGTTCTGTCTTTGTGACAGTGAGTGTGCTCTCATGAGATCTAGGTGTTTAACAGTGGGTGACACCTTTTCCCCGCTCTTTCATTTCCACTTTCACATTGACATGTCTGCTTCTGTTTCTCTTTTCATCATGAATAAAAGCTCCCTGGAGCCTTCCCAGAAACCAAGCAATTGCTGGCACTATGCTTCTTATAAAACCAGCAGAACGGTGAGCCAATTAAACCTCTTTTCTTTGTAGATTATCCAGCCTCAGGTATTTCTTTATAGCAATGCAAAAAATGACCTAATATTTTGTTGTACAGCAGGTCCTCAAATGTCATTTTGGTCAACATCATTTTGTTATAACATTGATGAGGAAAAAATAAAACAAAACATTCCTGGTGAGGCCACTGTCTGTGTGTTAGCAAATTCTTTCCATATCTGCCTGGGCTTTCTCTGGGTACTCCAGTTTCACAAAGCTGTACACATTAGGTGACTTGGTGTGTCTCTGGGGTCCTAGTGAGAGTGTATGTATGTGTGTGTGTGCCCTGTGATGGGGTGGTGCCCATTGCAAATATCTAGGAATTAACCAAAGAAGTGAAAGATCTCTACAATAAAAACTATAAAACATCGATGTAAGAAATTGAAGAATACGCTATAAAATGGAAAGATAGTCCATGTTCATGGAATTTAAAAATTGATATTATTAAAATAGCCATGCTACCTAAAGCAATCTATAGATTCAATGCAATCTCTATCAAATTACCAATGATATTCTTCACAGAAATAGAAAGAAAATCCTAAAGTTTATAGGGATCCACCAAAGACCCAGAATAGGCAAAGCTATCCTGAGCAAAAAGAACAAAACTTGAAGAATCACATTCCCTGACTTAAAATTATACTACAGAGCTATAGTAACCAAAACAGCATGGTCCAGGCATAAAAACAGACACAAAGACCAATGGAACAGAATGGAAAACTCCAAAAAAGATCCCCACACCTACAGTGAACTCATTTTTGACAAAGATGCCAAGAACATACAGTGGAGAAAACATAGTTTCTTCATGGATGGTGCTGGGAGAACTGGATATCTATATGCAAAATAATGAAACTAGGCCCCTATCTCTTACCATATATAAAAATTAAATCAAAATGGATTAAAGATATAAAGACCTCCAACTATGAAAATACTATAAGGAAGCATTGGAGAAGCTCCATAGAACATTGGTTGGGTAAAACTTTCTTGAGTGATACCCCACAAGCACAGGTAACCAAAGAGCAAACGGACAAATGAAACACATCAATTTGAAAAGCTTCTGCACAGCAAAGGATATAATTCATAAAGTGAAGAGATAATTGCCAGAATTGGAGAAAATATTTGCAAACTACCCATCTGGCAAGGGATTGATAACCAGAATATATTAAGAGCTCAAACAACTCTTCAGGAAAAGAAAAAATCTAACAATCTGATTTTAAAATTAGCAAAAGGTTTAAATAAGCATTTCTCAAAAGAAGACATGCAAATGACAAACAGGGACACGAAAAGGTGCTCAATATCACTGATCATCAGAGAAATGCAAATCAAAATTACAATGAGATATCTCACCTGAGTTAAAGCGGCTTTTATTCAAAACTCAGGTAATAACAAAGACAAGTGAGGACGTGGAGCAAAGGGAACCCTTGTACACTGTTGGTGAGAATGTAAACTACGCAGTCACTATGGAGCACAATTTGGAGGTTCCTCAAAAAACTAAAACTAGAGCTATTATACAATCCAGCAATTCCAGTCCAGGAATGTACCAAAAGAAAGAAAATCAGTTTATCACAGAGATATCTGCACTCTCATGTTTGTTGCAGCATTATTCAAAATAGCTAAGATTTGTAAGCGTCCTAAGTGTCTATCAACAGATGAATGGATTGAATGGATAAAGACAATGTGGTACATATGCACAATCAGGTATAAAAAAGAACGAGATCCTGTCATTTGCAACAATATGGATGGAACTGGAGGTCATTATGTTAAGTGAAATAAGCCAGGCACAAGAAGACAAACATTATATGTTCTCACTTATTTGTGGAATGTAAAAAATTAAAACAATTGAACTCGTGGAGATAAAGAATAGAAGGATGGTTACCAGAGGCTAGGAAGGGTAGTGGGTGGGTTGAGGGGAGGTGAGGATGGTTAATGTGCACACACACACAAAATAAAATAAGATCCCCTAGCATAACAGGGGGACCTATAGTCAATAATAATTTAATTGCACATTTAAAAATAACTAAAAGTATTATTGGATTGTTTGTAACATTAAGGATAAATGCTTGAGGAGATGGATACCCAATTTTTCATGATGTGATTATTTCACATTACATGCCTGTACCAAAATAGCATGTGTGTTTCATAAACATATACACCTAGTATGTACCAAAAAATTAAAAGTAGAAAAATTTAAAAATTAAAAATGAAAGTGACTTTTATGAAGTATTCTTAATTTCAATGTAGGGCATTTGCTCAATATTTTCCTTTATTCTTAGTTTTTTTAATCTGCTAAAGAATTATTTTACTCCATAGATCTGTTCTGCTATGTTATTTTCTAGACACTCAAGCTTTTGAATCTGCCATATTTGGGTATAAAATTCATCAAGAATTCAGCTTTGTTTATATTATGACATATGAATCAAGATTTATTTTTCTCTGTGGATATGTATTTGATTCTGTTAACCAATGCTCTGTAGTCTCTAACACTGGAGATTAGTTGTACATACTCAATAATTTTTTATAAATAAATCATAAAATATACTATTTTGTGCCTGGCTTTCTATGCTCAGTAGTTTTTGAAATGCATCCATATTATTGCATAATCAGTAGTTCATTTACTGATGCTATTGCTGGGTAAAATTCTATTGTGTTACTATACTACGGTTTGTTTACATTTTCACCAGTTAGTAGATATTTAGAGAGTTTGGCTATTAGCAACAAAGCTGTCATGAACATTTACGTGCCAGCCTTTTTGAGGACACCTGTCTTTATTTTTCTTGGGTCCATACTCAAGAGTAAATGTTCTGAATCCCACAGTAAAAGTGCATTTAACTTTATTAGAGAGTATAAAACTGTACTATTTTACACACCTAATACCAATGTAATAGTGTCTTATATTCTCCATATGTCAGCAACACTTGGTATTTTTCAAGTCTAATTTATTGTATTTTTAATTTTGTGGTTAGGGATTTTGTGTCATGGCAGGGAAGATTTGTCCATCTACTCCTGTTATTCTTGATAAATTAAGTCAAGAATATTGTATCCTAGAATACAATATTCTATTGTATTTTTTTCTATGTTTTTTTTTCCTGTTTTCTACCTGTAAACTATTTTGCGTTAATCATTGGGTATGATATGAAGTAACAATTGAGGTTGAAATCCTATCCTTTGTTGTTCTTGTCATTTATGTTAAAAAATGACAAAATGTTTATGGGTCTCTTTCTGGACCTTTCATTCTGTTCCATTTATATACTTATTTTAGTGCTAATAGGACATTGTCTTGATTATTATCAAGTCATAATAAATCTTGATATCAGGTAGTCTAACTTCTCCAAATTTCTTTTTCAAAATTAACTTTGCTATTCTAGATCCTAGATCCTTTGCATCTCCACATACATTTTAGAATCAGCTTGTCAATTCAAACACAAAAATTTGGTGTATGGAGTAGTGACTGGAATTGCATTTAAACACATAGAGAACATTGCAAAGGATGTACATATTAACATTACTATATTCTTCAATGTGGAAAAATGGTATATTTCTCCATTTATTTAGGTCTTCTCTTTTAGTTCAAAACCTGAGAGAAGGTGTCTTCTTCAACTAGAAGTTTTGAGTTAAAACACGCATTTTTTTTTTTTTTTTTTTTTTTTTTAATTACACTTAAGTTCCGGGATACATGGGCAGAATGTGCAGGTCTGTTACATAGGTATACATGTACCATGGTGGTTTGCTGTACCCAACAACCCGTCTCTACATTAGGTATTTCTCCTAATGTTTTTTTGTTTTGTTTTGTTTTGTTTTGTTTTGTTTTGTTTGAGATGGAGTCTCGCTTTGTCGCCCAGGCTGGAGTGCAGTGACACCATCTCGGCTCACTGCAAGCTCCGCCTCCTGGGTTCACGCCATTCTCCTGCCTCAGCCTCCGCGTAGCTGGGACTACAGGCACGCACCACCACGCCCGGCTAATTTTTTGTATTTTTAGTAGAGACAGGGTTTCACCGTGTTAGCCAGGATGGTCTTGAACTCCTGACCTCGTGATCCGGCCGCCTCGGCCTCCCAAAGTGCTGGGATTACAGGCGTGAGCCACTACGCCCGGCTTCTCCTAATGTTATCCCTCCCCTTGTCTCCTGCCCACCGACAGGCCCCCTGTGTGATGTTCCCATCCCTGTGCCCATATGTTCTCATTGTTAAACTTCCCCTTATGAGTGAGAACACAAACATGCATCTTTTTTGTCTGGTAACCCATGTGTGGAGCTTTCTAAGGTCATGCTACTGCAGGCCATCACAGGGAGGTTAGGGTTCTGTAGTTGGCTTCTGACTCTTCCAGGGCTAATGTCCTAAATACCCTCCCCTATCAGGACATTAGCTTGTGATAACAATTATATATACATTACACACAGGAGGATGGGGTTTGTTAGAATCAAAAGGAATCCTACATTATCATAAGTACACATATTATCATTATGTATACTTATTTTGAAAGCCCATTTAAGGAAACTTTAATGTACAAACTCACCAGGTTTCACTGGACACATGGTAATTTGATTCTCAGGAAACCATATACAGCAAACTTGGTCATTGCAAAATGATAGTACTGTTTAGAAAAGAAAACACACACACGCACACACACAGATGGAGCAGATATTACCAAAAAAAGACAACTATTAAAATTGGACAGAAGAAAATTTTAAAAATTATATTTATTCTCTTAATAAAAGTTGGAAAAAGTTTATTACTAGAAGGACTTCATTTAGGAAACATTTCTCTTTATTTTATTGGGTACGTAAACTTTGGGATCCGTTAAGTTTCATTGAGTTACTGGATTTTAAAAACTAGATAGCTAAAAAAAATCTTCACATCATCCCTTATTACATAGTGTCTTTTCTAAATTTGTTCAGAAGCTGAATACGTAAATCACAAACACCAAGAAAATAAATTGGTCTATGTTTTCATAGAAATGCAGTTATTTCTAGTTCGTCACTAGTAAGTAACATAAGTAAAAATATTAGGGATAATATAACACAGTCAAAAGGAAGCATCCTTTTGTAATAGTTTGAAACAGAGCACACTGATATAATGATACTCATTGGGGATTGATGTGCCTTAGTGCTTCCATGTTCCCAATAAAACACATAGGTGAATAAAAGAAAAGAATAGATCAATTGAATAGTTGTTGCTATTCTGAATAGAAGAAGAAGATCCCCAAAGACAACTTGGGAGTCAAGTAAAATAGGGAAATGTACTGAGATTGTTACATATTTGCACAGGGCAAATTTACGGACCCAATGTCCTTCTCTGATCTAACACATGTTGTGTTAACTCTATTGTGTGGTTGCTCAAGAATCGAAATTTACTTGACCATATTCTTTAAAAAGTTCTTACTTTCCCTGGCTACACCACAGTGGCCTATTTCCATATGAAGAAGGGCTGACTTTTCATCTGGGCAAAAAGCAGTACTCATGCTTTACAATTTTTATAATCGATTTCCACCTTTATCCCTGGCTATTTGAACTTGAAATAATATAAACCAGCCTTCCTTAAGTCATATATCATAATATCAGGCAATTTAAAAAAGATGAACATCATGATATTTAGAGAAGATTGTTAAGACATATTTTTGGTGGCAAAAGAGCTGACAAGAGGAGCACAGGCTAGGACCACTTAGCTAGCACGGACCTTAGATTTAATTTAAGAACTTCAGATTTAGAACTGTATTTTCTGTTACTGAAGTTACACTTTAAATCATGATTTTTTTTTTCTTTTTGGAAACTATTAATTTTTAATGTAAGTATTTAGATAATTTTATAACTTTATTTTGGAATTTTTAATTTTTAACACACAAGTTAAAAAAAAAAAAGTCCTAATTTTCTCTTGACACATAGCTAAATCTTGGCTAGATCCCTGGAAGTTAAATTATATTGGCTGAATTCCTCAGACAATATATTTAATTGATTGTAATGCTATAGTCTTTCATAACACATCACTGCAACAGATCCTGTTCTGTATTTGTTATAAACAAGTTGAAAAGAGTGAAAAAAAGCAGTATAAAAATGGCAGTGCAATTTGAAATGTGAGCTCCTGAGACAAAGACAGAATTGGCCTAATATTGTTACAGGTACATGTGCAAATTATGTATCTTTTCTAAGTTTGGTTTCTTCATTCTTAAAGTAGGGATTTAATTGTTCATGTTAGGATTAAATAAAATACTGTAGCACCACACACAATTCCAAGCCCATAATAAGTATACAATAAGTGTTAGCTTATATCACCATTATTTATAATATTATCTATAATTCAATTGGATTCTCTCTATATAAATCTCCCTACATAAGAAATTTTGTTTAGAATTTATTGCCAGGAAAAAATATTCTCTCCAAGAAAGGATTGCTATGCTTTCCTCTTCTAGATAACAGAGCAATATAAGTTATCTTTATCCTCTTATTCTCACTGCCGAGAAGTTTTGTGTCAAATTTAAAACCCATTTAGAAAATGTATTTACCTTTATTCTTGATTTATCTACATTCTTTTTCCTTCCTTGGTCTGACTTTGCCTTTTTTAATGCACAAATGGTATACGATTTTAATAGTGACAGATTTCTAATGCTTTCTCTTAAAGGCAAACATTGCTAGAACTGTAAAACAATATGGATGGGGTCTAAGCGTGATATATGAGCATAGTTTCACAATTGGTGAACTATTAATAAATTTTCCTAGAGCCTTTTGTAATGAGAAAGAACATATTTCAAAGAAAGAGAAAACTTAGATTTGTAATTTAGGTTAAATAAAATAGGCCATATTCAATATATAAACATAAATGAAATAATTCTTGGAAGTATTAAATTCAACAGTATCTTTAACAATCATAATCAATGAGTTTGTTACACAAATGTAAGAAACTTTTGGCATTAGAAAATCTATCAAAATAATTCACTATATTATCAAATGAAAAGAATCAATTGACTCACAAAATGCCTTTTGATTAAGTTCACCTTCTATTTTTATTTTAAAATTTATACTAGCAAACTGAGAATAAAAAGGAAATTTTCTTTAATAGATATAGGGCATTTTTAAAGTTATAGCAAATGTTATTCTTAATTGAGAAAATTTAGATTCATTCAATTTAGAAAAAAAATACTCAGGATACTACTAAGGTTTAACATAATACTGGAAGTACTCGCCAAAGCTATAAAGAATTTAAGAAGTAAAAGTGAAGATACAAGGATTGGAACAAAATGACAAAACTCCTATTATATATGATTTGATTATACACCTGTAAAACTAAATGTTGATTAAAAAAAAAAAAGCTGTTAATTTTAAAATTTAGTAAAAAAATAGGCTGGGCATGGTGGCTCATACCTGTAATCCCAGTCCTTTGGGAGGTCAAGGAGGGTGGATCACTTAAGGTCAGGAGTTCGAGACCAGCCTGGCCAACATGGTGAAACCCCATCTCTACTAAAAATATAAAAATTAGCTGGACATGGTGGTAGACACCTGTAATCTCAGCTACCTGGGAGGCTGAGGCAGGCGAATCGCTTGAACTCAGGAGGTGGAGGTTGCAGTAAGCTGAGATTGATCCACTGCACTCCAGCCTGGGTGACAGAGCAAGACTCCATCTCAAAAAAAAAAAAAAAAAAAGTTAAGCAAAAAATATATAAATACAGCATTTCTTTATTCTAATACCCTCCAATTAGAAAATAAAACTGAAAAATGTTCCTATCAGCAGCAATGACTACAAAATACCTAAAAGTTAACTTTAAATTAAAAACCACATGTATACATGTGATCTCTATGGAGAAAATTTAGATCTGATTTTATTGAAGATCTTCCACAATATTTTCTGGAATGAATGAATATTATAAAGATGTAAATATTCTCCAAATAAAAGTATAAATCTAATGCTCAAAACTCAAGGGCACTCTTATTTTGAGGTTAGTAAATTTTGCCTAAAATTAAGCTGGAAGCTAAAGGCCTGTGTATAACATCTAATTTTGGCCATGAATGAGTGGCCTGCAAAAAAGAATGCGTCCTCTGAAGACAGTCACGTAAGTTGAATAAAATATACACAATTACTGTTTAAAGGTATTGGATGGCTATCAAAGAAGCGTGACTTAAGGGGCTACGATCCCTGAAAGACGGGACACATACAAGGTGAGCTGTACGTTCACCTAAGCTCTATTCTTAGGAGGATTCTATAAGCAAGAGTCCAGGTAGGAGAGAGCACAAAGAGAGAGCAGCAGGCTCACAGTACCACAAGAAAAAGCGCTGGTGCTCTGGGCTTCCAGAGACTGGATCCTGAATGGTAAAATCCTAGAAAGGAGAGAACTGCAAACCGATTCCCCCAATCTTTAAGCCATACTTCTATCCCTAAACTGGAAACGTCCAGAGTAAGACTCCAAGAACCCCATCAGCAGAAGCAACTAGGAAGTTAAAGAGCTGAGGAGGTGCATGTCAAAAGCGTGGTGCTGGGAAGAGACTGTAGTTCAAATGCTGCCAAGAAGTGGTAGCCTTGGTAAACATCCCAGTATTCGGGTTGAGAACACAGAAGATCCTTGCTTTAATAATAAAGGCTACCTCTTGGAGTAAGAACAACATCCTCCCATAAAAGTTATGCCTTAGGAGTAAGGGCAATACTGAAATAGACTAAGCCATCAAAAGTTTTTAAAAAATCAAACCATAAAGGAAAGAGATACTATATGTCATTCCATTAGAAACAGATAACTTTGAAAGTCACATTCCAGAATGCTATTTTGGCTTGCATACTTCGAACAAATCTAATAGACTTCTAGTACAAAAATATGCTGAATATTTTTAATGGATTCCCTCTAACTCTATTGTAAACTCCATGAAAAATTCAATGTTATTAATCTCTGTATCAATAGTAAGCCATACAGCACTATTCTATGTGTTCAATAAATGCTAGTTAAATAACTAAAACTAATTTTAAATAACTAATGTATTTTTGAGATGTTAGTCCCATATCTACTTTAACCTTGTCCATTTGTTACTAATGATTAATGTTTTAAATCAAATGATTACAACCGTAAACACAACAATAAGCAACTTTAAAGCTACAGTAGTGGCACATATAAAATAGAAATTGTCATCTTTTTGGACAGCATTTTAAGAAATTCATGATTAGGGCCGGGCACGGTGGCTCACGCCTGTAATCCCAGCACTTTGGGAGGCCGAGACGGGCGGATCACGAGGTCAAGAGTTCGAGACCATCCTGGCTAACACGGTGAAACCCCGTCTCTACTAAAAATACAAAAACTAGCCGGGCGTGGTGGCGGGCGCCTGTATTCCCAGCTACTCGGGAGGCTGAGGCAGGAGAATGGCGTGAACCCGGGAGGCGGAGCTTGCAGTCAGTGGAGATGGCGCCACTGCCCTCCAGCCTGGGCTACAGAGCGAGACTCCGTCTCAAAAAAAAAAATAAATAAATAAAATTAAAAAAATAAAAAAATAAAAGAAATTCATGATTAGTAGCTTGGTACATTGAATTAACTTTTGATATTATTAGGTGCCAAAGATAAATTTATAAACCCACATTTGCAATTTCTCACTATTATTATTTGCGTGTTACTTGAATCTTTATGAGAGGCACTATACTGGCTGAGATGTTCTCATTTATTATAGATTAGAGGTCAATTATTTCTCTGAGAAGAAAGGCATACATTATTATGTATGTAAAATATATAAGGAACATATATATTGAGATTAGGAAAATGTATAATATATTGAAAAGTTGGATAAGAAAGTAGAAATGAAGCATGTTGTCCTCAAAATGAAGCTCAGCAATTTTACTACACTAAACACTATTAATGACTAAGTCTCTACACAGTCAGTGTAAGCAATTCAATTCTATTTTCTTTTTCTGAAAGTTATAATTTCTCTATTCTACCTCGATGTTACATATCAGCATAATAAATTTTCTCAAAGTAAAATATTTTTAGATAAAATATGAGTAATATATATGAGCTTTAAAAATGTCAATTTAGCCTTTCTGTTATGGCCAATTAACTTGTATATTCCCTTTTTCTTCCCCCTCAAAAAAGAGATTCCACTTGAACTAAAGAAAAATTTTCAGGATATGAGACACAACTACACAGGTGAATATTTTTTTCTTGTATAATAAATTGACTTTACAAAGCTATAAACTATTCTGAGTTTATGGTCTTTTGGAAATAATGACCTCCATTAGAGTTTGCAATGCATTCTGGGCAATATCATAAAAAATGTGTCAGCCGGGTAATTTCATCCTCAAAATGATCACCTTCTGTGAGTAATAAATTGCGTGCATATATTCATAGAAGACTCTCTGTGGAATATTTCCAAATTCATATGCACATACCGTCACTTTGAAATTTTATAAGAAATGAATGAGTTAGTATGTTTATGACCACATTTCAGTTACCACCAAAAAGAATATCTCTACTTCAAAAAGTGTGCTTTTCTTGTATAGAATTCTACAAGCAATTTTTAGTATTTATTAGTCTTATGTCTATCAACTTATCAGAAAGCTATCCCTTAAATATTTATAAATTCAATTATTTGAATACACACGTTATCTAGTCTTTCCACTAATCTCTTATTCTTATATAATAAATATTATACTTTCATATGTTCTTATTTCTTCTTATTAGGATAACTGATCTTTTATTCTATGACAGAAGATGAAGTTATATTTCCTAGCAGTAATAGCAACGAATAGTAGAAGTATTATGGTCATTTTTTGAACAGCCTTTTAATTATGAGTATAAGTGATCCTATTAAATGATATTGTAAAAATCTTAAAAATATGTGTATTAAAGACATAATGACATAAAATTGAGCTGTTTTGTAATATTTTTATTGATTTAAGCATAATCACTCATTGCGAATATTATAAACTGAGTGAGAATATATCTTTTACAAAATTGTCTAAGGAACTTACAAAAATATACAGGATAGAAACACCAAAGATCAATGCACTAAATGAATTCTGACATTTAAACATCATTGAGGCATACTTTTGCCTCAATGGAAATATAGAGAAATCATACATATACATAAAATATATAATAAACTAATTGTAATGTATATTTCATTTTACCATCTACGATACAAAATCTTTATAGACAGAGTTTTGCTTGTTTGACCTCTGCATCTTCCTTAACCACTAACATGGTGGTTTTCACAAAACAAAGTTTTGGCAATTTTTTAAAAATCAATGATTATATCAGTATTTTATTTTACATTTTTATTAAAGGTTAAATATTATAACTAATATTTACTGGGTGCTTTCTATATAGCAGACATTGTTTTAAGATTATTTCATTTATTCTGCATGAAACACATAAGAATGAAAGTGTTAATAAAGAGTCTATGTGAGTTATCAATTCCTCATGATGTACTAACACTTTTAATTTTATTTTTATTTAGATAATTTAAATAGATAATTTGAGACAAAATATTCAAATAAATACAATATGAATTTCTAAAAAAGAAATATTTATTATTAAAAAGAGTAAGTGGTAGAAAATGATTAATATCAACTTCTTCAAAGTTTGAATTATCTTGGGAATAAAGTTGACCAAATTTAAGCAAGTAAAATTGAAATTGTTTTCAACACTTCTAGTACTTAAAATTGCCTAGCAATACACTCTCCTGGATTTGCACCCTGGGACCAATTCAGCATCACTGTGAGATAAATGCAGTGTTTTGATAATTTACTTAGTATCAATCACATATCCTGCTCCTATTATCATCTCATTCTGCAAAACATGGAACTATCAAAAATATCTCCAGCCTCTTACATTATGGAAATAGTTACTTTCTTGAAAATGTATTCATTTTACGTTAGAAAACAAGCTTGGAGGAGTTTAACTTTTTATAGATTAATTTATATCATTCTCTTAATTTAATCTAGTTTTTAATATGTGTCATTTTTATCCAAGTGAAAATGATACATAATCTACCCCTGACTTTGCAAAGTATCTCAGTTCTATAAAGAACTGGGATTTAATGAGCACATCCTTCTCTTGATTTTGAGACATAAATTATCTAAAGCCAAGATTCTGCGAAAATCAATAACTCATTAGATTCTAAGAGGCAAATTAATGTCTGTTTAAATGCTTTATTTTGGAGCATATGGGAGTGCCAAAGCAGAAGCTGAGGGAGAGACTTAAAAACAAAAAAACATGGTCTCAAGACTTATGAAGGCATTTAAGAAAGAAAAGAAAAACTGTTCTTAGTGTACTTGTCAGGAGGACAGTGATGTTGTCAATACAGAGATTATTTGTTCTTTACAAGTAAAAATGGACAAGAATAAAAAAACCTCCAATGTGGTCCTTGTGAATGGTTGCTTTTATTGGGGACATGCTGCAATGACATATGTGTCCATTTAAAAGCTATGGCTTTTACTTTAAATGTGATTATTTCCCTCTGTGGCTGTAAATTAGGGACAGCTACTATTACATTTAATTACTTTCCGTAGCAGCATGCAGCTGGGGAAAATTTAGCTCTCAAAATGGCTGATTACAAAGGAAAGACACTTCTAAACAAAGATCATGCTCCCTTGTTTATGTTCATTCACATATCAAAGATTGAGAAACTGAGCCATACTAAACAAACAGGAATTTGGTTAAAGAAAATAAAGGCCAAATTACATGCAATGCCATGACAGAACTATAGTTAGAAAATCTAAATACTCTTTTATGGGAATATATTTTGTACAATGAGAAACAATGATTTTCATTGCTCATCTACTGATTTGGAAAACAAATGATAGGATCTGTTTCAGTAAAAGCTATCATCTAACAAATGTTGCTGGCTTTACACACATTTTTTTTTCAGTATTTATGCTAAAAAGGCCTTGAGATTAGTCAAAATGACCATGAGTAATATTCATAATGCTCTTAAAGCAATGAGGCCTTCTTTGTACCTATCTTATACAAATGAGAAAATGCATATGATGCTTTGAAATGTTTACCTCACAGTCATATAGTTATGTAAAGATAAGAATCAAATTAATGGTGGTTTCTACAACAGCAAGCATCATTAATAGTCTTGCTCATAAAATTATGTTTAGTTTAACTCACTTGTACTAAGTGTGAGGAAAGTTTATTGAGAAGTGATTATCTTCTCTTAGTCTATTCAAAATCACCTAATTTGTATCTACCCATCCTATACCAGATAAAGCAAACCTCTCTTTCATATCAAGTTACACAATTTACCATTTTTAAACAATATATGTGGAAAGGCAAAGACAAATTATGTTTACTACATTAGGATATATGTATTTAAATGTGTTGTACACATAAATGTGAAAGTTATGCAGGTTTTTTTCTTTGTGCATTTAATACAAGATAGAAAATTGAACCTTTTAAAAACAGCTCAGATTCAACTGAGCAAGAGAATCTCTGTACGTAAGAGGAAAAATGAATGGCAAAATAATAACAATACTTAATGCAATTTTCTTATAGGAAGGATAGCGAAAATAGAGAAGATAGAGAGGAAAGAGCAAAAAGTTTTGCCTTTTTCTTCTGAGAAAGTAATGGATATTTCTGCTCATGTATCAGAATTTCCAAGTAATCCAGACAGTGAGCCTCCACTGAGGACAAGGAAGATCTTCAAAGCCACCAGATAGCCAAAGGAGTCAGAAGTGAGACCCTCTCAGTAAGATGCCAGGACTTCTGGAGAGAACTCCTACTAGAATTCCTCAGAATCAGCACAGAAATGTTTTGCCCAGGCCCTCTTCCGTGCCCTGGTAAGATTGGAGTTGCCCTGGCCATTAAATTGGAGATGAAATGTCTTTGCATAGCTGATACCGGTTAGCCTGATGGAAGAACTTCTTGTATTATTAGTTTTTATTTATTTGTTTTTTTTTCTAATTTAGTTTTATATTAGTTTTTTTTTTTTTTTTTCTAATTTACCTTAATCAGAATTCAAAGATGCATAAGAGTACTGTTTTCAAAATTGTCACACTGGTAAGTTATGTAGATTTTTAAAAACATTACTGTCATTTATCAAGGCACTTGGAGAGTATGTCTTTTAGAATTATATTCCAAGTCCTTTCAAAGCTACATTCATTCCTTAGCTTATTCTCAAAACAAATTGGAGAGGATAGGCTTACAGCACAACCTCCTAGAAAAGGCAAAGACCTACAAATACTTATTAAGCTACCTTTTGTCTTTCCAAACTTGTTCACGATTAGAAAGTAAGTCTATTCAATTTTATGTGTAAGAATTGTAACAATCTAATCACCTCCATTCTTTGGATACCAATGACTTTGGGATATTTCCAAAACCAGATGTACTTTTAAAAAATGGCTATTTGCAATTACTTAGTAATGCATAGTGAATTAGCTTTTTCTACAAAAAGGTAGACTTCAGCTCTTCAATAATACCTACAAGATCACGTAGGTCTTCTTGGTATATGCAAATTTTTTTGTTCTCTCTTTGTAATTATACATAAAGATGTATTCTTGACATTAATGGGGATATTCACATCTCTGAATTACCGGAACCAATATTTTTCTAATTGATATAAAAGTATGTATTTTCAACTTTTATTAGATGTTATTGTCAGGTGCTAAGTCAATTGTGTAATATATTATTAAACAATGTAAAGAAGTTTCTCAACATGTTACCTATTTCAATAAAATAATTTTTGCAACAGCATATAGTTTTGAATCAAAAATAGAAAATAACAAGTATTCGTATAACCCTAACATGTCAGTGTTGAATTTTTTGATGTTCCCTTCCAGTGCTCATCTATATGCTTAAATAATTTTAGCTAGTGTTTGTCATCACTTAGATGTGATCTCAATTGTATTTAATAAATATACTATCATTTAAAATTAAGAAAAATATTTGAAAGATGCTTTAAAACAATCCCTTTAGCTACAATTAAATGAATCTAAATTTCCCCAAAGGCTTTAATATTTGTCACATTAATATAAATGCCATAAACTAATTTAAAATTATTACTATAGTTAAAAAATAAAAACACAACCTTTGAGAGTAGTAGTTGTAGTCATTATTCAAGGGATTTTCTCTTTGCCAAGTCAGTTATAACTGTATTTTTCTACAAAACCATGTTCTATTTATTTCTGTGAATATCTAGTATCGTAGATTCTTTATCAGAGTGGTAATGATTACACGTGCCAGCTGTCTCCCAATCCAGTCCTTTAAATATTTAAATACTCTTATTTTTACAGTCAAGTCACAAAATACTAGATTTAAAAAAACAACTTGACTTCCTCTTCACTTTGTCTCCCTTTGCTTTTCTCACCTACCTCTCGCCTACAAAACCACACAGTGACATGCCACAAAGCAACAAACCAAACTCAACACCCATCTGCCAAGGCAGGGAGGAGAGCTAGAGTATGCCCCTGCATTACTCTGCTGAATTACGAGCTGCACAGGATCTGTTACTCCCGGATCAGTAAGCTCAAGGTTCACTGACAGTTCCACAGAGATCAAAGTACAAGAATGAAAGACAACAAAATAAAAATGTTCCTGTCATCGAGACTATTTTAACAATATTTGAAAACCTTGCTAACGTTTTAAATGAAAGTTTTTCGTCGTCGTTCACAAACTTTAAAACTGTCCATACTATTTGTTACTATAAAATTTACTTCTACAGTATGGAAAGATTTTTAGTGATACCTGTGGGAAGCAAATCAACAAAGATTTCCAAATCCGTTTCTATAAAGTTTGTTACAGAGAAGCAACTAGAATCAGTCCACTTGGTATGCATTTGTGCATGTATGTACAAAAACATACCTCTTTCCAGAAAAATTTAAGAGGGTTCACAAATGTACATGAAATGAAGCAACATATAAATGCACCAAAAGAAAATGAGATGAACAGAAAATAAAAGTACAAATGCAAATAGAGCTATAAGTAAGGACAGTATAGATGTTACATTTATGAAAACTTGCCTGGCACAGAAGTATTATTTCGCTTCCCCAAAGCCATCTTAACCCCTTCTATTTTGTGCAGACTTAGCCTTTCAGCTAAGGGTCATCACTGATGTGATTCTAGCTGATAAAATTAAGCAGAAATGTTTCAAGTTCCTCATCAGAAAGAACTGTTACTTTTCAGTAATTATGAAACAATTTGTATATTTCTCTCTGGCAAAAACCCTTCCCCTTGCTTTATGCCTCTGAATGTGAAATGGAAACATGACGTTTAGAGCTCTTGCAATCATTTTGTAGCCACGACCTAAGGCTAGGCAAACAACAGCGATCTCAACTACCTGTCTTTAAATTAAAGCTGCAAAACTATTACCAACAATTATGCACCATAGGTTTCTTGTTATAAGATAAAATGCATCTCCGTTTGTATAAGCCACAGTTAGTTTTGGTTTGGGCTGCTTGATACCAACCTTGTTCTAATTTATGCAAACTATATTCTCACAAAATTTGGATTACTTATGGGATTTTAAGTTTTCAACAGTGAACATGAAAAGTTCAACAGAGAACATGTTCAACAGAGAACATGACCAATTATGATACATATTGCTTATAAAGAAAAAAATAATTTTCCTTACAGTTCTCATTAAGGAACACATGTGATAATGTAATGTATTGAGTAAAATCCTTTATAAACACATTGACAGATTTCATAATGCTCCTCTTTATAACATTTCTTAATATAGCCAATACCATATGACAAAGACATAATTCAATGCAAGCAGTTCTCTTGGAAGCCAGCTGTGTGGTCGTTGATATGATAGATACAACCACTCATAGAGCCTATCAGTGATATGGTATGAAAGGCTCTGTTGGTATGATAGGTACCAAAATCTGATACAGGTTTTATTGAGAGTGCTATTATAAACATTCAATTATGTTGTCTGAATAGAAATTATTTTGGGGGGGATTTTCTTGATATTTTTCTAAATGTAAAGGATAAGATAGCATATAATTAATAAATTAACCTTGACCAAAAAGAGGTCTAGCCTTTATCCCCAGTTTTTGGGAAAAATCTCTAAGCCACTGGAATTTCACACCTAGTAGGAATTTATTTCCCTGGGGTCCTTGGGTCATGCCAGATGTCCAACAATTTGATTTAGAGTTGAGGCTTTGGGGCATGCCGTATCAAATCAACCTCTGAAAGTGCTGGAGGCTTAGACCAGCCACATGGACAGTCAACTCTCTAAGTGACAGAGCCTCAAGAAAAAGACTAGGGAGTTGGCCTTTAAGATGGCTGACTTGAAGCTCCCAGCACTTGCCTCCTCTGCAAAGAATGACCAAAACAGCAAGTGGATAACCACACATTGAACAGAGCTTCTAAGAAAGAACACTCCAATTCAGCAAGATAGTGACAAGGAGCCCCTGAGGCAGGAGAGGGAAGTGAAGCAGCAAGCCCAGCCAGAACCAGCTTAGATCCAGAAGGAGCTCCCCATTGTGGGGAAAAGGCGAGAGATCTCCAGTGGTCTGCAGGCTAAAATTCGAGCCATAAGAGAGCCCTTCAGTTCCTGTGGGTCCTGAGATTACTACAGCAAGCTGCCTAGAGTCCATGCAACAGGATTGTTCCAGAGAGGGAGATCATGCTGGCTCCCACACATCCCAGGGACCCAAGCAGCTGAAGCATGGTGCCATTTTGTGAGCCCAACCCTCGCTAGACTATGTCCTGCCCTGGGGCCCAAAGCTCCTGCATCTCCACATCCCAGCAGCCCCACTGACATTCTCCCACATCCACTCAGTGGGCTGAAATTTAGCAATGCTGGACCCAGCAATGTGGTCTTATGCAATGTAGTACACTCAGGGAATGGGCAGTGCAGTGTACTGGAAAGGCTCCTATGGAACCAAAATGGACAAAGCATATACTTCCTAGAACCTGAGATCCATCTATCTAGGACCACTATCAGTAACACCAACCCTGGCCCTCACAAACAGCAGGACTGCTCTACACCTGCATGCACCTTGAGCAGTCCCAGGAACTGGCATGCCCAGCTGCAGTCCTGGGGCCTGAGAACAGACCCACCCTACTCACTGCCACCAATGCCCACGTGTACCATCCAGGGTTCTGAGGATAGGTCTGCCTTGCCTACCAAACTGCCACTGGTATGTAAACATGACAACTGGGAGCTTAGGGATTAACCCACCCTGGACACCATTGCCAGTGCTCACATGCACCAATGGGGGACCTGATAACAGGCCCACCCTGCCTGCCTTCAGCAGTACCCAAGCATACTATCTGGGATCCTGGGTATTGATCCGCCTGGTCCACCACTTCTGTTACCTGTGCTCACAATAGAGGGGCCTAAGGACTTGCCTGCCTTACCCATCACTATTACTACCAGTGACTGTGATTATTATCTGGGGGCTTGGTGATTGATCCACTGTGCCTATCGCTTCTAGTGCTCATGCATGCCTTCTAAAGCAGTGGTCCTCAACCTTTTTGGCACCAGGGACTGGTTTCATGGAAGATAATTTTTCCATGGACCAGGGGTGTGGGGAATAGTTTTGAGACAAATCAAGTGCATTACATTTATCATTAGATTCTCATAAGAAGCACACAACTTAGATCCCTCACATGCTCGGTGCACAATAGGATTTGCACTCCTATGAGAATCTAATGCTGCTGCTGATCTGACAGGAGGCAAAACTCAGTTTTACTTGCTCACCCACTGCTCATCTCTTGCTGTATAGTTCAGTTCCTAACAGACTAATACCTGTCCACTGCCCGGGCGCTGGGAGACCCTGTTCTATAGGCATGAGGATGGGCCTCCCATGCCTGCTGCCACTGTACATATGCACTTTTCAGGGGTTTGAGGATAGTGCCCCATGCCCACCATTGTCACTGCTGATGTGCAAGCACATCACTCAGGGGCCAGAGGGTTGAGATGGAAACACTACTATCACTGCCAACACTAAACACATTGCCCAGAAGTCTGAGAAATCTCCCGCTGGCCTTGCCCACTGCAGTCACCACCAACATGTGAGAGCACCATCTGGAGGTCCAGAAATTGGCCTACTGGGATCCTCCACCCCAATGCCTGTGTACACTGCCTGGGGGCCTGAGGACCAGAATGCCTCATGTCCCTATTCCCAGCAAAGACTTGCCACAGATTCCACTGAAAAATCATCCTCTAGGAAGCACAGGTAAACTGATGTTTATTACAGATGAATAAATTATACAGAGACTACACTACTACATCCAGTCATAATTAGTCAAAGCACCCTACAGAACCAACACTACAGATACAGCTATAGAAAAAAAGATTTTTCCTAAAAAAGAAAATGCATAAAATTAGAAAAAGCAACTGTTACACCACATGAACACATATCAATGTAAGGATGTGGAAAACATGAACAATATAAAAAAATAACACTTCCAAAGGAATACAATAATTATTTAATAACATTTTAATGAAAGGAATCTATAAAATGCCTGAAAAAGAATACAAAATTATGAAGTTAAAGAAACTCACTGAGATACAGGAACACACAGATTAATGATACAAAAAAATCAGGAAAACAAATCATGATCAGAATGAGAAATTCAACAAATATATAGATACCATAAAAATGAACCAACAGAAATACTGGAACTAAAGTATTCAATTAATAAAATTTAAAAAATTACAACCAAGAGATTCAATAGTGGACTATATCAGCCAGAAAAATATAATTTTTAAACTTGAAGACAAGCATTTTAAAATAACCCTGTCAGACAGAAAAGAAGAATAAAGAATAAAAAAAATTACATGTGACACAGAGGACAGCATATATCAACAAAATTTTCAAACTTTGGGTATTCTAGAAGGAGAATCAAAGAGCAAAGGTATAGGAAATGAAATTAATAAAATAAAAACTGTAAACTTTCTAAGTCTCTCAAGAGATACAGGCAGCCAGAACCAGGAAGCTCAAAGTTTTACAAACTTCTTCAACTAAAAATATTTTTTTAAGGCATATTACAGTCTAGCTGTCAGAAGACAGAGATAACTCTAGAAATAGTAAGAGAAACTGTCAAGTCACATATAAAGGAATTCTCATCAGACTCACAGCAGATTTATCAGCAGAAACCTTACAGACTAGAAATGAATGGGACAGTATATTCAAAGTGCTAAAAGAAAATATCTTCCAACCAAGAATGCTATATCCACCAAGACTATCCAGCACTGAAAGAGAAATAAAATATTTCTCAGATAAGCAAAAACAGAATTCATCAGCATTTAGAATAGTCCTACAAGAGTTACTATGGGGCATCCTATATCTGAAAGCAAGGGGACAATATCTACCATCATGAAAACACAAAATGTATAAAACTCGGTGGTAGAACAGATATACAAAGTAGGAAAAGGAGTTAAACATTACTACTACAAAAAAGTCAACCAAATCTTAAAGGTAAACAACAAGGAAGGAAGAAAGAAACAAAGGATAAGCAAAACAATCACTAAACGATAAACAAAATAAGAGTAAATCCTCACTCCTCAAAAATAAACTTGAATGTTAACAGTTTAAATTCCCCAATGAAAGTCTATACTCTGCCTGAATTAAAAAAAAAAAAGAGACCCAACTATATGCTGCTTCAAAGAAACTTACTTCACTTGTAAAAACACACAGAGACTGGAAGGAGATTGAAAAAATTACATCATACAAATGTAAACCAAAATTAAGCAGGAGCAGCTAGACTTCTTTGAGACAAAATAGACTTTAAGTCAAAAAACATAAAAAGAGACAAAGAAGGCAATTATATAGGGATAAAGGGATCAATTCTGCAACATGATATTATAACTTTAAATATATACGAATCCAACACTGAAACACTCAGATCTATGAAACAAATGTTATTAGAGTTAAAAAGAGAAGTAGATGCCAATACAATAACAGCTGGGGACTTCAGTACCTCACTTTTAGCATTAAACAGATCAACTAGCCAGAAAATAAACACACATTGGACTCCATCTGCGCTATAGACCAAATGGATGTAACAGACATTTATAGAACATTTTCTCCAACAGTTGCAAAATGTGCATTCTTCTCATCAGTGCAGGGAATATTTTCCAGGATAGGCCATATGTTAGGAACAAAGAAAATCTAAACTAATTAAAAAAATCAAAATTATGTATAATCTTCATAAAATGCAATAAAATAAAACTAGAAATAACAAGAGGAACATAGGGAACTGTTCATATGCATGGAAATTAAACAACATGCTCTGAAATGAACATTAGGTCAATGAAGAAATTGAGAGGAAAATTAAAAAGAAAACCTTTTATTTATTTATTTATTTATTTTTTGAGATGAAACCTTGCTTTGTTGCCCAGACTGGCATGCAGTGGTACAATCTCACTGCAACCTCTGCCATCCAGGTTCAGGCGATTCTCCTGCCTCAGCCTCCAGAGTAGCTGGGATTACAGGCTCCCGCCACCACACCTGGATAAATTTTGTATTTTTAGTAGAGATGGGGTTTCACCATGTTGGCCAGGCTGGTCTTAAACTCCTGACCTCAGGTGATCTGCCCACCTCAGCCTCCCAAAGTGCTGAGATTACAGGTATGAGCCACCTTACCTGGCCAAGAAAATCTCTGAAAACAAATAAGAATACAACATACCAACACCTATGTGATACAGAAAAATCAATGCTGAGAAGAAATAGCAATATATATATATTTATATATATATAATATAGCAATAAATACCTATGTATTAGTTCATTCTCATGCTGCTAGTAAAGACATACCTGATACTAGATATTTTATAAAGAAAATGAGATTTAATGGACTCACAGTTCCACATGACTGGGGAAGCCTCACAATCATGAAGGAAGGTGAAGGAGGAGGAAAGGCACATCTTACGTGGCAGCAGGCAAGAGAGTTTGTTCAGGGGAAGTGCCTTTTATAAAACCATCAGATCTCGTGACACTTATTTGCTGTCACAGGAACAGCAAAGGAAAGCCCCCATGATTAATTTACCTCTGACTGGGTTCCTCCCATGACACATGGGGATTATTGGAGCTACAATTCAAGATGAGATTTGGGTGGGTACACAGCCAAACTGTATCAGCCTACATCAAAAAAGTAGGAAGATTTCAAATAAACAACCGAATGATGTACCTTAAGGACCTAGAAAAGCAGGGACAAACCAAATCTAAAATTAGGACCAGATAAAGACCAGATCAGAGCAGGTCTAAAAAATGAGACTATATAAATAATACAAATGATCAATAAAACAAATGTTGGTTTTGAAAAGAAAATATAGTAATAAACTACTGGCTAGACTAAATGAGGAAAAAAAAGAAAAGATCCAAATAAATACTATCAGAAATGAAAAAGGAGACATTTAAACTAATATAAAAGGAATACAAAGGATCATTAAAAACTATTATGAACAACTACACACTAATAAATTGGAAAACCTAGAGGAAATGGATAAATTCCTAGACACATTCAACTTACTAAGACTGAACCAGGAAGAAATAGAAAACCTGAACAGATGAATAATGAATAATGTGATTGAATCAGAAATATTCTCACAACAAAGAAAAGTCCCAAAATATATTGCTTTACTGCTGAATTCTACCAAGCTTATAAAGAAAATCTAAAAGTAATTCCTCTCAAACTATTCTAACAATTTGAAGAGGAAGAAGTTCTTCTGAATTCATTCTGTGAGGCCAGCATTTATACCAAAACCAGAGAGGAACACACATATACAGAAAGAAAATATATGCCAAGGTCCCTGATAAATGTAGAAGCAAAAATCCTCAACAAAATACCAGCAAATAAAATCCAACAAATCATCAAAATATAATGTACAATCATCAAATGGGATTTATGCCAGGGATGGGAAGGTGATTCAATATATGCAAATCAATAAATGGGATACATCATATCACCCAAATAGAGGACAAAAACCAAATGATTATCTTAACAGGTACAGCAAAATCATTTGATATAATTCAACATCCTTTCATGAGAAAAACTTTCAACAAATTAGGCACAGAGGGAACATACTTCAACACAATAAAAGCCACATATGACAAACCCACAGCTAACACCCTACTGAGTGAGGACAATCTGAAAGCCTTTTCTCTAAAAACTGGGAAAAGGTAAGGATGTCCACATTCACAACTCTCATTCAACAAAGTACTGGAAGTCCTAGCCAGAGCAATCAAGCATGAAAAAGAAAAAAGTAAACAAAATTGGAAAAGAGAAAGTGTAATCATCCCTCTTTGAAGGTAACATAATCTTATATATAGAAAAACCCAGACTCTATCATAAAATTAGAACTGATAAACCAAGTGAGTAAAGTTTCAGGATACAAAATCAATATGCAAAAATCAGTAGTGTTTCTGTACACCAACTAAAAACTAGCTGAAAAACTAAGAAAGCAATCCCATTTACAGTGGCTACAAAAAATAAAACATCTAAGGAAACATTTAATGAAGGAGGTGAAACCTCTACAACAAAAACTATGGAAAACTAATAAAATAAATTGAAGATAACACAAAAAATGGAAAGTCATCCCACACTCTGAAACTGAGAGAATCAGTATTTTTACAATGACAATAGTACCCAAAGAAAGCTACAGATTCAACACAATCCCTATCAAAATACCAATGACACTCTTCACAGAGGCAGAAAAACATATTATTGTATAAAACCATAGAAAACCCCAAGTAGACAAAGCAATACTGAGCCAAAAGTACAAAGCTGGAAGCATCACACTACCTAACTTTAAAACATATTATAAAGTTGTGATGAACAAAACAGCATGGTACTGGCATAAAAACAGACACATAGACCAACGGTTATGGAATAGAGAACCCAGAAATAAATCCAGATATCATAGCCAACTAATTATTGACCACGTTACTATGACTACACATTGGGGAAAGGACACCATCTTTAATAAATGGCACTGGGAAAACTGTATATTCATATGCAAAGGAAAGAAACTGAACTCCTACCTCTCATTTCACAAAATTCAACTCAAAATAGATAAAGTACTGAAATTTGAAGACCCCAAATTATAAAACTGCTGGAAGAAAACATAGAGAAATGCTTCAGGACGTTGGTGTAGGCAAGAATTTAATGGCTAAGACTCCAAAGCATAGGAAATGAAAACAAAAATAGAAAAAGGCAATATATTAAATTGAAAAGCTTCTGTATAGCAAAGGAAACAGTCAAAAAAGAACAGCAGAATGGGAGAAAATATTTGAAAACTATTCATCTTAGAAGGCCAATATTCAGAATATATAGGGAACATATATAGCTCAATAGCAATAATACTAATAGTAATAAGCAAAGGATTTGAATAGACATTTCTTCAAAGCAGATATACCAATTCACCAATTGATATATTAAAAAATTCTCATTACCAATCATCAGTGAAATGCAAGTCAAAACTACAATGAGATATCATCTTACTCCAGTTAGAATAGCTATTATCAGAAAGACAATACCATAACAGATGCTGGTAAAGATGCAGAAAAAAGAAAACTCATACATTCATGATAAGAATGTAAGTTAGTACAATCATTGTGGAAAAGAGTATGGATATTTCTTTTCTTTTCTTTTTTTTTCTTATTTGTTTATTTTTTTTAAATATAAAAGACAACTTAAAGAAAGAAAAAGTAAACTTCCCATAATTAAAAGGTAAACAAACAAAAGCAACAACAACAAAAAAGCCCAATGCCTGGGTACAGCAGCTTGAGGTCCTAATTTAGTAGGTCTAGAATGGCATCTGGGCTTTGACATATTTTGAAACTCTTTAGGTGATTTAATGTGTAGGTGGAAATGTGATCTTCTGGAACTACACTGTCCAGTATGGTAGCCACTAGTGACATGTGGCTATATACATTTAAATTTAAACTAATTAAATAGTATTAAGAATTTAGTTGCCTAGTAACGGTAGGCACATTTCCAATGCTCAACCGTCACATGTGGCTGGGTTGGTACTTACCATCTTGGACAGCACAGAATAACTTTTCTTTTTTTTTTTTTTTTTTTTTTATTTATTATTATTGTACTTTAAGTTGTAGGGTACATGTGCATAACGTGCAGGTTTGTTACATATGTATACTTGTGCCATGTTGGTGTGCTGAACCCATCAACTCATCATTTACATCAGGTATAACTCCCAATGCAATCCCTCCCCCCTCCCCCCTCCCCATGATAGGCACCTGTGTGTGATGTTCCCCTTCCTGAGTCCAAGTGATCTCATTGTTCAGTTCCCACCTATGAGTGAGAACATGCGGTGTTTGGTTTTCTGTTCTTGTGATAGTTTGCTAAGAATGATGGTTTCCAGCTGCATCCATGTCCCTACAAAGGACGCAAACTCATCCTTTTTGATGGCCGCATAGTATTCCATGGTGTATATGTGCCACATTTTCTTAATCCAATCTGTCACTGATGGACATTTGGGTTGATTCCAAGTCTTTGCTATTGTGAATAGTGCTGCAATAAACATACGTGTGCATGTGTCTTTATAGCAGCATAATTTATAATCCTTTGGGTATATACCCAGTAATGGGATGGCTGGGTCATATGGTACATCTAGTTCTAGATCCTTGAGGAATCGCCATACTGTTTTCCATAATGGTTGAACTAGTTTACAATCCCACCAACAGTGTAAAAGTGTTCCTATTTCTCCACATCCTCTCCAGCACCTGTTGTTTCCTGACTTTTTAATGATCGCCATTCTAACTGGTGTGAGATGGTATCTCATTGTGGTTTTGATTTGCATTTCTCTGATGGCCAGTGATGATGAGCATTTTTTCATGTGTCTGTTGGCTGTATGAATGTCTTCTTTTGAGAAATGTCTGTTCATATCCTTTGCCCACTTTTTGATGGGGTTGTTTGTTTTTTTCTTGTAAATTTGTTTGAGTTCTTTGTAGGTTCTGGATATTAGCCCTTTGTCAGATGAGTAGATTGCAAAAATTTTCTCCCATTCTGTAGGTTGCCTGTTCACTCTGATGGTAGTTTCTTTTGCTATGCAGAAGCTCTTTAATTTAATGAGATCCCATTTGTCAATTTTGGCTTTTGCTGCCGTTGCTTTTGGTGTTTTAGACATGAAGTCTTTGCCCATGCCTATGTCCTGAATGGTACTACCTAGGTTTTCCTCTAGGATTTTTATGGTATTAGGTCTAACATTTAAGTCTCTAATCCATCTTGAATTAATTTTCGTATAAGGAGTAAGGAAAGGATCCAGTTTCAGCTTTCTACTTATGGCTAGCCAATTTTCCCAGCACCATTTATTAAATAGGGAATCCTTTCCCCATTTCTTGTTTCTCTCAGGTTTGTCAAAGATCAGATGGCTGTAGATGTGTGGTATTATTTCTGAGGACTCTGTTCTGTTCCATTGGTCTATATCTCTGTTTTGGTACCAGTACCATGCTGTTTTGGTTACTGTAGCCTTGTAGTATAGTTTGAAGTCAGGTAGCGTGATGCCTCCAGCTTTGTTCTTTTGACTTAGGATTGTCTTGGAGATGTGGGCTCTTTTTTGGTTCCATATGAACTTTAAAGCAGTTTTTTCCAATTCTGTGAAGAAACTCATTGGTAGCTTGATGGGGATGGCATTGAATCTATAAATTACCTTGGGCAGTATGGCCATTTTCACGATATTGATTCTTCCTATCCATGAGCATGGTATGTTCTTCCATTTGTTTGTGTCCTCTTTTATTTCACTGAGCAGTGGTTTGTAGTTCTCCTTGAAGAGGTCCTTTACATCCCTTGTAAGTTGGATTCCTAGGTATTTTATTCTCTTTGAAGCAATTGTGAATGGAAGTTCATTCATGATTTGGCTCTCTGTTTGTCTGTTACTGGTGTATAAGAATGCTTGTGATTTTTGCACATTAATTTTGTATCCTGAGACTTTGCTGAAGTTGCTTATCAGCTTAAGGAGATTTTGGGCTGAGACAATGGGGTTTTCTAAATATACAATCATGTCATCTGCAAACAGGGACAGTTTGACTTCTTCTTTTCCTAACTGAATACACTTGATTTCTTTCTCTTGCCTAATTGCCCTAGCCAGAACTTCCAACACTATGTTGAATAGGAGTGGTGAGAGAGGGCATCCCTGTCTTGTGCCAGTTTTCAAAGGGAATTTTTCCAGTTTTTGCCCATTCAGTATGATATTGGCTGTGGGTTTGTCATAAATAGCTCTTATTATTTTGAGGTACGTTCCATCAATACCGAATTTATTGAGTGTTTTTAGCATGAAGGGCTGTTGAATTTTGTCAAAAGCCTTTTCTGCATCTATTGAGATAATCATGTGGTTCTTGTCTTTGGTTCTGTTTATATGCTGGATTATGTTTATTGATTTGCGAATGTTGAACCAGCCTTGCATCCCAGGGATGAAGCCCACTTGATCATGGTGGATAAGCTTTTTGATGTGTTGCTGAATCCGGTTTGCCAGTATTTTATTGAGGATTTTTGCATCGATGTTCATCAGGAATATTGGTCTAAAATTCTCTTTTTTGTTGTGTCTCTGCCAGGCTTTGGTATCAGGATGATGTTGGCCTCATAAAATGAGTTAGAGAGGATTCCCTCTTTTTCTATTGATTGGAATAGTTTCAGAAGGAATGGTACCAGCTCCTCCTTGTACCTCTGGTAGAATTCAGCTGTGAATCCATCTGGTCCTGGACTTTTTTTGGTTGGTAGGCTATTAATTATTGCCTCAATTTCAGAGCCTGCTATTGGTCTATTCAGGGATTCAACTTCTTCCTGGTTTAGTCTTGGAAGAGTGTAAGTGTCCAGGAAATTATCCATTTCTTCTAGATTTTCCAGTTTATTTGTGTAGAGGTGTTTATAGTATTCTCTGATGGTAGTTTGTATTTCTGTGGGGTCGGTGGTGATATCCCCTTTATCATTTTTTATTGTGTCTATTTGATTCTTCTCTCTTTTCTTCTTTATTAGTCTTGCTAGTGGTCTGTCAATTTTGTTGATCTTTTCAAAAAACCAACTCCTGGATTCATTGATTTTTTGGAGAGTTTTTTGTGTCTCTATCTCCTTCAGTTCTGCTCTGATCTCAGTTATTTCTAGCCTTCTGTTGCTTTCGAATGTGTTTGCTCTTGCTTCTCTAGTTCTTTTAATTGTGACGTTAGAGTGTCAATTTTAGATCTTTCCTGCTTTCTCTTGTGGGCATTTAGTGCTATAAATTTCCCTCTACACACTGCTTTAAATGTGTCCCAGAGATTCTGGTATGTTATATCTTTGTTCTCATTGGTTTCAAAGAACATCTTTATTTCTGCCTTCATTTCGTTATGTACCCAGTAGTCATTCAGGAGCAGGTTGTTCAGTTTCCATGTAGTTGAGCGGTTTTGATTGAGTTTCTTAGTCCTGAGTTCTAGTTTGATTGCACTGTGGTCTGAGAGACAGTTTGTTATAATTTCTGTTCTTGTACATTTGCTGAGGAGTGCTTTACTTCCAATTACGTGGTCGATTTTGGAGTAAGTACGATGTGGTGCTGAGAAGAATGTATATTCTGTTGATTTGGGGTGGAGAGTTCTATAGATGTCTATTAGGTCTGCTTGCTGCAGAGATGAGTTCAATTCCTGGATATCCTTGTTAACTTTCTGTCTCGTTGATCTGTCTAATGTTGACAGTGGAGTGTTGAAGTCTCCCATTATTATTGTATGGGAGTCTAAGTCTCTTTGTAAGTCTCTAAGGACTTGCTTTATGAATCTGGGTGCTCTTGTATTGGGTGCATATATATTTAGGATAGTTAGCTCTTCCTGTTGAATTGATCCCTTTACCATTATGTAATGGCCTTCTTTGTCTCTTTTGATCTTTGATGGTTTAAAGTCTGTTTTATCAGAGACTAGTATTGCAACCCCCGCTTTTTTTTGTTCTCCATTTGCTTGGTAAATCTTCCTCCATCCCTTTATTTTGAGCCTATGTATGTCTCTGCGTGTGAGATGGGTCTCCTGAATACAGCAGACTGATGGGTCTTGACTCTTTATCCAGTTTGCCAGTCTGTGTCTTTTAATTGGACCATTTAGTCCATTTACATTTAAGGTTAAGATTGTTATGTGTGAACTTGATCCTGCCATTATGATATTAACTGGTTATTTTGCTCGTTAGTTGATGCAGTTTCTTCCTAACCTCGATGGTCTTTACATTTTGGCATGTTTTTGCAATGGCTGGTACCGGTTGTTCCTTTCCATGTTTAGTGCTTCCTTCAGGGTCTCTTGTAAGGCAGGCCTAGTGGTGATAAAATCTCTAAGCATTTGCTTATCTGTAAAGGATTTTATTTCCCCTTCACTTATGAAACTTAGTTTGGCTGGATATGAAATTCTGGGTTGAAAATTCTTTTCTTTAAGAATGTTGAATATTGGCCCCCACTCTCTTCTGGCTTGGAGAGTTTCTGCTGAGAGATCTGCTGTTAGTCTGATGGGCTTCCCTTTGTGGGTAACCCGACCTTTCTCTCTGGCTGCCCTTAAGATTTTTTCCTTCATTTCAACTTTGGTGAATCTGGCAATTATGTGTCTTGGAGTTGCTCTTCTCGAGGAGTATCTTTGTGGCGTTCTCTGTATTTCCTGGATTTGAATGCTGGCCTGCCCTACTAGGTTGGGGAAGTTCTCCTGGATGATATCCTGTAGAGTGTTTTCCAACTTGGTTCCATTTTCCCCCTCACTTTCAGGCACCCCAATCAGACGTAGATTTGGTCTTTTTACATAATCCCATACTTCTTGCAGGCTTTGTTCATTTCTTTTTGTTCTTTTTTCTTTTGGTTTCTCTTCTCGCTTCATTTCATTCATGTGATCCTCAATCGCAGATACTCTTTCTTCCAGTTGATCGAGTCGGTTACTGAAGCTTGTGCATTTGTCACGTATTTCTCGTGTCATGGTTTTCATCTCTTTCATTTCGTTTATGACCTTCTCTGCATTAATTACTCTAGCCATCAATTCTTCCACTTTTTTTTCAAGATTTTTAGTTTCTTTGCGCTGGATACGTAATTCCTCCTTTAGCTCTGAGAAATTTGATGGACTGAAGCCTTCTTCTCTCATCTCATCAAAGTCATTCTCCGTCCAGCTTTGATCCGTTGCTGGTGATGAGCTGCGCTCCTTTGCCAGGGGAGATGCGCTCTTATTTTTTGAATTTCCAGCTTTTCTGCCCTGCTTTTTCTCCATCTTTGTGGTTTTATCTGCCTCTGGTCTTTGATGATGGTGATGTACTGATGGGGTTTTGGTGTAGGTGTCCTTCCTGTTTGATAGTTTTCCTTCTAACAGTCAGGACCCTCAGCTGTAGCTCTGTTGGAGATTGCTTGAGGTCCACTCCAGACCTTGTTCGCCTGGGTATCAGCAGCAGAGGCAGCAGAAGATAGAATATTTCTGAACAGCGAGTGTACCTGTCTGATTCTTGCTTTGGAAGCTTCCTCTCAGGGGTGTACTCCACTCTGTGAGGTGTGGGGTGTCAGACTGCCCCTAGTGGGGGATGTCTCCCAGTTAGGCTACTCAGGAGTCAGGGACCCACTTGAGCAGGGAGTCTGTCCCTTCTCAGATCTCAACCTCCGTGTTGGGAGATCCACTGCTCTCTTCAAAGCTGTCAGACAGAGTCGTTTGCGTCTGCAGAGGTTTTGGCTGTGTTTGTTATTGCCCTGTCCCCAGAGGTGGAGTCTACAGAGACAGGCAGGTTTCCTTGAGCTGCTGTGAGCTCCACCCAGTTCGAGCTTCCCAGCGGCTTTGTTTACCTACTTAAGCCTCAGCAATGGCGGGCGCCCCTCCCCCAGCCTCGCTGCTGCCTTGCCGGTAGATCACAGACTGCTGTGCTAGCAATGAGGGAGGCTCCGTGGGTGTGGGACCCTCCCGGCCAGGTGTGGGATATGATCTCCTGGTGTGCCTGTTTGCTTAAAGCGCAGTATTGGGGTGGGAGTACCCGATTTTCCAGGTGTTGTGTGTCTCAGTTCCCCTGGCTAGGAAAAGGGATTCCCTTCCCCCTTGCGCTTCCCAGGTGAGGCAATGCCTCGCCCTGCTTCAGCTCTCGCTGGTCGGGCTGCAGCAGCTGACCAGCACCGATCGTCCGGCACTCCCCAGTGAGATGAACCCAGTACCTCAGTTGAAAATGCAGAAATCACCGGTCTTCTGTGTTGCTCGCGCTGGGAGTTGGAGACTGGAGCTGTTCCTATTCGGCCATCTTGCTCCGCCCTCCTGGATATTTCTTAAAAACTAAAAACAGAACTATCATACAATTCATCAATCTTGCTCCTAGGTATATAGCCAAAGAAAAGGAAATCAGTATATCAAAAGCATAAAGAATAGCTGCACCCCCATATTTATTGTAGCATTAGTCATAAGGGCCAAGATATGGAATCAAACTTAGTGTCTATCAATGGATGAAAGGATAAAGAAAATGTGGTATAATGATATATAATGGAATATTATTCTGCCACAAAAATGAAATCTTGTCATTTTTAGCAATATGGATGGAACAAGAGGTCATGTTAAGTGAAATAGAGTAGTAGACCAGGCACAGAAAGACAAATATCATGTGTTTTCACTCACCTATGGGAGATATAAAAGCTGATCTCATGGAGGTAGAGTAGAATGCTAGCAACCAGAGGCTGGGAAGTGTTGGAGGGAATTAAGTGAGGTTTGTTAATGGCTACAAGCGTATTGTTAGCTAGAAGGAATAAGTTCTAGTGTTTGATGGCACAGAAGGGTGACAATAATTTATTGTGTACTTCAAATTAGAAGTTTTGAAATGATCCAACACAAAAAATTATAAACATTTGAGGTTATAGAGATCTTGAATACCCAGATTTGATCATTACACATTGTATGCATATTTTAAAATATCACATGTACTCCATAAATATGTACAATTATGTATAAATAGAATATAAGAAAAAAACCAAACTCTAGAGACTAGCTTTGTTGAGCTTCCCTGGTTTGTAATACTATGTGTATGTTTTCACACATCGATACAGGATAAATAATATTGTTATAATTCCATGGGAAGGGAACATTAGAAGCATCTCATTTGGTACTTTCTGAATTCCACTCTATGCCCTTAAACTTGTCCCATTTTAAGCTGTATTTTGCCCTATGCCCTTAAGATTGTCTAATTAATTACTTGTCCTTGTAATAAACCATAATCTCAAGTACGCAGTTTTCAGTAAATTATCTGAATCTTTCTAGTGAATTCCCCAAAATGAAGGTGGTTTTTCAACTTCTGAACTCGCACTTGGTGTCAGGAGTGAGGGAAGTTTTGTGGGTATTTTATATGTACATAGCTTCTTTAAAACTTAAAGATATGACTTCATTGCTGATAAAAACCCAGATGAAAATGTTAAAGTGATTATTTAATGTACAGCTGATTCTGACTTTAAAATCTTTTCATTCAATACCATAAAATACTTGAGCATCTGTGGTTTGAGGTTCATTCAAGAAATCTGAGCTCTTATGAAGAGTATTTTTTTCTGATATTCATACTGGATAAACTATTATTTAGTTTGTCAATATGCTCACAGATTTTTTCACAATGTAGGAGATGAAGGCTTCATAGATGAAAATGTGAAGACTACATTACTCGCAGTTGTCATAAAGATATGTCAGTTTTCACCTGCAGGTCTTCTGTAGGAAGCACTAATCTGGGTAAATTAACTTGATTACCAGTCTATCAATATTACTATAATAAAGGTCTGCTGTGGTTACCATGCTAAGGACTCAAGCCAAGTTAAATCAAGTTAGCCTGAAATTCATATTGTATTTGTTACCATAGCTTGTAAATGATACAATACTTTGGATAGTCGCTTATGCAAAACAAAACAGAAAATAGTAGAAGCAAAAAAGTGCTGCCCAAAATAGTTTTATAATAACCCTGAAAAGGTAAAGACAATTTGTGGTCCTTAAGAGGTACATCTATCTAATCTATCTGTTTTTTTTTTATTATCTATCTATCTCCCACAGTAGCTGGTATTGTAAAAATGAACCTAAATGCTGAAACAATAAAAATCTATCTTAGTAACCAATGGGAAAATTACCATTTTCATGATCTTTAACTTTATTGAAAATTTTAAAACTTTCTTACAGTTGGTTGTAAATGTATAGGAAAATAAAAAAGTAAAACTAATATTTAGTACACTAATTTAAAACATTAGAAACATCAAGCTTTATTTTATTTTACTATGAAAATGTATCACAATAATAAGTGTTGCTAAGGAGATAGAGAAGTTGGCACCTTCATAAATCACTGGTGGGAATGTAAAATGGTGAAATTGCTTTGTAAATTAGTTTGTCAGTTCCTCAGAAAGTTAAACACAGAATTAATGAATGGCTAATCAATTATCTCTCTATATATGTATTTTTATATATAAACATATATTTCTATATATTTATATATATTTAAATATATAACATAAATATATATATTTACATATAAAATTCCATATATAGAGAATTCCATATATATGGAATATATATATAGAGAGAATTCCATATATATATATATTTTTTCACACAATGGAATATGATTCAGCCATAAAAAGAATGAAGTCCTGATGCAATGCTACAACATAGGTGAACCTTAAAAACATTATGCTACTTGAGAGAAGACAGTTACTAAAGACATATATAATTCTGTTTAATTAAATGACCAGAATACACAAATCTATACAGAAATAAATCAGTGGTTACCTAAGCTGACAGGTAAACATTGAGAGGAAATGAGGAGTGATTGTTAATAAATACAGGGTTTATTTTTGGGGTGATGAAAATGCTCTAAAATCGATTGTGGTGGTGGTTCCATAACTCTGTGAATATGCTAAAAACCATTGAATTGTATACTTAAAATTGTAAAATACATGGTATATGAATTATATCTCAATAAATTTGCTATAAACATAGAAAAGTGCACACACACACAGGCACACATACACACACATAGAAGCCATCATTTTTATAAAAGTTGTAAGTGGATGGAGTCCTGCAGGGAAATTTAGATAGATGGTGCTAGATACAAATAAAGAGGAGAGTTAAAAAGGAACCTTTATAGCTCTTAGGGCATTATTATTTGCCCAATTTTACAGGTGAGGAAACTGAGTTCTGTACCAATGTAAGAATAAATAGCTAGTATAATATGGAGCCCAGATTCCAACCCAGAAATTTGACAGAAGAGCTGGAGCCCTTAGCTGCTACACTACTCTGCCTCCCAGAAATGTGTCTCTGCTCTAAGGAAAAGTCAGGGTGGAGAACATTCACAGCTCAGAATGTTTATGTAAGAGCACTCTTTCTTCCTCGTGCCAAATTCTCAGGGCTCATCAGAAAGCACTCACCACTTGCTTGCCTACTATCTGTTGAACAGACATGATAGACATCTTTGTTTCTGTAATTTTTACAGCAAAATGTAGGACAAAGCAAATCTCTTTGAAAATATTCAGGATACAGCTTTTCTCCTTCCAGGAAAAACAAAGTGGTGTCTGCTGCAAGAATATTCAGCTGAAAATGATCTAATAGAAGGCTTTGTGGCACAGCCATCCTGGTTATTTTTGCCCATATAGTGGTTATAGGTCCATCAGCTGGAATTACTATCTACTCTTATTTACCTTTCTTATTTTATTCTTTAAAATGTATCAGTTACATCTTCAAGAAAGTTTTGTTTGGCAATCTGTCATTATAGCATCTTTGGAAATTTGACAATATTTTATATCAGAAACTTTAAATCATAGTTTACATTCAGAAGCATGGAATATATATAATCAATTAATGAAATTTATTGAATTTATAGAACTGCCTTCAGAAATGTCCCTAAGAAAATCCTTTCCAAATTTTTTAAACCCATGCAGTTTCATATATTTTTATGAGGAACACTTAAAAGCAACATGAAAAGTTCAAATCAGTTTATATGACAATGAACCATGAGCATTTATCATTTGCATAGTAAAATATAACCTGTCTCTACAAAAAATAAAAATTAAAAAATACACTGCTAAAGCATGAAATGAAGAAAGTCAAATTTAAACACACACATAAAATCTTAATTTGTTCTCTTTTCCTTTAATTTCTGATATGTCTAAAAAATTATCTCAGAACAGTTTTAAAAAGTTGACTGAGTCAGAATGTTATCAGTGAATAATAAATTATGAATAGCAGGCAGTCATATAACTCCAAACATTAGGTACAAGAAGTCTTATTTCTAATAAACTGAATTCCTAATATTCTTCCAAGAAAGATTTGCCACATTAGCTCAAGACACACATACTTATGTTTACATTTATTTCAGTCATTGGAGAATTCACTCTCTGGCTTTTAGAAAATATTAAATGTAAGTTATACTATTTGTTAATATTATGGAAATAATAAATCCATAAATGTTCATCACCCCATAATCCCTACCACATTGTCTGACATCAATCAGCTGACCAACCCTGGAGCTGCCACGGCAGCTTAGTGCATGTGTCAAGTACCTTCAGGTTGCTAAGGAGCTGCAGAGACAGAAGGTGAAGACTGGAGGAGGGACTGTCTAGTTAGTGCAATGTCAGTCACTCTTGCCATATTGCCTGATGACCTCTAGTGTCTTTGTGAGATGAAAGAAAAAGCCATGCATCAGAATAAATTTTGTTTATTAGGAAAGCGGAAGGATATTATAAAAATATGTATTCCTATTAGGGAGATTTAGAAAATACAGCTAGATATCACATACATTTAATAGTTAACTTATTCATTAATTTAGTAAATATCATTGAATTCACTGAAATAAGTATTGTGATTTTTTTTTTCAGTTTTACCTTTGCAGTCATGTACTTTTGTCCAACTAAGAAAAACAAAATCAGTAAAATATAATATATCTGAGCCTATAATTAATTGAAGGAACTGTCTGTCTGAGCTAGACTGCTTTCCTTAGGGGTGGAAAAAAATAACTTCAGAAAGCTGAAGTGATTTGCTCAGAGTAGCAGAGCTAAAAATGGAAAGAGCTAAATAAAATGTCTCTATTTTAAATTCACTGCTTGTTCAGGTTTAACATACTAAGTATCTGTTTTGGGATTTCGAGGAAAGTTCCTGCAAACAAAGTAGACTTTATCTGGACCGTGAACGTTGGGTTGACTTTGTCAGCAAGAAAGAGAAAAAAATATCTACCAGGCAAGGAATGGCATGAGCAGAAGCATGAGAGGTTTAGCATGTGTACACTACACTAAAAGAATGAGACAGAGAGTTCTGTGGGGGTAAACTGAAATAAGTTGGGGAGAAAAAGGAGAGAAAGGTCCAGAGAGATTAAAGCAAGATGTCAGAGGCAGAAATCCAGAAAGCTTTTTGGAAAAACTGATCCTTGATAGAATTGGGGTGAGAATATGGGTTTTATAAGGTTAATACCTAGAGATTAGGCAGGGTGCACTGGCTAATGCCTATAATCCCAGCACTTTGAAAGGCCAAGGTGGGCGGATCACCTGAGGTTGGGAGTTCGAGACCAGCCTGAACAACATGGAGAAACATCTCTACTAAAAATTCAAAAAGTATCCAGGCATGGTGGCACATGCCTGTAATCTCAGCTACTCGGGAGGCTGAGGCAAGAGAATTGCTTGAACCCAGGATGCGGAAGTTGCGGTGAGCCAAGATCGCACCATTGCATTCCAGCCTGGGCAACAAGAGTGTAACTCCGTCTCAAAAAAAAAAAAAAAAAAAGAATAAAATAAAATAAAATGAAATACCTAAAGATCATAAAGGAAGGCATAATTTATTTTCTTTTTCCACTACCACTCAACAGACTCATCATTCTATCATGCATGATTTTAGAACACACAAGTTATCAATTTATGACCCAAACATTTTGGCCTTAGATATAAAAAACTGACCCTACACAAAAATTACTCTCATCATACAAGAAAATAAATGATTTTTTTTGTTGTTTATTGCCTGCACTCTAGAAATGTGGAGAAACATATTTTAAAGAATGATATGTCATTTTATTTACACATCACAAATGCAGACATAGTAAACAGTGAGGAATTCAATTAGTCATTGATCTCTACAAGTAACTGGTTTGCATAAAATGTACTAATGAAAAAAATTACTTTAAAATTTAAAATGCCAATTTTTTTGGCAAAGGATGCTACTTGTAATTAATAGCTGAGTGTCAGTAAATAAGAATGGAATGGAGACTCACTGCCTATCCTTGAATCTTTCTGTAGGTGTGATTGATATGACAAAATGAAAAAGAAGATATAGGAAGTAATTCTAAGTCTTTCCTTGGATCATCAATTCCATCTTGAGAAACAATAAATAATTTTAATATTGGCTTTTCTTAGATCCCACATAGCCAAAGCAAGACTAAGCAAAAGTAATAAATCTGGAGGTATCACAATACCTGATTTCAAACTATATTATAAGGCCATAGTCAACAAAACAGCATGGTACTGGTATAAAAATAGGCACATAGATCAATGGAGCAGAATAGAGAACCCAGTAATAAATCCAAATACTTACATACAACTGATCTTTGACAAAGCAAACAAAAACATAAAATAGGGAAAGGACACCTTATTCAACAAATGGTGCTGAGATAATCGGCAAACCACATACAGGAGAATGAAAGTGGATCCTCATCTCTCACCTTATACAACAATCAACTCAATATGGATCAAGGACTTAAATCTAAGACCTGAAACTGTAAAAATTCTAGAAGATAACACTGGAAAAACCCTTCTAGACCTTGGCTTAGGCAAGGACTTCATGACCCAGAACCCAAATGCAAATGCAATAAAAACAAAAATAAATACCTGAGACTTAATTAAACTAAAGTGATTTGCAGGGCAAAGGGAACAGTCAGCAGAGTAAACAGACAATCCACAAAGTAGGAGAGAATCTTCACAATCTATACATCTGACAAAAGAACAATATTCAGAACCCACAATGAACTCAAACAAATTAGCAAGAAAAAACCAATCCCATCAAAAACTGAGCTAATGACATGAATACACAATTCTCAAAAGAAGATACACAAATGACCAATAAACATGAAAAAATTCTCAGCATCACTGATGATCAGGGAAATGCAAATCAAAACCCCATTACTCCTGAAAGAATAGTCACAATCAAGCAATCAAAAAATAATAGATGTTGACGTGGATGCGGTGAACAAGGAACACTTCTACATTGCTGGTGGAAATGTAAACTAGTACAATCACTACGGAAAACAGTGTGCCAATTCCTTAAAGAACTAAAAGTGGAACTACCATTTGATCAAGCAATCCCACTATTGGGTACCTACCCAGAGGAAAAGAAGTCATCATACAAAGAAAGATACTTGCACATGGATGTTTATAGCAGCACAATTTGCAATTGCAAAAATTTGCAACAAACCCAAATGCCCATTAATCCTGAGTGCATAAAGAAACTGTGGTGTGTGTGTGTGTATTCCATAATATATATATATTTGTATTCCATCATATATATATATTTGTATTCTATCATGTATATTTGTATTGCATCATATATGTATTCCATCATATATATATCTATATATCATATATATGTAGATCTATATATATCATATGTAGATATATATATCATATGTATCATATATAGATATATAGATATACATAGATATGGAATATCTAGATATATCTAGGTATATATATAGAGAGATAGATAGATAGATATGGAATACTACTCAGACATAAAATAGAAATAAATTAATAGCATTCACAGCAACCTGGATGGGATGAGACTATTAATTGGAAAACCAAAACGTCATATGTTCTCATTCGTAAGTGGGAGTTAAGCTATGATGATTCAAAGGCATAAGAATGACACAATGGACTTTGGGGACTCAGGAGGAAAGGGTGGGAAGGGGGTGAAGGATAAAAGACTATAAATTGGGTGCAGTGTACACTGCTTGGGTGATGGGTGCACCAAAGTCTCACAAATCACCACTGAAGAACTTAGTCATGTAACCAGACACCACCTGTTCCCTAATAACCTACGGAAATAAAAAAATAAAAAAATAAAATTCTTATGAAACTCTTCTTACAAAAGCGATGTGGAAAATACAGTTGTCCTTTAAATCATTTTTTTAATTAACTATTAAGGAAAAAGAAAAGAACATAGATTCTGGAATATTAAAACTAGGGAGAACTATAGAAATCATCTAATTTATGCTCAATATATTCTAGATAAAGAAAGAGAAGCTTACATAAAACTCCTACATTTATGGACAGAAAATAAATTATGGTAGTTTACATTAGCCCCTTTTCATAAACAGGTATGTGTATATTCTTAAAACTAGAAAGGACTTTTTTTTTTTTTTTTATCAGTCAGTAAAACTGAAAGCATCTAAAATACACAGTATAATTTTATCGACCCAAGTTAATATGAATTATATTGTCGACATCAACAAAACGTTGATCAACACTTTTTTACTTTGTTAACAGTTGGGAAAAGTCAAAGCTAATTGATAATATTTTAAGACTGCTGCTGCTTTCCTCCTTTTAAGGAAACGTGCTTAACAAATTTTACTTAATATTGAATGCATTGTTCCTGGAGCAATTAACTTCTTACATTTGGGATGCCTTAAGTAAAAATAAAAGAATCATTAGATGGAATATTAACTGTTGGAAAGAACAGACCCATTAAATAAAGATATGTGCTGCCAAGTTAAAATTAAGAGAGAGTAGATGACATACGTGGTATTAACAGAAGGTTGAATACAGTATTTTTACAAGTGTAAAGTTATTTACAAGAAGTTGATATTCCTTCCTGAAGAACAGAGTAAAGGTTTTTGTTGTTGTTGTTGTTGTTATTGTTTGTTTCTTTCACTATTACTCCTTCCACCTTATTTATCTGAGAACTCAGTGGGGTATGAATAACTAGACTATTTTTTCTTGAGTTTCCTCTTCCTCATAAGTTCAAATGGAAAAGCTTCTTCTCACGACCTCTAAGAATATCATAGCTGGATGTTGAATCAATTACAAATAATAATTCTGTGCCTATTACATGACTGTAATGTCCAGGAGTATGTTTTAACTATCTTTCTAATAAATGTCTTAGCTATATAAATATAAATAAGAATTTATACACTATATCACCAAGAAAAAATCCACAATCTCACAATGTGGGTCTAATTCTCCCTTCTATATTGCTTCTTCATATGTTCTCTCACTTCATCCATTATCCTCAATTTATACAGGTTCGTATTTTTTCTCTCTCTTCAACATCTCATTGAACACTTATTGAGTCCCTTCTCTGTTCTGGACATAGGGCTTACTCCGTTACCAACTTTCTCTTTCTATCTTTAAATAAGAATTTCCCCTCAAATTTTGTCCTTAGCTCTTTTCTTTCTCACTGTGTTTTTAAACTCCTTATTTCCTTCCATGCCTTCCAATATAATTTCCACAATAATTACTTCTACACTCTTATGGAGAGCCCTGAGTGGTTAACGAACTTTTCTTCTTAGACTGCTTATCCTTACTTTAACCAATCTATAATGAAATTTCTAATCACTGATTCTGCTCTATCCTATAGCAGATGCAGCTCCAGGGAATGAGACTCTGAAGTCTGCACCTAAGAAGACATGGGGACACACCCAGTTTTGTGGTAGGTCAGCTGTGAGATATTGGACAAGTTTCTTACATGTAGGAAAGTTTCTGACCTTTTCTAACACTCATTTTTCCTAGTAGTATCATAGATATAATAGAGGTACCTCCTCAGTTTTAGCATGAGTAGAAGGAGCGTTCCAAGAGTTAGAAGTGAATAAAGAAGTGCAGGGAAATAAAAGCAAAGTGAGGAGACTGTCCCAAGATTTGGATGAGTTGCAAAAACAAGCACCAAAGAAAAATCTTGGTGTGAGGGCACTGGGAAAACAATTGAATCTGACACAACAGCTTTGGCAACCTTTGAAAGAAGAGTTTATTTTCTCTATACTTGGTAGAAATGTGCCTGCCATTTGCATGGAATCTTTATTTTGCCTGATAGCCCAGCTGCATATTTCATTCATGTATCTTTAAAAAATAATTTGAGTTGTAAAACAAAAGAGGAAATTCACTCTTTTATATCCCTGTTTTTATACATACCATTGTCATTATGTAATGTAGAAAGCATGACAATATTGCATATTCATAGATACATTTTGCCCGTATTGTGATACATATTTTGTGTTTGTGTATTTTAATCTAACTCATTAATATTTTCTGTCTATAAAGCTAGAAGCTTTTTTTGACTTGTTTAGAAAAGGTAAAGGAAATTATTTATTTCATCAAATATGTTAGACACCCAATGTTTTCCTGGGAAATGTTCTTACACCGAAATTGAATGAGAAGAAAAAAGAGTCACATTCATTCAGAATTAATGCAAATTTTACTTCATAATTCAAAATTTTACTTCAAAATTGTGACATAAAAATATTTTCCAATGTACATAAAGGGCTGATAAAAACATTCTGTATTTCAACTTTATTCTCTGGAAACCACTGACATGCACAGAAAGCAGAAATGCACAGGAAATATATATATATATATGTGTGTGTGTGTATATTTATGGTTAATATTTGCCCATCAAATTTTTTGAATTAGTTATGATATTTGAACTAATCTGAAAGCATACAATATGGTGCATTGCTACAATGTGAAATAGGACAGGGGAATAGTTTCCTGCTTGATTATCCAATCACCTGATGCCTTTTAATTAATTAATTTGATGTGCCTAACATTTAAAAAGGAAAATCTTTTTTAGTGATTTTTAAACGTTTATCTGTTTAATTCTAGAACTACAAACACATTTCCATTGTCATATAACTTACTTTTTCATCCTAGTATTCATTTTGAGAGAGTTTCACAGATAATAATATCAAATAGGTAGCAATCTGACTAGCCTGTCACATATGGTTTATTCTCAATTTTTTAAAAAAACATACATTATCAAAATGTTTTACTATTATTAATCTATTTATTTGTTTTTGCCATGTCCATTTATTTGTTCTCAATTTTCTCTGACTTCTGTAAAATGTTTTGTGGTCAGGGAGGAAAGTTGGGCTAGATGATTTCTAAGGTCTCTTTTGGTTCTGAGATTTTATTGCTCTACACAGTTTGGTTTTTGCATCAAGAAGTAGTTCACTTGCTTTTACTTAATTCACCTTTTTCTTCTACAATATAGAACATTTCCTTTACAAAGACCTAACAGATCACTGGTGATTTATATTTTGGATTACAACAATCTTGTAAATACACAGAACCTAAACAATTCTTAGAAATAAACAACCTGTTTTTAGTTTTATAATCCTTTAAAGAAAACTTATCTTGATGCCCTCTGGGTACTACAACTGAGGGACTTTATAGTTGAATAATTGCACCAGTGAAAATACAATGGAGAAGCTCAAAGTCAAGCAGATATTTTTTTTCCCCTATTTTATGGGGTTCTGATTAGGAAGATCAAAAATTGAAAACTGCAGATAAAACATATTTGTTTTATTTCAAGCAAGTTGTTTGTGTATTTGTTTTTATACACACAAGCAATGTTTTTAGAATGAACAGAGAGAGAGCTGACTTTCCTAAATGATAAGTCCTTTCACAGGTTTCAAAGACTACAAAACATAATGATTGCATCTAGTAAGTGGTCAATAAAAAGCAGGATAAGTTACTATTATGTAGCTAGCTTTCCATTGGTCCTTTTTCAGATAATTTTCCAATGCTGTTATTCAGTTGCCCCTTTGCAGTTCATTCATTCCACTCATACAGTATTCTTTTTGTCCCAAAACCAAGACAATGTCACAACTTTCACACAATCTTACATTCTATAAAACTTTATTAATTTGTATGTAAGGTTTGATATATCACAAGAATATACATTAAACTCATACAGTTTGACATATAATGATATGAATAACTGTGAAACTATAAGAAGTGAGACTAGAATTGTTGACATCAGAACTTAAACATTTCCCCATCTTCCAAGTTTGAAGAAGTCATTAGCCAACTGCTAATCTAACTCATTCGCTGAAATGTAAATTTCAATCAGTAGTAATTTTGAGTTCTGTAAGTTCAGTTTGACTCTTTTTAAAAAGTAATGGTAATCCTTTATAGCCTCTTACTATCTATTCATATTTGCGATTCTATCCTTTGTTAAGCATAATCATATTTAGTATTATACACATTTTACAATTTACATCATCTTTTAGGATTGGGGTCAAAATCTATTTTTTAAATTGAACTTACTGTTTTTTGTGCATGCTCATTGATGCTAATCTACATATTTTCACCAGGCCTTTGTTGGGAGTTGCTTTCCTCTAGGTAGGAATTTTTGTTTGCTTCTATAAGCAGTTAAGGTTTGCCAAAGACGTGGAGCAACTTTATTCTCATTCCCAACAGAGAAGCCCAAATCAATGATGAACCCCAAACTTAACGTCTTACTTAAACAGTGTCCCAAGACCTGTTGTATCTATGAGTGGGCTATTACGAACCTCTGCCTTCAGAGAAATCCTGCCTACCCACAGTGTTATGTACGCACTCCAACACCAGGTACAGGTGTTTGGGAACAAAATAAGCAGAGATAAATAGGGATTCTTTGGGGTTTTGTTTTTAAGAACTCATCCATTTTTTACAAGTCTAGAACATTTTTTTTTTCTATTTAGAATCTAGTTTTCTTGAAGCAGGAAGCTTCTTAGACCACCTAAACCACCATAATGTCAGAAATGACAGTCTAAAATGAGCCTAGTTTATTGCCTGTGTCTTTTGAATGTGCGTATCTTATTGAGAACTTGCTTCTGATATTCACATGCAGAGTTTAAATTTACTATTTGACATTTCCATATGCTTTTATCTAAAACTAAAAATGCGTTTTGAAAAGCACTTAAAACAGTTATTTTAAAACAATATTTTTGTTTTATTTCACACACTATAAACCCTGTTGTGTTCATTTTTATTAACTCTGGAAATAGATTACTGTATTTAATACCAATAACAGAAACCGATTAATGAGGATTAATCAGTGTAAGTCAGAATCAATTAGCATATTTGCTGCTGAATTTCAAAGTCATATAGACTTGAATCACCTTTATGGATCTGAAGGAGACTGGTTTCTACTAAAATGTCTTTTTCTGCTAACAAAGAAAATTATCTATCTCTACAAGGCAATGACTTTCTAAACTTGCTCAGATCTTCCACTGCGTCTTAAACATTATCATCATATTTCTATTATTAAAAAGAAGAAATCACTATGGCACTGAGGATACCATGATTTAAATGTTTTATAAATAGATAGATCAGAAAGTAAAAAGCGAACTTCACAAATTTGGAGATAAAACGACATTGGTCCAGACACAAGAAGCTGCATAGAATGTGAATGCATCACAATAATTTTAGTTGCAAACAACCTAAAATTTAATTTAGAATGGCTTACAGACTAAAAGGTGACCTATTGACTATCTTAATTATAGCAGCTTAGCAGTGTCCTTCAGGATGTGTTTTCTTTTTGTTTTGTCTTTGGGAATAAAAACTTCAACCTAAGTTAAGATCCTCTCATGGTCACAGACTGGATGCAAAGACTGACACCATGGCCAAATGCTTCCTCATTGACATCCAAAGAGGGGATATGGGAAGGAAAGTTTCTGGTAATCTTCCTGAAGAAGAAAGACGCTACTTTCATAAACATTTTATCACTTCAATTGTGTCATTTGCCCATCTCTGAATTAATTATTATGGAAGGAGGATAGACTTTGCTGATTGGCTTAAGCCAATCAGGGCCCACTTTTTGTGCCAAAAGTAGGGCCATGAACTTTACACAATGGGAGAAAGGTGCACTTTTCAGTGGAATATCAGCAACATTTGACAGAAGAAGGAGGAATTATTTGGGAAGGTATAAGCAGCAGGTGTCTACCATAGTATAGAAAAGATGATTGGGTCTGAGGGGACTTTTTCCCCAAGTGTGTACCTTTATGAAAACTATAATCCTTACTTCACTTTAGTGTGCTTACTCTTCTCTTCACAAGTGGCCCTATTGTTTAGTGGTTAAAAGCTGGCCAGAAGCTCTACTGTAAGTTCAAAGCCCGGCTCCATCATTTACTAGCTGCATAACCTTGGTCAAATTATGTAAGTATCTGTGACTCAGTTTCTTCAACTACTATTGAATATAGTAATAGTATCTACCTACTATAAATATTATGGGGGTTATATGAGTTAATCCATGTTGTAAAGCATGAAGTGTGGTACATATACAATGGATATTTATGTCATCTCCCAAACAAAAATCTTGCTATTGTCTATCATCATTATTTTAAAGCTTTTTATCTTTGATTTGCAACACATCTCTCTAAATTATCTCAAATTGATGCAAGATTAATTCTTAAGGTACCATGTCCCTTCTCACAAACCTTCCATTTTCAGCATTGCTTAGGATTTAAATTTTCTTGACCATCTTAGCTTCAAGACCTTTTTGAAAATTTCCCTTTCAAAACCTCTCTTCATATGCTTAAGTTAAACTAATTACTCTTCTTCAGGATCACACATTGCCTTCACTTCCTGTCATTTCCTGTACTGTTTCCTGTTTCTCAACTATCTTTCCCATTTTTTCTTTCTTCTAAGTCTACCTTAAATAACACCTCCTCTGTGACGATCTTCCAGATCTCTAACCACCAGGTGTACAATGGAAGTTATCTTAATAGACAATGACAGAACTTAAATAATTAACTAACACTTTCCATTCTCTCTCTAAAACGTTCCAACCACTGCATGCTTGCGTATTATCCACTGGCCCAAGTCCTGAGATATGCACAGGACGATTTGTGTGTTACCAAGAGATCATTGCCTTTGGTCTCTTAAGTATATCAGTGGTACTTGTTATAATATTTTACTGAATTCCTTGCTAATTGATTACATTTACATATAAAAAACAAAGTGTTATATTAGAAAAAAAAATTGAAAGTTTTGATATATAAAAGTCAATAATTGAAAACACTACTTAGATATTTAAAGTGAAAATTCTTTATGAAACCAGGAAAATAAAAAAGAAAAATTCTAAATTTATGCTACACTCGGATTGCTTCATTGTGCTTTATAGCAATATAAATAGAAAATTCTACTTAGTTATGACTACTACATATACAAGACTGACCTGCAAAACATGAATAGGACACCTCTACTCAGAGAAAAGTCCTGGGTCCTTTATTAAAATCTAGGCAAATTATTTTTTCCCCTGTTTAAAGCTGAATTAAATATGTGTCATGAATATGCATTTTCAAAATAATTTCTTAATTTAAAAATATTAATGAATCAACTTTTTGTACTAATCCCTCAGATGAATCACCAGCAATTCTTTTATTACATGTTATTTTATTATATTCTTTTGTGAAATATTGAAGAATTGAGGATATGAGAATAAAATATTTCCCCTTTAAATAAATTTAGATTATATTGGAAAGATAATTAAATACATAATTACAGAATACAGAGGTAAATGCCAATGGTGATTTCTATAGATTGCTATTGCTCTGTATCTGTCTCAGACTTTCCTCTTGAGCTGTGAATTTCTCGAAGACTGCTGTTGCTGTTACTTCATATCTTGTCAAATAAAGATTGTTAAGTAGATGAATCGAACTCATGTTGAGACAAGTTAACTGAGTTGCTAAAAGTCTATATCATCTAAAGTGTTGCAAAAGGTGAAGATCTTGTTCTCTGCATAAATGGACAAGAATGTATTATCTTACTCAGCATAGCACAGCTTCATGTAAAACAAAAACAGTTATTTATGTTTCCAATATTGAATAATAATGACAGATGTTGCCAGGCACCATGGCTCACACCTGTAATCCCAGTACTTTGGGAGGCCGAGGTGGGAGGATCACAAGGTCAGGAGATCAAGACCATTGTGGCTAACACGGTGAAACCCCGTCTACTAAAAATACAAAATATTAGTCAGGTGTGGTGGCAGGTGCCTGTAGTCCCAGCTACTGGGGAGGCTGAGGCAGGAGAATGGTGTGAACCCAGAAGGCAGAACTTGGAGTGAGCCAAGATCGTGCCCCTGCACTCCAGCCTCGGTGACAGAGTGAGACTCTTTCAAAAAAAAAAAAAAAAAAAAAAAAGAGACAGATGTTGATACAGCCCCTAGTAGGAGCCACATACTAGTTTAAATGCTTTGCAAGTATTGATTTAATGAATAACAATAAAAACCTATGAACTATTTCTATTGTTATTCTCACAGAAAGGTGAACTGATTTGCCAAGGAAACAGTAAGTAAATACTCAGACTTACACAATGCGGCTTCAGAGACCTCATTCCAAATTTTCACTGTGTTTACTAGTTCATTCAACAAGCAATTACTGCTAGGGTGCTTATTGTCAATTACTGTGCTAGGTTTCATGGCAAAATTAATAAAATAATTAATTAATAAAAATTAATAAAATAATTAATAAATAATAAAATTATCTCTTCATTTAAATATAATTAATAATTATAAAATAATATTTATAAAATAAAATAATTATAAATAAAATTATAATTATAAATAAAATAATTATAAAATAAAATAATAGAAGGATGCAAAGCGAACATATATGGAAAGGTGTTATAGATTTTGTTTTAGAGATATTTGCAAAAAGCACAAAGCATAGAATGCTAATCTCCTGGGGACATGTGGCATCTAAATAGAGTCTTACATAAACTATTACAGTTTTATTATGAGTTTCAAAGAAAAGTTAAGAAACTTGCTCATGATCATTGACTTAAAACAAAAATAAGTGGAGAGTATAGTTTTAAATCTGCATATTTGTTACATTTGTAGAGAATATCTAATGTGTTAATATTGGATTCCTCTATGTATGGTAAATTTTTACAGATAATTTAACATTTTGCAAACTACTTTATCATATGAACTAGTGACACTGAAAAAAATGCACTTCTGAGTCATGATACATAGTAAATAAATACTGGCTTGCCATATGTTGCTTTATTCTGAGTAAACTATAAATATTGGTCAGGGATCAGAAGGATCCATCTTCCTCTCTTAAAAGTGTGGAATAATGAACATGAACTGCCAGAACTGGAGAAAAAAGACTAACCTTTAAAACTTGTTTATTACTGCCAGTATTTTATTTCACTGTAAAAGATGAATTTTAGAGAAATGCTATCAGGAAAGTAAAATAGCAAAACATACCCATTTTAAGCAGTGCCAAAAGAAGGAAAAAGAAAGTATGTACTGACACTATACATAAAATTTTACTTTAAAGTATTTATAGTGCTTATCATGCGCCTAGTTATAAATAATTATGAAAGAAATGAATTGTCAGCCGTAACTTCTATAGAATATTGTAAAAGAATTGGAAGTGAAGCAACATGTGGCTCCAACTGCAGGCATACACATGTTCTGCCATACTTGGCAAGAGTTTTTGTAATATCATGTAGCTACTAAGACCTAGCGAGTAAGAAAAATGATCTTTTTTTTTTACCTTTTAAATATAGACATTGTGTGTTTGACTTAAGTTTCTGAATCTTTTTGATGCCAAGCATTTGAGTTAATCAAACATCTTGAATTTTATATGAAGTACTGGTATAAACAAAGTTCTAAATACACTTCACTCTGCATTAATAGAACAGTTTACAAGCAAGCATAATATTCCATAGACTTCATAATCAATGCTAACCTCAGACACATTGTTTGTGTATTAGGAAGTGAGGTTGATTAATAATCATATATTTTCATTTGCAACAGATCAAAGATGCAGGCTGCACAGAGTAGGCAGTGGGTTGACCACCTGTGTAAGTCTACTCAGATGCTATAACAAAATGTCATAGATGTGGGTGGCTTAAACAACATATTTTTTTTTCTCTTACAGTTCTGGAGACTGACAGTCTGAGATCAGGGTGCTGATGTGGATGTTGGTGAGGACTCCCTTGCTGGCTTGCAGGTAGCCACCTTCTCTTTGTCTCCACATGGCCTTCCAATAAAGTCACCAATCCTATCACATTAGGACTCTACACGCACAACTTTATTTAACCTGAAATATGTCCTGAGGGCTGTATCTTCAAAAACTGTCACATTGGGGGTTAGAACTTTAACATATGACTTTAGGGGGTAGCACAATTGCATCCATAGCATCTCCCTTTTCTTAAGTAAGCTCCTTCTTTTCAGTCTCCTCCAAACAAAACCCACAGTGAACTGGCATGAGATTATTAAATATTTTCCTACTAGAGGAGCTGCTTGATCTCCAAAGGCAACACTTTGTAAGATAAATAAAAGTTTCTCACTTTCAGACCTGGGGAAAGATCCCCATTTAGGTTCTCTCTTTTGCTTTTTCCAATGCCTCTTCCTTTCTGTTACCTCCTCTTTCAGGTAATTTCATCCACAGCTCTACCTTGGAAGTATCCACACTCCCATAGAAGAAATGTCTCTTAGCAGATCTGGACAGATCATTTCCTGTGGCTTGTCGATGCAAACATCTCAGGCTTTAGCCTTGTGCTGAGGAAGGCTCTTCTTTGCTCAGAATAATGCTGATTCTAATAAGAACTGATGCTGGCCTTAAGTCTTCTGAAAGGAGGCTATGGTTAATGCTCAGATTTCAGTTCAGTTCCCTGATCAGTCTAGAACTGTGGCCTTGCTAGTTACCTAAAAAGGAAGCCCATCTCACCTGGGCAAGTCTCAGATGAGAAGTCAAATTATTCCTGTTACTGTGATTTTGACCTGTCCTTTAAGAATCATTTATTTCTAGAAGCATTTGACTCTTTCTTAGCCATAATAGCAGGAAATAGTGCCAGCTGCAATTACTTCTTCCTCATTTCAATTAACTCTCCTGAGAGAAGAGTGCTTGGCATCAGGTTTTACCTTATTCTATTTGTAATGACTTTTGTTCTGCCTATTCCCTTCTGAACTGTGTTCTCTAATTTCTATTTTCTGCATTTTCTTTCATAATTCTGTGATAGATAAGATATACATTCTGTATCTCTTGCCAGAAGATAAACTTTCTTTCTGATGTGTGAGAAAACAACTTATTTTTTCTTGTATGCTAATGTGACATTACTGTGTACCAGGATTTAGTATTACGCTAGATGAGGAAACTTAGGGGACATCCTATTTAATTATTCCTTGTTGATGTTATATAAGCTATATTATCATCTTACTTGAAGGCACTATAAACCTTTGCTTGAATTGCTTTAATATCTTCCTGACTTCCTTCGACCAGTTTAAATATTGCTGCTAAATTTACTTTTTTAAAAAGATAGCTTTATTGTGTTACATGCCTATTCACAAACATTCAATCAGTGAATTCTGTTGTCCTTAAGATGAAATTCTTCCTTTTAAGCTTAGGATTCTATATTTTTCGTTAGCTGGCCTCTCAATTTTTTAGCTTGATTTTTAATTGTAATAAGAGATCAAACCTCCACACTTGCTAAGCTAGTCTATTCAGTCTTTCTAAATAGACATTTTCTGATGAACCACCTCATCATCTTCCTCTCTCCCTCTTCTTAGCTTGGTCTTGCTCCTATTTGTCTTCCTTCTCTTAAATAATTAATTATACTTCTTATTTCATTACATAGAAGCCTATTTGCTCTATGCAAGTTTCCCATATTCTTTTTTGTCCTCATCCCACATCCTAACTCCCAGTACCCTTTCTTCTTGCTATTCTAGATATGTTATCCATTCTCAGTTATTTATTCACCCTTGCTTTCCAGGTCTCATAAAAGCCTTTTGAAATATCATTTTTCTTGATAGAATATGTCATTAAAGACTCTTATCAAAGGAACTCTGTTTTCAATAAACTTTGAGACATTTAGCCTCTTCCTGATAATATATTCCTCTAGTCTCCAGATTGATATAATTTAGATGGTTACACAATTGTGTTGAAAAGTTCTTTTCCTTCAAAAAATAGAAAATATTACTTCACTGTTTGCTTTCTCCTAGTAATGATATTTAGAACATGCTATTCTTATTCCTTTGTAGGTGATCTCTAACAGGTTTTATAAATTTCTCTGTGTTTAATGCTTTGAATTTGACTATAATGTGTAATTTACAATACAGCCGACTTTTGAACAATAGATCTGAATTGCATGGATCCACTTATACGTGGCTTTTCTTCTGCTTCTGCTACCCCTGAGACTGCAAAACCAACCTCTCCTCTCCCTCCACGTCCTTATGATTTTTTAAATAACATTTTCTTTTCTCTAGCTTACTTTATTGTAAGAATACAGTATATAATACAGACAACATACAAAATGTGTGTTAATTGACTATGTTATCTATCAGTAAGGATTTCAGTCAATAGTAGGCTAGTAGTAGTTATGTTTCTGGTGAGTCAAATACATGAATTTTCAACTGCATGGGGTGGCTTAGCACCCCAATCCCCCACTTGTTCAAAGGTCAACTGTATCAATTAATCTTGGGGTTGCTTCAGATCTTTCAGTCTGAAATGTTAGCTCTTTCTCTCATTCTGGGAAGTTACTTGCCTTCATTTTATCTGACTTTCTTTACCTTAACATATTTTTTTCACCTTCTGGGACACATATAATGTACATATTGATACATTTACTTTTATATCCCATATCTATTCTATTTTTATCCAATGAAATATTTTTCTTAGTTTTTATCAGTTACATCACTTTGCAATTCAACTCATCCACTGAGTTTTTGTTTTACCTATTATAACCTAAAAACTTTATAATTTCTTATTTTCACTTCATGTTTCAATTATTGTCTTTTAATTATTGAAGATTTTTTTTTCTTTTCCTTTTTTTTTTTTGAGACAGAGTCTCTGTCGCCCAGGCTGGAGTGCAGCTGCGTGATCTCAGCTCACTGCAAGCTCCGCCTCCTGGGTTCAGGCCATTCTCCTGCCTCAGCCTACCAAGTAGCTGGGACTACAGGTGCCCACCACCACACCCAGCTAATTTTGTGTGTGTGTGTATGTGTGTGTGTGTGTGTGTGTTTTTAGTAGAGATGGGGTTCATTGTGTTAGCCAGGATGGTCTCGATCTCCTGACCTCATGATCCACCCACCTCAGCCTCCCAGAGTGCTAGGATTACAGGCGTGAGCCACCACACTCCACCAATTATTGAAGATTTTAATAGTCCTATATTACATTTTTTACTTCTGCCTAGTTCATTAATTCTGCTTGTTTTGAATTAGGTATGAAGTTGTGGTTGTGCCATTACATAGTCCACCGTCCTAACAGGGTTGCTATTTTCCCTGTGAACTCATATTACCCTGGAGGTGTTAGTAACTTCATGGGGATATGTATTCCAGAGAGTCAATAAAGCCTCTATTCTAGCTTATGCTGCCTCTGATAAATTTAAGATGCCTAATTGTACAAGGAGAAGAGTATCTGCCTTAGTGTAGAGAACTTGTACGTGTTAACACATACATCTGTTCAAACACAATTTCTTACTTTTTATTTTTTATTCTTAAGATGGGGTTTCACTCCATTGCCCAGGCTGCAGTACAAGGGCACAATCACAGCTCACTGCAGCTTCAACCTCCCAGGCTCAAGTGATCCTCCTGCCTCAGCCTCCTAAGTAGTTGGGACTACAGGCATGAGCCTCCATGCCCTGCTAATTATTGGGGGAACCAGTCCCTGATATTTCAATGTAGGTTCTTTTCTATTTTCCCTAAGTATTGGCTGGTCTGAGAAATAAAAGGACAGAGTACAAAAGAGAGACATTTTAAAACTGGGTGTCTGGGGGAGACATCACATGCTGGCAGGTTCTGTGATGCCCCCTGAGTCGTAAAACCAGCAAGTTTTTATTAGCAATTTTCAAAGGGGAGGGAGTGTATGAATAGCATGTGGGTCACAGAGATCACATGCTTCAAGGGCAACAAAAGATCACAAGGCAGAAGGTCAGGACAAAACTAGAATCACTAATGAAGTTCCATGTCCCGCTGTGCATGCATTCTCATTGATAAACATCTTAACAGGGTTCAAGAGCAGAGAACCAGTCTATCTCAAACTCGCCAGGCTGGAATTTCCTAATCCTAGCAAGCCTGAGGGTGCTGCAGGAGACCAGGGCGTGTTTCATCCCTTATCTGTAACCGCATAAGGCAGACACCCCCAGAGCAGCCATTTTAGAGGCCCCCCGGCAGGAATGCATTCTTTTCCTAGGGTTGTTAATTATTACTATTCCTTACTGGGGAAAGAATTCAGTGATATTTCTCTTACTCATTTTCAGCAATAAGAGAAATATGGCTCTGTCCTGCCTGGCTCCCAGGCAGTCAGATCTTATGGTTATCTCCCTTGTTCCCTGAACATTGCTGTTATCCTGTTCTTTTTTCAAGGTGCCTAGACTTCATATTGTTCAAATACACATACTTTATGAACAATTTGTGCAGTTAACACAATCATCACAGGTCCTGAGGTGACATACATCCTCAGTTTATGAAGATGATGGGATTAAGAGATTAAAGTAAAGACAGTCATAGGAAATTATAAGAGTATTGACTGGGGAAGTGATGAATGTCCATGAAATCTTCACAATTTATGTTCTTCTGTCATGGCTTCAGCAGGTCCCTCTGTTTGGGGTCCCTGAGTTCCCCCAACAGCCGATTTTAAAAACTTTTCGGCAGAGACAGGGTCTCCCTTTGTTGTCTACACTGGTCTCGACCATCTAGGCTAAAGTGATCCTTTCACTTCAAAGTGTTGGGATTACAGATGTGAGCCACCACAGCTGGCCTAACTTTGTTTTCAAAAGTTTTTTTCTTGAATTGTAATTACAATGTGATATGGAAGGGTTCAGTGAAGGAAAATATTCACAGGGTTAGCCAGTCTGCTTGCACCTGTTTTAAAGTTATTTTTGCCACAGCCACTGTAATGTTTCCTCATTGACTTACATTGCTTGCTGAGTTCTCCCTTGCAAGGCATTTGGGACAGCAATGGTTCATCTAGAGCAATATGGCCAAGAAAAAGGCATAGTTAAAACAACCATTTTCCACCCAAGAGGGTATGGATGGGCCCAAAAACTTTGGCTTTGCCTACCATTTTCTGTTGCCAAAGAGATGCTTCATATGTCTATATTAGTTTTATAGATCCATCCCATTTGCGATTTTGTGACATTGCTACCCCATGTTAGTGTACCATTTTAGCAAAATTCAACTAATCATCACTCAAGGCCTAGCTCAGGATTACCCATCACTAAAACCCATAGTCCAACCACTTCTACCTATAGTCAGCGCTAATCTACAATTTAAAGAGCAATATCAGGTATTTAGCTAATCAGGCTATAAAATACTATGACTTTAAAAAAGCATATATATCTCAGCTAAATTTGTAATGCATACTCTAAGCTATAGCCATTGAAAAAGTGAGTAAAATGTTTATTTTAGCCAGGATATGCTGTATGTTACATTAATAGGTAAGAAAGTAATATGTAAGAAAGGGGGCCTAGAGTATATGTTTAGGCTTACTGATATGAAGAACGTCAAGAATAAGGAGACTCTGAAGATCAATTTGTTCATCAGTACTAGAAAGAAAGCTATTTCCCCTGAAATAATTACTATGCCCCTAATCTGCTCCAGGTATTGTGATAGAGATTAGCTTAACCTTTGAGGAGCTTGACTAATTCCAATTAACAGATGATTAAACTGATAGTTGAAGAGTTTAGGAAACTTGTTCATGCTCACAAAGTTAATAAAAAATAGTGGAAGGATTTAAATCTAGATGTCTCATCTCCTTTGTCAAGTCATGTGAACATCTGCTAGCAAATCATTACCTATAAATGGTGTGGATGAATGAGAATCCAAACTTGGGGAATTGATTGTTTCAGCCACTTAACACAAAATGACCTTCCTCTAGTTATAGACTGTTTCAAATCTGTTAATAACTGTAGGGGAAAGTGCCCAGTCAGGGCAACTGTGAGAACTTAGTTTCCTTACAGACTGAGTTTTAGCTTCTAAGAATCAGTCCTGCTGATCTGCCTAAGTCATATGCTTCTATTTGAAGAAATGGATTGTAGTTGAAGAGTAAGGCAGGATGCATGAGAGAGAGGGTTAGAAATATTCCTTTGCCTCCCTTTCAGATCATTCACCCCTCTGTCAAGATCAGGTCTCTGCAGTTAGGGGACAAGACAAGGAGAAAACACAGCCACATTCTCACTATTATTTCAGGTAACATAGATGATATGAGGAGTTTAACCAATTGAAGTTGGGACAAATCATAGGCACATGCATTTTGAGACTAGTGGAGAAGTTATATTATTTCCATTTCTAATTTTGAATCGTTACTATCCAAATTTATTCTATCATAAAATGCAATGTTGTACTTGAATGTAACCTGTGAATTTAATTACCTGTACTAAAGGCACATTTGAAATAATTGTTTAAAAATTATTGTAAGTTGGGAACTATTTATCATTTTAATTGTTTTTTTTTTTTTTTTTTTTTTACTATTTTTAGAAATCCTCAACAAATAGACCTATATAATCAACAGTTGCCAACATTTTCTCTGCAATATTAGTATAGCAGTTTGTTGTTGCAAGATAAATTGGTGAACTAAATATAAACTCAGAAATTTTGATAATTTAAAAAATAACTTATTTGTTATCAGCTGCAAAGCAGAATAATGTACAAATGTAGGGGGTAATTAACAGAATTTGAGTGTTTCTCTGCAAGGAATACACTTGTTGTATCTCTTCATCCATAATGCTGGCTATTGCAATTAAAGAAGAAATATGTTAAAGAGATGCCACTCAGGTTCACAGGGTTCTCATCCTCAATTTTCTAGGTCAAAACAGTAAAATCTGTCAGAATAATCAGAGTTTACATGGATCTCAAGTCCTAAATAATTCTAAGAAAATTCAGTAACTTATGCATGTATCAAAACACCAATAATTTGTTTACCTCAATGCTGTGCCAAAACTTAAATACTCATATACAATATCCATACTATTTGCTTCCTGGTATCAGAGTACCTGGAGGGTGAACTATGAAACAAAAGTTTGCTTGAGTATTACCAGTGAGAAAAAAAGAGCTAAACTGCTTTGCACACACACAAAAAAACAGAAAAGTAATGGATATAAGTGTGAGCAAACTAGAGAGTTTAAGAAACTTCAAGTTATTAGTACAGCAAAGGATACCAATTGTATAAATTATGTTATAGTCTTGATTAAATATAATTTTCTAGACTATAATAAATTATTTTACTTTTTGTCTTTACATGAAATAATGTATTCTGAGCTACAGAAGTGATAAATACAACTAGTCTATACATTGTAGAGTTTGCATTGTAAGAGCTTCAGTTTTCCTTTGTCTACTTTAATCCAATGATTTGTTTCATTTATTTTAATAATGAAATTATATTACCTAAATCTGAAATTAAAATAAAGAAGAGTTTGTTCCACTGATTCTTAGAAAAAGTGAGATAATCCTCTTTAATTAAAAGGGCACCTTACATGATCAGATTCTCTTCACTTCCCTTATCCTTTTCATCTTTTTGTATTGCCATAAAATTTCTCCCATCTTTTCATGCTTGAACTGAAGTAATCATGAATAGTTTTTAAAACTCCATTATTTAAATTTGATTTTTTATTCCTTAGTTTTAGGGTTGCATCTAACTTAAAACCAAGTATCTGTGTTATCCAGGCCCAAAGCAGCCTTATTATAAATACCCTATTTTATTTCCAGACTGGCAAGATGCTGCACTAAACATGTTATTTGCTCCATTGCTTAGCTGCATTAAGCAGTAAAAGGCATTTGATCCAGCAAAGGCAGCTGGTGATATGAATGCAATGTAAACCACTATCACGCCTATAAAAAAAAGACAGATTAAGTTCATAACTGTGGCCATAACCTTGGTCTAATAAAATAAAACAAAATAAGGCCCATTATGGTGTGTTTATTGCCATCTGTTACTAAATCCTCCTTTTGGATGATTCTGGAACAGCTTCATAGCCTTCACACTGAGCCGGCTGTCTATGAAATGCAAAACTCAGAGGAATTAGAAAGACATTAAATGAACTCACATCACAAATGCAAATCCTCTATGTTCAGACATGCTATATTATCAGTTTAGAATCCCTGAATTTTCACTGAATGATTTTCATCCTGGGGAGAAACCACCAAGAGTTTGTGGAAGATCGCTTGCTATGTTCTACATTTATACAGGGCTTGTGCCCTCTACATAATTTAAATGTAGCTATCTTCATCACTTGCCTTTGAAGAATCCATTCCTCTAGTTTATGGAAGATAGAATTAAAACACGGGCAATATGTAATGGATTAAAATATTGAGCTAGAACAGACCAAAATAATGTATCTTTATGGTCCCAAGAATAATGGCTCAGCAACAGGGCAAAAGTAGACTCAGTTACACCCCACTCTCGGGGAGCCAGCAGACGTGGCTTGGAGAGAGACAAGACTGCTAAATTTTGTCTGATCATTTGCAGAGCAAGTAGTGGGAATGGAGACAGGAAAAAAAATTAATTTATTCACAAAACGAATCTGTGTACTATTCCCCCCTCCTCTGAACCCCTTTCAATGAACGTTGTCCATTCCTCAAACACTGTATGATGGACAAGTAAAGTGAACATATAATTTAACATTCAAAACAGGACAGTATCAAGCACTAAAAGGGGGGCACTATTAACAATTATGATAGTGCAACAAGATAGTATGAAAATTACAGTTTCTATAGGTATGAGACGGATGATATTCCATTTTAAATCATTTTAGATTTAATCTTTCTTTGTGCTTAACCAGCTTCTGTTTATCCTTGTCCTCTAAAAAGAACCTATTCTAAGATTTAGAATTTGCTAATCTTGTTCTATATAATACTGAGTATTTTAATATATTCAGGGCCTGAAGAAGAATGAAAAATAAATAGCCATTGTACTTCATTTTATTTAAATTTCTGATTCATATAAATATATCCATGTATGTATATGCATATGCATTTATATAGATATCTGTGCATATATAATTTTTCTGTCTCACATAGATAGCATTGCTTAATAAAAATACTTTTGTCATTTGCTAAATGAGCTTTTACATGCAGGATTAATATTTTCAATAACATAATCTCAAACTAATTAATTTGCACTTAGGAGTCAAGCTGAGATATACACAAAATGTTTGTTTGTATTTTAATTAGAAGGTATAATTAGGAAAGGGACAGGGATATATCCAATTATGACTCTGGAATCCCATGGAAAAAAACAAGACAAAAATAAAAGGGAAGCTCTGTTGCCAGAACTGGAAACAAGGACAGAGAAAGAATAGGGTAAAATTTAGTTCAATTCTGAGTCTTCTGGCTTTAAAAGTTTACTACTTCTTAAATATTGTTCAACTAAGAAAACAACTGGTCCCCAAATTTAGATAGATCTGAGTCTTCAGGTGCATGTCAAAGGACTTCAACTTTGGAGGGTACATGCTATGGGCACTAGGTGACAGTGAGGTTAGCCCAATCATTCATTTTGCCTTGTCAAATATAAATCTGTTTGTCAATTTAATGTCATTTACATTTTTTGGAAAGTGTTAAAGGCATCTTTGAGATAATTAAATTTTTTATAAGAAACAGTCTGTATGTGTACATATCATAATTACTATATTTTAAATTCACCTGGTTAGAAGTACAAGGAAAAGTTTCGTAGGCATTTTAGAATGTGAAGGCTGAAAAGACTCAAAGATAATTTAGTCTACTTCCATTGAGTTATAGGTGATGAAACTAAAATCCATAAATTTTAGTTGATTTGCATAAAACTAGTTCATGGGGCAGAACTGGTGCTAGATTCTGAGTCTCCAGGATCCTGATACAATTATTTCCTCAGTATGTCATAACACCTCACATTGTCCTCATATATGTGCCCTAAAAGACGCCCACTTTTCTCCATCATCGTATATTTGACTATTGATTTTGTGAGCTTTCTGAGAGTCTGTTCTATTATTGAAATGCCAGGGTAATTCAAATAGTCTTTTTGAATATATATATATATATATAAAATGTATAACTATACATGATACATATATTTTATATATATAATTGTAAACACCATCAACTTCATATGTTAAGAACTCCTATATATTTTTTTTATTTAAAGTAATCTATGTACATTTTTATGATATGTTTCTCCTTTAATACAATATACCCAGTCTATGGAAATTACTTCTCATATTTTTACTTTATGATTAATTCATTTATTCCTGGATTTATTAATAAAACAAAGTTATAGAGCACCTGTTATATGTTAGCAAGTCTTTTAGGTACTAGAGAATAATAATGAACAGAAAACAAACAATAGATACATGCCTAGTTCTTAAGGAACTACTTTTTCTTTTTTCTTGGCGTAAAATTTTTCTCTTGATAGAAAAAGAACTGAATAATGAAGACATAGCAGTTTAAACAGGACTTTAAGTCAGTTTATGTGATTTTCAGAGTATATTTAAATGTCACATTAGATTTACTAGTCATCTCAGATTGAATTGGAAAACATTTTCAATATTCTGCTCATGTTATTCCAAGTATTTTTCTTATATTTAGTAAAAAAATGTAATATTTTAAATCATATAATTAATGTCCCCAGAATCCTCTAACCCCATTAGATCTATCTCCACTTTGCCTATTCAACACACATCTTACACATTCTTTTACTGTTATTTGTCATTGCGGTAATAGGATCACTTGATCAAAAAATGTTTTACTGTATCTTATATATATTGTGAACATTTCTACCTATATTACATAAATGAAAGCTCCCAAAATTTTAGATTTCTCATTTTCAGAAATATTTCAAGTCTATTAGGTATCCTCAGATTATAAAATATAATTCAGTATAACAGGAGAACATGGTATACTGTTTTGATTTGTATTTTAATTTTCAAAATAAATGATATTGAAAACATTTTAATATGCTTTGGCTCATTTTTATTTTTTGAGAGGGTAATCATTCCTTTGCCCACATTTTTTTAATAGAAATCACGGTTTTTCCATTTTACTTTCTGTGATATATGTTTTACTTTTCCAGTTTGTCTTTTTTCTCACTCTTTATCATATTTGTCCATAGAAAGTACATTTTAATATATATAATAAACTGATTTCTTCATGGATTCAGAAATTTTATTTTGTTTAGAAAGACCTCTGTCTCCATTATTATAAGTAGTTGCTTTCTTCAAGACCTATTAAATATTCTCTGCATTTAAATATCATCTGGAATTCATTTTGTATGATAAAAGTATAAGACTATGGTGTTTTCCAAATTGAAAATAAAGTACTCCATGTGTAAAATATTCCTTTTGCTTTCTAGTTTGTGAAGCCTCTAAAATAATTTAGTACTTTTGCAATGTTGCTATTGTGCAGAAATGAATGGAAAAGAACAAAATTGATACCAAAAAACCTCTTTAAGAACATATCTTAACATATTGTGTTGAGGGAAGATAGTAGCTTGCACAATGTGGGTGGCAGTGTAGATGGAGAGGAGTAGAGATATTTGAACAAACTGAAAACTTAAAAGGAACTATTGATTGATAGAAATTTGTAAAGGGGAAAGGAGGGGAGAGAAAGATATGCATATACAAAAGGATAATGTTTTAGATACATATACCAAAGGATAATGTGCTGGATACATATACAAAAGGATAATGAGGTGAAAAATTAACAATGAAGAAAGAGGAGATTTATATGTAGAAAGAGATATGAAGACATCTCTGGTAAGACGTGACATGGTAAGTGCAAGTTTAATGATAACTCGCAGTACAAAGGCTATTATCTAAAGCTTTTAATGTAGATAATAGTGCCCCTGGAAGCTAAATTAGGAGGTAGAAAGAATATAAACTATTTTGTATTGGTCAGAGCACTACAGATAAAGGCTTGAATAAAATGAAACTCAGAAAACATTGAAAGGCACTTAGGATGTATTGAAATTCAAGAAACTGATGGTGTCACAAAATACCTGGTAAACATTCTGACACATAAGTTATTTGTGCTTCAAGTAAAAGAAAAGCATATTTATGAAGATGGTTTTGTTTTTCGGTTTTGTGGGGGCATACTTTTTGAGAATGCAATAAAACTGTGATATCAAAATCCAAAGACTATCCATCTGGCCATCATAATGTCCTGGTGTCTACAGAGATTATTCTGTCTATATCAGAGGTTTTAAAAGGATAATTCCTTTTATAAATTTTTAAATGTTTATTTTAAGTTCTTGGGTACAAGTGCAGGCTTGTTACACAGGTAAACTTGTGTCATGGAGGTTTACTGTACAGATTATTTTATCACCCAGGTATTAAGCCTAGTATCTATTAGCTATTTTTCCTGATCCTCTTCCTTCTCTTGCCCTCCAACCTCTGAAAGGTCACAGGTGTGTGTTGTTCCCAGGTGTGTGTCCATGTGTCCTCATCATTTAGCTCCCACTTATGAGTGAGAACATGCATATTTGGTTTTCTCTTCCTGTGTTAGTTTGCTAAGGATAATGATTTCCACCTCCATCTATGTCTCTGCAAAGGACATGATCCCATTCTTTTTTGTGGCTGCATAGTATTCCACGGTGTATTTGTATCATATTTTCTGTTTCCAGTCTATCATTAATAGGCGTTTAGGTTAATTCCACGTCTTTGCTATTGTGAGTAGTGCTGCAATGTATGCATACATCTTTATAATAAAATGATTTATTATATTCCTTTGCATATATACCCAGTAATGAGATTGCTGGGTCGAATGATATTTCCATCTGTAGGACTTTAGGAATCACCACACTGTCTTCTACAGTGAGAATTCTTGATAAAATTATAGAAGAATTTATTGAGAAAAAGCTTATAATTCTATATCCACAACTAATGTTTTTATTGTATTCAAGTGCTAGACACATAACCTTTCTAAGAAAAGGGTTTTGATTTGTACAATCTCTTCCCTCCCAAAGTTGTTTTTATGCAGAACATTAGTTACCTGAATTATCAGATGGGGCCTATTTGAGTTTCCTGATAGCTGGTTTTCTAGTAGTCAATATTCACTGTATCACTCCCCTATAGGTGCAAAGACACTCATGGGAGCTGTGGTAGCTGACAATTTGGTATCCCATCACACTGAGAGTCTGCGAATATTTTTAGATTTTTTTTTAAAGGGGATTCTGAGTGTACCAGGTGACAATTAAGGAACACTATGCTTCCTTCTTCTATGATCCCAAGCAATTCAGCTCTAGCCCAATCTTGCATAGTACAAGTAGGGGGAAAAAAAAAAAAAAAGCCCTGTTTCTCATAGGATCTTCACTTAGAAATCAGGTTATTGACTGTCTTCAGCAAGTTCCTATGGAGTTTTATCCTCTACATAAAGAGACTTTCAAGGTTTTCCTTCCAATTCTGTGCTGCCATATTCTTCCTTAGATGAGTTCTGGTTAAGTACATTTGTCTTTTCAAGATTGCTGACTCAGGCATCTGCTTTACTGACCCAGATCTTAATCAACATCTGATGACAGAAAATCAAAGCTGCTCATAAGAATTAAGTTGAAGTAAAGAGAGAAAAATAGAGAGAGACAGAAAAATAGAGACAGATATTCTAATGACACAGAATCAAGAACAAAATATGGTAGCATGACTGAATTCATGGAGGAAAAGTAGCAGCAAACAACTCATAAAGCAGTAATGGAATTGCTCTCTTTAAACAGAGATCTTATGCAATATTTGAGGCAGAGTCCAGAGGAAACAATGATGGAAGGTAAGAGCATTCCCACTCCGGAGTATTTAGCCCCAGTAAATCTATGAATAAAACCAACAGTTAAGGACATTGTCTCTTACGTGATGGACAGTGAAATAAGGTTGAATTAATAGGCATTGTGATCTTTCGCCTGAAAGAAGGATCCATAAGCCTACTGCTATCTTCTATTTGTTCTACCAAGAATAAAGACATCATTAGAACAAAGGAGTATTAAAGGGAATTCATTCTACTTCTGTACTGAGTGTTTAAGAATTTGAGCAGAGCATCTTTTTACATGGATTCAAGTAATAACAAACTATATATTTTGCAAATCAGTCAGCTTTGTAAAGTTTTGCTTATGATGATCCTGCACATGCAGTGTTAACTTTTTACAGTACTTAACTGATCTAATATCTCTCTCCCTCACTTTTTTTATTTTTTCCGATGGTGTTTCACTCTTGTTGCCCAGGATGGAATGCAATGGCACGATCGCAGCTCACTGAAACCTCTACCTCCCAGGGTTCAAGCCATTCTCCTGCCTCAGCCTCCCAGGTAGCTGAGATTACAGGCACCTGCCACCACACTCTGCTAATTGTTTGTATTTTTAGTAGAGACAGGTTTTCATCATGTTGGTCAGGCTGGTCTCAAGCTCCTGACCTCAGGTGATCCACCTGCCTTGACCTCCCAAAGTGCTGGGATTCAGGTGTGAGCCAGCACGCCTTGCCAACTGATCTCATCTCTTAAGTGCAATTGTGTTTATTCTTTCTTTCAATATTCATTTCCATGGTACCTTGAAACATGACACATTCTCGTTGCACTTGATATTTGTTATTCCAGTTCTATCAGTCCCCAAATCAGCAAAATCTGACAGCAATTTACAATTCTTGCAGTGACATATCGAGAAGATTAAGCTGTCAAACTCTGATTTTTTTGATAGCTCTTTTCTTCTGGGAGAAATTTTAAAAGGAATTTAAATGTCAGTAAGTGAATTAATTATAGTCCTTCAATTGAAGGAGGCACTATTGACGAAAGTTTGTTGAGTAATATAACTATATTTGTGTAATTTAATTCTGAATAAAATAATATTATGAGACAAGGTAGTTTTTTTAAAAGCATAATGCTATAGGATAAGGCAGACTGTCAAAATGAACTGAGATATTGAGATTTCTTACCCCAGGCTTACCCCCCAAAAAAGTAATGACTTTAATTTGAAAACTAGAAAGTAAATATTATTGAATATTATTTTAAAAATAAATTTTATTGTGTATATTTGAGGTTTAAAATAGGATGTTATGGGATACATACGGATAGTAAAATAGTTACTGTGGTGAAGGTGATTAACATATTTATCATCTCACATAGTTATCTGTGTGTGTGTGTGTGTGTGACAAGAGCAGCTAAAATCTACTTATTTAATAAAAACCCAATACAATTTTATTAATGATAGTCCTCATATTCATCTCTAGACTTGTTCATTCTTCATATCTGCTACTTTGTCTTAAAAATGGAACATTCTTAATAGGCATGATTTCTTATGCTAGTTTCAAAGAGTTTAGTTTTAAAATACATGCTGAAAAACTATTTTTCTGGGTTTCAAATTGATTATGCTTTATATGTGTATATATTCCATTCCTTATTTCAAAGCACCAAATAGATATTAAATATAGAACATAATTTGCAGTGAGGATGCAGAACTTACCGTAGAAAACATGGCAATAGACTCTCTGTTGCAAGATTTCACTTGGAAGTCACTAGCAACAACTCCCATTTGCAGTTTATTCATACTCATGTATGGGCAAAAGCCCTAGCTGCCCTGATGTGCCTAGATTAGACTTTTTGACCTTGCCAATCTCACACCGGTGAGATTATTGGAAATTAGGAATCCTACTGACATAAGATTCTTGAAATGAATGAGCTTCAAGCATTTCCTCTGCAATTAAAGGGAGCAACATTTCTAGAGGGTGTTATGGAAGGGAATACACATGAATGGGCAATCAGTTTAGCACAATTTTGCTGGCAGTTTTACATTATGCTGAAGTGGTTAAAATTTAAGTGAGATGTAAGGGGTAGCCAATTCTATTTTCTTCTCAGAAATGACGTCAACGGATTTATTTTTCAGGAAGTCGGAGACATTTATTTTTTTCTATTCTGTTAATCATTTATTTAGAAATAGAGATCAAAATTCTTTTTCTGATGACTCCATTCTTTTTCTGACTACCTCTTTACTCTGCTCAAAGTTATATATTAAGTTTATTCTAGCTTCTATGTGTCAACTAGTTTGAAGACAATTCTATTTAACAAGTACATGTAAATTATCTACCATGGACTTGGCAGTTCATGAGACTAGAAACAGGACATAATTCTAAATGTATATATATAGAATTATTTTTTAGTCTTTTAACAGATATTAGAATTGCAAAGATAGAATAAGAGTATGTGAAATACTGTTATAAGTATATAAACAACATATTAAATATGATGCTAAGTGCAAATTTTGTTGTTGTTATTGTTGTTTGTTTGTTTTAATGGGATGAATAGACCAGTGTTGACTTTGTTCTCCAAAAGATTGGAGGCTAAATGAGGTGAACTGAATTTTTCTCTTGGCTGGGGGAAGAGAGGTCTATGAGCTTTTTCATTCATTACAAATGTAAATAAACCTAAGAAAACTAATGCAGTATAATGTAAAATTGTAAATTGCACTTCTGCAAACTTCTAGAGTCCTACCTTCCAAGATCTACCAGTTTTAACCATTATATATTTGTGTTGATTCTAGTGGATTTTTCTGTAAGTTTAACCTTATTTCTTGCTTCATCGCCTTTAAACTGCATCATTTGATTTTTCTCTTATGGAAAATAAGGAATATAACTAGCATTACTCTGTTTTAACTTCCTCTTTCCTCTGCCTCCGATATTTTCAGTCATTTTGTTTTGCTTGGTAAGCTTTAAACGTGCATCACTATTTCTTGGTCCATCAAATTTCAGGTTTCTATTGCCATTCTATGAAGTACAATGAGGAAATTAGTTCCCCTTCAATGCTCTACCTGACTTAAACACCCAATTGTGTGACTGTCATCATTATTACATTGTAAAACATTATATACTTTACATCCCAGTTTGTTTATGATTTCATCACCATTTGCTTACCTTGTAATTCTTAACTATGTTTATTCTTTTTGACAAAAAAATGTTTCTGTGCTGTATATGCTCACTTTGTTGTTAAGAATTTTCTTCTGTTCAGACAAATCCAATTTATTCTTGAGGTATACTTTTTAAAGCCTGCTACGTTATTATTCTAATTTAGATCAGTTATGTATTGGATTATCAGATAGTTATTATTCTAGGATGTATATTCATTGTACCCATTGGTGAAGCCCACTGTCCTGCGAAATATATGATGACTACTCAATTGTAACCTTTTCATTTTTATTGTATACCATCAAAATGTATCACCAACTATTTAAAAGAGGTCCAAAAAAGTAAGCTTTCTGATTAAATACATGTATGAAAAATCTAATTTAATATGTTCTTATTTTAAAAGTTATTTTGGCTGGGTAATTAATTCTAGTTTAAAAACATTTTCTCATAACTTTCCAGTATTATTTTTTTCTCTAGAATTTAGTGTTACTAATTAGAATTCTGAGGTCGGCCGGGCGCGGTGGCTCAAGCCTGTAATCCCAGCACTTTGGGAGGCCGAGACGGTCGGATCACGAGGTCAGTAGATCGAGACCATCCTGGCTAACACGGTGAAACCCCATCTCTACTAAAAATACAAAAAAAAAAAAAAAAAAAAAACTAGCCGGGCGAGGTGGCGGGCGCCTGTAGTCCCAGCTACTCCGGAGGCTGAGGCAGGAGAATGGCGTAAACCCGGGAGGCGGAGCTTGCAGTGAGCTGAGATCCGGCCACTGCACTCCAGCCCGGGCTACAGAGCAAGACTCCGTCTCAAAATAAAATAAAATAAAATAAAATAAAATAAAATAAAATAAAATAAAATAAAATAAAGAATTCTGAGGTCATTCTTATTTGTTAGTCTTTTTTGTTCTTCTATTTTCCTTGAATCTTGAAGATTCTGTGATTGCATGTGTCTGGAGGTCACCTTTTTAGTCATTGAGTGAGTGCTCGGTGAGACATGATCATCTTAAAATATATACCTTGCATTATTTTTCTGATAACTTTATCCCCTCCATTTTCTTTATTCTGTCTGAGATTTTACTTTGGTGGATATTGCACTGACTGCCTAGGTCCTCTGGATAGTTTATTTTTTCTCTGTTATTCCTAATGTCTGTAATATGGGATGTTTCTCTGTTTTCAACTTTCATTATTCGTACATAAAATATAAAGTTACCTATATTTAATGTATATAAGATCTTCTGTTTTAGGAATTGTTCCACTGTCAGGGAATCCATTTCTTATTTTGTAGTATATCTTGTCAAAATTCTCTCCGAATTCTCTTTGCTAAGTTGTTTCTATTTTTCCAGCAAGAGATACAATGCTTTGGTCTTTCTGTTTTACAGTGATGATTTTTGGATTTGTGTAATGGCTGTTCTGTGAACCTTTCATGCCTAAGAATAGAGATGTGGACAACTGCTAAGAATTTTCTTTGTAATTGTGATAGTTGCTTTTTTCCTCCATTATGTCCCCCCCTTTACAATATCTGAGACACAGCTCTGTGTATGTGGACAGACTGTATTAAGTATACTCTTTGGAGCAAGCATGTGAGCAACTGCTTACCAGATTGTGGACCCCCAAGTGCAAAGGGGAAGATTTAGCCCAGGAACACCTACGTAGGCAGAATAATGGCGGGCCACAGACACCCACATCCTCATTACAGAAGCGACTAAGTTAGAGAGCTTGAGATGGAGAGGTTATCTTGGATTGTTACGTTGCACTCAGTGAATGGAATGACAATGGTCCTTACAAGTGAGAGTCAGACAGGAATGTCAGAGTCAGAGATGGAGGTATAATGACAGAAGGAGAGATCAGTGATGCAGTTGATGGCTTCGAAGATAGAAGGAGGACATGAGGCATGGGATGTAGGTAGCCTATAGAAGCTGAAAAGGGTAAGGAAACAGATTCTCTCCCAAAGCCTCCAGAAAAAAAACACAGCTCTGTTGACTGCTTGATTTTAGCCCAGTGAGACTATTTTGTATTTTTAACCTCCAAAACTGTGAGACTTGTGTTATTTTAAGTCACTAAATTTGTGGTAATCAGTTATAACAACCATCAGAAACAAATGTTAATTTTGGCACCTGGAAGTGGGTTACAATAAATAACAAAATATGTGGAAGGGGCTATGGAATTAGGCAGTGGACAAGGCTGGAAGAGTTTTTGAGGGACATGATGAAAACAGCCTAGATTGCTTTGAACAGTTAATAGAATGAGGAACATGTTATTGGAAAATGGAGGAAATATCATATAGTATTATGTAGTGGCAGAAAGCTTAACTGACATATGTCCTGCACAAGTAATATGGCAAGCAGTTATATGGTAAATGAAACATGGTAACAATAAATTCAAACATTTACCTGAGATTTCCATGCACAGAGTTGAAAAGATGGTTGGTTTCATTTTCTGCTGAAAGTAAAGTGTAAGAGGAAAGACATGGATTGAAAGAAGAAATCTTAAGCAAAGAGAAACTAGACTTGATGATTTTGGAAATTATCAGCCTTTTCAGATGGCCGAAATTAGGAGATTCTTTGCCAGAAAAGTATGCTCTGGAGAGAAAGCCAAAGGTGTGGCTGGGCAACCTTTTGCTACTGCCTGGAAAAATCCAAAGGTCAGAATGTTCCCTCTCACAGAGGGCTCGCTGAAAGAATTAGGCACATGACTATGGGTTCCCTCACTCATCTCACCAGAAGTCAAAAATAGGGATGGGATTATCCAGAAAGGTTATGTGGACAAGCCTCTTGTCTGATTAAGTGAATCTAGGACACACACATGGAAGACCTACACGGATAACATTCCTGATAATGTTATCCCAGCAGAAACACTGCCAACTTGAACTGAAAGGGACAGAGAGAAGACATAATTTAAGAAATCTATCAGACTCCCCAAATTCTACATGCAGGAAACAGGCTGATAGCACTACTCAGCTGCAAGCACATGCTACTCATTCAAAAAAAAAGGAACGGCAACTCTAAGGGCAAAGAAATGCACCCAGAAGGCAAAGTCATAAGACACAGAGAATTATTCCGAGACCTTGAAACCTAAATGAGTTTGTACTACTACAAATGAACAGTATGAAATAGGTTCCCCATTACAAATAAGCAGTATGAAATAGTCAACAGGTAGAATCTTTGGGGTGAATGTGATGCTAAACTGAATCTTAGCTCCTTTTTCTAACTGCCTAGGGACAAACTATTTCACCTTTTGGTATTTCAGTTTCATCACCTAAAAATTAGGATGATGACACCTTCCTCACACATTTGTTATAAATAGAGCATTAAAAACATGTAAATTGTGTAATCCATATACTGATCCATAGCAAACACTCAGAAACTGGTAGCTATTCTACCAGTGAATCATGGAGGAAAAGTTAAAGAAAGGATATCATTCTTGCAGTTTACCACTACATATCAACAGATAAGTATAATATTTTAAAAGTTATGCATTGTCATCTAAGTGATAAATCTATATTTTTAGTATTTCCATGATGACAAAATATGAAGTATTTCTACCTAAGATTATGCATAAAACTTAAATATGAACATTTACTTCTGTATTAACAGAAATTCTGCCAATCTCACAGTAACTACAAAAACTAGAAAATAAAAATCTGTCTTTGGGTGTTATTGTTATTCATTAATGTAACTAAATTACTATTAGGATTGTGATGTCACAAAGTCAACTGCGAAAACATCTTTAGATTTGTATTCTTATCGCAGGGAACGGTGGCTCACGCCTGTAATCCCAGCACTCTGGGAGGCTGAGGCGGGAAGATCACAAGGTCAGGAGATCGAGGCCATGCTGGCTAACATGGTGAAACCCCTTCTCTAGTAAAAATACAAAAATAAAAATTAAAAAAATTAGCCGGGCTTGGTGGTACATGCCTGTAGTCCCAGCTACTCCAGAGGCTGAGGCAGGAGAATCACTTGGATCCAGGAGGCAGAGGTTGCCGTGAGCATAGATAGCATCACTGCACTCCAGTCTGGGTGACAGAGTGAGCTCTGTCTCAAAAAAAAAAAAAAATAGATTTATATTCTTATAATTGCATTCTGGTATTAGAGAAAAATACAGAATTAATGAGACATATTTGATCTATAAAGCATCATGTAGTGATGACTTAGAGTTTAATGGCATGGTACAAATACAATATTCATCAAAATGCCTCAGCAAGAGTCAGAAATCTACTTGCCTAAAGGTTAGCTTCAGATGATGCAGGTTTTATAATCTACACAAAGACAATGCTAGCAGGTCAATTCTCACTCTTGGTGGTACCACATACTCCTTTTTTGAGCCACAGGAGGAAATAAGGAGTGGGATGAAAGTGCTTCTTAGCATTTTATGGCACATAGTGTTATCACAAGGTACTCTATCTTTCCTGACTTATTACATCCCTTAGTAGCCATATAAATCTCAAAGAGTAGAGCCTAACCCTTATGAATTACTTTAGAATATGTACCATGCTGTTAGAAATGAATTATTTTACCAGCCATTGCAAAAACATGCCAAAATGTAAAGACCATTTAGGCTAGGAAGAAACTGCATCAACTAACCAGCAAAATAACCAATTAATATCATAATGGCAGGATCAAGTTCACACATAACAATCTTAACCTTAAATGTAAATGGACTAAATGCTCCAATTAAAAGACACAGACTGGCGAACTGGATAAAGAGTCAAGACCCAACAGTCTGCTGTATTCAGGAGACACATCTCACACGCAGAGACATACATAGGCTCAAAATAAAGGGATGGAGGAAGATTTACCAAGCAAATGGAGAACAAAAAAAAGCAGGGGTTGCAATACTAGTCTCTGATAAAACAGACTTTAAACCATCAAAGATCAAGAGAGACAAAGAAGGCCATTACATAATGGTAAAAGGATCAATTCAACAAGAAGAGCTAACTATCCTAAATATATATGCACCCAATACAGGAGCACCCAGATTCATAAAGCAAGTCCTTAGAGACTTACAAAGAGACTTAGACTCCCATACAATAATAATGGGAGACTTCAACACTCCACTGTCAACATTAGACAGATCAACGAGACAGAAAGTTAACAAGGATATCCAGGAATTGAACTCATCTCTGCAGCAAGCAGACCTAATAGACATCTATAGAACTCTCCACCCCAAATCAACAGAATATACATTCTTCTCAGCACCACATAACACTTATTCCAAAATTGACCACATAATTGGAAGTAAAGCACTCCTCAGCAAATGTACAAGAACAGAAATTATAACAAACTGTCTCTCAGACCACAGTGCAATCAAACTAGAACTCAGGACTAAGAAACTCAATCAAAACCGCTCAACTACATGGAAACTGAACAACCTGTTCCTGAATGACTACTGGGTATATAACGAAATGAAGGCAGAAATAAAGATGTTCTTTGAAACCAATGAGAACAAAGATACAACATACCAGAATCTCTGGGACACATTTAAAGCAGTGTGTAGAGGGAAATTTATAGCACTAAATGCCCACAAGAGAAAGCAGGAAAGATCTAAAATTGACACTCTAACATCGCAACTAAAAGAACTAGAGAAGCAAGAGCAAACACATTCAAAAGCTAGCAGAAGGCAAGAAATAACGAAGATCAGAGCAGAACTGAAGGAGATAGAGACATAAAAAACCCTCCAAAAAATCAATGAATCCAGGAGTTGGTTTTTTGAAAAGATCAACAAAATTGACAGACCACTAGCAAGACTAATAAAGAAGAAAAGAGAGAAGAATCAAATAGACACAATAAAAAATGATAGAGGGGATATCACAACCGACACCACAGAAATACAAACTACCATCAGAGAATACTATAAACACCTCTACGCAAATAAACTAGAAAATCTAGAAGAAATGGATAATTTCCTGGACACTTACACTCTTCCAAGACTAAACCAGGAAGAAGTTGAATCCCTGAATAGACCAATAGCAGGCTCTGAAATTGAATAGCAGGCAAGAATTAATAGCCTACCAACGAAAAAAAAGTCCAGGACCAGATGGATTCACAGCTGAATTCTACCAGAGGTACAAGGAGGAGTTGGTACCATTCCTTCTGAAACTATTCCAATCAATAGAAAAAGAGGGAATCCACCCTAACTCATTTTATGAGGCCAACATCATCCTGATACCAAAGCCTGGCAGAGACACAACAAAAAAAGAGAATTTCAGGCCAGTATCCCTGATGAACACTGATGCAAAAATCCTCAATAAAATACTGGCAAACCGGATTCAGCAACACATCAAAGAGCTTATCCACCATGATCAAGTGGGCTTCATCCCTGGGATGCAAGGCTGGTTCAACATTTGCAAATCAATAAACATAATCCAGCATATAAACAGAACCAAAGACAAGAACCATATGATTATCTCAATAGAGGCAGAAAAGGCTTTTGACAAAATTCAACAGCCCTTCATGCTAAAAACGCTCAATAAATTCAGTATTGATGGAATGTACCTCAAAATAGTAAGAGCTATTTATGATAAACCCACAGCCAATATCATACTGAATGGGCAAAAACTGGAAAAATTCCCTTTGAAAACTGGCACAAAACAGGGATGCCCTCTCTCACCACTCCTATTAAACATAGTGTTGGAAGTTCTGGCTAGGGCAATCAGGTAAGAGAAAGAAATCAAGGGTATTCAGTTAGGAAAAGAAGAAGTCAAACTGTCCCTGTTTGCAGATGACATGATTGTATATTTAGAAAATCCCATTGTCTCAGCCCAAAATCTCCTTAAGCTGATAAGCAACTTCAGCAAAGTCTCAGGATACAAAATTAATGTGCAAAAATCACAAGCATTCTTATATACCAATAACAGACAAACAGAGAGCCAAATCATGAATGAACTTCCATTCACAATTGCTTCAAAGAGAATAAAATACCTAGGAATCCAACTTACAAGGGATGTAAAGGACCTCTTCAAGGAGAACTACAAACCACTGCTCAGTGAAATAAAAGAGGACACAAACAAATGGAAGAACATACCATGCTCATGGATAGGAAGAATCAATATCATGAAAATGGCCATACTGCCCAAGGTTATTTATAGATTCAATGCCATCCCCATCAAGCTACCAATGAGTTTCTTCACAGAATTGGAAAAAACTGCTTTAAAGTTCATATGGAACCAAAAAAGAGCCCGCATCTCCAAAACAATCCTAAGTCAACAGAACAAAGCTGGAGGCATCACGCTACCTGACTTCAAACTATACTACAAGGCTACAGTAACCAAAACAGCATGGTTATGGTACCAAAACAGAGATATAGACCAATGGAACAGAACAGAGTCCTCAGAAATAATACCACACATCTACAGCCATCTGATCTTTGACAAACCTGAGAGAAACAAGAAATGGGGAAAGGATTCCCTATTTAATAAATGGTGCTGGGAAAATTGGCTAGCCATAAGTAGAAAGCTGAAACTGGATCCTTTCCTTACTCCTTATATGAAAATTAATTCAAGATGGATTAGAGACTTAAATGTTAGACCTAATACCATAAAAATCCTAGAGGAAAACCTAGGTAGTACCATTCAGGACATAGGCATGGGCAAAGACTTCATGTCTAAAACACCAAAAGCAACGGCAGCAAAAGCCAAAATTGACAAATGGGATCTCATTAAACTAAAGAGCTTCTGCACAGCAAAAGAAACTACCATCAGAGTGAACAGGCAACCTACAGAATGGGAGAAAATTTTTGCAATCTACTCATCTGACAAAGGGCTAATATCCAGAACCTACAAAGAACTCAAACAAATTTACAAGAAAAAAACAAACAGCCCCATCAAAAAGTGGGCAAAGGATATGAACAGACATTTCTCAAAAGAAGACATTCATACAGCAAACAGACACATGAAAAAATGCTCATCATCACTAGCCATCAGAGAAATGCAAATCAAAACCACAATGAGATACCATCTCACACCAGTTAGAATGGCGATCATTAACAAGTCAGGAAACAACAGGTGCTGGAGAGGATGTGGAGAAATAGGAACACTTTTACACTGTTGGTGGGATTGTAAACTAGTTCAACCATTATGGAAAACAGTATGGCGATTCCTCAAGGATCTAGAACTAGAAGTACCATATGACCCAGCCATCCCATTACTGGGTATATACCCAAAGGATTATAAATCATGCTGCTATGAAGACACATGCACACGTATGTTTATTGCAGCACTATTCACAATAGCAAAGACTTGGAACCAACCCAAATGTCCATCAGTGACAGATTGGATTAAGAAAATGTGGCACATATACACCATGGAATACTATGCAGCCATCAAAAAGGATGAGTTTGTGTCCTTTGTAGGGACATGGATGCAGCTGGAAACCATCATTCTTAGCAAACTATCACAAGAACAGAAAACCAAACACCACATGTTCTCACTCATAGGTGGGAACTGAATAATGAGATCACTTGGACTCGGGAAGAGGAACATCACACACCGGGGCCTATCATGGGGAGGGGGGAGGAGGGAGGGGGGAGGGATTGCATTGGGAGTTATACCTGATGTAAATGACAAGGTGATGGGTGCTGACGAGTTGATGGGTGCAGCACAGCAACATGGCACAAGTATACATATGTAACAAACCTGCACGTTATGCACATGTACCCTAGAACTTAAAGTATAATAATAAAAAAAAAGTAAAAAAAAAGAAATGAATTATTTTTAAAAACCATGAAATCAAACTGATAGCCTACAAAGTTTTTCATCTTCTCATAATCATGCCAAATTATTACATTTGCTGTTTGGTTAGACAGGTAAGTGAATATATTTCTTCTACTCAGGTTGGTTGAGAAGGAGATTTAAATGATGCTCTTCCCTGAAGATCTGATAGATGTAGGCAGGGTTGACAAGTTGTTTTCTGTCTACCTTTTGTCTTTGGGTGTAATGTAAGCATGTGGCTTTCTTACCATAGTATTTATTGTGTATATTACAGAGGTCAAAGCATTTCTCTTCCACTGATTTTATGATAACAGCAGCTCTGGAAACTGTTACTGAATGATAAACAAAACAGATACAAACCTTACATAAGATACAAACCTTATATCCTTATAATGTTTGAAAAATGATTTTTTAAAGTGAGTAACAATTGTATAACACAGCATAATCTATTGAAATGTAAATTTAAATGAAATACCAAAGAATATGCTTTTAATAATAACACTTTATGATCCTTTTGCCTCAGGTTTTCTTTCCTCCATCTATTCATTGAGCAGACATTAATGACCAATGCAACCAAACAAAAACAGTTGTCTTTAGTGACATAGCTATTATGCTTTTAAAACGTTGTGGTCTCATTTCAATTAAGATGATTGATAGAGGCTTATTATTACCATTATTGAGTTATTTCAAACAAATGGCATTTTAGAAACAAAATAGGATGCAACAACACAATAATGGTGTACATGTTTTTCTAATATTAGTCATGTATTGTAAAACAAAACAAATGGAAACTTTAGTAAGGCCTAAGATTTTCTTAATAAAAAAATAACCAAAAATTTTTACAGGGAGATGGGTGATACAATAGCCTGTATTATAAATAGATTCTCAGTCATTGTTACCATATGAAATTGCTAAAAAGAGGCATCCTACTTAACATTGTTAGGCCAAATCCAGTGGTATATATACTATTCATTATTAGAGCTCTGTGTAACTTATTGATATAGCACGGACCCGCTTTGTTTGAAAAGCACTCTTTACTGCAAACTTGTCTTTAACATAAAATACCAAAAGTAAATGAATGAAAATATGATGGCAATGATTGTTTTGAGTGTCCCTGTCTTTACAGCATTAGGATTATCCTATCTGATTACCCTTCTCTTTGTTTTATTCTGATTTTTGTGTTCTTCCTATTCTCGTTTGCTTTTCCCCGTGCTCCTCTTTCATAAATGTCTGCCTACGACGTGTGTTTTAATAGGAAGGCAGAGGGAAGGACCTGGGCATCCAAACTTAATCTCCATCTTTCTACTCTCATCTTTTTTTTTTTTTTTTTTTTTTTTTTTTTTTTGAGGCGGAGTCTCGCTCTGTCGCCCAGGCTGGAGTGCGGTGGCACGATCTCGGCTCACTGCAAGCTCCGCCTCCCGGGTTTACGCCATTCTCCTGCCTCAGCCTCCGAGTAGCTGGGACTACAGGCGCCCGCCACCACGCCCGGCTAGTTTTTTGTATTTTTAGTAGAGACGGGGTTTCACCATGTTAGCCAGGATGGTCTCGTCTTTTACCCCCGGCTTCTGCTATACTTTCCATCTCTGAAAAGCACCTGCAGGAGAAATTAAAAATAAACAGCTGCAGAAAGGGTAAGGCAGATGGGTGTGAGAGAGACAGATACACCAAGCTCACTGGGCAAAAAAAAAAAAAAAAAAAAAAAGGAAAAATCTGTGTTAAACCACTCTGTTTACAGTCTTGAACATCTCTGCTACCTTCCACTGTTACCTTACGCTTCCAAGTCCTGAGTCATCCTTGTGGTTCAAAAATAATTTCCTTGGTACTTTTTGCTCCCCAACTCTGTAGGCTTTTAGGTAATAACAGTTTTTCCTTTTTAAATTAGTTTATCCATTTTCCCTCCCCCTAATTCCTGTATTTCAAAGATTTATTTAAATCTCCAGTGTCATCTCATTATTTCTTTGTCCTTGTGGGTTTATACCTTTTTATTCTATTACTCTCCTTTAATGAGGTTTTGAGAAGCAGAAGTGATACTTCTCTGTAGTAAATCTGCCATATTTATCTGATTTCTACTAGAACTTTTGTGTATCTAATGTCACTGCAAATCATCCCAAGCTCCTCAGACACTAGATACTTAATAAAATATTTGAACTTGTATATAAACTGAATTAGCAAGTTTCTAGGTGCCAGGATTTAGAGGAGAGTAATGAAGAAAGATACACTGTGCGCCTTGACATTAAGAAATCCTTTGGCAGCATTGTAATGATTTTCTCTGACCTTGTGAATGCCTTATGGAAACTGTACACACTCATCTATCTACTCACTATCTTCAGAGTATCACTGGAATAGTTTCTGCACATTAATGAGACATCATCACTTCAAAGGCATTTTTTGAAAAAGAAAAATAGCTGAAGGTAGCAACAATTATATTTTTAGTATAGTTGTAAAATCTAAACATAGAAAAAGTACAGTAATTTTGAAGAGACTTATTAGACTAAAAAAAATAGTTAACTGGCTATTTAAAAAAAGAAAAATGTGGGGACCTATCATCTTGGTCCTTTTATGTTTCTTCACCTTTAAAGGACAAATAAGATCAGAAGTGAAATAGAATGGCTGCTTTTGTTATGACAGTAATGAGCTAGAACTGGACTAAATAAAAGAGACTGCAGATATGGGGTCACAGAGCGGTGAGACTTCATGAATTTATTCATTGAAATATGTCCGTGTCCTCATCAAATGGGATGCCATCATTACATGTGTGGATTGCTTTGTTGCACAATGCTACTGTCTAACTTTGCTCTTGGGAGGTAATCCAAAACTGGTTTATATATTTGACTACAAATATAAAAATATTAAAGTTTTAAAGAGAAAACAAACATTGGATCACTCCTGAGAGGATTTAGAATTTTACTTTCTGATAACACTATAATAAATAAAACTGTGTGTCCTGAAAGAAATGGAATATTTTTGTGGATAAAGTGCTGAATTTTGAGTTATTTTAAAAGAAATGATTAAGAAGTATTTTCTTAATCTGAAGAAAATTACGTTTGATGGAGATGTGAAATTGTCTCAGAAACACATTTTTCAAAAGTTTCATTGTTTTGATGTCTTGAGGCATTTGGCTAATCTCTAAGATATTTAGTTTTTTTTTTTTCTCTTTTTTTCTTTTAACGGCCTAGCCTGACGAATAACCAATAAAATTAACAATTATTGCTTAAGTTAGAAAGCACGTTGAAAATGAATGGCAGTTAATTTTTACAAATACTCTGAAGTTAAAAAAAGAACAATAACAAACTTTGAAGTCTATGTTGATGTTAGATTTCCCCCTTCCCTATGGTTATTAATTCCTCGTCAAGAAAATTCTTTAGACTTTTACTTCTCTTTTTTTTTTCTTTGAGATAAGAGTCTCGCTCTGTTGCCCAAACTGGAGTGTGGTGGTGTGATCTCGGCTCACCGCAACCTCCACCTCCTGAGATCAAACAATTCTCCTGCCTCAGCCTCCCGAGTAGCTGGGACAACAGGCACGCAACACCACACTCGGCTAATTTTTGTATTTTTAGTCGAGACAGGGTTTCAGCATGTTTGCCAGACTGGTCTCGATTTCCTGACCTCATGATCCACCTGCCTCGGCCTCCCAAAGTGCTGGGATTATGGGTAAGAGCTACCACTCCCGGCCTACTTCTAGTTTCTAACTCAGGATTCTTCATGAGAGATAACTAAAGGACAAATGTAGTCTTTAAATGTATAAGAACATTGTAAAAACTATACATTCTTTAGTATCTTTAAAAAAATACGTGTTCATTTTTGCTATACATATTTAAACTACACAGAAAAGTGCAGAGAGTTCTATAGCAAATATTCATGAACTCACCTTATTAGCTTTAGTCATTCAAAGAAAATTACAGATGTAATTAAAGCCTACTTTGTATCATCTTGAAATATATACCTAATTTATATATATAAAACTTCTGAAGAGTTCTACATTACTCTTCTGCAGTAATCTATCTGAACTTTGTTTGTATTTTGCCAGATAGTACTTTTTCAAAAATGTAGCAAATTATTATCTCACTTTTATTTTTATACTGTTTTAATAAATTCTGATATATTTATGATTTTATTTTAGATTTTTTTTAGTCTTTTAGCTTTATTTGTATTTGCTGTTTTGTTTAATTTTCTAATGCTTAATTTTTTTTTCAATATCTACTTAAAAACACATTTAAAACAATACAAAAATACCCACTTTCACCACTACTATTCAACATTGTACTGAGAAGTTCTAGCCAGAGCAAATAAAAGTCATCCAAATTGGAAAGAAAGAAGTAAATCCCCTCTATTCATAGATGGCATGATTCTGCGTACTAAAACATCCCGAAGAATCCACATGTAAGCTACTAAAACTAAGAAACACATTTAGCAAAGTTGTGGGATGCATTATCAAAACAAATAAGTTAGTTGTGTTTTTATGTACATAAAATGGACAGTTAAAACAGGAAGTCGAAAAAGTAATTCCACTTACAGTAGCATCTAAAAGAAAATAAATTCAAGTATACATTTAACCAAGGAGGTGAAAGACTTACACACTGAAAACTACCAACCATTCTGAAAGATATTAAAGAAAACCTAAATAAATGGAAAGACATCTCATGTTCATGGATGGGTAGAAAGTCTTAATATTGTGACAGTGTCAATAATATGCAAAATGATCTACAGATTCAATACAAACACTTCCAAAATTCCAAGAACATCTTTTACAGAAATGAAAAGCTGGTTCTCAAATTTCCATAGACTGAAAGTACCCCTAAATAGTCAAAACAATCTAGAGAAAAAAAACAAAGTCAGAGGAGTTACACTTACACAATTTTGAATTTTACTACCAGCTACAGTAATCAAAACAGTGTAATACTGGCAAAGTATTGATATAAAATAGAATTGACAGTTCCAAAAAAAAAAAAAACTCAGACATCTATGACCAATGATTTTTAACAAGGATGTTAAATTCATTTCATGAGAGAAAGAACAGTATCACAACAAATGGTTCTGGGACAACTGAATTTGACATGCAACCATTGAAGCTGAAACTGTACTTCACACCCTATACAGAAATTAACTGAAAATGAGGAAACAACCTAAAAATAAGACCAAAATCATAAAACTTTGTAAGAAAACAGAAGGATAAATTGTGGCCTTGGGTTTGGCAATGGATCAATGAAACCAAAAGCAAGAGCAATAAAAGAAAACATAGATAAACTGCACATCATCAAAATTTGAAACTTTTGCACATCAAAGGACATTATAAAGTAAAAAAAAAAAAAAAAACCCTAGAAAATGAGAGAAAATAGTTTTAAATTTTGTATCTGATAAGGGGTTAATATCCAGCATATATTAACAAGTACTAAAACTCAGCAACAGAAAGACAACCCAATTTTAAAAATTAGCAAGGCCTTGAAAACACACCTCTGCAAAAAAGATAATCAAACGACCAATAAACATCTAAAATGATGTTAAGTAAACTTAGCCATTAAGGAAGCACAAGTCAAAACCACAGTGAGATATTGCTTTATAACTTCTAGAATGACTATAATCAAAAAAGGGAATGTTTGTCAGAACACAGGGAAGTTGGAATGCTTGGAACTTATTGATGGGAATATAAGATAGTGCAAATGACGTAGAAAGCAGAATGGAATGTCACTTCCTCAAAAACATAGATTCATAAACATAGATTACCATATGACCCAGCAATGATACTTCTACGTATACACCCAAAAGAATTGAAAGTGGAGATTCAAACAGATGCTTGTATACCAAATAGTCTGAGCAGCATTATTTATAATAGCCAAAAGATGACAACAACTCAAGTATTTATTAACAGAAGAATGAATAAATAAAATGTGGTATATACAAACAATGGAATATTATTCAGCCTTATAAAGCTAAGTTCTGACACATAGTACAACATGGATGAACCATAAAAACATTATGCCATGTGAAATAAACCAGACATAAAAGAAAAATATTGCATGATTCTGTCTCTATAAAATATCTGGAATAAAAACATTATTGGAGATAGAAAGTACACTAGTGGTTGTTAGAGGATGGAGAGATAGGAAATAGGAAGTTATTACTTAATAGTTAACTGAGTTTTTGTTTGAGGCAATAGAAAAATTTGGAAACATAATAGTAATGGTTGCAAAACAATGTGAATATAATAAATGTAATTGGACACTTAATCATTAAAAACACATAATTTATGTTACATACATATTTATCATTTTCAAAGATACATTATAACTATAAATTTGCTTCTATGTCTTGTTGATAGGTTTCTCCAAATTGTGACACTTTGTATTCCACTTGTTATTACATTTTATATATTTTCTAATTTTCGTTGCTATTTCCTCTTTAACCCATACGTTAATTAGAAGTGTGGATATTTGCTGCTGTTATTCAATTCTCAAAGGGGATTGATTGAATTGATACTTTAAATGTTGACTTCCTGTTTAAGATGTTCTTTGAAATTTATTGAGACGTTTTTTGAACTTGCATATAGTATTTTAGGCAAATTTTCCTTACGTACTTGAACAAAGAACAAAATAGTGATTCTATAGATGCAGTTCCAAAATATGTAATAGATTTATTTTGTTGTTTTCTTCATATTATTTCTATCCATAATTATTTTTGTCTCCTAACTCTGGTGTGATGTTTTATAATTTATACTTATAGTTCTGTTGATTTATAAAAGCTTAACATTTAAATAAAATGCATATCAAGCCTATGAGGAGTATTAGCGTTTATATTATTCATTTTATTGGATTGTTTAATATATAGCCTCTCTCATTATATCAATTAATAGTGTTTACCTAATGACATTTTAATCTAATAGTAATGTTACAGCATCTATCTTTCCTTATTTATTTTTATTTTTTGAGATGGAATCTCGCTCTGTTGCCCAGGCTGGAGTGCAGTGTCGCGATCTCGGCTCACTGTGACCTCTGCTTCCCAAGGTCAAGTGATTCTCTTGCCTCAGCCTCCTGAATAGCTGGGATTACAGGCACCTGTCACCATGCCTGGCTAATTTTTGTATTTTTAATAGAGGCAAGCTTTCACCATACTGGCCACTCTGGTCTCAAACTCCTAAACTCAAGTGATCTGCCCACCTCAGCCTCCCAAAGTGCTGGGATTACAGGTGTGAGCCACTGTGCCCAGCCACACAACTTTCTTTTAAACAATATTTGTATACGAGACCTCTTACCATCCCTTTACATTCATGGTTTTTCTTGTTATTTTTTAGGTTTGTTTCTTTTAAGTTGTATGTAGCTAGTGTTATTTATTTATTTTTTTTAAGAAGTTTAGCTCTGTTGTCCAGACTGGATTGAAATGGTGTGATCATAGCTCAGTGCAGCCTCAAATTCCTGGGCTCAAGCAATCCTCCTGCCTCAGCCTGTCCTGAGTAGCTGGGACTATAGGCATGCTCTACCATGCCTGGCTAACTTGTTTTTATTTTTTGTACAGATGGCATCTCACTGTTGCCCAGGCTACCTAGTTTATTTATTTTTATTATGCTTTATGTTCTAGGGTACATGTGCACAACATGCAGGTTACATATGTATACATGTGTCATGTTGGTGTGCTGCACCCATTAACTCGTCGTTTACATTAGGTATATCTCCTAATGCTATCCCTCCCCGCTCTCCCACTGCACAACAGGCCCTGGTGTGTGATGTTCCCCTTTCTGTGTCCAAGTGATCTCATTGTTCAATTCCCACCTATGAGTGAGAACATGCGGTGTTTGGTTTTCTGCTCTTGTGAAAGTTTGCTAAGAATGATGGTTTCCAGCTGCATCCATGTCCCTACAAAGGACACAAACTCATCCATTTTTGTGGCTGCATAGTATTCCATGGTGTATATGTACAACATTTTCTTAATCCAGTCTGTCATTGATGAACATTTGGGTTGGCTCCAAGTCTCTGCTATTGTGAATAGTGCCGCAATAAATATATGTGTGCATGTCTCTTTATAGCAGCATGATTTATAATCCTTTGGGTATATATCCAGTAATGGGATGGCTGGGTCAAATAGTATTTCTAGTTCTAGATCCTTGAGGAATCGCCACACTGTCGTCCACAATGTTTGAACTAGTTTAAGGTCCCACATCCTCTCCAGCACCTGTTGTTTCCTGACTTGTTAATGATCGCCATTCTAACTGGTGTGAGATGGTATCTCATTGTGGTTTTGATTTGCATTTCTCTGATGGCTAGTGATGATGAGCATTTTTTCTATGTGTCTCTTGGCTGCATGTCTTCTTTTGAGAAGTGTCTGTTCATATACTTTGCCCACTTTTTGATGGGATTGTTTTTTTCTTGTAAATTTGTTTGAGTTCTTTGTAGGTTCTGGATATTAGCCCTTTGTCAAATGAGTAGATTGCAAAAATTTTCTCCCATTCTGTAGGTTGCCTCTTCACTCTGATGGTAGTTTCTTTTGCTGTGCAGAGGCTCGTTAGATTAATTAGATCCCATTTGTCAATTTTGGCTTTTGTTGCCATTGCTTTTGCTGTTTTAGACATGAAGTCCTTGCCCATGCCTATGTCCTGAATGGTATTGCCTAGGTTTTCTTCTAGGGCTTTTATGGTATTAGGTCTAACATTTAAGTCTCTAATCCATCTTGAATTAATTTTCGTATAAGGAGTAAGGAAAGGATCCAGTTTCAGCTTTCTACTTATGGCTAGCCAGTTTTTCCAGCACCATTTATTAAATAGGGAATCCTTTTCCCATTTCTTGTTTCTCTCAGGTTTGTCAAAGATCAGATGGCTGTAGATGTGTGGTATTATTTCTGAGGACTCTGTTCTGTTCCATTGGTCTATATCTCTGTTTTGGTACCATAACCATGCTGTTTTGGTTACTGTAGCTTTGTAGTATAGTTTGAAGTCAGGTAGCGTGATGCCTCCAGCTTTGTTCTTTTGGCTTAGTATTGTCTTGGCAATGCGGGCTCTTTTTTGGTTCCATATGAACTTTAAAGTAGTTGTTTCCAATTCTGTGAAGAAACTGATTAGTAGCTTAATGGGGATGGCATTGAATCTATAAATTACCTTGGGCAGTATGGCCATTTTCATGATATTGGTTCTTCCTATCCATGAACATGGAATGTTCTTCCATTTGTTTGTGTCCTCTTTTATTTCGTTGAGCAGTGGTTTGTAGTTCTCCTTGAAGAGGTCCTTCACATCCCTTGTAAGTTGGATTCCTAGGTATTTTATTCTCTTTGAAGCAATTGTGAATGGAAGTTCATTCATGATTTGGCTCTCTGTTTGTCTGTTATTGGTGTATAAGAATGCTTGTCATATTTGCACATTGATTTTGTATCCTGAGACTTTGCTGAAGTTGCTTATCAGCATGAGGAGATTTTGGGCTGAGATGACGATGGGGTTTTCTAAATAGATAATCATGTCATCTGCAAACAGGGACAATTTGACTTCTTTTCCTAACTGAATACCCTTGATTTCTTTCTCTTACCTGATTGCCCTAGCCAGAACTTCCAACACTATGTTTAATAGGAGTGGTGAAAGAGGGCATCCCTGTCTTGTGCCAGTTTTTAAGAGGAATGCTTCCAGTTTTTGCCCATTCAGCATGATATTGGCTGTGGATTTGTCATAAATAGCTCTTATTATTTTGAGGTATGTTCCACCAATACCGAATTTATTGAGAGTTTTTAGCATGAAGAGCTGTTGAATTTTGTCAAAGGCCTTTTCTGCATCTATTTAGATAATCATGTCGTTTTTGTCTTCGGTTCTGTTTATATGCTGGATTATGTTTATTGATTTGTGTACGTTGAACCAGCCTTGCATCCCAGGGATGAAGCCAACTTGAACATGGTGGATAAGCTTTTTGATGTGCTGGTGGATTCTGTTTGCCAGTATTTTATTGAGGATTTTTGCATTGATGTTCATTAGGGATATTGGTCTAAAATTCTCTTTGTTTGTTGTGTCTCTGCTAGGCTTTGGTATCAGGATGATGTTGACCTCATAAAATGAGTTAGGGAGGATTCCAACGTAAGAAACTTTCATTAAAAAATAGCATAGTGATTAAAAGTATTTCCTTTGAAAGCCAGATTCTGGATATACATCCTAACTCTACTGTTCACTTGCTGTGTTATTGTGTACTTTGGTTTCTTCATGTGTAAAATGAGAATAATAACATTTCTTACTTTCTATGAAGTAATTAAAACAATTTCTGATATGGAATGAAATCAATAAACATTAAAAACTTGTGTTACTGAAACAATGAGTTCAGTGAATTAACTTTTACTAAAATTTCTGATATTTATTCTTGAGACTCATTAGTGTAGTCTTACTGGTGTTTCTCTGAGTCTACTATTTTTAAATTGATTTTCCTATGCCTCCCTCCTTTGGAGTTCCAAATTTTTCTATATTCCTATAATTCTATATTATTTGTTATAAATCCTTTAACTGATATCTTCAAATATTATGTTTAAATTTGTTTAAATGCACTATTTCCAATTAAGTATAAAATGTATAATACTTCTATCTACCTTCCAGACTGACAAATACAGTACCATGTTGTGGTAGGCAGGTTCCAAAAAACATTCCCAGTGATCCCCTCCACTCCTAATATTTATGCTCTTGTTTAACTCTCTCTCCTGGAATGTGGAGTAAATCTAGTCATTTGCCTCCAATCCTGAAATTTGGTAAAAGTGATGAGATCTCACTTCAAGATTACATTACAAGAGTCTGTGACCTTTTCCTTCTTCTCATTCTCTTAGCTGTTGCCTTTTAACTTGCTCATTCTTATGAAATCAGGGGCCAGGTTGTAAGTTTCCATATGTAGAAGCTCACATATGGTAGCAAACTGAGTGAGGCCTCTGACAGTTTGATGAACAATTGAGGCTTTCAATCTAACAACCCAAAGGAAAGGAATTCTGGCAGAAATGACATGAATTGGCTCAGAGATGCATCCCCAGGTAGGTCTCAAAATGACGGCAGTCCCAGGTCTTATTCACTTTACTCACACCTTGATTGTGAGAAACTGAGAGGCAGAGAACTGAATGAAGCTATGCTCATTATTTCTGACCCTCAGAAACTTTAAGATAATACATATTGTTGTTTTAAGTCACTAAATGTTGGGGTATTTGTTATGCTGCAAAGGCAAATAGATGGTTTTGAAATTTTTCAGCCTTTCCAGAAAGCAAAAGATGCTAACATTAAGAAAGGGCTTGTGAGCTCTGTCAGAAACACATATCCTGTGTGGCTGGCTGTATAGCTACTTGTTATAGTTATGGCTGTATAGCTATTTTCTATGTATTCAAACAAATCAAAGAATAAGAGGATTATTCACCTACACACAGGACCTTTTCAGGGCATTAAGGGTGTGCCTCACAGATCCTCTTAATGAAACAGGACCACTAGAGAAGTTTATGGTCATTGTATTCAACCATTTTGCAGAACTAGATAGAGAAGGACTAATTTCAAAAATATTTGCATGGGTGGCTTTCGTGTAATATATTTCAGTTAGATCACAGATGATCCACAAAGCTTTGAGAAGAATACGTTATTAGTAAAATCACTTCTAGCTCGCAATGAGTGGAACATACAAAATAAGTAGAGACAGTTGGATCCTAAACTTTTACTGGCAGGAAGGAAGCTTAGAAAACTACTTAGTTACAAAACAAAAACAAAAACAAAAACAAAAAAAAAACAACTCAGAGGGCAGAATCAAGAGTCCTGAGGGTTTAAGAGCCATGGCCTTAAAACCTAACAAGAAACTTCTGGTATTTCACTGGCTGGATTCTACAACCGCGATTGACTAGTGACTTTTTTTGTGCCTCTTATTTTCCTTGTGTGTTTTTTTTTTTTTTTGAGAAAGAATGTCTATAGCTGTTGTCCTATGCCTGTCCCACCATTTATGTTGGATGTATGTTGGAGGCACATAACTTCTCTCTGTAGCTTCTCAGATCAACATAAACTGCCCTTGAGCAGTTATAATTAAAGAATTATAACCCACAAACCTAATTAATACCTCAATATGGTTTAGATGGTAGGATTTTGAACTTTGGGCTGATGCTACAATGGGATGTGACTTTTGGAGACCTTGGGAGTGCCAGGGAATGTATACTGCATGTGAGGGATATGGATAATTGAAAGCCAGATGTCAGACTAATAGGCAAGCTTCTCACATGGCCCCCAATGTTTTCTATCGCCTTGTGTCCACGTCCTTGTGTAATCCACTTTCCATGATGTGGGCTGAAACTAATGTCTTGTTCATAATAAACAGAGTAGTTCAGAGGCAATGAGATAGTACTTCAAAGATTAGGTTAAAAAACACTGACTTCAATCTGGATGGCACTTTCTCTCTTGTTCTCATTTGCTTGCTATGATAAATCAAGCAGCCCTGTTTGAGCTACACTATAAAGAGGTTCATGTAGCAAAGAACTGTGGGCAGCCTCAGACCAACAAATAGCAAAGAACTGAGGCCCTCAATCCAGTAGTCCATGAAAAACCACATGCTTGAGTCCAGAAGCAGGTCCTTTCTTACTTGAGTCTTAGAATGACTGCAGCCCTGACTGGCACTTTGATCAAAGCCTAAGAGAGACTCTGAAGCAGAGGATCATCTGAACTATGTTCTTATTATTGACCTACAGTAACTGAGATTTAAAAGGTTGTTTTAGGTCACCAAATTCTTGAATAATTTGTTAAACAAAAATTAATAACTATATATTGAATATGCCCTTTATCCATCTTCTCTGTCATTGTTTTCCGTAGTTTAAACTTTTAAAACAGAAAAATGGAAACATTTTATTCCTTTATGTCAATAGCAATTGCTAACATAACTTAGAAAAATTTTAATCCAGTTTTTTACCTGTTTTGGTTTTTGTTAATTTTATTTTTCTTCTTGTTGAAGTACATGATTTGGTAATTCTTACTGTAGAATCAGTGAGTAGTGAATCCAGTTAGTTTATTATATCTTAAGAAATCTATTACCTCTTAAATGATAGCTCAACAGATAGAGAAAAATAGCTTGAAATCTTCCCTTTGCACTTTGAAAATATTTACTGGGGTTTATTGTTACTATAGAGAAATCCATTGTCAGTCTAGTTGTTCACTAGTGATCTTCACCCTCAGGTAACCTTAAAGAGTTTCTGCTTTATCTTTGCTATTTTGCATTTCCACTATTAGACAGTAAATTAAAAATAAATGCCCTGCTTAATAATCATGATTTTTTTTTTTCTTTTTGAGATGGAATCTCACTGTCGTCCAGGCTGGAGTACAGTGGCACGATCTCTGCTCACTACAACCTCCACCGCTCAGTTTCAAGTGATTCTCCTGCCTTAGCCTCCCAAGTAGCTGGGACTACAGACACCCGCCACGACGCCTGGCTAATTTTTGTATGTTTAGTAGAGATGAGGGTTTTAACATGTTGGCCAGGCTGGTCTCAAACTCCTGACTTTAGGTAATCTGCCCACCTCAGCCTCCCAAAGTGCCGGGATTACAGACGTGAGCCACAGCGCCTGGCCTCATGATGTATTTCCAATGTGAAGACAGTTCTGGAAATTTTTCAACTTTTATCCACTTGAGTTTTATATCTCCATTGTATTTTGTATAACTTCAAATTACTTTCTACATCTTTATTAACCCTTTCATATTTCTTATCTCTTCCTCTGTGAGCTCTTCGCTAGGTTTATTCCTCAACGTGATCTTTCAATTTCCTACTTTTTCTACTGTTATAGCAACTCCACTTCATTCTAAAGTTAGATCCATTTATAGATTTTTTTTAATTCAGTGACTGAAAATATTTTAATTACGATTTTTTCAAATCTAAATACTGATGCTTTTTTAAACAATTTCTTGTCTTTTTAATGGTTTATTTCATTTATCTCTGACAATCTTTCACATATACAAATTCTATTTTAAAAATTGTTATATTATTGAATTTGGGGGTAAATTAATGATCTGAGTTCTTTTTTAAAAATTATGTCAACTGCCTTTCTTAGCATTACTGTACAGTGGATCCTTGAACACAGATTTGAAATGTTTGGTCCACTTATTTGCAGATTTTCTTCTGCCTCTGCTATCCCTGAGATAGCAAGATCACCCAGTTCTTCTCCTCCTCCTATTCAACATGAACTTGAGAATGAAACCTTTATAGTGATCCATTTCTACTTAATGAACAATAAATATGTATTGTCTTTTTTATGATATTCTTTATAACATTTTCTTTTCTCTAGCTTACTTTAATGATACAGTATATAATGTCTATAACATACAAAATATGTGTTTGATGGTTTATGTTATCAGTAAGGCTTCTGGTCCACAGTAAGCTATTAAAGGTGAAGTTCTGGGGGATTCAAAAGTTATGTGTGGACTTTCAATTGAGCAAGGGTCGAATCCCCAACCCCTGTGTTGTTCGAGACTCAGTAGCACTTGTATTGGAATTTTGCTGGGAAAGTTCATTTCGTGAGTAAGCTTCAGTCTTTCCCATGTCTAAGCATTTATCTTCCATTTTTTTGTTCATTGAAATGATTGTCTTCTTTTGAAATGGGATTTTTATTTTTTTCTGCTTTTGTTCATAATGTATTACTGCTATTAGTTCAAATAAAAGATAAGCACTTTCGAAGTGTGAATTTAGAATGCAATCTTGGCTAAAAGTGTAAATATTTTTCAAATTTTTCGTTAAAGTATTATAAGGAGAGAAAGAAGAGTTGAAAATCTGAAGAGCTTTTTATTTTAAAATGTTTTCAGATAGTATTTTTCATTTTTAGATATATGAATATTCTTTTCAGCTTATGAAACTTTTCTGGATTTTTTAAATAGACGTTTCTTTACTATCATATCATGCATTATGATGTTAAAATGCCATGAAATTCTTGACTCAGTTTTTCATAACGTTTTATGCATATAATATTTTAAGGAAAATTCATGGAGATAATAAGCATGTTTTGCTAAAAAATTCTTGAGAACTGCAGACTTTCCTTGGTTACTCCCCACAGAAGACACTTATGCTTGAAAGACACAGAACAAAGGTTTGCGGGTTTCTTTTAGCTGTGAAGTGGTTGTCTGATTCTGCTAAATGCTGTAATCAACAGGAATTCTCTTTTGGCAGCAGTGCTAGCTCAGTAGTTACCAGCATTTGGAATCAATGATGAGCCGCTAAAGAAAGATCCCTTATTTTATTCTTTTTTCCCTATTAGTTGGAAATTTGCATATAAAACTAAAACTTTACTTCAAGTCATAAAGGGTAATTGTTTCTTAATGTATGTAACATTCTAAATAATTTCACTCCACTATAAACTTCTTTGAAAAAAAATACCATATTGGTGGATAGAGCATTATCAGGTGTTCTTTTTTGTATACAATAGTCTCCCCTTATTGCAGTTTCACTTTTTATGGTATCAGTTATCCACAGACAACCAGAGGTATATTAAATGAAAAATTCCAGAAGTAAACAATTTATAATTTTTAAATTGTGCACTGCTCTGAGTAGCACGACAAAATGCCACTCCATCCTTCTTTGTTGCACGGGGCATGAATCATCCTTTTGCTCACTATATGCACCCTGTATACACTACTGGTCTGCTAGTCACTTAGTAGCAATCTCAGCTATCAGAGGGAAAAAATATAGCATATATAGGGTTTCAGGCAACCACTGGGCATCTTAGGATGTATATACTTCAGAGAAGGGGGGACTACTGTATCAAGCTAATGAACACTAAAAATATTTAGTATATTATTTATAGATTTTATAGCCACATAGTGAAATCATAATTTCCAAACAATTCTGTAGCATTGTAAGAAGAATGTAGGAAATATGACAGAAACTGTGACTTTACTCTGTCAATCAGTTGGATCCAAGATCTTCAAGTAATTTAACCCCTGTGTTCTCATGTTTTTCACTATGGTCTTTCTGACATAATTATTAATGCTTTTAATCTTTCTACTTGAATTATGTAAAAAAAAGATTTGATTTTCTTAATCAGCTGGGGGAAAGACAAACAAGTCTTTGCTTTTATCACACATGGGAAGTATTTACTGTTCAGCTCACTGTTTTTGACAGGTCGATTACTCAAAAGATTCAGCTTTAGTCAAATGCTCTCAGAACAAATACTCTTGCACATAAACATGCAGGAAAGAAGGATACTTGATATTACATCAGTAAGCTCTGTCATCCAATGATTTCTTTACTACCACTTAAAAATAATTCATAGAATTTGAAAATCCACTACAAACTAATTAAAAGTTATAGTTTTAAAGGAACTCACAATAAATGAAAGAACTTCTACAAGGAAGTTAAAAAAAGGGGATATATATATGTGTGTGTGTGTGTGTGTGTGTGTATATTTATATATAAAACTACATACTCTGGCTGAATGAATAAAATGCAGGGCAAGAATGACCAATTAGGAATATCTTAGTGGCATACTAAAGTCACCCCACATAGCTGACTTCAATGATGCACTTCACAAATGGATTAATGGATTAATGGGCCTATGACACTCCTTTTCTGGGAAGGGAGAAAAAAAAAAAAAAGAATTTTCCCAGGAATTCTGGGCTACTATTTGAAACAAAAGTAATTTTTACTAGGTTTGAAAATAATTTTTATGCATGGCTTTCTACATAAAGACTTAATAAAGTTACATCTGTTTTAAATAGAGGACATTGAGCATCAGGCTTCAACATCTATTTTGACAACAAGAAAACACACAAGACTGAAAAATTCTAGAGCTACTGATTTCCTACCACAACTAGCTTCAGTCAAAATGGCTGGTCTTTTTCATATGTTTTGGAGAACTTATTTTATTTAGCTAAAAATCATTGCTACTGAAAGTCATTTTCAATTGCAATACTCATCATATTTTTTTAAAAAAGAAAAAAAAAAATGTAGTCAGAATGAATGTTCCTCAAATATCTAAAGCCATCCTAATAAAGCATTCACTTTGAGTCAGCGGCTCACCCTGGGTGCTGATGGTTGGTGGCCATCACTCTACTTTCCTCCACTTGTATAGCTCAAAGCAATAGAAAGGCAGGACTTCTGGGATTTTTCACTGATGCCATACAACATGGACAGAAGCTCCTCAAAAAATAAGGGGAGTGTACCTTAAGAGTATTTGCATGCTCAGTGTCAAAATGTTTAAGTGTCTTCTACTAAACTCAATGAATTATGATTACCTGGACATGCTGAAGTATCACATCTATGTTATTTTTATTATTTATTTATTTATTTAGTTTGTTTGTTTGGAATGTTGCTCAATGAGTGAAAAAGGAAAAGAGGATACAGGATTTTTTTAAAAATGTATAAGCTTGTGGGATTAGTCTCTTCCTTTTGCAATTCTATTTCTTACCCATGGTACACATCACTTTTTGTATGTGTCCCCCACCCCCACTGTGAATGTCAGCCTCATAAAGGTTTGTTTTGTTAGTTGGTACATTTCCAGATCAAAATGATTGTTCATGGTACAGAGCTGAAATTCACTAAGCAGTCATTAAGGCAAGGAGTTAGCAATGTTCCCAGATTTGGGGAGGGGTTAATACAATAGTTCAGGTGAGAGCTCATGCAAAATATCCTCAGAAGCAGATGCAAAGGTGAACAGTAAAAGCCCGACACACATTAGCAATTAGTAGCATCAGGTACCTATGATCCTTGATTTTGCCCATGAAAAGTGACTTAATATCAATCGCAGAGATAAAATGTAACATATTCTACCTAACAAAAATGGTCATGAAGTATATATACAAATATGATTTCTTTCAAAGGGTCTGTTTTTCATCAAGTATATGGAGTCCTTTAAAATGATTCTAACATCTCAGATGCAAGCAACAAGAAAGATATTTTAGATATATACATTTATATATTTTTATATATTTACATATAAATGTATATATGTATATAGATGTATACACATACATACACACATGTATTTATAATTCCACCATTGTGACTTTTTAAAAATATGATCCATGCTAACCTTAATAATGCAGGAGCATACTGCATGTTATTTTTCAGCAAATTCCAAAATTAAGCATAATTATTTTAAATGAACACCCAAAAGAATGAGGAATACAATACCTACCTCACCTCATAGATATTCTTTGAGAAAGCTAATCTAGACTCAAAAAACTGATTTGCTTGTCATTTTATTTTCCACTCTACAACCAGTGTTACTTTTCATTTTATTTGTTAAAAGAGTAAGTAATTATTTACTCACTGGTCAATTATTCCAGACCAGTGACTAAACACCTTTATTATTTTTATTTAATCAGAATGCTTTTAATACACCCTTACTTTGGAATAAAAATATCAATTTCTATCATACTTTGCAATAGATATTCTAAAATTGCAGGCAGAAGTAATAAGTAAATATTTATTGCCATTTTACATGAGACATTAACTAGGCAATTTTAAGTAATCTAGTGTTTTTAGTAGAATATATTAGCAAATTATGTGCCACTGATCAGAGTGAAAAAAACAGAGTATAGCAAATCAACACAAGTCATTTCCTGTAATTAGAGCTATTAAATAGACATATAAGACTGCATAACTATTTGATAAATTGTTAGCATACCAACAAAATCTATATTCTTGCCTTACTAATTTTTATAACAGTAGTTGTAAATAAATAAGCAAAATTGTACACATAATCAAAATAGTATAATTTGAAATTCTCATAAAAAATAGCTTCAAGTGCTCAAATACAGAGAGATATATATATACACACACACACATACATATACACACATATATACAAACACACACACACACATAGACATATATATGTACACATACATACGTACAGAGAAACAATTTTCCCTTACAAGTATTTCTGTCACCTTCAGTATACAGTGTCAGAGATACTTCTCCTAAAAGGCTGAAGCCATCTAAGGATCTAAGGATTTCTCCTACCTCCTGCCTGCCCAAGTATATTTGAAATAAATCTTCTGAGTCATACCCCAAAATCCTAAAATAAGGGCTGATGTCAATATTGATTCTGGAGATTCACTTGTGAAGGAGTCATTGCCCTATTGCCCTAACTGATCTCTAACATGCTCTATATAAAGTATAAGATAATTAAAAGCAAATGATTTCACATTTTCTTTTTCTAAGCAAGGGGAGAATATTTAAAATAGAAACAAATTATTTTAATGTAGCTGCACTAATCCTGGTTCATTATTTTTATGTTGCTGTACTGTATTCCATGGTATGAATGTGTTTTTTATTTATTGCTTCTAGTATTGATCAATACTTAGATTTTCTAGTATTTTCTAGTATTTGAATATTATAGATAATATTACAAAAAATATTACAAATAATGTTGCTATGAACATATATTTATATATATATGTCTCTCTCTGTGTGTGTGTGTGTAGGTACATACACAAATGCATTCTCCTTGGGAAAATTAATCTTAGAGTAGAAGTATTAGTATGTATGTGTAATATCTTAGAGCAGAAGATATCACTCTAAGATGTAATATCTTAGAGTAGAAAATATCTTAGAGTAGAAGTATTGTTACGTATATGTACACTTTTATAGAATATGTCAAATAGTGAGCCCAAGTGATTGTATCAATTTACATCCCAACCACCAGCACTCTAAGATGTATAGACTAACTTTTCATTTCACCTACACAAAATATTGTTTTTGTTTTTAACTGTATCCATTCTCAAGATGGTATAGTAATATCTCATTGTTTTATTTTGCATCTCCTTGTAGAATGATGAAAAAGATCATCTTGTGATTTGCCTCATGTCCATTTGTCCATCATCTTTATATATATATATATATATATACACACACACACACACACACACATATATATACACACACACATATAAAAATATATATACACAGATTATATATACTGATTATATACTGATTATATATAATTTATATAAAATTTATATTTTGCCTACTTTTAATTGGGTTACATCTTCTTATTAATTTGGAGCAGTTTATATAATTTAATGTATAGTTTTTGGTTTTAGGTTCATAGCAAAATTGAGTGAGAAGGTATAGAGATTTCTCATATACTCTCTGCCCCACACATGAACATCCTCCTTCATTGTCCATCACTATCAATAATCCCCACCAGAATGATGAATTTGTTATAGCCGATGAACTACATTAACATATTATTACCACCCAGAGTTCATAGTTCACCATTGTTGTACATCCTATGGGTTTGGACAAATTTATGACATACATCCACCATTATTGTATCATACAGATATTTTCACTCTCTAAAAATACTCTGTGCACTGACAACTCATCTCTTCTTCCCTCTAATTCCTGGGCAATTACTGACCTTTTCGTTACTTCTATAGTTTTGGCTTTTCTAGAATATCATATCATTGGAATCATTCAGTATGTAGCCTTTTACATTGGTTTCTTTTACTTAGAAATATACTTTTAAGTTCCCTCCATGTCTTTTCATCACTTGATAGCTAGCTCATATCTATTTGGCATTAAATAACATTTCATTTTCTGAAGGGACCACAGTTGATTTATTCATTCACTAACCAAAGGACATCTTAATTGCTTCCAAGTTTTGAAAATTTGCATTTCTTTGCCATATATTTTCTTTAATATATTATTCACAGTTATTTCAGTGTCTGATCATTGTAATACTCAGATAATGTATGGCTCTTTTAATTGTCTGGGTTTTCTCTTGGTCAATATTTGGTTTTTAATTGAGATTTTTACTGAATGCTGAAACTTACCTATGAAATAACTTGTCCTAATCCTGCAATCTCTCATCTGTCCTCTTTTTGATTAAAACTTTTTAGTTCTATTTTAATAATTAGTGCACACTATTATATACTTATGATTATACCTTTCATTTATGATTCTTCAAACCAAATAATATATTTTTTCAAGTGTTAAAATAGAACCAGAATTCTATATCCAGAGAAAATACCCTTTAAGAATGAAGGTGAAATTAAACATCTTCGTGAAGAAAAATTGAGACAATTTGTTGCCAGTAAACATGCCCTAAAAGAACTACTAAAGGAAGTTTATAATATAGAAGGAAATGACAGATGAAACAAATACGGAATATTCAGAAAGATAAAACCAAGTGCTGGCTAGGATTTGCTGCAGCTGGAACTTTCACATACATTACTGATGGGAGTGCAAAATGATACATCTATTCTGGAAAAAAAAAGCTTTGGGAATTTCTTATAAACATATGCTTACCATATAACTCAGCAATTTCACTCCTACATTAGGTTTACAAAAAGACTTGTAAATATTACAGGTCTATTTATAAGCGCCCCAAACTAAAAACAACCCAAATATTCTTCAACAGGTATTCACAATAAACAAACTCTGGCATATCTGCAAAATGAAATACTAGTTAGAAATAAAAAGGAATGAAATTTTTCTTTTGATTCTGATTGTGATAGAGCTACTCGGGAGGCTGAGGCAGGAGAATGGCGTAAACCCGGGAGGCGGAGCTTGTAGTGAGCTGAGATCCGGCCACTGCACTCCAGCCCGGGTGACAGAGCGAGACTCCGTCTCAAAAAAAAAAAAAAAAAAAAAATTTACAGATAAATTAAAATTCATATAATTTTATACCAAAAGAAACACCAAGTCGATTTTACTATTTTAATTTTAAAAAGAAAACTTTTAAAATGTAAATGCATTTCACTTGTCTTAACAAACATCTTAGTTTCAACCGAATCATAGTCCTTTTCTTTATAGACAAAAATTTCAAATTATAAATTATTACTGAAATTAAAGTCCATTTAGTTCTTAATTAAAACTTGTATCTATGTCTAGACATACTTGAATGGTTGTAGCACTTGGTGAAACCAGTGACTCAAGGATTAAAAATTAATAATTTTACAGTCTCAATGAATGTTTGATTTGTCTAGAGTTGGTATTTCACATGTCTCTGAAATTCGTAATTATAAGTGATGTCATATATATATTTACTCGACTGTAGGAGTAGAAACGGAGAACAGAGGGAAGTCAAGATATTCAAATATTTTTGGAGACAGAAATAACAAGGAGTGTTTTCATTTGGGGATGCAGGAAGATGAAGGAGTTGAGGAGGAAATATCAGATTTAACCCATTTGGATGTAAGGTGTTGCCATTTGCTGAAGTAGGAGATGTTGGTAGAGAGGCCATTTTAGATATGTAGGCAAAGAGAATTCACCTTGGTACCTGCTGAGGATGAGATATTCCATTTTGGTGTTAAGTAGGAAGTTGGATAAGCGTGTTAGGACTTACCACATGGACTAAAAACAAGTGTTTTCCATTTCATTTGTTTTAGAATAAGATAAGATTCTTAGTCATATATTCCTTTAAATTTCTACTGTGCCACTGGGTAGCTATGTAAACTAGATCAATTTACTTAGGCTCATGTACCACTATTTATCCAATATTATAATATAATAATATGATTAATGTTCCATAATTATTGAGAAATTATAATAAAATGAAATATATAAAACATCATACAGCTGATACTGTATCAATTATATATAAATATATTTTTCCCTTTCCTTTGTGGAACATAAATTTTGTGGGTTGCAAACAAGTCGTTATTTTCTTTGAATTAAACTCATTACCAATATCTAGGGGAAAGTATGTATAATATATTGCTATATTTCAGATGAATTCCTAAGGATGAGAAATTTTTTATTAAAATATTTTTTCATTGTAAATGTGTTGACCTTAAGTGAGATGTCACTGAAGATAGTATGGTATATTCAGACTGCAATTTTACTCCTTATTGATTAAATTTATTAGATAATTGATAAGCACCTTGTTGCATTTTGACTAGAAAATAGGATAAAATCTTCTTAAAGTATTCAATTATGATAAAGAGAAAATATCCTTGTTAAAAAATGCATTCAACTCTTATTCCTTGTGTTTGAATATAGGAATACTCAGGGAAATATCACTGAGATGCTAGAGGTCTATAATAAAAATTATCAAGACCAAACAGCTTGGCTTCTGCTACTGGACCTCATTTGTTGATGTCTAATTAAAAGAATCATTTGCATTTGCTAATGCATGTGTTTAGCTTTTACTCAAATAATTATTGAACAAGCATGTGATTTAATTTTAATCTGAATTCTCTAGTGGCTCACTTTTCATGGTTACTTAAATATTACCCTTCAAGATGAGTGTTATTAATGTGTATGGCACTTCTGCATTGTCTTTTCATCATAATTTATTTTATTGGATTTTCCCCCATTCTCTTGTTCTCCTGTTTCCAGCATTTATTTTAGCACACTAACCCTGGATGAGTTTGCATTCTGCAAAGGAATGCATCAAATTCCAAAGAATCAAGCCTTATTTTTCCAAAAATTGGGTGAGCGCCCAGAAGACATTTAATGCTTCATAGTTTTATAGTTTAAGCAATAAAGGAGAGGAAACTAATTCCCTCCCCTTTCTCATGGTCTCCCTCTAAAGATAATTGAAACAGTTTCTGTGCTCTTGCTCATTTGTTTTGATGCCCATGAACAGTCTTGCTGAGGTGTATTTTTTTATTTCCCCTGCTGTATCCATTATTGATTTTATTAATCTTCCATCCCATATGATGCAGCTTGGATAGGATGTCATGCAATTATTAGGCCAAATTTAAAAATACTTAAATAAGAAGCAAGGTAATTGATAACCAAGTATGGGAAGTATTCTTGTGAATGTTATGAATGTAAGTTTTTATCAGGATAAAATATTTCTTACTTTTAAGTTATTTCATTTTTATTTGGATGTTGGAATTTTGTCCGAAGAATATCTAGAACTGTCATTTTCAAACCACAAAATTCCATTTCCAAGGTCAAAAATCATCAGAAATATAGCAACATCTTATTTCTATTATTTTTAAAATCTCAGTTTTTTAAATTATTAAACATGGAAAATGATTCACTTTGATATTTATTGCCTTTTTTGGCTCAATCTGTATTTCTGTGAAGTTAATGATTCATTATACAGCAAAGTCTTAATAAAATTACTCATTTGGTCAAGGAACGTGGCATATATTAATAACTAGAACACCAGTAATGATTTTCACAGACTTTAACTTGAGCTCTACCACTACAACTTTTTCCCATTAATTTTATTTCACTCCATGAAAGCTGGAAAATATGCAGTGGAAAGCAAAATGCACAACTCCAAAATCCAAGTAAAGAAAAAGGAAAGAAAAAGTGTTTTAATATCACTTTAATAATGCTTTTGAATTTTTACTATTCTATTTATCATGCAGATTCTATTTGTTGGTACTTAAAGCAAATAAACGGAAATTCTCAAATAATGATTTAAATGTTCTCCCTTTAACTCAAAAATAAAAGGCATAAGCCACTACATTTATAGTGGAAATTTTTAAAGGGCATATCCAGACTATATGATCTTTTACACCTCCTACTTCTAACACTTCCTTTGAAATTTGATCACTATATCTGGAAAATATCTAAGAATTCACCATATGCGGTTTTATCAAATTGCTATATTCTTTTGTTGAGACATTTCCAAGTGCTGAAGAAATGAGAGATTAAATTAAATGTAGTATTTAGGATTTTATGGTAGGAGAATAAATTATGGAATTTTAAAGACTTTAAATTACATACTTTTTAATCAGTTTTTTTATACAAATACGATGTGTGTTGATTGGGGGAAATCTTGAAGATTCAGGAGAGAATAAACAAGAGGAAATTATTGTTTCACTATCCACATATAAGTCTATTTACATAATGATGTCCATATTTTAGCTCTTTATATATTCATTCAATCAACAACTATTTACTCAGGAATGGCTGTAGGCAAACATGATTCCAGACACCCAGCAGCCTACTACATTGTAGCGGGAGGAACACTGGAAAGCTAAAGAACAACAGAATGTTTGGTATTAAAATGCAATGGGAAGAAAAACAAAACAAGATAGCATAAAGCTCAGCAGCGGAAGGGCGAAGGGCAAGTAATTCAGTTGGGTGGTGAGGAAAGGAGGGAAGATATGATGTTAAAAATAGAAGCTGAATAATAAGACAAAGCCAGCCATGAGAGAAGAATTTTCAGGCAGTATGAAGAAAATAAAATGCAAACTCCTAAGGTGGCAATAAACTTCAATGTGATGGAACAGAAAAACACAAGAAATGCCAGAAATGTACAGAGTAAGGGAGAGATTGATAATGAAGTGAAAATGAAAAAGTAGTCAAGGGCCAGATTTGGCTATGGTTAGTTTAGGTTTTATTTTAATTTGAATTCAAAGTAATGAAAGCATTATTAAGTATGCTGTAGTATGACATCCTTTTTTTAAAAAAGGTGATTTCTGGGTAGAGAATGGAATGTGTTGGCCTGGTGGAAGAGTAGAGGTGGAGAGTTGAAGGAGTGGAGGGGAACCCTATGCTTTGGTTCCCATAAAAGTAATGTGGCTTGTGTTAAAAGAGTGGCAGCAAAGAGGAAGAGAAGGAGGGAAGATTCAGTATGTCTTGGAGTCTGACTCACAGGACTTGGAATATGATAGATGGCAAGAAGGAGTAAGAAAAGAGGATGGAATCCAGAATGCCACCTAGATTTTAGAGTGCATGATGGTACCATATACAGAGAAGGGATAAGATAGTAAAACAGGAGGGGAAGAACTCCATCCAAAAGTTTCTTTCTTTAAAACACCACATCAAAAGATGTTTGTTAGATATCTAAGTGAAAAGTGTGTGTATGTGTGTGTGTATATGTATGTGTATATATATGTCTATGTGTGTGTGTGTATACACACACATATATGTCTATGTAGGCTTGTGTATATATATACACACATATATATGTAGGAGTATGTGTATATATATACACACACACATATACACACAGACACAAATGTATACAATATATATGTACACAAACCATGTTTTTGTAACCTATTTTTACACTTAGTCATTTACAATTGTTCATATAATTTATAAAATATCATTTTAAAAACTATATAATATTTGTTATATAAATATAGTACAGCTTATATGCACTAATTCCCCTATTGCTGAACATGTAATTGTTTCTATGATCCTGGAGGGTTTTTTCCAATTATTTATAACTGTGTGTTATCCTTGAAGATAATTATGCATAGCTATTTTATTCCCATGGGTTAAATTTCCAAAAATTGAATTGATAAACCTGAGTTTACATGCTTTTACAATTTTTGATACTTTAGATCTAATACTGCTCCAGATTGTTCTATCACAGTTCATCAATAGTTCACAGGAATGCCATTTCTTAGTATTACTGCCTAATCCAGTTACATTTTGTTAATCTGTACCATTTTGCCCGAATAAAATATCCCTGATTTGTAGTGTTACAAATAGTTCTTTGATGCTGTTGATGGTGTTTAATTTTTTGTGTGTATTTAGCCATTTGCCTTTCTTCTTTACTGAATTAGCTTTATGTGGTCTTTGTCTATTTTTCATTAAAATTGTTATGTTCTTCTTACTCATTTGTCAGTAATCTTTATTATTAACTTTTCTATAAACATTGAAAATATGCCTCTAGTTTTAACACCAGTCATTCTAATTATGGGGAGCTTTGATATCTGAAGTAAAATTGTTTTCAACATTTTCCTCTTTGTAATCTATGTTTTGACGAATGCTTAATGTAATAAGGAGTCTGACTCTATTTTCTGATGTTTTACATTTGATAACAATCCTCAAACCTCATTTTCTCCTTTCTGCCTCACATCTGGTCAAGCTGATAAAAAAAGCCTGGGTGCTCCCTCCTTTGGTGCAGAGTAGGGGAGATTGAAGCTACCCAGGTCCGTGCTGGTACATGGGAACCCTCACCCTGGCCTGACTCCCTAGTCAAAACAAAAACGCCAAGCCAGCCTCCATTTCTTGCTCTCTCAAACTATTTTCAGGTCAGTTTGGGAAGACTGTCCTGTTCTTCCCAAACGCCTCATCCCATAGGTAATAAACCTTTTCCTATTTTGGTGTGGTATGTGGCATCATGGGTCTTGGCACTTGAACCTAATTATGGCTGGCAGTTCATTCTGCATCTGCAGAGTAGCCACATGACTGAGAAAGGACATTTACAGCCATAAGTCAGTTAACTACTTGCCAATATTTTATCTTTCTGAAAATCCGTTTTATACATATATAATTTCTTTGAAAATTAAATCTTTTTGGATTATGGCATGAGGTAAGAATGTTTATTTTTCTAAACATTAAACCACTTGCTTCAACACCAATTAATGACTAGGCCATCCTTTCTAATTATTTGAAAAGCCATAGTTATATTACAACTTATGTAATTTAGCCAGAAGAGATCATGTGATTCATTATACAGTCAGCTATTCTAATTATTTATGATCTTATTTACATTGTTATACATTTTACATTGTAATATTTGCATAATAAACAGGATAATTCCAGCAGAACCCTAGAAAAATGCTTTTTCTTATCATTTTCATTAAATATGCCATAGTTTCTGTATAATTAATGAAACACAAGAAGTTACTGGATTTTGGTGAATAGATTACTATTGTTAAACTTGGATATCTAACTCAAGTTACTTGAAGTTTCTGTCTGTAGCAATATTTTTTTTTAAAAAGTTTCGTGGATCTTCAGTCTTTTTAAAACATTAATAGTTTAATTGTTCCCTGATTCTTGTTTTATATCTCATGATTTGCAGCTTTAATTTATTTCCTGTCACAAATCACAAGTTTACCCCTGTTTGTTCTCAGGATGAAGTAAAACTGTATACATTTTGGGTCAGGAGGACAGAAGATGGGGGAAGGTCAACTCACCGAGGGGTCTGGCTCCAGGCCAGTATCATATGTATGATTTTTCCAGCAATTATAAAAACATCACCTGATAGATCTCATGGGAGAAAGCTGCCCTCCCCGCTTCAGCCTGGGTGCACAGTCTGAAGGGAGTTACAATCAAGGACTCAGCATTCCCAGGCTAGCCACACTTTGACACATGTTGCATTTTTAGCCCAAATGCCTCCATTCAGAGGTCTTTTTATCCAGGTACTCTCATCTTTGTAGGTATCTCTGCTGAGACCTCCTTACTGGGGAGCCTTGACGACAGTTTCTCCACTCTGACATGGTACTTGCGCTTTTCCACTCCTAGTCCTCCCTCATCCCCCTCTCCCTGTCCCCTGGGACCATTCAATGGCAAAAGCCTCTAGTTCAGGGTTTAGCTCTGCAGCAAGACATTACTTCCAATCTGTGTTGATGTATCTGACCCTCACCACATGCTGTTCCATGGAGAAAAAAAACCATTAAAGGAGACAGCACCTTTTTTCCAGCCTCATTTATGCCATCACAGTAAGTGAATAAAACCTTAATTGTTGATTTCTATTTGGCTTGTTGTCCTAATTGACCACCTCAGTACCTGGCATCTTAGCTCTCCCCAGCTCACCTTTTTAAAATTATTATACTTTAAATTCTGGGGTACATGTGCAGAACTTGCAGGTTTGTTATCTAGGTATACACGTGCCATGGTGGTTTGCTGCACCCATCAACCTGTCATCTATATTAGGTATTTCTCCTAATGCTATCCTTCCCCTAGTCCCCTCACCCCTTGACAAGCCCTGGTGTGTGATGTTCCCCTTCCTGTGTCTATGTGATCTCATTGTTCAACTCCCACTTATGAAAACATGCGGTGTTTGGTTTTCTGTTCTTGTGTTAGTTTGTTGAGAATGATGGTTTCCAGGTTCATCCATGTCCCTGCAAAGGATATGAACTCATCCTGTTTTATGGCTGCGTAGTGTTCCATGGTGTATATGTGCCACATTTTCTTTATCCAGTCTGTCATTGATGGATATTTGGTTGGTTCCAAGTCTTTGCTATTGTGAATTGTGCTGCAATAAATATACGTGTGCATGTGTCTTTATAGTAGAATGATTTATAATCCTTTGGGTATATACCCAGTAATGGGATTGCCCAGCTTACCTCCTAACACTGTGACCTTACTGTGTCGACTACTCGCCTCCCACTTTGGCTAGGATGTTACAAGGGCATCTACCCATAGCAGCTGTATTGGGCTAAAACCAACCCAATGTTGGGGCAGAGATGAGAGTCCCTTCTGCTAGGTTGTCATCTGTCAATTACAGGCAGCTGTTGAAAGATTTTCTTACTAATCATCCTGAAGAAGCACATTTAGCTCCTAGCCCCTACTCCTATAAGGAGCTTCAAGAATGTGCCTGAGAATGTCTCATCAAGTTACTATGACCCTTATTTCTGTCTGTGTGGCTATGTTCCCCAAGAGGGTAAAGAAAGCACTCACATCTTTATCACAACAAATAATGTGCTGTACAGGAGGAAACCAGCACACATGAAAAATAGAGGCATATGTGGTGAGGCTTTAGAGTTTGCAAAATGTCTTGGCATACATGATCAAACTTGGGCCTCATAACAGCTCTTAATTGTAAATGGAGAAACCAAGACCTTAACGGGGCTAGTTCCTGACTCAGATATTTGATAATTAAACCCATATTCATTTGAGTAAGCCTGGTATTGAAGAGTGAGTTAACACTTCTTGGAAGCTATTAGGAGGAATGCCAAAGAAGTGGAAGGAAAAATAATACTTACTTTAGTGCCTTTGCAGGTTTCCATGGGCATGACCATTATTTTTTCTTAGAAATTTATGAAACTCGATAAGAATCTTAGATACAATTATGACAATTTCCTAGACTTCAGTGTTATATCTTAAATGCTCTACAGAGATAACTATATTATTTAAGAATGTATTATTGGGCATTACTTGAAAATATCACTAAATTCATTGCAGATTTAGTCTAATTATTACAATGTAATAATTATTATTTTACTATTATATACAGTTAAGATAAAATAATTATAAAGAAATTGTCTATTAGTGAAAGATAATTGGCAATATTAAAAGTGGTGAACATGCCCCTCCTTTATGGCATTATCAATATGCTGAAGAAACTGAAAATAATTTCCAAGATTAAAAATGTAAAAGACAAATAACAATTATAAAAGGCAATTGAGAAGCCATACATCTGTTTTCTCACTTCTGAGATAATGTAATTGGGTAGAAGTTTCTGTTTAGTCACTAAGGGCCTGGAACCACACTACATACTTTTTTATTATTTCTCATCTGATACATCTTGGTAAAAAAGAAGAGACATATTATATGTATGTATGAAAAAATAGTGTATGTTTCATCTTTGCAAATGAAGAAACTAAGATCACATACATTGACTAGTCACATTTGTAAGCCATAGGATGTAGATTAGAATTCAGGTTACATGAATTGAAGACATTTCAGAAATATGTTTCCTTGAAATGATTTTGATGCATGCACTCTGTAAAATCTGTTATTTAAGAAAAGGTAGCTAAAGAAATGCCAGTAAATGCCATCGCTGCAGGTGCTGAACTTTCTCAAATTTGAAGAAATTTTAGGCAATAAGTTGTTATGAAAATCAAGATTGTACACTACTTTTCCCTTCTATTTTCAGAGTTCTTTCCTTGGTTGGAACTTGTTAAAGGATTCTCTGCAGGTGCATATTCACTTCTCTTACTGTACAAGAAAAGGGAACCAATACAAGGAAAAATGAAGGGTATTGTCAAATATCAACCCCTGATCATTGGAGGCCTGAAGTAAGCCTTGGCAGACCAGAAATGACAAGATTCTATGAAGTTCAAATGAACCATATTGGAGGTCAGTTAAAAAAAAACAAAAACAGGTAGATGAGAAATCTAAAGGTGAACCTATATTTTCAGTGCCACATTACATGTCATTAAACTTATAACACAGGTCTCCTTAGATAAGTTTTCAAGATTTGATTTCCTACTTCTTAATTTAACTTTATGAATGGTAAAATTTCCTAGACATCAATGTTATCCATTATTTACTAAAGATAATTGTATTATCAACAAATGCATTATTTGGCATTTTATTGCTTCAAAAATATCTCATATAGATACTTAATCAGCTTCAAAGATGGATTACAATGAGTGTTTTATATTCATATCATAGAAATATATTTACAAAAAGGAAGTCTGTGTCTGTTTAATTCTTTATTCAGGTATAACTACAAATACACTGTAGATAAGAAATTTTCAGGTAGTGTTCATAGCAACACATTTTCTGAACTAGAAAAAGGTATTATATATCCCACGATTAAGGGTTTCTATTGACATTTGTTCTCAATTTACATTTATAGGATTGTATTCTTCCCTACCATTCTTCTTCCCCTTTCAGCATATCTCCTGCACTTAATTTAGCAAATATATATTTATCTATCAAATACACTATTTCAATCCCTATTATGGAGAATTAGAATCATTTGCATTCACCTGGCATGAATAGCAGCATATGTTTATAACTTTGCCACAAGACTATGTTAACTTTCCTGATCTTTGTCACAGTGAGGTCAGAAGGGAGCTTAATCATCTGGACATTTCACGTTACATCATTCTGATCTACTATTTTGAGGGCACCATGTTAACCTGACCTTGAGGAAAGTAAGTGGCAAACACACTGGATGCCCTGTAAAACATATGCGTCATCATTTATGAGATAAATCATAATAAAAATTCAGGAACATGTCACACAAATATAGTTTTTAAGTGCCCAGAGATTATGGGTGTGCTAAATAATTCCTTTAACATAAAAGACAAGTTATTGTACTCTGTGCCCCCTATCACTAAGAAAAAAGCACAAAGCTTGCTAGGCTTCTCCATATTTGAAGATAGGATGTACCACACTTGAAAATATAGCTCTATCCCGTTTATCAGATGATTTGGAAAGTTGTCAGTTCAGTTATCTGGATCACATTAAAATGCTGTGCTAAAATCTGGCAAGCCTAAAAGGAGTGTCATAGCACAGACACTCAGGATTTTAGGGCAAAGACATACCAACTGCAGCAAAGGGCTATTCTGTTCAAAAGTGTCTCCTGAATTTCTGTTGAGCCCTAGTAGAGACTGTGCAACTGAGCATGAGACATTAAATGAATACAAAAACACAGGTATTCATCATGAGCTGTTGTATTAATCCATTTTCACACTGCTATAAAGATACTACCTGAGACTGGATGATTTATAAAGAAAGGAGGTTTAATTGACTCGCATTTACACATAGCCTTGGGGGGCCTCAGGAAACTTACAATCATGGCAGAAGGTAAAGTTTCTCTTCCGAGGTAAGCAAGGCGCATCTTACAGAGAGGCAGGTGAAAGATAGGGTGAGGAAGTGCCACACCTTAAAACTATCAGCTCTTGTGAGAACTCCCTCACTATCACAAGAACAGCATGCAGGGAAACTACCCCCATGATCTAATCACTTCCCTTCAGTTCTCTCCCTCAATACATGGGGATTACAATTCTAAATAAGATTTGGGTTGGGACACAGAGCCAAACCATATCAACTGAGTATTATAATAAACCATCAAGTCACAAGAGCAAACAGGTACCAAAGTAACCCAAAATACAATTGAAATGAAACATTTTGAATCTAGACCAATCAAGTTTGGAAGACATAAGTAACTTACACATGCAGGTGACCATGCCATCTATCATTTTCATGCATGCCTCTCCCTCAGCTTACAGCCGTGGTCTCTTGAGGTCTTCCTATGATCTGCTACTGGAAATGAAAAAACTAAGGCCTGGTTCATAGATTGCTGGATACACATATTAGCACAAGCTTAAGATGAACTGCTATAACCCTAGAATGTCACTGAAATGTGGCTCTGAATGGCAGTGATGAGGGAATTGTATCTCAGTGGGCAGAGATTCAAATAATCAATTTCTGTGGAGGAACAGCTGACCTGAGATCAAGATGTTCTCAGAATTCAGAGTAGCAACAAATAGCTTAGCTGATTGGTTAGGGACTTGAAATGGCAACATTTAAACACATTAGGGGGTAGGGGATATGGATGTACCCATGGGATTAGTCACAGAGATAATGGATCGCTGCATCTCCTGCTGATGTTCACTAAAGAACATCCACCGCAGAGGTGTCGTATAACACAACAGAGACAATGAGTTGTCTAGCATAAATCAGCACACCACTAAATTTAGAACACTTCAATAAAACTTATGAGGACACCTGGTTGGTCAATATGCCAGCTGGCAAAAAAAGGTGCCTTTTTTTTTTTTTCAGTATTGTAGTAATACTATTTAGAAAAAAAAATTAAATTTAAATTTAAAAGGTATTTTATACCAGAAGCACTAATTGATCCTGATTAATATGAGGAAATAAGGTTGCTGCTATAAAGTGGGGAGTAGGAGATACACTTGGGCAACTCATTGCGCTTCCATGTCTAGTCATAGTTGTAAATGGGTGCCTGCCGCTCTATGGTTTTACCAGGGCAAAGAAGTAAGGGTTTCAGACGCCTTGGGAATGAAGGTTTGAGTTCTGCCATTAGGCAAGCATTCCAGAACAGAAGTGCTGGCTGAGAATGAGGGGTATCTGAAATTAAATGTATAGGAGAAACAAGACGAATGTCCATTGCTGTAGTTTGTTTCACTAGACCTCCTTTATTAAGTGTTCCTTTGACCCTCTAAAATTGTGATTGACAACTATATTAAAGAAACAGCAATGAGAGGGAATAAATTTAACATGAGGCCTGAGTGGATCTGAGCAGTGCTAAATGCAGACTGTAGCATCCATTATGTATTTCATATCCCTTGAAGCTTTTCATGTGTTCAGGTAGGCTTTTAATTCCCGATACCTGCAGGTATGTGCCTGAGGCTTTTTTTAAAACAAAAACAAAAACAAACAAAAAACTCCACAAAGCTGTAATTCTCAACCAATTGTTCTCTGTAGTTGGTGTTTAGTTACCCAACTCCTTTACTACTCAGGGAGAATTGTGAGGTCTGTATTTTGCACCATTCTTCCAAGTTTTCCTAACACTTAACATGCTAGGCCCACTTAATAGCTCAGCACTAAATGGATACCCCTTTTCTGTATCACTTACCTATTTCCCTACCAGTGTTCGCTGCATTTCCTAAATAAACTACTTGACTTGAAGCCTTGATTAGCAGTCTACTTTGGGGAGAACCCAAAATAATCCATTATGCCAGATATGGATATAGATGAATAAAAGATGGGGTCCATGCCTGGAGAAATTTATATTTTGGAATTAAAGAATGAGACATAATAAAATAATTATAGTGTGGTAACAGCTATAATAAAATTGGGTACAAATGCTGGGAGCAAACTAAGAGGAAAATACCTAACATCCTTGGAGAAGCTAGATGCATCAGAAACAACTTTGTGAAGGAATTGCCACCCCACCAAAGCCCTGAACGAATGACGAGTAGACAAGCTGTACAGCTTAATGGGAAACTCATTTGCAGAGAGAATGATACCTAAACACATACTTTTTGTTTATGATTGTTTACTCCTTTAAGGAAACCCAATCCAAATTTTGAGAGTCTCTAATGTGAATCATTTCCTGTAGAAAGTATGCCCTTGTGGAACATTTTTTAAAAAGCGAAACATAGATTAAAAGCTCCCCTAGATAGCTGGTTAAGCAGAGGACCCTTCTTGAGCCTATGAAAATACTGCTCAGACAGAAGTTAGTTCCTTCTGTTACTTCCGAAGAAAGGTTAATGGATTTCTTTTGCATGCCTTTTATGTGCAGGTTGCTGGAAAATGAAATTTTCCAATTCCACAGTTCATCACTCTCATACCTGATTGCAAAAATTAGTGATTAGAAATGGGAATAAAAAGTGAAAGAATGTAATTTCCTTCCAGCTTTGAAACCGCTTTTAGACAGGAAATTTTCTGCTTCTTTATGATGTAATGTCTCCTCATACAACGTGCTGTCAGTAGTAATGAGTTGGGTGAGAGTTATTTTTTTCTCTCATATAAAAAAAGGGATCTGAAATATTCACAGGGTAAAAATGAGCCTCAAAACAAATTATGTATTTCAATATTTTCTTGAAGATTAATGTACCAGACATCTAACATTTTTTTTTCCTTTCTAGACTTACATAAAAATGTAGTTTTCCCTGTGGATCTGTTATTCACAAATAGTCATTTTTTCCTAATGTGTATTAGACTACATGACATTGGTTACAGAAGGATTTGTTCTTTCACAAATGACTCTGGGTCTGGTACAAAATGATTGTGTATAATCTTTCAAAGGCTATTTTTAGGTGAATAAAAGGATGATCCAATTAATATTGTTAATGATGTACTAGCCAAATGCAAATCAAGACCCTCTAAAGAAAGATAATGAGGGAAATTATTTATGTCTTACTTTCTATTATCAAAGAATAATGGAAGACAAACTTAATCTTTGTTTCTTTCATAATTGAGTAGTTCCTGGAAGCCTATAAAGTCACTGGGAAAAGTTATTTGTATATTAAGTCTCAGGTCCTGCCTAGCTCTGACAAGAGTAATTTTATCTCCCACTTAAATATGAAACTTCTGTTACTGAATTCTCATGATCTAGCAATGTTATGTATCAAAAAAAATTTTGGAAGAAAATTAATGTTTGTACAGAACTTGGCTATGCACATGGAGCTTCAGGCATTTATACATTTCTTCAAAATATATTCTAAGGCATTTGTCATTTAATATACTTTTTGTAAATTTTTCATGAAATGTTTTTTGTGTACCTTAAGTAGGAAGAATGAACATAAAGAATATATAAGAAAAGTATCTTTCATGTAGATAAAAGAAGAGTTATTTAAGAAGAAGCTTAAAACTGAGAGGTCCATACCAAGTAGGATGTGAAAATGTCACAAATTTTTGATATTCGTCAAAACTTTTCAATAAGTCACATGCATTCAATCTCTCCAGATATTGGGTTATAGCTAAAACAACTATAAAGAAGCAATTATTAATCAAAGTGTGCCCAGTAGTCAAAGAATATAAGAACAGAACAATTTTTATCAATTCAATTTCAATACCTAAACCTTATAACACAAGAATCCTTTACATTGCTAAGAATTAGGTCTTTAAAGTAGGTAAGATTAAACATTATCCATTAAACAGACCGTTATCCATAAACAAATGTTATCTGTGAAACAAGTCATTATATAATTATGATTTATATTTTAATAACAAACCATAATTTTTAGCTGCATTCAATCTGTGATTTTTATCTTTATGTAACAGAATCAGCTTCATTCATGTCATACCACTCAGAATGTTCGGTGGACATAACCATAAGATGCCAGAATATCACAGGCTTTGAAAAGACACTGAAATGTTGAAAGTGGCTGAGACTTGGTATTTTATAACCTTGAAAATGTCTTCTCTATATAATAGTGTGTAGAATTTATAAACATAATGCAAAAAAGAAAACCAGTTTGAACATGCGGACACAGTAACAATTGCTCTACACAGAATATGGCCATCAACCAGTAGCAGTGGGATTCACAGAAAATGTAAAACCCAAAACAGTTCATGCTCCATGAGAGCAAGAACTGTCTGTCTCTCAGTGAAGGGCAAAGTGCTAGACGTATAGTAAATACTCAATAAATACCATTGAAATAGTGAAGTACAATGAAAAAAAAAAAACAAAAATAATGCTCAACAATCCATGAACAGTGTTTCTAACCTCAATATTTTGCTTCTTTCTAGATGAACCTAGATGCATTCTTTCAGGTCAAGAACAAAAATAAATATATAACACGCATGTGCATGCATCTATCAAGTTGAAAGCCTTGTTAAAAAGTTATAAAATGGGACTATTTCTGTGTTCTGTGTTTACAGAATTGTATATTCCTTTGTTACTTATGAGTAGTACATAGAGTTAGGATTTCAAAAGCCAGATTCAGTGTTCAAAATTGGTCATCCAACCAATTACAAGTTCTGTGACATTGGGCAAATCTATTAACTTCTATATGCCTCCATTTCCTCATCTGTAAATGGAGGTAATAGTGAAAGCCACTCAAATATAAATTGTAAAGATTTAATTAATTATCACAAGTAAATGCTTGAGAAGTGCTTGGTGCATTGTTAGTGCATTTGCGTTAGCACACATTACTTATTATACCAAAAGAAACAGAAATGACATTACACTCTTATTTTATCGCATCTGAACTACTATAGTATTCTCTTCATCTCCAATCCTTTCCCTTCCAAGTTATCCCACTCAGAGGGATATTCCATTCAGAGTAATCTCTCTAAAACATGGTCTATTGTTCATATCAGAGCCATACACTAGAAATGTCCACTGACCATAAAAGAAAATAAAAAACTCTTAATCTGGCATTCAAGACCTCTCCCAATCTAATTTCTCCATCTTATTTTTAACTGCTCCCTTTCACACATCTTTCAAGTAAATTAAATTGAATTCCCCATTTTCTGAAATGACCCTGCACTTTTTCATCTATGATCTGCTGCCCTGACCCTTCTCTCTGAGTACAATGTTGGTTCTCCAACTCCACAGTGAATCTTTAACTGAGTCCAGCAGGTTGAATTAATGTATTATAAAAAAAAAAAGAGTAAGTATATTTGCCTGAGTATGGGTGGATGCTTCACTGATCCTGAGATTATTCATCCTTTAATTTTGTGCATCACAGTAGGTCTAGGGATTATAGTTTTTTTTTTTTTTTTTTTTTTTTGAGACAGAGTTTTGCTTTTGTTGCCCAGGCTGGAGTGCAATGGCATGATCTTGGCTCATTGCAACCTATGCCTCCTAGGTTCAAGAGAGTCTCCTGCCTCAGTTTCCCAAGTAGCTGGGATTACAGGTGTGCGCCACCACATCTGGCTAATTGTTTTGCATTTTTAGTAGAGATGGGGTTTCACCACCTTGGCCAGACTGGCCTTGAACTCCTGACCTCAGGTGTGATCCACCCACATCGGCCGCCCAAAGTGCTGGGATTACAGGCATGGGCCACCGCACCCGGCCTGTAGAATGCATTTTTAAAACTATCTGATATTTCTTGGCTTATTCATTAAAACATTCCATCTCCTCTTGGATTTATAGAGGAAAAATTCTGTCTCATCACCTTGAAGATTTTATGCCACTGCAATGCATTTACATTACCTGCACTGTGACATTTTACATTATTGAAATCTGTCTTGTTGAGGGATATCTTGTCTTTGACAGCAACCCAGGAACAGCATTCAAGATTAATTTTATTTGCTGATAATTAGACATTACTTAGTTTATGTGAAATCATAAAATTTAGTCTATAATGTTTAATTTCTAATAAGTAATTAGCTCTGTGATCATGGCAAGCTAATTCTTTTGATGAAATGCTTTCTATGTGTCTTAAGTTTAGAGAATAAACATTAAGAAGATAAAAGTGAAATATATATCACAGTGAGATCGTAAAAAGTAGATTTTTAATCAGAGGATGAAAAGAGGAGTTGACTTTTAATTAGAAGCTTTGGATTTTGGTTCCAGTTTGACTGCTTTTAGCATAGAGCTGTTTATTTACCTTGAATTTGCAGCTTATCTTTCGAGTGAGGATATCATTTCCTGGGAAGCTTGCCTAATACAGTTAAAGCGAGTAGCAAATGAGATTCTGTACATCCTAAAACTTTGAAATTTTGTGCCATACAAATGAAAGGAATTATTATTGAAAAAGGATTAAAATGATTTCCAAGTTTTATTTCTAAATGTATTGATGTTATGACTGCAATATAAAAGTGCAATTGTTTTAATTCTTAGTTATTCATTATAACCTGAATGGCAGATAATCTGATAGGTTTGCTATATTTGTTTGTACCATTGAGCTGTGTTTATCATAAATATGGAAGAAAAGTCTCTGCCTTCTCAGAGCCTTGGAGTGGGCAGAGTACTTGTGAGAGGCGAGGAATAAAAACATGGGAACTAAACTCTTAATTGCTAGGGTTTAGAAATTGTTAGTACCAAAGAGTTCTCTGTTCGTTTTCTATTGCTGCTGTAACTTATTACTACAAACTGTGTGTCTTAAAATAACACAAATTTATTCTCTTATAGATCTGGAGGTCAGAAGTCTGAAATGATTCTTACGGGGCTAAAAACACGGTATTGTCAGGGCTAGTTCCTTATGAAGGCTGTAGGGGAGAATCTGTTTCCCTGCTTTTTCCAGCTTCCAGAGGCCACCTACACATTCCTTGGGTTGTTGCCCTGAATCATATCATCTTTCCTCCCCTCTGCTTCTATTAACACATCATCATTTTTCCCCTTGACCCTCTTACCTCCCTTTGGTAAGAACCTTCGTCATTACCTGGGACTCACCTCAATAATCCAGGATAATCTCTTCATCTCAGAATCCTTAATTTAACCACATCTGTGGGGGTTGTTTTGCCATGTAAGGTAACAATCTCAGGTTCTGAGAATTTAGATGTGGATATATTTGGAGGAAGGGGTAGGACATTATTCAGCCTACCACAGTAGGAGCATTTCTCACTTTCAGCTGGTCCATATACTACTGATTATTACTGCCCCACTAAATTACTGAATTTCAGCGCTTTGAGATATTAACTTATAATTTAAAAAGGAACTGTGTGAACAAATATGAACTGAATATAGAAATTACTTGTCTAATTTGTGGGTTTTTTTCTCTCTCTTTTGCAATGAGAGAGTTCTCAAGTAAAGGAACCGTTAAGTAGGATGACTAGTTCTTCTATATTAGTTCATTTTCACACTGCTATATAGAATACTCCCTGAAACTGGGTAATTTACAAAGGAAAGAGGGTTAATTGACTCACAGTTCCGCATGGGTGAGGAGGCCTCAAGAAACTTACAATTATGGTGGAACGCAAAGGAGAAGCAAACATCTTCTTCAAAAGCAGCAGGAGAGAGCAAGCGAATGAAGAAGGAACGGTGAAACACTTTAAAAACCATCAGGTCTCGTGAGAACTCACTCACTATTATGAGAAAAGCATGGGGAAATCTGCCCCCATGATCCAATCACTTCCCTCCCTCCACACGTGGAGATTATAGTGCTAGATGAGATTTGGGTAGGGATGCAGAGTCAAAGCATATCACCTTCTTAACCTGTAATACTCTGATGGCCTTCATATATACATATATATATGAACCTATATATATGAACCTATGTGTATATGAACCTATGTGTATATGTTTGGCCCCATCTTAGTTTGTCTTTCCTCTTAGTGAAACTGCGTCTGGTGGTTTGTCTTGCCATCTTTTGTCCTAATACCCACCGGGATAAAATTAGTTTTGACTCATGATGATTGAAAGTTTTCAGCTGGGATAACTGAAATAGAACCAAGTGATAGCTGTAGATCTCGATTACAATGTTGCTTAGCAACCTAGATACAGGTTTCCATTCTAAGAAATGATACTAGTACATACAGACATCTTACAAAAGATAGGCATGATAGGAACTTCTAACTTACAAAGAAGCTATCATTTCAGATGTGGGAAAACAAAATCACCAAACAATTCTGTGAAGGTAATAGAATTAAAAGGACACATTCATGATATAAGACTGTTAAAACCCTAAAGTTGGTGTCCTCTTATTTCCTATTAGTTATGTTCCAGTGCTTTTGAGTCCTTTATAGTCTAACATCTTGGAAAGGCAAAAAACAAAACTCGTTTAGCAATGGAACGGTAAACACACAACTATTATAACATACTATTAAATATCCTTATCTGTAGTTCTGCGTTCTGCGGTTACCTGCAGTCAACTGCAGCCCAAACATATTAAGTGAAAAATTCGAGAAATAAACAAGTTGCGAATTGTAAGTTGCATGCATTTCTGAATAGCATGGTGAAATCTGCAGCCCAGCTCGTCCTACCAGGGGTGTGAATCATCTTGTTGTCCATTATATCCATGCTGTACACACTGCTCTTCTGTTACTTAGTAGCAGTCTGGGTTATCAGATCAACTGTCACTACTGCTATCACGGTGATTGTGTTCCAGTTACCTCATTTTACTTAATAATAACCTCAAAATGCAAGAGTAGTAATGCTAGCATATTGTTATAATTGTTCTACTATTATTGTTTATCACTTTTGTGTGTGATTTATAAATTAACTTAGTCATAGGTATGTATGCATAGAAAAAAACCCTTTGTATATACAGGGTTGATTACTATCTCCAGTTTCAGGCATCCACTGGGGACATTGTGACATATCACCATTGATAAGGGAGAACTATTACGTGGATTTTGAACATTTGAAAATAGGTAAAAGTATTTTAGGAGCAATTTTGTACTCCTATATATTTTTAACAGCTGTTTTATCACAAAAACAAATTGAATATCTATAAAAGTTAGGAAATATTAAAGCTATAAATGAAGTATAAAATTCCTGTAACCTCCTTTACCAGAGAAAGCCACTGTCAATATTTTTGGCTATGGGTGTTTTGTTGTTTTGTACTTACTAGCATGGCACTCAATATTATAGGAACAATCTTTAACACAGAAAACAGAATAATGTCTTACCTATATTGTTAGAAATAATTGAAAGCAAAACTTACGACAGAGAAAAATCTAAATTTCCTGCAATTATTATTATTTGGTTTTAATTATATTTGCCTTTTATTAAGGCATTGAAAACACTAACTCAAACTCTCAGGTTTATGTCTCTGTTTCAAAATCTGCAGAAGCACTATTAAAATGATTAATATTTTATAATACTTTTGAGTTCATAAAGCACATTCAGAAATTTACTTCACATATATAATCTCAACGGCACCTGTGACATTTAAATGTTAACTACAGAGTACTTATCAAGGCAGAGTTGCACATTGGGTCTTGCAGTTTTTGCACTGCAATAGCACTTTACCAAGACAACAGAGGAGCTTCTAATGCTAGAAATAAACTAACCGCTCATGGTTTCAACTCTTTAATCTTACCTGAATAATATATGGATCCCATGGAGAATTTCACTCTTTGTTTTTTGTGGTTTTTGTTTGTTTGTTTGTTTGAAATGGGGGTCTCATTCTGTTGCCCAGGCTGGAGGGCAGCTCATTGCAGTGGCATTACCATAGTTCACTGCAGCCTTGAAATTCTGGGCTCAAGTGATCCACCCGCATCAGCTTCCTGAGTCCTAGCTAGGACTACAAGCATATGCCACCTTGCTCTGCTAATTTTTTATTTTTATTTTAGAAATTAGGTCTTGTTATGTTGCCCAGGCTGATCTCAAACTTCTGGTCTCAAGTTATCTTCCCACCATGAACTCCCAAAGTGTAATCCCAACACATGTGAGCCACCACACCAAGCAAATTTTACTTAAATATGGAACACTGTGGTGTTCCAAGTCTAGTTTTGTACCACTAGTGTGCAGCCAGTGGGTCTTACCATTTTGTCCCTCTAAGGTCTTGGAGGACTTATATTTCACACAGCATCTTTATATATATTCAAGGATGGTAGGATTTTCTTCTTGCCAAACAAAAGCACTAATTGTAGTGAACAAGGAAACTAAGATGACACCTCAAGGGGAAACTATCATCACTCTGCTGTGAAGACCAGTAACACTATCTGGTGAATAATATTGGAAGCTCTCATGGTTTGTCTAAGCATTCAGCATGAGGTGCTGTACCTGAACTCAGTGTCTCATGAGGCTGGAGAGCAGCAGTTGTCTAGGTACTGGGCACTGGTGCTTCCAGCATTCTCAAGTGTTGGCACAAAAATTCAATTTTCTTAATACTTGACCTCAAAATATGTATTCCTCTTACAAGCCCATTCTTATACTTATGCACAAAGAGAAAGCCACAAGGGGGCAAAGTCCATCTCCAAAAGAAGCACCCAAGGGGACCTAGCTTGATCCTGCCCATGTGTGCCGCTCTTCGGGATGGTAAGAGACCAGAGACCCCTCACTGCTGCCCCTGCTTTCTGTCACTTATTTTTTATTTTATTTTATTTTTTGAGACAGAGTCTCTCTCTGTTGCCCAGGCTAATGTGCAGTGGTGCGATCTCGGCTCACTGAAACCTCTGCCGCCTGGGTTCAAGAGATTCTCCTCCCTCAGCCTCCTGAGTAGCTGGGATTGCAGGCACCTGTCACTGCACCTAGCTAATTTTTGTAGTTTTTTTAGTAGAGACGGGGTTTCACCATCTTGGCCAGGCTGGTCTTGAACTCCTGACCTCATGATCCACCTGCCTCAGCCTCCCAAAGTACTTGGAATACAGGCGTGAGCTACCACACTCGGCCTGTCACTTCTAATTTGCACCAAATGATGCTCCAGGCTCTCTGCACATGTGTATACAAGGCCTTACATACAGCTGAAATCAAGAAAAAAGAAAAAAGACATTTACATGCGTAAATGGGTTATTACAAGGGAGGGGAAAGATAAGTAAGAATAGCAAAATATGTGACATCAAGACATTGTTGTCAACTGCCATGTATTTCCACATTAAATGAATAGATATATATTCAAATATTCGTTCCTCTTGTTTGGGAAACATTTTAAAATAACATTATTGCCATTTGATGGGTGCCAACTAAATAGCAGACACTATGTTAAGAATTACATTATCTCTAACCATCATGATATCATGATAACTCTATTTGGTAGACATTATTATACATATTCAAATTTTATAGAAACCAGGCTGGAGGATTTGAGAAACTTTACATTTGAAGTGGCTGAATCAGGAGTGAAACCCAGGTCTGTGGCTACAAAGCCCCAGCAAGCCCTAATATGTTATGGTGACTTAAACGGGTATCTATGTTGTCTTCTTTTTAAAGAGAGTGAAAACTAAGAACTTTGCTAGCTAATAAAATATTCTATGGTACTATTTGTATAGAAAATCTATGCAAAATTAGGGAATTATATCTGATTGTCATTCAGAATATATCCAATTAGAAGACATATTTAATTCTAAATTCTACTTTAGCCAGTTGAAGAGAGACATGTGTTGCAATAGTGATAACCATAGCAGCTAATTCTACTTTATATACAGTTCTTATAAAATCCAGATAATTATTTTGAATTGTGAACCACCTTATACAATTACTAGGAAATCACCACTAATTCAATGTGAATTACTGTTTAGTGCCAAACTACAGATGTTTATTTTCTCTGTCATGCCAAAACTCACCAGTTAGGGCAATTGAAAGAAAAATAAAAGTTTATCTGTGGGAAACAGGCTTCTTTTTTTTTGACAATTATTTTTTGTATTTATTAGTGGGAAAAATACTGCAGAATTCGAATTTAGGTATTTTACTGAGATTTTATGACTTTTTCAAAATTTTTTCCTGCCTGAAATATTGTCAATCAGTGATCAAATTTCCTTGTCTTCTTTCACTCAAATTAAAAAGAATCAGGTCCAGAGACTGCCATGAATTCTCAAATAGGACACTCAGGTTTAGAAATAATTTCTCCTCTTTGTTCAGCATAATTAATCTAAATAATCTCCTCTATTGCTAGTCTTGGAATTTACTACATTGTTTTACTTATGATAAGTGTGAAAATGAGGAAAATACATATTATTTTGCTTAATACTGTGTCTATAGTAATCAACACTTTTTTGATAGAGAGTTTATGATTTATTTTTTATTGTTTTGAGATAGAGTTTCACTCTTGTTGCCCAGGCTGGAATGGAGTGACAGGATCTTGGCTCACTGCAACCTCTGTCTCTCGGGTTCAAGTGATTCTCCTGCTTCAGTCTCCTGAGTAGCTGGGATTGCAGGTGCCTGCCACCATGCCCAGCTAATTTTTGTATTTTTAGTAGAGACGGGGTTTCACCATGTTGGCCAGGCTGGTCTCGAGCTCCTGACCTCAGGTGATCCACCTGCCTCGGTCTCCCAAAGTGGTGGGATTACAGGATTGAGCCACCGCTCCCGGTCTGATAAAGTTTAAAATCACGATAGTAATTATCTGTCTTTTACTATTTGCTCTCCTTTCTAGCTATGCTCCTGCAATATATATATAGTTTTTATTGTTTTGCTTGCTTGTAATGAAGAAAAGTTATTTAAACGATGCAAAGTGACTTCATAACTTAAACTTTTTCATCTCTAAACAACACTAAGTGATAAACATCCCCAGAACTGGAGGCTATTATAATGCTGCATAATGTTTAACAGCTTAGTGGTTGTCATGGCCTCTGAGGGGTATTAAAATAAAGACGTGATAACACAGATCAATTATTATTACCAAAATACATACACTAGATGATCAAGACAAAGTGGCACCATCTTTATACATGAAGGACGCTATATCTTCCAAAAGGATCAGGATTCTCTGTTTACACAGAGAAATAAATAAAATAAAAACATCAAAACAAACAAACAAAAAACACCTTGTAAATTTGGCCAAAATGCAAATACACTCATATTTTATACTTGTCTTCATGAGGGGATTACAAATCAGAATTAGCTTCTCTCTTATTTTTAAAATATTTTAGATTGTTTAAACACTCTGATTCTCTACACATGCTGGAGGATTGTTTTTATTTCTTTTTTCCATGGCTTAGACCATAAAATTCAAGTAGTGTGAACAACATTCTACGAGCTCTGTTAAAAGGCTTGCTGCAAATATTTACTTGGAAGCAAGAGCTCCAAATCACGCTTTGTGAATACTGCTTTAAACACAGACTCTGTATGGTGCCTTCAGCATTTTATGCAGACAACTAGAAAAAAAATGATAAAAAAACAAAGCTGGATGATTTCATAATAGCAAATTAGGCAAATGTATAAGAAAATGTCTATAGGGAAGTCATTATTTTCCCATCTCATGTAAAATCCATCATCAATATATCTAATGCACTTCTTATCACCTATATCTCAATACAGATGGGTCTTGTACTCTTTATTATAGTTTAATGGCCCTGTTCATGATTGTACTTAGTTTTAACTCCACTGAATTGTCACTGTGTTTCTAATCATGAAAGCATTTTATTAGAGATGTGGTTTAAAGTTAAGATTTTTTCAATAATTTTTATTTTGTAAAGTAGTCATTGTCGTTTATGCATAAAGCACAGTGTTAAAGTTGTAAAGTTATGAAGAGCTTTTATGGCATTACCTTAGTGGACTGTATTTGTTATTGTTCTGTTCTAGACTACACATATAATACATAAATAGAAAAATTCATGTACGTTTCAAGATAAGGTGAGAAAAAGAAATGAGACACAAAAATTATATAAACAAATCAAATAACAAATTTATTTATTTATTTATTTTATTTACTATACTTTAAGTTCTGGGATACATGTGCAGAACATGCAGGTTCATTACATAGGTATACATGTGCCATGGTGGTTTGTTGCACCCATCGACTCCTCATCTAAATTTTAAGCTGCACATGCATTAGGTATTTGTCTAATGCTCTCCCTCCCCTTGCCCCCAACCCCTCAGCAAGCTCTGATGTGTGATATTCCCCTCCCGGTGTTCTCATCGTTCAACTCCCACTTATGAGTGAGAATATGTGGTGTTTGGTTTTCTGTCCCTGTGTGAGTTTGTTGAGTGATGGTTTCCAGCTTCATCCACGTCCCTGTAAAGGACATTAACTCATTCTTTTGTATGGCTACATAGTATTCAGTGGTGTATATGTGCCACATTTTCTTTATCCAGTCTATCATTGATGGGCATTTGGGTTAGTTCCACGTCTTTGCTATTGTCAATAGTGCTGCAATAAAGCAATAAACATACTTGTGCACGTCTTTATAGTAGAATGACTTATAATCATTTGGGTATATACCCGTAATGGGATTGCTGGGTCAAATGGCATTTCTAGTTCTAGATCCTTGAGGAATCACCACACTGTCTTCAACAATGGTTGAATTAATTTACACTTGCACCAACAGTGTAAAAGAGTTCTTATCTCTCTACACCCTTTCAAGCTTATGTTGTTTCTTTAATGATCACCATTCTTTTTTTTTTTTTTTTTTTGAGATGGAGTCTCGCTCTGTCACCCAGGCTGGAGTGAGTTGGCACGATCTCAGCTCACTGCAAGCTAGGCCTCCCAGGTTCATGCCATTCTCCTGCCTCAGCCTGGCAAGTAGCTGGGAATACAGGCGCCCGCAACCACGGCCAGCTAATGTTTTGTATTTTTAGTAGAGACGGGGTTTCACCATGTTAGCCAGATGTTCTCAATCTCCTGACCTCATGATCCGCCCACCTGAGCCTCCCAAAGTGCTGGGATTACAGGCGTGAGCCACTGAGCCCAGCCTAATTATCACCATTCTAACTGGCATGAGATTGTATCTCACTGTGGTTTTGATTTGCATTTCACTAAAGACAAGTGATGTTGAGCTTTTTTTCATGTTTTTTGGCCACATAAATGTCTTTTTTGAGAAGTGTCTGTTCATATCCTTCACCCACTTTTTGATGGGGTTGTTTGTATTTTTCTTGTAAATTTAAGTTCCTTGTAGATTCTGGATAACAGATCTTTGTCAGATAAATGGATTGCAAAAATTTTCTCCCATTCTGTAGGTGGTCTGTTCACTCTGATGATAGTTTCTTTTGCTATGCAGAAGCTCTTTAGTTTAATTAGATCCCATTTGTCAATTTTGGCTTTTGTTGCCATTGGTTTTGGCGTGTTAGTCATGAAGTCTTTGCCCATGCCTATGTTCTGAATGGTACTGCCTAGGTTTTCTTCTGGGGATTTTACGGTTATAGGTTTTACATTTAAATCTTTAATCCACCTTGAGTTAACTTTTTATAAGGTGTAAGGAAGGGATCCAGTTTCAGTTTTCTGCATATGACTAGTCATTTTTCCCAGCACCATTTATTATATAGAGAATCCTTTCCCCATTGCTTGTTGTTGTCAGGTTTGTCAAAGATCAGATGGTTGTAGAGGTTTGGTGTTGTTTCTGAGGCCTCTGTTCTGTTCCGTTGGCCTACATATCTGTTTTTGCACCAGTACCATGCTATTTTGGTTACTGTAGCTTTGTAGTATAGTTTGAAGTCAGGCAGCATGATGCCTCCAGCTTTGTTCCTTTTGCTTAGGATTGCCTTGGCTATAGGGGCTCTTTTTTGGTTCCATATGAAATGTAAAGTAGTTTTTTCTAATTCTGTGAATAAAGTCAATGGTAGCTTGATGGGAATAGCATTGAATCTATACATTACTTTGGGCAGTAGGACCATTTTCAGGATATTGATTCTTCCTATCCATGAGCATAGAATGTTTTTCCATTTGTTTGTGTCCTTTCTTATTTCCTTGAGCAGTTGTTTGTAGTTCTCCTTAAAGAGGTCCTTCAAGTCCCTTGTAAGTTGTATTCCTAGGTATTTTATTTTCTTTGTAGCAGTTGTGAATGGGAGTTCACTTATGATTTGGCTCTCTGTCTATTATTGGTGTATAAGAACACTTGTGATTTCTGTACATTAATTTTGTATCCTGAGACTTTGCTGAAGTTGCTTATCTGCTTAAGGAGTTTTGGGCTGAGATGATGGGGTTTTCTAAATATACAATCATGTAATCTGCAAACAGAGACAATTTCACTTCCTCTCTTGCTATTTGAACAGACTTTATTTCTTTCTCTTGCCTGATTGCCCTGGCCAGAATTTCCAACACTATGCTGACTAGGAGTGGTGAGGGAGGGTATCCTTGCCTTGTGCCGGTTTTGAAAGGGAATGCTTCCAGCTCTTGCCCATTCAGTATGACATCGGCTATGGGTTTGTCATAAATAGCTCTTATTATTTTGAGATACGTTCCATCAATACTTAGTTTATTGAGTCTTTTTAGCATGAAGGGGTGTTGAATTTTATCAAAGGACTTTTCAGCATCTATGGAGATAATCATGTGGTTTTTATCATCGGTTCTGTTTATGTGACGGATTTGGTTTATTGATTTGCATATGTTGAAACAGCCTTGCATCCCTGGGATGAACCCAACTTAATTGTGATGGATAAGCTTTTTGATGTGCTGCTGGATTCAGTTTGCCAGTATTTTGTTAAGGATTTTCGCATTGATGTTCATCAGGGATATTGGCCTGATATTTTCCTTTTTTGTGTGTGTCTCTGCCAGGTTTTGGTAGCAGGATGATGTTGGCCTCATAAAATTAGTTAGGGAGGATTCCTTCTTTTTCTATTGTTTGGAATAGTTTCAGAAGGAATGGTACCAACTCTTCTTTGTACCTCTAATAGAATTCGGCTGTGAATCCATCTGGTCCTTGGCTTTTTTTGGTTAATAGGCTATTCATTACTGCCTCAATTTCAGAACTTGTTATTGGTCTATTCAGGGATTTGACTTCTTCCTGATTTAGTCTTGGGATGGTGTATATGTCCAGGAATGTATACATTTCTTCTAGATTTTCTAGTTTATTTGCATAGAGGTGTTTCTAGTGTTCTCTGATGGTAGTTTTTATTTCTGTGTGATCAGTCGTGATATCACCTTTATCATTTTTTATTGTGTCTATTTGATTCTTCTCTCTTTTCTTCTTTATTAATCTGTCTAGCAGTCTATCTATTTTGTTAGTCTTTTCAAAAAACCAGCTCCTGGATTCACTGACTTTTTGAAGGGTTTTACATGTCTCTATCTACTTCAGTTCCACTCTGATATTATTTACTTATTGTCTTCTGCTAGCTTTTGAATTTGTTTGCTCTTGCTTCTCTTATTATTTTAATTGTGACGTTAGGGTTTCGAGTTTAGATCTTTCCCACTTTCTGATGTGGGCATTTAGTATTATAAATTTCCCTCTTAACACTGTTATAGCTGTGTCCCAGAGACTCTGATACCTTGTGTCTTTGTTCTCATTGGTTTCAAAGAACTTATTTATTTCTGCCTTAATTGTGTTATTTACCCAGTAGTTATTCAGAAGCAGGTTATGCAGTTTCCATGTAGTTGTGCGGTTTTGAGTGAGTTTCTTAATCCTGATTGTCTAATTTGATTGCACTGTGGTCTGACAGGCTGTTTGTTATAATTTCCATTATTTTGCATTTGCTGAGGAGTGTTTTACTTCTAATTATATGTTCGATTTTAGAATAAGTTCTATGTAGTGCTGAGCAGAATGTATATTCTGTTGATTCGTTGTGGAGTGTTCTGTCAATGTCTATTAGGTCTGCTTCGTCCAGAGCTGAGTTCAAGTTCTGAATATCCTTGATAATTTTCTGTCTCGTTGATCTGTCTAATATTGACAATGTGTGTTAAAGTCTCCTACTGTTATTGTGTGGGAGTCTAAGTCTCATTGTAGTATCTAAGAACTTGCTTTATGAATCTGGGTGTTACTGTATTGTGTGGATATATATTTAGGATGGTTAGCTCTTCTTGTTGCATTGATCCCTTTACCATTATGTAATACCCTTCTTTGTCTTTTTTGATCTTTGTTGGTTTAAAGTCTGTTTTATCAGAGACTAGGATTGCAACCCCTGCTATTTATTTATTTATTTATTTATTTATTTATTTTGCTTTCCATTTGCATGGTAAATATCTCACTGCCCTTAACATTTTTCCTTTCATTTCAACCTTGGAGATTCTGACAATTATGTATCTTGGGGTTGGTCTTCTCGAGGAGTATCTTAGTGGTGTTCTCTGTATTTCCTGAATTTGAATGTTGGTCTGTCTTGCTAGGTTGGGGAAGTTCTCCAGGATAATATCCTGAAGTGTGTTTTGCAACTTGGTTCCATTCTCCCTGTCACCCTTCAGGTACACCAATCAACTGTATGTTTCATTTTTTCACATAATCTCGTATTTCTTAGAGGCTTTGTTCATTCTTTTTCATTCTTTTTTCTCTAATCTTGTCTTCACACTTTATTTCATTAAGTTGATCTTCAGTCACTTGATATCCTTTCTTCCACTTGATCATTTCGGCTATTGATACTTGTGTATGGTTCACGAAGTTCTCATGCTGTGTTTTTCAGCTCCATCAGGTCATTTATGTTCTTCTCTAAACTGGTTATTCTAGTTAGCAGTTCCCATAACTTTGTATCAAAGTTCTTAGCTTTCTTGATTGGATTAGAACATGCTCCTTTAGCTCAGAGGAGTTTGTTATTACCCTCCTTCTGAAGCCTACTTCTGTCAATTCATCAAACTCACTCTTTGTCCAGTTTTGTGCCCTTGCTGGAGAGGAGTTGCAATCACTTGGAGATGAGGCATTCTGCTTTTGGGAATTTTCAGCATTTTTGTACTGGTTTTTCCTCAGCTTCATGGATTTATTTACCTTTGATCCTTGAGGCCAATGGCATTTGGATGTGGTTTTTATGTGGGTGTCCTTTTTGTTGATGTTGATATTATTGGTTTCGTTTGTTAGTGTTCCAACAGTCAGGCCTCTCTTCTGCAGGTCTGCTGGAGTTTGCTGGAGGATCACTCCAGACTCTGTTTACCTTCACCAGCGGAGGCTACAGAACAGCAAGGATTGCTACCTGCTCCTTCCTCTGGAAGCTACATCCCAGAAGGGCACCCACCTCATGCCAGCCAGAGCTCTCCTGTATGATGTGTCTATTGACCCCTTCTGGGAGGTATCTCCCAGTTAGGAGGCATGGGGGTCAGGGGCCTGCTTGAGGAGGCAGTCTGTCCCTTAGCAGATATCAAGTGCCATGCTGGGAGATCTGCTGCTCTCTTCAGAACCAGCAGGCAAGATCTTTTAAGTCTCCTGAAGCTGCGTCCACAGCCATGCCTTCCCACCAGTCCTCTGTCCCAGGGAGATGGCAATTTTATGTATAAGCCCCTGACTGAGGCTGCTGCCTTTCTTTCAGAGATGCCCTGCCCAGTGAGGAGGAATCTAGGGAGGCATTCTGGCCACAGCTGCTTTGCCGTGCTGCAGTGAGTTCTGAACAGTCCAAACTTCCTATAGGCTTCCTTAACACTGTGAGGGGAAAACTGCCTTACTCAAGCCTCAGTAAGGGTGGACACCCCTCCCCACACCAAGCTCAGTCGTCCCAGGTCGACTTCAGACTGCTGTGCTGGCAGCAAGAATTTCAAGCCAGTGCTTCTTAGCTTGCTGGGCTCTGTGGGAGTGGGACCTGCTGAGCAACACCACTTGGCTCCCTGGCTTCAGTCCCCTTACCAGGGGAGTGAATGATTCTGTCTCCCTGAGGTTCCAGGCAGCACTGGGAAAGAAAAAAAAAAAAAACTCCTGCAGCTAGCTCAGTGTCTGCCCAAACAGCAGCCTAGTTTTATACTTGAAACCCAGGGCCCTGGTCTTGCCACACAGGGAATCTTCTGTTCTGTGGGTTGCAAAAACCACGGGAAAAGCGAAGTATCTGGACTGGATAGCACAATCCCTCTGGCTAGCAGAGGGTGGTCCTTGGACCCTTGCACTTCCCTGGTGAGGCGAGACCCCACCCTTTTTCTGCTCACCGTCAGTGGGCTGCACCCACTGTCTAACCAGTACCAATGAGATGAACTGGGTACCTCAGTTGGAAATGCAGAAATCATCTGCCTTCTGTGTTGGCCTCTCTAGGAACTGCAGAGCAGAGCTGTTCCTATTCGGCCATCTTGCCATCTGATCCAAATAACAAATTTAAATTTAACATGTCTTTCTTTTGAAATAATTCCTCCTGTATTTTGGTTAATTAATATATCCTGAACAAAATAATATTGATATTAACAATAATAAAAAATAAAAATAGCTTTTGATTTAATACCAATTGGGAGGATCCAATATTTAAATTGCACTACTTAAGGTTTCTGGATGACATAAGTCGTCATCATATTAAATCCTGTATTTCTAAATTGAAATAACACATCTAAAATTCTGTGTAATTGTTTTTGAGAATCAAAGAGAATCAGTAAACAACTAGTTATATTACCTTCTCCATCAGTTTCCATTGTATTGCTATAAGATTAATATGTTTCAGAGTATAACTAATTATAAAGTCAGTTTTTAATTTGCATTTCAATTTGCTAAGCATTTTGGCCTTTCAAAAGATCTCCTTCTTAATGATCTATTGGGAAAAAAACATAACTTCATAGACTTTATTTCTAACTGAATTAAAAATACAGATATTTTGCTTTTCTAACTTACCAAGGAAATTGTATATAAAGGTTCAAATTTCCTTGGAATATTTTGTTAGTATCATAATACATAACTTTCAGTTTCCTCCATTCTTGCCAGCATTTTGCTCTACGTTTATGATATTTTCATTCATCTGTCTGTATGTTTTTATAATCCAGTGAGATGTTTTATATTGAAGATGTATTGTTGGCCATTTTCACCTATAATTCATCTGGTGGTTATAATTTGTTTGTATTCTTGGTGGTTTTGTTGTTATCTTTTGTTTGTTTTATATATGACTTTGCCAAAACTAACCTTTGGAAAAGCGATGTATCTGATTCAATGTCTTTATTTTAAAAATTCTTAAAGATGATCTATAACTCTTGTTGTATTTCTAATGTTGTGTAGTTCTGTGCTTTATAAAATTATGTGTCCTAATGGCCTAGTTTGGTTCTATTATAAAGTCTTGGATATGATAGAGGATAGTTTTACCTCATAAATATATCAATATAAATATATATCATATATATAGCATATGTCTAGACTGTTTGCCCAAGAATAAGAAGAAATTAGAATCAAGGGTAGGGTAAGTGAAAAGAATTGATACTCAGGCTTATGTTTGAACCCCCAGATTTAGCATTTACTACTTAAGTGACTAGGGACAAATTATATACCTGTAAGCCTCAGTTTCTTCAACTAACAAATGGAATTAATATCAAAGAAAGATTGGAAAAATTAAATACACAAAAACCTAATACATAACAGGGTTCAAAAAGTGTTTTCCTTTATATTTGATTTCAAATATATTTTGTCAAATACATTATTCAGCTAGAATACTTTGCATTATAGAATTCTGAAATAATGCTACCATAAGAAGTTGTTTATAGGTCATTTTTAATGACTCACATTAAGTCAGTTGGATCATTTGTATGTCACCTTTGTCAACAGATCTATTCACTAAGATGTCTTGCCTCCCTACCCCTTAATTTGCCACTTTTCTCTGTCTCTGTATCCAACAGCAAAGTCCAAGATCCTATCAGCCATCAGCTGGATTATGGAACCACATTTAATTTCTAAAATATTAGGCTACAGTCATAATGGATTCACAAGATTATTTATTTATTTTTGATGATTACAAGAGGAAAATATCCTTCCAAAATTTTGAAGAATTACTGAATGCTGGCTTTGAAATAATAATAATCTTTAAAGACCTAAACATTTACCATGATACATGAGTCAGATAGGAGATTGTGATAGGAAGGAATATATGGAGTTTCGGATGGAGTCTATGTTACAGTAAACTCAATGTGCTCATGGATTTATCCATCAGTTTTTCTCCTTATTGGACAATTGACAGAATCCTTCCTTTGGCTAGTAGCCTCTTGAGTTAAGGCATCTATTACATTGGGAGGGGTTAAGTGGAAGTTTCTAAAACTGAACTCCCCACTGTCACCACTGCATGTTTTAAAAATGTAGAAAGCTGAAAGCAGTGCTAGATCCCTGGAGGAATAAGAAATTTAGTGCCACTATGACAGACTTGAAAGATAAAGGGGCATTGATTCATAGTTAACTCATCTATTTGGTGTGTAAATGTCACTCAAGGAAGGGCAAGGATTATCCTACACATAATCAACTGATGTTTCCAATATTAGCTGCTGTACCAGGTATGGTTTCAATGATAAACAAACAACACAATGCCTTTGCTCTCATATGTTGCTATTGATCCAAAAGCCAATGTTGTTCAGGTAGAAGGATAAAGGTATATAGGCTTCAGCAGGCAACAGAAGTAAGACTTTTCCGGCAATATCTGGCTAGCTTCTGAATCACTCATTTTGGTGCATCAAGAAACTGAGATCATGGGTGCCAATGGTCTGTGATTTCTGCACTCATTCTCTGATATCTTGAATCTGGAAGCAGCTTTCCCTAATCTTTCCTCTTTTGCACTTTTAATGGTTTTGCTATCTTCTTATACCCTGTAGTAAATCCCCTCCTACTGCTTTCTTGTAAATTGCAGAATGGTATCTATTTTCCAGACTGAACCATGACTAACTTAACCCAGAGGTTTGCCCTCTCCAGGTTTTCTTAGTCTCCATAACTAACACATTTATTTAGCTCAAGACAAAGGCCTTGCAGACATTCTTGATGCTACCCCTTTTTTCAAACCCCACATCCAATCCATTAGCAAATCCTATTAGTTTTACAAAAACATATCCCAAAGCTGTACATTTCTCTCCACCTGATCTGCTGCCACCAGAATGCCTGGCATCATCTTCCAGGTGAACACTGAAATAGCATCCTAACTGGTTTCCCTGCTCCCACACTTAATTGCCAACAATCTGTTTTCCACTCAGTGACAAGAATAATCTTTTAAAAATAAAAGTCATGATCATTTCAAGTTTTATTCAAAATCACCCATAACTTTTCATCCTCCTTATGGAATATTCAAAGTCTTTACCATCCACAAGACCTTCTGTTTGTCTCCACTCTCATTTCCCACCATTCCTCCCATATGCCCTTTTAGTTGTACTGGAATTCAGTAAATGTTTGCCTGCCGCAGGGCCTGTGCAGGTGCTTTCTTAGTACTGTCTCTGGTGTTATTCCCCTCAGTGCCCTCATCACTTCCTCCCTCACTTAATTCGGGTCTCTGTTCAAACCTACAGAAGGAAAGTTTGACGATCTACCATGACCTTCCCTTGTTACAATTGGTTTACAAAACAAATTGATTTTAATTTTGACTGATGCATTAATTTACTCTCCTTTTTACTAGAATGATAATTCCAAGAAGGCAGAGATTTCACCTGCTTTGATTACTGATATGTCTACACCATCAAAAATGGATTATATAATAATATAATTTTAATACATTCATTGATGCAAAAAGAATGAATAAATGATTCTCATAGTGTATTTATGAATCATTATTTTAAATTTAATATAAAAACCATAAAACATTTAAACATAAATATTACGATAAAATAGCATTAAGGACAGTGGTATCTACTTTAATCCATACCCTTACAGGTTTCCTTAAGCACACAGAGAAAAGCTTAAGAGTTTAAAGTCAATTTATTAAATCAGCAGTCTGTGGATTTTGCTGCTTGCCTGGCCTGGCATTGTCTACCATGAGTATGAAATACTTCACTGTATTAATCAGGTAGCGGCAAATATAGTCTGTATCTCAATCCCTGAGGAATAATTTATTTCTTCTTTTATGAAAACAATAAAGGTTTTTCCTTTTTAATGTTTGATTCAAAAATGGGAATATGTACTTTATACATAACATAGTCATAACAATATGAAAAAATATGTTATATATAGAATTGTCATATTAATTCAATTTTTTCCTCCACTGAAGATCCAATAAAGCCCATAATCGCAGACTGACTGTTTTGGTCTGAATTCCTCCTTTCTGCCTTTGTACAAGTTCTGCTGCCTCCCTTCTGATGAAATGATCTTCCCGAGGGCCACTTTTTTGTGTTAGGACGGTGATTGCTCAGACTGTACCTACTGCATGTGTCCTACTGTCAGGTTTTAAACAAAAGAATACCAATTGTATTTCTGAAGAAATTATATCTGCCCAATATACTGTGAAAAAATCCCTACCTCTAATTCCAGGTACTAGGAATTGATGTGTCACTCAGACTTCTCACGTACTAATATAACACTGCCTGTGGTTTCCATGAGATGGTGTTTTTTATATTCTCTGTCACAGGGCAGTAAAGAGAAGTTTCTTATATTCCACTATATATGGTATGAGAAGTAACTTTCCAATGATGTCTGAGCTGAAATTGGATTCTGCACTGGGCAGAAATAATATAATTCAACCCTTTAAATGCAATACCGTCAAACAACCTCCTTTGGGCAACAGGAGCCATTTCTGTTTAATCTTATCCTCACTATTATTATGGCTACATTCACAAATCCCTACCATCAAAGTTACATGCTTATTTCATGGTAAGACATTAAAGCAGATAAGTCATTTACAAAGCAGTTAGATTGTCAATTACCAGACATTTATCTTTTCACACTTCTCAACTTTCAGATGCTCTTCTCCTCAAGTTATTTTACAGTATTTCTATAATCACTGTGTGAAAAACCTTTAGACTCTTTGTCTCTGTTGAGTAAAAAGCCCTATACCTATCCTAGTTACCTAAAAATAATCATACATTCAAGGAATCTTTCAAGTGAGTGCATATTTACAGTGTCCAGAATATATTACAAAGCTCAGGAAAAGGTACAACTTTGGAAAACAGATCCAACGGATAGATCTTTGGAAAACATCAGTGTGTTGGTGGCAATTGAAACCAGGAGATTGGTCAAGGAGTGTGTGCTTTTTGGTGAATCATATAGAGAAGCCAAAAATAAAAGCATGAACAATGGAAGAGGTGTTCATAAGAGATACAGAAGTATAAAAATAAACCATGAAAGCATGTTACTATGGAAACTAAAGCAATAAATAGTTCCAAGAAGGATGAAACATGCAATTCTGTCACATGACACAGCAAGAAACTGTGTAATAAGGATTGAAATTACTATTTGGTTCTGGCAATTGAGAGAGTTTTGATGACCTTAATGAGAATGATCTCCATAAGATCAAAATGTAAGACATACTACAGTGGGAGAGTTAAGGAAGTGGATACAAGGCATGAGGGCCATTTCAGAAATTTGAGTGGTAAGAGTAGGAAGTGAATTATATCAAATAGTCTAAATGATCAAAATACTAGAATTAGCATGCAAATGATTCTCTGAAATTGAAATTGTTATTTGAGGGAAAAAAAGAATATTTTGACCAAAAACTCATGAAAGTTGATGATAGAGACCCATCTGGATGGTCTTCATAAGGCTTCCTTATCAAAATTGAACAACTCATATAATGAATTATAAAAGTATTTTGTAATGTTGATTTAGAGTTGGGTTTTCCTGGGTGAGTATATCAGAAAAATAAAGGCACAAAGGAATAAAAGTTTTTGGTGGGAAGGTAGTTGAGATGACCAATCAAATGCAGTGATAGCAAATCCATAACTCATATAGCATTTAAAATGGGAAGAGATATTCTTATCCTCACTTAACAGACAAGAAAACCAAAGCACAGAGAGGGAAACAAGTTATCTAGAATCAAATAGCTACCAAGTTACAGAGCCAGGATTTGAACCAGAGTCCAAATCTAGTGCCTCTGTTCTTAAACACTGCAGATGGATTCCTACTTTGTGGCTATAATTAGTTTAAATTAAGTTTGAGTAGTTTAATCAGAAAAATAATGTATTAAAGAGTGGGTCAGAGTGCAAGGCTTGGAAGTTGTGCAAAAAAGAAAAGCCCCTAGGATCACCCTGCAAAGCTGTGCAGGTGAGGTACACAGCTGCCCTGGCACAGTGCAAACCCTTCAGCTCACACAGATTACATTACAGTGAGGGCCAACACTGGATATGGTTACTATCAGTAGACCCTCAGGCACTGCCACCAGTGAAACTGGATGTGGTTCATGCTACCCTTGGCAGAAGTGAATCCATGTAATGCCAGTTTTCTCATCACTTTTTACATCAATAATTTCCAATTTGGCATGATGCATTTGACTGGCACAGGCCCAGGGCACATGCCTATGTAGTAGAGTCCAGGAAAGCAATTATTTGGCTTCTACAAGATGGGCCACAGAAGTACATTCAAGGGGATTAGCAGCCAAATAAAAAAAGGAAAAAAAAAAAAAAAGAAACAGAAAGGCAAGTGTCAACTTTGCAGGTGGTCTTGGCTAGGTAGGATGGAAAGGAAGCTGAGGGCAACTGATCGAATGAAAGTAAATGTGGAGCTCAAAAGCCTGTCCATGAGGTTAAAGAGCAGGTAGAGTGGGAGAGAGAGACGGCACGAGAACAAGGAGAAAAAGACACCATCGACATCAAAGAGTGAAATGTTTGAGTTTAAGATGCATAAAATGGAGCTAGTCCAGGTGATGACCAGATCCAGGTTCGGCTATGGAAGTATTTGCCAAAGTTATGGAGGTAAAGGACATCACTTTAAATAAACTACACATTTTAATACTCATTTGTTAGATTTATTTTCTCCATGGACTCTGAGATCTCTTAAATGTAGGATGAAATTTCAGGATGAAAAAAGATGTGGTTGTTCTCAAAGCCTTTAGTGAACGAAGTATACTGACTTTTGGGTAAGTACATGGCAGCAACGAGGAAAGGTAGGGAGTACTAGAGTCTCATGGCAGGAGCCTCAAACAGGAATGAGCACTTACACAGCAAGAGGAAGCATTGTGTACAAATGACTGGCCTTAATTACCTTGTCATTCTGTCCCTAAACAATATCAGCTCTTTATGCGATATATTACCTGGTCTTATGGAAAAGTTGAAAGCTCTTAAACAGCTGCACTGCAGGGATAGCAAGCATTCTTCATTCTTTATTTCTCTACCTCTTCCACTTATTAATTGGTCTATGTATTCATTCAGCAGATAGATATGAGAGAGAGAGAAAGAGAGAGGGAGAGGAGTAAGGATAGATAGATACGTAAATGTATGTTAGGCTTTAGGTGTACCAACAAGTGGAAACAAATTGGGATACAAAAAAAATTACAGTGCTATGAGAGGCAGTAAAAGAGAGGAATAATTTAGATTGGAGGTTCAGTAATGACCTCCCTGAGGAGCAACAGTTCAGCTGAATCCAAGAGTAGAACAAATGTAAAAGGCTTCTAGATAAAGGAAGCACAGCATGGAGGCTTTTAAAGTGAGAAAAATGATTTGTTTGAAAAACTGATATAAATCTAGTGTCTAGAGTATTTAAATTTGTGTTTTTCCTAACTCAATAATTAGCTATAAGTATCCTATGATTTGAGACCATATATATATATATAAAATCGGAGACTTTGGAATCATAGAATGATTGTCTTTTATAAACATGTTTTGTATTTGTATAATATGAATATATTAATCATATATAATGTTATACAATATGTAGTAATATGTATATTAAGGGTACAAATTTATCTAGCTACACTATACATACACATGTATCAGGTTTTTGATTTTACACACACACACACACACACACACACACACACACACACACATTCCATTATCTGGTTAGATGGGTTAGGTGATTCCCTTTAAAGGACAGTAATCATTTTGATAGCCTTTTAACAAACTATGTAAGAAATATATATGGTAGTATGGAGAAAGGAGATCTCTTGGCACATGAATTGATTATTAAATCCCTAAGAGCAAGTTTTTTTATTTTATTTTATTTTTTTTTGCCATAACAGTTTGTTGTTGTTGTTGTTGTGTATAAGGCAGGCAGACAAAAAAACACATATGAAGTCACTAAGATAAGACAGGTAAAAAATTAATAAGGGAAAATACAAGTAGAAATGAATAATAACTCAATTCATAAAATTTTTCTCTGAGAAAGTTAAGGAAGGTACAGTCTGAGAAATCAAAAGTTTGTGAGGAAAATCTCTTAGTACATCAAAGCTCAACACTAATGTACTCTGAGGGGTGAATCCTGGAGAGTGATTCACTTCGGGAGTGGATGTTAATAACAATGAATCTTGGCTATTTGGAAGAAATGTCATTTGTGTTAGTCTGTTCTTGCATTGCTATAAGTAAATATCTGAAGTTGAGTAATTTTAAAGAAAAAATGGTTTATTTTGGATCACAATTCTGCAGGATGTTCAGGAAGCATGACACTGGCATTTGCTCCTGGTGAGGGTCTCAGGAAGCTTTCGATCAAGGCAGAAGGCCAAGAGAAAGCCAGTACATCACTTGGTGGCAGAGGGAGAAAGAGAGCAGAGGCAGCTCCCAAACTCTTCTAAGTAACCAGATCTCACATGAACAGAGAGAGGAAAAACTCACTCACTACCATGAGGATGGCACGAAGACATTCGTGAAGGATCCACCTCCATGACCCAAACACCCCCAACCAGGCCCCACCTCCAATATTGGGGATTATATTTCAGCGTGACATTTGGAGGGACAAACATCCAAACAATATGATTCCACCCCTGGCTCCCAAATCTCATTGTCCCTCTCACTTTGCAAAATGCAGTCATCCTCCCTAATAGGGCCCAAAAGTCTTAACTTGCCCCAGCACCAACACAGTCAAAAAGTCCAAAGTCCAAAGTCTCATCTGAGAGTTAAGTCACGTTACTTCCACTCATGAGCCTGTCAAATCAAAACAAGTTATTTACTCCCAAGATACAATAGTGGCATAAGCATTGGGTAAATGTTCCCATTCCAAAAGGCAGAAATTGGCCAAAAGAAAGGGGTAAAAGGCCCCACACAAGTCTGAAATCAAGTAGTGTAGTTGTTAACTCTTAAAGCTCCAAAATAATTCTTAACTCCACGTTCTGCTTTCAGTGAACACTGGTGCAAGAGGTGGGTCCCCAAGGTCTTGGGAAGTTTCACCCATTGCTTTGCAGAGTAAGCCCCTACGGCTCCTCTCTTGGATTGGAGTTGAGTGCCTGCAGCTTTTCCAGGCTTGGAATGTAAGCTGCTGGTGGCTCTACCATTTGGAAACTCTGTGTGGAGGCTCAAACCCCACATTTCCCCTGAATACTGCCCTAGTAGAGGATCCCTGCAGCAGGCTTCTGCCTGGGCACCCAGGCTTTCTTATATGTCATCTGAAACCTAGGGGAAAACTGCCAAGTCTTCTTCACTCTTGCATTCTTTGTGCCTGTAGGCTTAACACCACATGAAAGGCGCCAAGGCTTATAGCGGCTTGTGTTCTCCAAAACAGCAGCCCAAGTTGTATCTGGGCCCTGAGCCATGACTGGAGCTGAAGTAACACATATGGGGAGAGCAGTGTCCTGAGGCTACACAGGGCAGCAGGGCCCTGGACCTGGTCCCTGGCACCATTCTTTCTTTCTAGTCCTCGGGGCTTGTGAAGGGTGGGACTGTCCTGAAGACTTCTGAAATGTTTTGAGGCCTTTTCCCCATAGTCTTGGATATTAGCACTTGGCTTCCTTTAGTCATGAAAGTCTCTTTAGCAAGTGGTTGCTCTGCAGCTTATATTACACTCCTGTATTACAGTTATATTACAGTCCTACAAATGCTTTTTGTTTCTTTGCCACATGGCCAGGGTGCATATTTTTCAACTTTGTATGTTCCCTTTCTCTCTTAATTATAAGTTCCAAATTTAAGTCCTTTCTTTGCTCCTGTGTCTGAGTTGTAGGATGTTGGAAGCAGCCATGCTGCTTCTTGAACACTTTGCTGCTTAATAATTTCTTCCGCCAGATAGCCTAGGTCATCACTCAAATTCAAAATTCCACAGATCCCTAAGACAGAGACACAATACAATCAAGTTTTTTGCTAAGGTGTGACACAGGTGACCTTTATTCCAGTTCCCAGTAACTTCCTCACTTCCATCTGAGACCTCATTAGCCTGGTCTTTACTATCTGTATTTCTATGATCATTTTTGGTCACAACCACTGAACAAGTCTCTAAGATGTTCCGAATTTTCCTCATCCTCCTGTCTTCTGAGCCCTCCAAACTCTTTCAACCTCTGCCCAGTTCCAAAACTGCTTCCACATTTTCAAGTATGTTTACAACAACACCCTACTCCTGGTGCCAGTTTTCTATGTCAGTCTGTTCTTGTGTTGCTATGAAAGAATACCTGAGGTTGGGTAATTTATAAAGAAAATAGATTTATTTTTGCCCACAGTTCCAAAGGCTGTACAGGAAGCATGGTGCTGACACCTGTCCCTAGTGAGGGCCTCAGGAATCTTCCAATCATGGCAGAAGGTGAAGAGGGAGTTGAGTGTATCACATGGTGAGAAAGGGAGCAAGAGAAGGGAGAAGTCTCAGACTCTTTTAAATAACATGACCTCAGAGTGAGAACTCACTCATTACAGTGAGAATGGCACCAAGCCCTTCATAAGGAATCCATCCCATGATCCAAACACCTGCCACCCGGCCCACCTTCAACATTTGGGATTATATTTCAATGACATTTGGGGAGGACAGATATCCAAACTGTATCACCATCTAAAACTTTTCTTTGCTATTAAAAGTATATGTTTAGTATTATTTTCTTAATTGGTACCCATGAACATAAAGATGGAAATAAGAGACACTGGGAACTCCAAAAGCAGAAAGGTAGGAAGGGAGTGAGAGTTGAAAAATTACCTATTTGGTACAGTGTTCAATATTTGGGTGATGGATTCACAATGGTCTCAAGCCCCATCATCATACATGTAATCTCCCGTAACAATCACATGTATCCCTGACTCAAAGAACACACACACAAAAAAACAAACTTGGACACATTCAATAATAATATCCCAACATATCAACTACAGTTGCCAGAAACCAATAGTAATTTAGAAATCACTGTTGTTTTGATGGATTTTATTCAAATTTACTCTGTTTTTATGAATTAAGCAGACATTCTTTAGTTAAAGATATAGGAAAGTTTCAATAAGTCATATAACAAGTTTAAAAATAAAACATTTTCCTTCCAACAGCATTTTCTAAAAGACCTTAACCTTGCTTCCATATTTTCCCAAAGTACTTTCATAAAGTGTTTTTGCAAAGTACTTTAGCAAAGTACTTTTCTATAATTTTTGAAAGGTGGTAATGATTCTTGTCTTTTTGTCTTACCCCAAATAAAATAATCCTTTGGTCATTAACATTTTAAATCATTTTCCTTATAAAGCAAATGAATTAATCAGATTTTTTGGTGCACTGATCTTGATGGAGAGAATAATGATTATGACACCTGAGTATCTGGCTAAGGTAAAGAGAGTTACTAATTAGAGAAATGGCCCACAATACAGAAGTCAAGGACAACCAAGGACATATTTTACAATTTCTGAGTTGTCTTAGTGAAATGATAAAATATTTTATGATATACACTAAACAGATATTTATTGTAATGTTATTCATCTGCTTCTTGAATCAACAAATATGTTGATTACCTAAAAAGTTCTAAACACTATTTTTAATAAAAGTTGAAAGTTGAATCCCGTGAAAATTGTGATTTATTATTTTGGGCCACATTTTTCCAGCTCTCATTTTCAATGTTAGCCCATTATATCGGTCCAAGCCAATCATCAATTTGTCATTAAGGTATATTGTAACACAGACAACAAAATATTATTACATTTTTTCTGAAGAGACTTTAATCCCATTTGTGTTGGTTGAAATTTCTTGTTTGCAAGAATAGAAATCCAGTGACAAGCAAAACACGCGTTTATTATAAGAATAAAGGAAGATTTCACAGGGTCCAAAGATAGCAATACATCTGGACTGTAGGAAAACAACTAAAAGCAAAGAATATAAAAGCCTTCCAGGTCTTCTTATTTCTTTTATTGCTGCTGCTCCCTAAGTGTATATTTATATCTCAATGCATCCACCATAAGAAAGAAGTAACCTTTCTGGCTCTCCAGCCAAGGTGCCAGGAAAGGAATTCCTTGATACAGCTTACACCAGATGTCCCTCTGTGTGGATGTTAACCCATTAACTGTGCAAAGGAGTCATGTCATTAAAAAAAATACCATAGAGGGCTCGTCCAACATTCACACAGATAGAAGGAAAAAGAGAAAATCCTACAGAAGTGTTGTGGAAAAATAGTAAGTTTCTGTTATACCATTCTGTAGAAATATGAAGTTAACTAACATTTGTTGAACACTTAACATTTAACAAGAACTACTTAGATAATCTCTTTCCATGTTCATTGTAATGCACTGAGTATATACAGTGATATCTACTTTATAGATGAAGAGACAAAACTAAAGAAAATTGAAGGACAAGCCCAAGATCAAAGATTTATTTGAAATTCAATTGAAGCAAATTAAGATACAAGTATTATGCTTCTATTTTGCTAACCAGTGTTCTAAGATTTGAGAATACAAAAGCCAATGATACAGTCCGTGACTTTGGAGAGCTCCAGGCCAATTGGAAAAGCAAAGAGAAAAGGATAATTAAAATATAGCAGTTAAGCTTTATATTTTTGCAAACCTTATCTGTGCCAGAGGTTCCTCTGTGGAACATCTGATGAACTGTGACCCAGTCCAGAAGGAAAAAAAAGTTATTCTGGATTGGTAATGCTTGAATTTAAAAAGATAAATTGCGATTAACCAGATGAAGAAGAAAGATCAATGAATTTAGGCAGAAAGAACATATATGTAAAGGTGTGGTCATTTTACACAATATTACTATCATGTTGGGGAAACATAAGTAATCTGGGATATATAGAATTTAGGTAAAAGGGGGGACAAAATGCTTACCAGTGAGAATCAAGAGAGGGAAGCTAGATCGTGTACAACATTGAATATCATGGTTAGGATTTCATTGTTATGAAGAGGCAATTAGAAGTCTCTGAAATATTTTTAAAAGAATATTGCACTTAACCAAAATTGAATTAAAAATTATTCTGGCAAATACAAATAATTAATGAATTGGAAGTTGGGAAGACTAACAGAAACAACAGGAGTCAATGGCAGAAAGCTCCGTAAAGGATCATGAAGTTCTATCTGAAAGAAAAATAGGACAACTGGTGAAGCTAAGATTCTAGTTATGATGTGGCTTCTTTAATTACACACCATCACTCTTCCATTGTTGAAAATGAAGAGGGGAGAGTGAAGGAGATTGAATTCAATTGGGAAAATTAAGAAATTTCATCCACCACAGCTAAAAGCCAAAATATATTCATTTAAATATCTAGATTTTATTTTAAACTACCTCCATTATCTTAGACTGTAATTGATACGCATAAATTCATTAGTTAAGCTACATTGTGGAAACTATCATCTGACCTAATCAGGAATCCATACATGGGAAGTGGTCAGCTAGAACTATTTTGAAAGACCACACTTTGGACTCACTGCTACAAGAATTGTTTCTGTCCTTAACTTGAGTATAGTTAAGAGACTTTATAAGATATTTCATTAGTGGAATCTGTGTTTTCCTAATCAGCTTAATGGCTGTTAAAAATGAGCTCCTTTTGGTGACATTATAGATATCCAACCATGAGGACTGGCTAAAATAGTTTAGAGAAGAATCTCACCTTAACATGGAAATGGATAGCATCCTAAAAAGCTTATTGCAGGTATCCTCAGAAATAATGCTTATGATTTAAATGCATAAGGGTTCTGTAGCCAGTAGGATGCTTGCTATCAATTCTGTCATAGAATTCTACAAAATGTTGTCTTGTCATATGTAAGTTACTGAAAGAGAAGGAGAGCGAGAAGAGGATAAGGGAAATTTGTGCAAATATTATTCTCAAATATTTGATTTTGTTATTTTCCATTACCAAGATTATAGATGTAGTGGCTAATCCACTTGACTTGAATGGCTACAGCGGAAAGAAATGACTTGTCACTGTCTTTAACTTTGTGCAATTTCAGGCAGTTTCAACTATTAATTTTGAAATAACACAATGCTTATTTTATAGAATTAAATTTGGGAGCACCACTTCTCATTTTATTAAAGGCTTTACTGCTGTTTGTGTGCTCATTTCTCACTGGAATGGACACATCATAGGAGTAGAAACAATACACTATCGTGTTTTCCATGGAAATCCAGGATCTACAAAGAAACAGGTAATGCATAAAATGGAATGACTTAGCTTCTGGTTCTGCTTCAAACATTTATTATTTTGTGTATTTTTATGAATATTTGAAAGGAAAAGAGGAAGCAGCTCAGGTATCATTTCATCTACCAGCCATCTGAATCCACAAGTGACCCAAAATATTGGCATTCATATTCAGTGAGGACAAATCACTTTTACATGGTTCATGCATATACTTCTACTCAGGTTGACACAAATACCTCTTTATCACTCCAGGAATAATATGCAATTTTGGAAAAAGATGTCCAGTCCATGATTCTGACAATAGGCCAACCGTGTCATTTGTTTAAACATAATTAAAACATATTTCCTAGTTTTTAGAGAAGAAATGAGGCATTTTAGACCGGCGCAGTGGCTCAAGCCTGTAATCCCAGCACTTTGGGAGGCTGAGGTGGGTGGATCACGAGGTCAGGCATTCAAGACCAGTCTGGCCAACATAGTGAAACCCTGTCTCTACTAAAAATACAAAAAATTAGCCAAGCATAGTGGCAGACGCCTATAATCCCAGACAGGGATTATATGGTATGAGGTGATTTAATAAGTGGACAGTTAAGACTATGATGAGAATAAATGCCTTTGTACTTATTTTTCAGTTGGGAGGTCATGTTGATTTTATGAAACTAACATGTTCCTTTTTCTGACTAATTCATACAAAAAAAACAATGGTAAAATGTATCAAAAATCTATATTTTGAAACAAAAATATATGAGTATCATATGAAGTGAGTTGAAAATATTAGATTTAAATCATACTAAAATTACAACTTTAAGAAAAGTGAGAGAACACTTCTTTGTTATATATTTTGTCTCACAGGTATTTTTCATGAAAGGCAAAAATCTAGCAATAATCTTGATGACATATATAAAATTAATACTAAGTTCCCCAAAACCATTTTTTGGCAGAGAAGAACATAAACATTTTAAATTCTTTTGTAAAAATAACCTAAATTCTACCCAAATAAATTAAACAAAAATCAAATTTATTTATTAACGGTATGAGCAGAACTCGAATAGACTTTTATTTAATAATGCCCTCATCTTTTTCAGACAAAGTCAGAGACAACCTTGTCAGATGTTTTTACTGATCTTACATTGTTTTCCTTTGAGATTTTATCTTGCATTTCAGCACTAAGTAGTTTGTAGGAAATTTATGACTCCTCAAAAAGGACTCAGAGAACATTTCACAGTAATGAATATTAGGTCAGCTCTGACAACCTTGTAATATATGTGGTAGAATGTTAAAATGTATTTGTTACTTTTAGAAGTCTTTCAAGTGGCAAAAAAAATCTTTGGAATGCAAAACAGTGAGTCAATATGATAACTTCTTAATTACACTATTGGTACTATCATGTGTCTACATCTTACTGTTGTATTTCTTTTTACTTCATATTTCAGTGTATCATGTGAGGTTAGATAATTCTTGTTTGTTATCAAGGTCACATTTAGAGTTACTAAAATAGTAATTTGCATGATTTATATATAGAATAAAAGTCTTTTTTAGGCTTGAATGAATATGCTATTTCTATCATTTTTAACATAGGAACTTCACAAATATGCCATACTTCTCAAATACATTGTCTACAGGCTATTTGATATTCATTAAACACATGTAATCTTTGACCCTTATGAAAATGCTTCCTTTTTATAGTTATAAAGAGAGAGAAATAGCATTTATCATTAATCATTGGGTAATTTCTTCTGCTAGTTTCATATTACCAGAATAATACATTTTAATTATGAAGAATTTGGGAATTATTGCAGAAACTCGCTTACTGAGTTCTGGTTAACTACCAAGATTAACCAAGTCTCCTTGCCTCTATAAAATTCTGAACACTCAAGAGCACTAGACTTGAAGCCATTTGCATCGTTTGCTTACCAGAGTTTGCTGTGGTTCATGCTCACACTTGTTTGTATCAGTGTCACTTTGTACTGTCGTTATGCAATTTAACTAGGTATTAAACAAAACAATGATAGATGGCTGTAAGAAGGGAATCTCTTTAATAAAAATTAAATAAAATACTACAGAAATAATAAATAATAGAATATTGCTTGAAAATCTATTACTGATAAGATATGTATGGGTGAAACAACTACAAAATATGAGCAGGGAAATTAGAAACATTTCTGTGGTTTTGAAACTCAGATTGCTATACAGGTGTCTATAAGTTCTTGCTACACATAAGAGAAAACAAAACTGTAAATCATAAGCGTAACACAAATTTGGCAATGTCAAATCAGATAGTGATGGTTAATTTTTCAATATGTGGTTTGATTTTTTTTTTTTTCTTTTCCTGGTGATATCCAAAACGAATAAAGACAACAGACTTAGTCTAATGAGAACAATAGAATTTTTTGAAAAAAATTTGACCAACAACAACATACTGAACACTAGTCTTACTAAATGTTTACTGAAACAGTCATAAAGAATTTCTGACATATAAAAGTTATTGCTTTAATGTCATAATAGGAATAAGTATTCCGATGATAATAGTCAATTTCTTACATGGCTGCAAAATTGCTTGTTTCCCTTATGTTCATTTCTCTATCTGACAATAAGGAATTATGCTTGTATTAAGATTGCCAACCTTCATAATTTATGTCTTACCTGTGCCAAATTATAGTTAGGACTCTAAATATGGCATTTTCCAAAAATATAATATCAAAAGGATAGAATCCATAATGCTTTTACCAAAGTATAGAGGTCTTCCTTTGTCATATTGATGAAGTAAATTGGAATTCTAACATGGTCTATAGTCAAAAATGCCACAGCAATGCCATAGCAACAATGAATAGCAAAATATACGACGTACCAGAAGATTAAAAACTCTGCTGAAGCTACCTCTGCAGCTACCTTTATTTAATACACATTCATTGAATGAAGAGTATCCACCAGGTGTTGACTCAGTCAATGTAACATTATCCCTCTCCTTCCTTATGCACCCAAATTCATACCAGCTACTTCTACCCAGTGAATTTTGGGGTTACAACTTCCTTCCAGGTACTTTTTGGTAGTATGTATAACACTAGGGAACTGATAACACATTGTATTTGATAAGACATGGTAATGACAGTCCTCAAGAAGTCATGTGTACAGCAAGTAAAAATGCTATTCTGGTTCTTGTATCAATAAGAATGTTTTAATAACAGTGCAAAAGACCACTTAAAATTTATTTTCCTAGCAACTTTCAAATATACAATATACTAATATTAACTATAGTCACCATGATGCATAATAGAGCTCTTGTACTGATTCCTCCTATCTAACTGAAATTTTGTATCCTTAAAAACATAACATTTTTATTTGTCAATTAAAAAATTGTGCCAAAAAGAAAGCAAGAAAAAGCAAGAAACATGATAAAAACTGAGTTCACTTATCAAATCTACAGATTTATCGTAATTTGTTTGCACATCAAAGAAACCATCGACGAGACTTCACGTCTATACATGTATTCATGTATAAGCAGTAATGCATTTACCATTCTCAATTACTCCTCCTTTTGCTGCATTTTTGGGGAGACTGAAAGAAAGGCTGATCTTTGTGATTATTTGGCACTCAAAACTTTCCCTAAAGCCTAGAATTGTTATTTGTAATATATAGGAGAGAAGCAAATATTCAATACTTTAAAAAATTACATTCTGTTGAAAACCATGGAAATAGCCTGAAAGTGGACCACATTCTTTATTTGGTCAGATCATATTCTTTATGCTGCTTTATTTGGCTAAAGCAGGTTATCTCTACCTAATTCATTCCTTTTTATTTAGGTTACATTATACACTTAAATATTTATTTCTTTTATCCAATATATTGAAGTCCAGGCAGGCCAATAATTCTCAACCAGAATGACTGGCACAAGTTATTGTATTAAAATCACCTTCCTAAAGTATAACTATGACCTGGAATCTTGAAAAAATAAAGATAATTACAATATCATTTCAAGAAAGGACATCCTATATTTTATAACACTAATCCTCAGAGAGGATTTACCTTTATATTTTATTTAGATTTACCTATATATTTACTTAGATTTATTTAATTTACCTATATATTTACTTAAATTTATTTAGATTTACCTATACATTTACTTAGATTTACCTTTATATTTTGGAAATATTTGTGAGTAATAAAATATTTCATTGTTTTTAAATAATAATATTAAATATGAAAACCAAATTATTACACCCAAAATGTTTATGAGACTTAGGGATAGAAGTCCCTAAGCCTCAGATTTGTTATTTAAATAGCTAAAATTAAAGACAAGAAGGAGACATGATGTATGGTAAACATGACTTATTCTTTAAAAACAAATAGAATATTATTTTATTAATAACATCACTATTAAAAATTGTGTTTTGATATAATGTATACAGAACAGTTTTTCACAAATATATTCTAATTACTAAGCTCTAGATAATGATTTCCTCCCCTCTTGTGGAGACTATGAATTACTAAAACATTTTTCCCCTAATGATGTCAAAAATGACCTCTGAAAACCAATATCAAGTGATCAGAATTGATATGGAATATAAAACCTACATGTTAATCTCGTATTAATCTTCCACAATTGGAGTTCTTTAGGGTCTACATTTCTGAGTGTTATTGATAGAAGAGCGACTGCCAAGAGTAAACTAAAAACAAAGGCATTCCTTTCTTTTTCTATATCAAAGTCATTCCCATCCTTCTTTTGAAATTTAAGAAAAGCCCAATTATGTTGGAGTTTGGCCACTCTAACCCTTAACCTTACTATTTTGAATGTACCTCGAAAGGAACTGTGCCCCCAGAATTTACTGTGCAAGAGTGGCTGGTAAGAATCTGTCTGCATGGGGGAGAACAGGGGTAATATTACATCAACTGAGTCATCACCAATTAGATGATAGAGGCAATACCTGAGATATCTCAGCATAGCACTCCCTCCTGGGTCTTCCACTAATGGAACTGGCCGCCTGGCCCAGCTGGATTTCTGTACAGTATTAATGCTCATTGCTCAAAATGCATATTAAAAGATCATGTTACTATGATAAAATGTCAAAATAATTTTTTGTATGTATATAATGTATTAATCTGTTCTCATGCTGCTAATAAAGACATACCTGAGACTGGTTAATTTATTTTAAAAACCAGAGGTTTAATTGACTCACAGTTCCAGATGGTTGGGGAGGCCTCAAAATCATGGTGGAAGGTGAAGGAGGAGCAAAGTCACGTCTTACATGGTGGCAGGCAGTTCCAGATGGTTGGGGAGGCCTCAAAATCATGGTGGAAGGTGAAGGAGGAGCAAAGTCACGTCTTACATGGTGGCAGGCAGTTCCAGATGGTTGGGGAGGCCTCAAAATCATGGTGGAAGGTGAATGAGGAGAAAAGTCATGTCTTACACGGTGGCAGGCAAGAGAGTGTGCAGGGAAACTCCCCTTTATAAAACCATCAGATCTCGTGAGACTTAATCACTATCACAAGAACAGCACAGGAAAGACCCACTCCCATGATTCAATTACCTTTCACTACGTCCTTCCCATGGCCTATGGAATTAGGAAAGCTACAATTCACGATGGTATTTGGGTAGGGACACAGCCAAACCATATCAGATAATTAAATGCTTCCTGTAAGACTCCCAGGGGACCATGTAAGTTTATGCAAAGGGCCACAGAAAAATGACACCTCCACATCTGAGAAAGGGAATTTCCAGGCAGGTATTCTGGCATGTTCAAATGCTTCAAAATATGTAGCTTTTCCAAACTATTAACTATAAGAAATTTGTGCATTAAGAATATTTTAGGGTTGGATGCAGTGGTTCACACCTGTAATCCCAGTACTTTGGGAGGCCGAGGCAGGCGGATCATGAGATCAGGAGATCAAGACCCTCCTGGCTAACACGGTGAAACCCCGTCTCTACTAAAAATACAGATTAGCTAGGCGTGATGGTGGACTCCTGTAGTCCCAGCTACTCGGGAGGCTGAGGCAGGAGAATGGCATGAACCCGGAATGCCGAGCTTGCAGCGAGCCGAGATCGTGACATTGTACTCCAGCCTAGGCAACAAAGCAAGACTCCGTCTCAAAAAAAAAAAAAAAAAAGAAAAAAAAAAAAAAAGAAAAGATTATTTTAATATGGCAAGGTCAGTTTTCTCAGACTCACAAAATTTGAAGTGATAATGTTGAGAACATTAATTAGGCTTCTCTTCTTCAGGACTTTTTATTTTATAAATAATGTATTTGTTAATGTTGTTAGTGAAATGCAGCATATTACATGTGATATTATTTGAGGCTTTTAACTGATATGTAAAGAACTATCTTGTTAGTAATACATACATTCTAATACTTTGATAGGGATGTTTTATAATAAATTTATTTAATTCAAGCTCTGTTTTTATTTATAAGCCAATAGTACAAATTACTAAGATGTAGAGAAAATTTAAGATTAAACTTTACATATACATAACTCATTCTCAAGAGGTAGTCAAATAGTTTTAAATTTAATTATTGAATTGTTATTAACAAGATAATCTTAGCTCTCTCAGAACAATAAATGATAGATCTCATTTGGAAAAAGTTTTTTATTACGTAAATAGCTCTAGAAAGTGAGAATTAAAAAATTAAGTACCACAGTTACTATATTGAAATTAACTATATCTATAATTAGAAGAATGATATTAAATAAAATATGTGTTAATATTTGTATTTCTCTTTGGTGGATATTAAAATGCCTTGTGGTTTGCATGCATTTTTATAGCAGCCTGTGTGTATGTGTGTGTGTCTTGTGTTTTGAAAACTCATTGTGACTTGGAAAATTTGAATTTTCTATTATGCTGGGATGGCTGCTTTTATCCATTCAATATTTGGTATTGGTAAATCATTTATTTTCATGTTTTCTCCCTTTTTCCAATGGAAGAATTTATCCCATATTCCATTAACATGGAAAAATATGATACACTTGATTTTGTTCCCTGCTTAAACTTACTCTTTCTTCTCTATCTTCTAGTAAATACTTCTCCAAACTGAGCTCATTTCTTTTTCTGAATTCATGTTTTCAGTTTTTTCCAACTCCCCTTTATGCATGACTAGAGTTATCTTTCTGCCAAGTTTAGCATAGCCTGCTACATTTCAGAGGTTCTTAACATAACAAGACTGAGAAATGTAGAAAATATTAGCATGTGTTTTCTTGGATTATGATATATTGCAAATTCAAGTTTGTTTCTGTGCTTTATTAAGGTTTGATTTACAAAGATAGCATATACTTACAGTATACAATGTGATGTTTTAATATATGTATACATTGTGTTAAATTTGAACTTTATCCTGGATTAGTCAGTTCTTGCATAGCTCTAAAGAAATACCCGAGATGTGTTACTATAAAAAGAGGTTTAATTTGCTCACAATTCCACAAACTGAACAGCGGGCATGATGTTGGCATCTGCTTGACTTCTGGGAAAGTCAAGGAAACTTACAATCATGGTGGAAGGCAAAGGGGGAGCGAGGCATTTCATATGACAGGAGCAGGAGTGAGAGAGAGAGGTGGGAAGTACTACACACTTTTAAACAACCACATCACCTGAGAACTCTATCACAAGAACAGCACCAAGAGCATGATGCTAAACCATTCATGAAGGATCCACCTCCATGATCCAATCACGTCCCACCAGGCCCCACTTATAACACTAGGGATTACAATTCAACATGAGATGTTGGTGGGGACACAGATCCAAACCGTATCATATGTCTTAAACCTACACACAGTAATGTTATTAGTGAAGAAGACAATACATCTCCAAATAGTCATTCTGCTATTGTCTAAAAGATCATTGTAACAGTTGTGATTTATGTCATCTCTCTTAAAAGTCAATGAAAAAAACAAAATGAATAAAAACAAGAGCTCCCTGAATTTGTATAATTCTTGACATTATCACGGGCTTGGTAGCTTAGTTGCTAGAACCCAGGGAGTCTAAAAGAATAATTTATTTTTCTTCCCTCCTTTATACTACTGTGTATTATTTTGGTTCTGCCTGTTATAATAATCAGCACTTTGTTTCTTGAAGGAATTGTTGAAGATTCTATTTTATTTATATTTCCAGTGCCTAGCATTCAGAAATGCTCAATAAATGTTGAATAAATGAATGCATAACCAAATTACTAAAGTAAGTTTTTTGAAAAGCTGAAGAATAAAGTATAAGTAGTAGTAGTCATTAAATGATGTGTTAGCAGAAGATTAATTCATCTTTTTTTATATAAATAATGTTTTACTATTGCTACTTTATATAGGTTCATAAAATTAGTCATTGCTCTGGTTCCTGTATTTCTCTTTCTTTTCTAAAAGTTTTCTGATTCATCTAATTTCTCCTACTGAAAATAAAGATATCCATAGAACAATGACACCTACAATAGCAACAAATACCTGAAGTTAAAAGCTTAAGACTTCAGACTAGGCTCGGTGACTCACGCCTGTAATTCCAGCACTTTGGGAAGCCTAGGCGGGCGGTTCACCTGAGGTCAGGAGTTTGAGACCAGCCTAGCCAAGATAGTGAAACCCTGTCTCTACTAAAAATACAAACAATAAGCCGGGCGTGATGGTGGGCATCTGTAGTCCCACCTCCTCAGGAAGCTGAGGCAGGAGCGTTGCTTGGACCCAGGAAGTGGAGGTTGCCGTGAGTCGAGATTGTGCCACTGCATTCCAGCCTGGGTGACAGTGAGACTCCACCTCAAAAAAAAAAAAAAGAAAAAAAGAAAAATTTAAGACTTCAAATAATATCTATCACTGATGTCTATTTTCATCCAAAAAAAATATTGGCACATTTTCTATGTGCTGTAGCAAGTTCACACTTACATGCATCTTTGATTCCAAACAGTACATAAAATGTAAAGAGAATATAGGACTTAAACACAAGATAGCATTTCATGGGACATAACTGAAGTAGAGTTGAGTGAGCCAGTTGGCCTGCTCAAAGCTAGAGACTAAAAGAAAGCTTATAGAGGAGGCTTACAGAAAACACACTTGAGGTTGATAGGAGAAAGCGAAAGCAGCCTACTGAAAAAGTGAACCAAGCACCCCAATAACTAGGAAACTACATTTGTATAAGTATCACAACAGGACAGACCTCCACATGCTACAGTTCACCCAAACGCAGACCATAATGTATCTGAGAATACACTTAGCAAATTAATGTAAGACATTTATGGGAAATAATTATAAAACGTAACATTCTTGAGAAAAACTAAAGAATATAAGAATAATGAGAAGATATATTCATATATGGAAAGAATCAATCATCAAATACAATGACATCAATATTTTCCCTGTTTATCAGGAAGTTAAATGCAATTCCAATCAAAATACCAAAGGTTGTTTCTGGAACTTAAATATTTGATTCTAAAATGTCAGTACAAGATAAAAAGGGCAAAAATATAGCCAGGAAAATGTTGAAAAAAGAGGAGGAACTTGACTGTCATTGTCAAGATTTACTATAATAATGAAGCCCTGTTACATTAGTGCAGATAGATAAAGTCGAGTAAAACACAAAACATAAAAAGCAACACACAAATTTTAAAAATTTGATGTGTTATAAAAGCAGAATAATAGGTTAGTAGAAAAAAAGGCAAAAAATAATCTTGGAAAATGAGCTGTTTATATGAAAGAAGAAAACTTAGATACTTAGATCCCTATCTCACACTACATGTTGTAATAAGTTTTCAAGTGGATTAAATATTTCAATGTAAAAGTAAATATAGAAATCACATAGATAAAAAATATAACTTATCTTTAAGGCCTCAAAGTAAGGAACAATGTGAGGATGAATTTCTTAAAACATGACAAAAGAAAACAATTGATATGTTTTACTACAGTAAATTTTAATGTGTCTCTATAAAAAAAAAAGCAATTTGTAGGCAATTAAAAAGCAAGTTACAGATTGCAATAACATGCTAACAATAAGCATGATTGTAAGAGGATTAGTATTTTTAATTTATGAATAATCTCTTTAACCTAAAAAGAAAACACAAAACAAATAAAACCTCCAAAACAAGCAGTAATAAGGCAATCTTTAATGAAAAAAAAGTTACAGTAATAAAAATGCAACAGGTTGCTTAACCTCACTGATAGTCATGGAAATGCAAATTGAAAGGTCCCAGTGCATTTTGCACAGATAAGCTTAACAAATGTTTAGAAAATTATGCATCAGTTCCATTGTTGTGATTACGGTGAGAGAGGACTCGCATACCCTGTTGCTGGTTGCGTGCACTGTACCGTAAGGTTGAAAGCTATTTTGGCAATATCAACGAAGATAGAAATTTCATAAAATCTAGTCCCACAGTTCTACTTCTAAGTTTATGTCCTAGGCATACTTTTAAACGCATGCATGAGAGGATATGTGCAAAAGCATTCGTAACAGCCCAGTTTATAATAGAAGTAATTTTTTTTTGGGGGGGGGAGGGCACAGAGTCTCACTCTGTTGCCCAGACTGGAGTACACTGGCATGATCTCAGCTCACTGCAACCTCTGCCTCCTGGGTTCACGCAATTCTCCTGCCTCAGCCGCCCGAGTAGCTGGGATAACAGGCATGCACCACCATGCCCGGCTAATTTTTGTATTTTTAGTAGAGACAGGGTTTCACCATATTGGTCGGATTGGTCTCGAACTCATGACCTCAGGTGATCCACCCGCCTCGGCCTTTCAAAGTGCTGGGATTACAGGCGTGAGCCACTGTGCCCTGCCGTAATAGAAGTACATTTAAACAACTTAAATCTATTCATTAATAAGCAAATGAAGACATATATCCATAAAATGAAATAAGCAAAAGCAAATTAGACATGTGGTGCCGCAGATATTCATGTAGATAATTTTCAAATACAAAGTTTTGAGGAAAAATTGAAGTGCCTAAAAATATGCATTGTATTATAATCTCTCTAAATTTTAAAAATATTTTAAAAATCTATGTATTTTAGATATGTATGTGTATATATGTAGTTGAAGATATAAGGTCATGAAAAAAACACTAAATTTATTTTAATGTTTCCCCCCTGAAGAATAAAGGAAACACAGAAAAACATGATCAAGAGTGATATACAATGGACTTTAAACATACCTGAAATGACTTTCTTTAAAAAAATGGCAAAAATTAAAGTTTGTTAAAACTCTTGTAGTTGTTTTATTATTGTTATTATCGTTTATTATTATTATTATTATTATTATTATTATTAGAGACAGAAGCTTCCTTTGTCTCCCAGGCTGTAGTACAGTGGTGAGATCTCGGCTCACTGCAACCTCCGCCTCCTGGGTTCAAGCGATTCTCCTGCCTCAGCCTCCCAAATAGCTGAGACTACAGGTGGACGCCCCCACATCTGGCTAATTTTCGTATTTTTAGTAGGGACGGGGTTTTGCCATGTTGGCCAGCCTGGTCTCTGAACTCCTGACCTCAGGCTATCCGCCTGGCTCGGCCTCCCAAAATGCTGTTGTTACAGGCGTGAGCCACTGTGCCCGGCCTTGTTTTATTATTTTTATACCTACCTGTGAGTTTGAAATATTTTACAGATTTTAAAAGAGGAGGAAAGATTACAGATATTTAGAAATTCAGCCGTAAAGTTTATACAACACATGGTTAAACTTTTAAAAAATAAGGAGAATTGAAAGCTATTTTGAGCTGAATTATAATGAAAACACTATTATCAAAACTTGTGGGACGCAGCAAAAGCAATCCAACTGTTTAGCTTTTTTATGTCGAAGGGGATTTTCCACCTTAAAAATGTAGAAATAAGTAAGTAAAGTAAATCCAAAAGGGATACTAAAGATAATGTGGAAATTCATGATGTAGAAACAAATAAATAATATAAATTTTTTGAAGTTGGTATTTTGAAAATATTAATACAAACTGATAAACTCATAGCTTAATAATAGAGGAGAGAAAAACACAAATAATCAATATTAGGAATGATAGAGAATACAGATCTCCAGATTCTATAGAAATGTAAATATTGATAAGAAGATATAACTTAAAATCTATAAATTTGACAACATAGACTAAATGATTAAATTTCTTAAAAACATAACTCATGAAACCTGACCAAGAATAATAAGAAATTATGAAGAGCTCTACACCTGCTGAAAATATTGAAATCAATTATAAACCTACCTGAAAGAAAATTGACAGTTCAGGTGTGATTTACTAGTGTTTTCATCAGCCATTTCAAGAAAATATAAAGAAATTGTGCATAAACTCTTTTACAAAATAGAGGAGAAAACACTTTCCAAATGATTGTATAATATTAAAATGATTTCATATCAAAACCTTATGGAGACATTAGAGGAAAAGAACTTGACATACATGGGAAAAATGACATTTATTAAAATGCTAAAAATATTGACATATCAGATGTCATCAACAAGCTGATTTATTCTAGGGCTGCAAGGTTGGTTCAACATTCTAAAATCAATCAACATCATTTACATATTAACAGAAAAAAACAGTAAGTTCTATGATTATGTCAATTGGTAAATTAAAAACATTTGACAAAATTCAATATCCATTTATAACAAAACTTAGTAATGAAAGCACTATTATCAAAACTTGTGGGATGCAGTGAAAGCAATCCTAGAGGAAAATGTTTAGCTTTAATTTTTCATGTTAAAGGGGGTTTTAGACCTTAAAAATGTAGAAATAAGTAAACAAAGTAAGAAGACTCTACATAAGTAGGAACTTACAGGAACATGCTCAATATAATAAAGCTTCCAAAAAAAACAAAAATAAAACCCCACCAGATAACATCATACTTAATAGTGAAATTTGAACACTAGACTTCTAAAATCTGGCACAAAGCCAGGATGCACTCTACTGTCACCACTTCTATTTAACATTGTAATGAAGGACCTCATCAGTGCAATATAGCATTAAACAATCATATAAGATTTGGAAAACAAATTAATAAACCTATCTTTTTCCTCGTTAACATGATTATCTAGAAACCTTTATGTAACCTTCAAAGAAAACTACAACTAAAAGTGAACACAGCAACTATTTTACAACTATTGATATACAGATTCCATAGAATTCTGAACTCTATTTTTTGTAGAAATGATGTAGCTGGCTATAAAATTTATATGGAAATGCAAAGGACCTAGGGCAGCCAAAATGGTTTTACAAAAGAAGAAATTTGGAATATCAGATTTCAAAACTCGCTACAAGGGTACATAACTAAGAACAGTATTGGCATAAGAATAGAGAAATAACCTTGGCACAGTGGCACATACTTGTAGTCCTAGCAAGTCAAGAGGCTGCGGCTGAAGGACTGCTTGAGACCAGCCTGGCACCACAGCAAGACAAGAAAGAAAAAGAAAGGAGAGAGGAGAAAGGAGAGAGGGGGAGGGGAAGCGAAGGGAAGGGAAGGGAAGGGAAAGGAAGGGGAGGGAAGGGAAGGGAAGGGAAGGGAAGGGAAGGGAAGGGAAGGGAAGGGAAGGGAAGGGAAGGGGAGGAGGAGGGGAGGGGAGGGGAGGGGAGGGGGAGGGGAGGGGAGGGGAGGGGAGGGGAGGGAAGGGAGGGGAAGGGAAGGGAAGGGAAGGGAAAGGAAGGGAAGGGAGAGAGAGGGAGGAAGGAAGGGAGAGAAAGAAGAAAAGAAAGAAAGAAAGAAAGAAAGAAAGAAAGAAAAAGAAAGAAAGAAAGAAAGAAAGAAAGAAAGAAAGAAAGAAAGAAAGAAAGAGAGAGAGAGAGAGAGAAAGAAAGAAAGAAAGAAAGAAAGAAAGAAAGAAAGAAAGAAAGAAAGAAAGAAAGAAAGAAAGAAAGAAAGAAAGAAAGAAAGAAAGAAAGAAAGAAAGAAAGAAAGAAAGAAAGAAAGAAAGAAAGAAAGAAAGAAAGAAAGAAAGAAAGAAAGAAAGAGGAAGGAAGGAAGAAAGGAAGGAAGGAAGGAAGGAAGGAAGGAAGGAAGGAAGGAAGGAAAGAAAGAGAAAGAAAGGAAGGAAGGAAGGAGAGAGAAAGAAAAAAGAAAGAAAAGAAAAGAGAAGAGAAAGAAAGGGAAAGAAGGAAAGAAGAAAGAGAGGGAGAGGAGAGGCAGGAAGGAAAGAAGGAAGGGAATAGATCAATGGCACAAAACAGCATTCAGAAAATGGTCTAAAATATGTAGAAAATAATTTTCAACAAAATACCAAAGCAAATAGAGAAAATAAATGCTTTCGATAAATATTTTAACAACTCAACATTTGTGTAAAAAAAAAGGAGCCTTGACACATTCCTGTCATACACATACATGTCATGCACAAAAATTTTAAACGTATCGTAAAATTTTTTAAAAATTAAATGAATCATAAACCTAATTGTGAAATCTAAACTTATAAAATATCTAGGGAAAAAATAGAAAATGTATTTGTAAATATGACGATGAGAATTCTGAAACATGACACACAATGTATTAATTATATATGTCTTTTAAAAATGTATGTTAGATTTTAACAAAATACAAACATCTCCTCTTTCAAAGAATTATGAAGCAAGTTACAGAGCAGAAGAAAATATTTGTAGTGTACATATCTGAAAAAGGATATGTGTCCAAAATAAAAATAATCTTATAGCTCAATAACTAAAACACAATACTTTTTTTAAATGGGCAAAAAATTTGAAAACACAATTTTTTAAAACAAGCACATGAAAAGGTACTCAGCATCGTTGCCTGATTGAGATAAAGCAAATTGAAACTACCTTGAGGTATTAATTCATGCTGAGTAGAGTGACTAAAATTAAAAATATTAGCAATATTGAGAGTTGACAAGGATGAGCAGCAATTTGAATACTAATACATTATTGGTGAAAGTGTACAATCTTAGAAGCACTTTGGAAAGCAGCTTGGATACACTTAAATTATGATCCTGCAATTATATTTCCAATAACTTACCCAAGAGTAATAAAAATATATGCCTGCAAATGCACTTATACACAAAAGTTCATGGAAATTGTATTCATAATAACCCAAAACTGGAAGTAATGAAACCAGCAACTGGTTAATTTGATCAGGTCAGCCTGCTTTGATTGCTTTTTAAATTTTTTACCTGCTTTTCCATGAAGCTGAAGTACTATTGAAGGCCAAAACTTAACCTTTGCTAGCTACTTTAAAAATAACATTCATGCCGGGCGCGGTGGCTCAAGCCTGTAATCCCAGCACTTTGGGAGGCCGAGGCGGGTGGATCACGAGGTCAGGAGATCGAGACCATCCTGGCTAACATGGTGAAACCCCGTCTCTACTAAAAATACAAAAAAAAAAAAAACTAGCCGGGCGTGGTGGCGGGCGCCTGTAGTCCCAGCTACTCGGAGGCTGAGGCAGGAGAATGGCGTGAACCTGGGAGGCGGAGCTTGCAATGAGCCGAGATCGCGCCACTGCACTCCAGCCTGGGTGACACAGCGCGAGACTCCGTCTCAAAAAAAAAAAATAAATAAATAAAAATAAATAACATTCATAGGTCACCATGGTAATGGTCACTTCAGTTGTATTTTAGGAAACTGGGCCAGCTCCTATCCAGTTGAAACCCATTGAGATCACTGGCCCTACCACTAGGCCTGCACATGTGCCCAAGAGGTAAGCTATTGATGTCAGAAGGCCAAAAATTCCATCCTCAGATTATACTAACACTGCCATTTTCTGTACATATGTTTTATGAAATGCCATGAACACTGACTATGCCTATACAAAATAAGCTTATTACTTCATTTTCCTCCACTGCCAATCACCTTTCCCCATGCCTTAGACCACTTCACTTTCCTAACCCGTAAGTATCTCTAAGCTTTATCTTCAGGGAGGTGAATTTACAGTTGTTCTGTCACCTCCTCATCACTCAGCAGCCTTGTAAAACACGCTTGTCTTTTGCACAATCCCTGTCACAGTGATTGATCTACTGGGCATGGAAAGAAGGGACATGGACCTGTCAGATAACCGTCACTTAAATTTTCATGATAATTTGACAAGAGAATGAACAAATGTAACATAGTCATACAATGGAATACTATTCAGCAATAAAAAAGAATAAACTACTTATCACTTAACAACATGAATGGATCTCAAAAATATTATGCTGTGTGAAAGAAATAGACACAATAAAGTACATTCCATACAATTCCACGTATATTAAATTCTAGAATAGGAAAAATTTAATTTATGGTAACAAACATCATGAGAATTGTTGTCACAGGTAAGGATTACATAGACTTTATTTAATGGTAAAATGCCCTATATCTTAATAGGATAATTATTTGCATGAGTGGTTACTCCTGTTAAAACTAATTAAACTGAATACTTAAAATGCATGTGCATTATTATAAGTTAATCATATTTCATTAAATATGTTTGTTGCTTGGTTTAAACAAAGTTATAAGGAAAATAAATAAATACTCATACCCCACAAATGCCATGTTTTACACTCTTTTTTATAATCTCTTACCTAGGCAATTATATAAGTTTACATACTAGTGATCATAATATAGATAAAATGTCATATGCTATATTTACTTCTAAGTGATATAGCATAATTTCAGGCCAAACTCAATTGTTACCAAATTAAAGATATGAAAAGCAAATAAACAAAAATATATGAAACATATAGCATAAGCAACACAAAATTACTTGTGGACAAAAAATACAAGAGAAATACTTATCTAGTAATTCATAAGTTTTGGATTTTATTAATTTCTTGGAATTCCTAATTTTATCCTCCAGAGAATAAATAAGGAGAAGGGATAAAATACAGAATTCTGAAAAAGAAATTTGAATCGCCTTTGCTTTGAGAATGGCAAACAAGAGAGTAAGTTCCCTATTGCTAAGAATGGGAAAGCCCCTCTATTTAGCTGAGAAAGATAGGGTACAGAAGATGACCCATGGGGAGATTTTCTGAAGATCTCTCCTCTTCCCAGTAGATTCAAAGCTGGAAATACAATCACTTAGGTAATATGGCTTTTCTTTTCTGCCTTAAGCATTTTGGAATGAACTGCTAATGAGAGCTGCATGCAATGGAACAGACCAGAGTGACTGGTTCTTGGCTAGGAGCGAATTATTTGAATCTCAAAGGTTGTTGAGAACTCCAGTAAGAAACGAAAATTTGTAGCAAAAACAAAAGCAACAAGAAACAGAACCTAAGTCTACACCGAAGATTGCACATGACGTTATTGAACATTCTTCCTGCCACCATAGTGTCCTCAGAATACATTCCTCAGCTATTAATGAAGGAAAATATTTCTCACAAAGAAAATAGAATCAAAGATAATATCTCTTATATCAGATTGCCAACAACAGTTCTAAACAGAGTTGACTGCTTTATTTGTGAGGAAAATTAAAAAGTGCATATCTCATAGACAGATATATTGAATAAAAATTAATTACATAATAGCCTATAAATGAGATAGTACATAAAAAATGCATAAGCTCTGAAAGAAAGCACACACGAAGGAAAAAAAATAACATTATCTAAGAATGGTTTGCCTAATAGAATTGAGAAACTTTATAAGATTAATGGGAAAAAGAACTCAAAAAAGGTAACTAAAAAATTATAGCAGACGTTATTGATTATCTACTCAAGAGACAGTATTCTCTTCCTTCTTCTTTCTAATATATGTCCATATCTCAGATGCCAATTTGTCATCAGTGCAAACAGGGAAAGGTTATCTTTTTCCTAGACCATGGGAAGAACAGAGATTAGTCCAAACCGATTTGTGTCCTTATGTTCTTTTTTTTCACACTGAGTGGCTAGGTAGGACTCTGTGATTCCATGTTCATCATTGAGACATAGGCAAATCTGCTGGAAAGCTTCTGTCAGATTTTCCTTCTCAGAATATGGGAAATTTTTTTTTGAGGAGATAATGCCTCTTTCTGCTTATTGATTTTTTCCTTCCCAATAGCAGTTGTATGACAACATGATGTTTGGAGCTGTGAAAACAAATCCATGATCATGAGAGAAAAATTCCTGAAGAAAAGAATCAGTGAAAGGAGTAATGCAAAATGGCAAGGAATAAAAAGAATGTATGCCCTTGAGGATTTCATTCAGAATTATATCCTGAAACTGTCTACCTTCAGACCTATTATTTTCTGAGATACTTAAACACTCTTATTGGCCAGGCACAGTGGCTCACACCTGTAATTCCAACAGGAATGATGAAATCCAGAGGATTGCTTGAGCCCATGAGTTCCAGAACAACTTCGGCAACATAGTGAGATGGGGACACACACACGTACATATATATGTGCGTATATTATATATATAATACACATGTATATATAACATATAATATACATGTATATATACACACTTATATATTATACAGTAAAATATACATTATGTAGTACATATATTATACAAATATATATTTTACTATATATAATATTCAAATATATATTTTACTATATATTTGTATACATACATATATACACGCATATATACATATACACACATATATGCATACACACATATATATACACACAATAAAGCATATTTTACCATATATGTATGGTAAAAAATATATGGTGAAATATATATATAGTAAAAGCTACTAGTTCTTTTATATTGACTTCTCATATCCTTTTGTCCGCTGGATTTTGTCACGGCAATGGGGTTTTCATTTTATTTTGTCTAAAAAAAGGATATAGAGGTGCTGTGTTTCCTGAAATCTTTTATCTTTGGGAATTTCTTTCTTCTTTTATATAAGAATAATTGTGGGTCGTTTTTTCTTCTCAGAAGTGATGGATCATTGCTTAATTGTAAGCATTTAACGAAATAACTTTTTAATCAAATGCAGAGGAGTCTGGAGACAGATTTTCCTCTTGTACAAGATTTTTATGAGCTACTTACATGTCTCTAGAATTTTTTTTTAATCCTTGAAATTAAATCAGTAATACATATATGTCTCAGGTAACAACCGATTTATTTTCAGGAACATAGTGTGTCTGTTCTGATTACAGATCCACTTTGTTATTTACAGGAAATTTCTATTATGACACTGAGTGCATTGATTGGATTCTAAACTTAAGTCATGATAATTTTCCTATGTTAAAATTATATTTGTCAACAAGGTCATCTTTTCTAAAATTGCTTTGATGCTGTAACTTATATATATATTAAAAATATATATATTTTATTATCTCAGGACTTCTCTACTTATGGTGGATCAGAGATCACCTTTGTCTTTCCTTTTCCTGGATATTTGTAATTTATTCATTGTTAGTTAAGTTCTTAATTCTGTAATCTACCTTTGCACATCACTTTATTTATATGTATGCATTGAGCTGCAGGTAACAAAAAATTATTGACTAACAGTGTCTTAAGCATTAAGAACATTTCGTGTGTGTGTGTGTGTGTGTGTGTGTGTGTGTGTGTGTGTGTTTGAGAGAGAGAGAGAGAGAGAGAGAGAGAGAGAGTCTTGCTTTGTCATCCAGGCCAGAGTGCAGTGCCATGATCAAAGTTCACTACAGCCTTGACTTCCCGGGTTCAAGTGATCTTCCCACCTCAGCTTCCCAAGCAGCTGGGACAGGTGTGCACCAATATGTCCAGCTAATTTTTAAAAATATATGTATTTTTTTTGTAGAGACAGGGTCTCACTATGTGGCCCAAGTTGGTCTGGAACTCCTGGGCTTAGGTAATTCTCCAGATTCCACTTTCCAGAGTGTTGGGATTACAGGCGTGAGCCACTCTGCCTGGCCAATAAAAACAATTAGCTATCTCACAAAACAATGGGATCGAAGGTAGACAGTTTCAGGATATATTTCTGGGATGATACCATCAAGGGCATGAGTTCTTTTTATCCCTTGTCATTTTGCAATACTCCTTTCACTGATTCTTTTCTTCAGGCTTTTTCACTCGTGATCACGGATATGTTTCCACAGCTCCAAATATGTGGTCATACAATTGCTTTGAGGTATATTTTATATACATGTGTGTGTATAATGTCTATTATATATACATTGTAACATTTATAATGTATGTATACTAATATGTATATAATGTATATTACATGTATTCTATATACATATATTATATACACATTATATACATCACACAAATATATAAAATATGTGTATGTATTATACATGTACATATACACATATATATTATATATACACACACACATATTATATCCTGAAACCGTCTACCTTCAGACCCATTATTTTGTGAGATGATTATATGTTCAATATTTGTCCTTCTGTACTTTACTTATTTCACTTAACAGCATGTGCTCTAGGCTCATGTGTGTTGTCACACATGACAGACTTTCATGTATTATGGCTGAATGATATTTTGTGTATATATCATATTTTATGCATTCATCTCAATGGACACTTAGGTTGATTCTATATCTTGGCTATTGTGAATAGTGCTACAGTTAACATGGGAGTACAGGAATCTCTTCAATATGCTGATTTCATCCCCTTTTGATATGTACCCAGAAGTGGGATTGTTGGAACATATGGTAGCTCTGTTATTAATTTTCTTAGGAACTTCCATACTGTTGTCCTTAATGGCTGTACTAATTTACATTCCTACCAACAGTGCATAAGAGTGCCCCTAAGTCTAAATTTTTATGTGCTGCTCTCATATTTTTCATCTCTATTGTTTTTTAGATTCTGGAAATGCTTTAAAGTACATTTTCTAAATTGCAAATAAGAATTTCTTTGGTGTAAATCCGCTTTTTATTCTTTCTAGTGAACATTTTATTTGGCAATTATTTCACATTGAATTTCATACTTTTCTTATCCAAGCATGTCCTTGTTTAACAGAACTAAAGATTTGAGTAATACTTTATAGTACTAAGAATAAGCAACAACTTCTACATTTTCTTTTGTGTCATAAACTGAATTCAATTCAGGGAAGGGTTTTCTTCTGAGTCATTACCATTTCATTTCTCTTTCCCTATTTCATAATGCTTTCTTGACATTTTCTATTAACTCCTGTTGGAATTTGATTTGTTGATATTTGTTCCTCCTGCAAGAATGGCTGATGCATCACATCTTAAAGTCCTTACTATAGATCTATTTCAAAGAAAGGAAATGATCCATGCCTAGTGTTGGGTGATAGTAAGAATATGGGTTTTGAATTCTGTTTCCACAGTAGTTTCCTGGATACTGGCAGATACAGTTTTACTATGCAAAATAGGTAGTATAACAGTTCTCTCATTGTGGAATTTAGCAAATGCTGGTTTTCTTAGTTACTCTGTGTACCTTTTCAAATTTCTCAATAAAACCAAAGACCCACTCAAAAATATGTGAAAAATAAATTTCCATGGGCCTAGAGTCATGGTTCAGAGAACAATGTGAAGTGGGCCAGAGGTTATTATCAGTGCTCCCAGGTGTAGGCATTACAGGATTTATATCTGTGACTAAAAAGCTGAAAGGCAAAAAACCCACAAAGTAAGTACTGGAGATCTTTCAATGTGTGGCTCTCCATGGCAATGTTAGCCAGAGGCAATTAAGGTCACAAGCCTGGAGAATTAGTTGTGCAGACTTCCGTGGACAGAGGCCAATGAACACATTGTCAGTAGAAGCTAGTAATGGCAATTCCTGGTACATTTTGGTCAAGTCAAATGACAGAGAAGTAATAGAGGGATGACTTTTAATTCTAACTCATCTGCTTAAACAGCTAAGCAAATGTAAGATAAGCTGACTTCTTGCTTCTCATTGCAAAGATGTTAACCTTTTTGTTTGTTTGTTTGTTTCCCGAGACAGAGTCTTGCTCTGTCGCCCAAGCTGGAGTGCACTGGCGCCATCTCGACTCACTGTAACTTCTACCTACCAGGTTCAAGCAATTCTCTTGCCTCAGCCTCCCGAGTACCTGAGATTACAGGCACGCACCAGCGCACATGGCTAATTTTTGTATTTTTAGTAGAGAAGGGTTTCACTATGTTGGCCAGCCTGGTCTTGAACTCCTGACCTCGTTATCTGCCTTCCTCAGCCTCCCAAAGTGCTGAAATTACAGGCATGAACCACCGCGCCCAGCCTAACCTGTCTTATTTTCAAATAGATTAATAGCTTATTTACAAATCAAACAAAATGTAAAACCAGGTCAAGTGTTCCTGCCAGTTTCGTTCACTCTTCCATCTTTCCCTAAGTGAGATAGGCAGAAAATTTGTATTTCTCCAGTTAGTACTTTAGATCCCTCCCTCCGAGAACAACATCAAAACAACAAAAACCACGAACTCCAAGAAAACAAAGGTCATATTTGAAACTCTGCTGGAAAGTTGGAAACAGAAGCTGCACTGGGAGAAGAGGATAAGTAAACACACTTTGAAAGAGTTTAAAGTCCCTGTTTTCTGCAGGAAACAGTAGGACATGAATTACCAGCTTTAAAAGGGGTAGTGCCTTTACCTTTTAAAAGGTAGAAGTGCCTAGAGAAAGTACCTCCACCCCAGAGAAAAGAGACTGATGCATCGGCTTTGGTATCCTAGGCCTGTGGCTTCTAACACCAGCGTAGAGAGAAGGAAAGCTCATCTGGGAAGCTGCTAGATCTAACATAGTTCTGGGGAAACTGTCTCTCCAAGGGGACCTTGATATTGGAAGAGTGAATCCCAACGGACATGGGAGAAAATAGTGGAAGATCAACTCTGTGGATCCTTATGAGGAAGAAATAACCCTCCTGGGGCAGAGGATACATTGTTGCTTTTTCAACATCAGAAGTAAGAACCAATGATTTAACTCTAGGACACCCATCTTTGGCTTTTCTCTCTATCTACACCTCTCCCATTGTCAAGCCCCCTGCCACATTGCTGTTTCCAATTACATTGGTTCACCACAGTCTCTAAATGTGAAGGGTCAAAGGATCAAGGCTGTCCTTCAGAGAAGGGCCTTCAGTGCAAGCTTCTCATCCTGCTCCATCTTCATGCTCTGAGTATCTACTGTAGACAATTATCTACACGTATTAGAAGATAGATGACTGTAGATGAGAAATTGCAAAGAGTTTCTTTTTCTCCCTTTAATCCTTACTAATTTATTGGCAATCGTGAATGTAATTTTGCTCGTGTAATAATAGAAAGCCTGCCAGAGAGTTGTATAACATTTTCTTAATGATGTTATGGGGTATCTGCTAATACAAAATCAGGGATATTTTTTGCTCTATATGCCAAAATACTCTCTAAATAAGGAACCTAATCAGTAGAGTGTCAAATATTATCTATGGCCTCCATATACGGTTTATTTTGATCGAGGAGTTGTCAGAACATCACATAGGGTGCCCTTCCTGTGAGCAATAGAAGTGAGGTTGGTGGCCTCAGGGTTTCTCCAGTTAGACACTGAGCTTTCCTACACAAACACAGAACAAGTGGGCTCTAGAAAGCCAGAGAATTCCTCCTAAGTGCTTCCGGAGTTGAGCTGGAGCAGAACACTTGACATCCCTACAAATCCATAGGCCCCAGGAGGAGCATGCAGATTGGAAGAACAGCAGCACTGCCACATTAAACTCCAAACCAAAGGGAAATTATGTGTCAGAGTTAGGGAGGAAGATCAATCATTTAGGAGAAGAGCCCAGAAGGTGAATGGAGGAAAGTGCCAAATAGATATCTCAGTCTGCGTGTAAGAACTGAGGAAAACGGCTAAAGTGATTAGAGATGGGAAACCATTATGCGTTAGTTCACCCTAAGCTGATTTTCATAGTCTACTCACGCATGCAATGCATGAAATGGTTTTGGCCTGGTGGCATCTTAGCAATGATGCACAGCAATTGACAAATTGACATTTATATTTTCTTTTTGTTGTTGTTGTTGTTTGTTTATATGTGATATGGTCATTTGATGAGCTTCAGGTTACTCAAAGTTTAACAGATATGGAGAAAATTACAATGAACATTAAAACTATTTTTCTGTCAAGGGGTGTATGTGTGTTGGTTTGTAATGTATACGTGCATAGGTGTGTGTGTACAGATTTTCAACTTTCTTAAAAGGACTAGAGGCACCTCATAGTGTCAGCTTTTGTTCTAACATTCATTGGCATAAATGTTTTGTGATAGAAATAAACTCCACAAGGTGTACATTGAGGATAGATCTGAAAATGATTCCTGTGTGAAATATAATAATACAATGTTAAGGTGATTAATAATAATAGTATTTGCACACATCCAGTACACTGGGTTTTGAATGCACATTTATTTAAAGGCATTCCTATATTATATTTCTGATGATTCTTTTTGTTGTTGTTGTTGTTGTTGTTGTTTTGAGACGGAGTCTCGCTCTGTCACCCAGGCTGGAGTGCAGTGGCTCAATCGTGGCTCACTGCCAACTCTGCCTCCAGGGTTCACGCCATTCTCTTGCCTCAGCCTCCCGCATAGCTGGGACTACAGGCACCTGCCACCACGCCCAGCTAATTTTTTTTTTTTTTTTTTTTGTATTTTTAGTAGAGACGGGGTTTCACCATGTTAGCCAGGATGGTCTCGATCTCCTGACCTCGTGATCTGCCCACCTCAGCCTCCCAAAGCGCTGGGATTGTAGGCATGAGCCACCACCCCTAGCCTCTGATGATTCTTTCAAAATAGTTTTTATTCTTGTTTTATGGATGAGAAAAGTCAAGTTCAGAGAGATGTGATTAGTCCAGGTAACTGTGATTGTAGGGAATAGAGCTGGATTTTAAATAGGTGTTCCTCAGTGTAAAGCCCATGATTTCCCTACTTCACTGTAGCCGCAGATGTGAGGAGTTAGCATTAAGTCCTCCAGACCTGAGGTAAACCATAAAATTTGTCCAACGTTTTTAAATTGCAAGTATCCAGGATACACAGGAATGGAATGGAAACTTTGAGAGAAAAATCAGCATCTTGGTGAAGCTGGAAGAACCATAAACACTCCACACATCATACATCCAAAAAAAAAAAAAAAAAAAAAAAAAAGCTACTCTGACCAACTGGAAAAATGGTTTCGCAGTTCCTTCAGGACCATACTCAGAAAACTTCCTTTTAAATGGATGGGTAATAGTGGTGACTCTTAGTCTGTGCTGGATCTGAGTAGGCCACACAAGCAATAAAGAAAATAGGGAGAAAGATTTGTGTGATTAATACGGTAGGAATCAGCATATATGCAACGAAGGCCACTCATTAGTTTATTCCTGACACTCGTGTAAAAGAAAAAAGCTTTAAGAAAGGGGTTCTTTGGCCGGGCGCGGTGGCTTATGCCTGTAATCCCAGCACTTTGGGAGGCCGAGGCGTGAAGATCACGAGGTCAGGAGATCGAGACTATCCTGGCTAACACGGTGAAACCCCATCTCTACTGAAAATTCAAAAAATTAGCCGGGCATCGTGGAGGGCGCCTGTAGTCACAGCTAGTCGGGAGACTGAGGCAGGAAAATGGCGTGAACCCGGGAGGCGGAGCTTGCAGTGAGCCGAGATCACGCAGCAAATAAAAAGAAAAAGTAAAAGTGTTCTTTAACACAGAGAACGTGACTATGAGAGCAAGCACATAAAAAGAAGAAATACAAATAGAAGACAAAAATACAGTGGAAAGAAACAAATTCCCCTCAGCTGTGCAAGAGAATGGAACGTGCTCATTCAAGAGCTCAGTAACCATGTGTAGCCAATCCAGAGGTAGAGCGTGGGTGTAGGAGATGAGGGCATAGCTGTAGCCTTGCAAGTCTGATGTTACCACCAATATCATCTTCCACTGTGACAGTCATACTTTTACTGTAACTAGGATTCACACCAGTCAAGAAGCTAATCAAAACAAAGATGCCAAAAGCTCCATTTTCAGGCTGGGCTTTTATTCAATTTAATTCTTTTAAATATTCCTTGCTTTGAGTATTTTTATTCAACCACTGTTAAATTTACCAATTTCACAATTTAACAAACTCGTCTGGAGTAAATGTATAGTATTCGTGAACTAGAATCTCAACAGATTTATTATTCTCCCTCAAAACACTGAGCCAGCAAATGAACTTTAATTAAATTATTCCATGATTTAACATATTTAACTATTATATTGTACTAGAATGACTCAAAGGGTGCAACAATAAAGCAATTGTGTTTTGGTCTCTCATTGTCTATTTATTTTTTATTTATTTTTTTTTTACTGGAGTTAATTTTTTCCTTGCTTGTGAATGAAAGCTTAAGAATGACCTATAATGCTTGTAATCATTCATAAGCAATATCATCCTCTTTCCTCAGTTATGCACATAAAACCTGTGTAAGTTCAGTATTTTAAATGCCCAGACTTGAGAATTCCAGGTTCATAGCAGAAATGTAGAGCAACCAAAAGAGCATAGCTTCCACACTTACATAAAGGAGAATGCTGGAAAAACTGGAAATATTAACGACTTTTCTCACACACATTAGAGAAATGATGTTTTAGGGGAAACCACTAATCTGAAATCTGCAAAAAGACAGACACCTGCAGGGAGAAACAGGACCTGATCTTACATACAGTAAAGCTTGCCTTAATATCATATTTGGTAGCAAAATATTTACAAGATTTTAAAATATTTTGTTTATAAATTGAAAAACTCACTAAAACTTAGCAATTTTTATCAAATTTAACACATTTCATTGCTTCTTTTCAGGCTCGTTATTTATAAATATAATAAAACCAGATGATTAAGTTACTGTTTACAACTTGCAACTTTGTATATTTATTAAGGTTTTGATTTTCACTGCCTTCACTCACATGCAGGCAGAACATTTATGAATTTACTAGTCCCAATTATCCTTGATAAATAAATCACAATCTATTGCCTTGAATATAAACTTTTCTGCCACTGTTGATTTTACTATATTCAATTATTCATACTGACTACATTTTTGGTTCAAAATAGCTGTCTAAAGAGAAAACTGGGAGGTGGGTGTTTGGTAATTATCTCTTACACAAAGCATTTTAGCAGACCAATAAGACTCATAAGCATACAAGATTTAATGTCTTAAATATACCCACCTTCCTTGTACATCTTAATGGCAAAAGTGAACATATCCATTAACATGAGCCATATAATAAGCACTCTATTACATAGTAATCAAGTAACACACACACGCACAATCACTTACTTGGTGACCAAGGTTTTCATATTTTATCTAACTTAAAAAGCATTTGTTCATAAAAAGAATATTCATTAGTAAACTTTACTTAACATAAATTTAAGTTCTTAAAATAAGGATCTTGGAAATTGTATTTGAGTACATATGTTTCTGAACCACTCTTCAGATAAAATATTATAATTAAAAATCAAATTACTTCAATAAAGTTTAATATTTTTCAAAATTATAAACATTACAGAGACATTTTCTTACCTCATTAAGTAAACCAATATAGTAAGCTTAAGGCCTCAGTAGATTAATCAGTGTTTCCATGTGAAATACAAATCTTACTTTTTTAATGCTGTATTACACTGTATACAGATAAACCCAAAGGAAAATAATACAACCATTTCTAGTTGGGCATGGTGTCTCTCACCTGTAATCCCAGCAAGCTAGGAGGCCAAGGAGGGCAGATCAGCTGAGGTCAAGAGTTCGAGATCAGCCTGATCAACATGATGAAACCCAATCTCTACTAAAGATACAAAAATTAGCCTGGTGTGGTGGCGGGTGTCTGTATCCTAGCTACTTGGGAGGCTAAGGCAAGAGAATTGTTTGAACCCAGGAGGCGAAGGTTCCAGTGAGAATAAGAAGAAATAAGTAAGAAGAAATGAAATAAACCAGCATCAGAAGAAATGAAATAAACCAGATTAAATGAAATAGATTCAGAGATTCACGTGCTCTCCTAAGATTTGTGGGAGATTGCTTTTTCTAAGTAATGCTGAGACTTTGTTGTAAGGTTGCATAGAGCTCATTAGGCAAGAAATTCTTGGAATCTCCTTTTGGTTTACAGCAATTAGCTGTTTGAATACGGGCTTATTTGTTGTAGCAATTAACTTTGTGGAAAAATCGCCTGTTAAATTATCTTTGGATAACATTCACAAACCTATCAGTACTTGTTTTCCTATAACGAGGTCTTCGTAATTTCTTTGGCCTTTTTGTTGTTGTTGTTACAAAATATTTTTCCCATGTACAAGGCCAAGTTCTCATTGCTGTTGAAGTAAGTCAGGGACTAGAAGGACAGGGGTATAAATGCATTATGTATGCATTTTCCTCCCTCTTGTGAGTTAGCTGTGAAAGACAATGAGGTATTCTGACCGCCACAAATCAGCTTGTGACTTGCCATTTAAATATGACTTCTTATGAATGCTATATATCTTAGAAAAGAGAAATCAGATAATGTTCTTTTCTATATTGGCAATTTAATTCATATTCATGAGTCCTCAAAAATTACTTTCAAGTTGTTAAGATAGATTGGGCCTTACTATTCCAAAGAGAATAGGCACATCTCCTAATTAATAAAATATTCAAGTACAAAAGAATGTCATATCTATCCATATCCATATCTGTATTAGTTTGTATCTATCTATAGGCAGCCAGCTACTCATATCTACCAGAGCTGATCGGGAATACCTCCTCATGGTAAGACAGTTTTTCTCTTCACTCCCTTTGCCGTTATGACTCCCCAGTAGTGATGGGGTTACCATCACCTAGGAATAGAATGATACATGGTTTTTTTTAATTTTCCTTTAAGTCAGGAAGTAATGGAAAGCCCACCTGTCCACTTCAGCTGCACTTTGGAAAGAACAGGAAGACAGAAGCAAGTTAGGAGATGAAATGCCAGCATCGTTTACCACCAATCTGGATATCAACTTTGGGGAGTCTGTATGCAGCTCAGCAACATCTACATAAATATGACAGGAAGCCTAAGGCTGTCAACACCAAAGGCCTGTCTCTCAAACACACCTTATTTTGCATGCCTCTTGAAGAAACCTAACATTAGATCAGAATTATGCTCAGATGGAAGTAGACAGATGAATTGACGGCGGTGTTCTTTGTTCTTGTATCCTGTAGAGGATGTGAGGATCATTAGTGGTTAATGATGTGGTGAGAAAACATGGAAGTATTGAGATGGTCAGTGGACAGTGAAGGATCAATATAACCATGAAGGTCTGGGTTTGAACAAAGAGAAGATAAGGGACAAAGACGTCTCAAAATACAACAGATGGTGGTTCAGTCCTATAATCCCATCAATTTGGGAGGCCGAGGTGGGTGGATCATCTGAGGTCAGGAGTTCGAGACCAGCCTGGCCAACATGGTGAAACCCCGTCTCCACTAAAATAAAAAAATTAGCCAGGCATGGTGGCACATGTCTGTAATCCCAGCTACTCGAGAGACTAAGGCAGGAGAATCACTTGAATCACTTGAACAGGTTGCAATGAGCCGAGATCTCACCACTGCACTCCGGCCTGGGTGACAGAGTAAGACTCTGTCTCAAAAAAAATAAATAAATAAAAGCTAGCAGATGTCTAAGATTATGTAGTTTAGCAGAGGATGTTTAAAAAGCAGGTCCTTTGCTGTTGTGAATAGTGCCGCAATAAACATACGTGTGCATGTGTCTTTTTAGCAATGTGATGTATAATCCTTTGGGTACATACCCAGTAATGGAATGGCTGGGTCAGTTGGTATTTCTAGTTCTAGATCCTTGAGGAATTGCCACACTGTCTTCCACAATGGTTGAACTAGTTTACAGTCCCACCAACAGTGTAAAAGTGTTCCTATTTCTCCATATCCTCTCCAGCACCTGTTGTTTCCTGACTTTTTAATGATCGCCATTCTAACTGGTGTGAGATGGTATCTCATTGTGGTTTTTATTTGCATTTGCATTTCTCTGATGGCCAGTGATGATGAGCATTTTTTCATGTGTCTGTTGGCTTAATAAATGTCTTCTTTTGGGAAGCGTCTGAGCAAACTATCACAAGGACAGAAAACCAAACACCACATGTTCTCATTCATAGGTTGGAATTGAACAATGAGAACACTTGGACACAGGAAGGGGAACATCACACACCAGGGGCTGTGGCTGTTGTGGGGTGGGGGAAGAGGGAAGGGATAGCATTAGGAGAAATACCTAATGTAAATAACGAGTTAATGGGTCCAACACACCAACATGGCACATGTATACCTATGTAACAAACCTTCACGTTGTGCACATGTTCCCTAGAACTTTAAGTATAATAATAATTTTAAAAAGGGGGGTCCTGAAGTCAAAGAGGATCTTAGGCAGAAAACATCACATTGAAAACCAGACAGCACGTGCACCTCCCTTCTCCACAAGATTCCTAAGACCACATCTACCTGCATACCATCTTAGAGAAGAACATGAGAAGGCTGAGATAGTCTGTCTCTAATTTTATGTTTAACGTGATGCTTTAAAAGTTCAAATCAAATAAAGTATAACAAATACTTTAACATATTTCTTCTGTATAATTTTGGATTCATTTTTACCTTGACAAATTAATGTAAAACAGTCCAAGACATTTCAAAAAGATTTTTAACAGGATGAGATATTTAAACTGAAAGAAGCTGAAATTCTAGTACATTTTAAGTCTCTTCTCCCTCTCACCCACTCCTCAGTGATGTAGGGCTCATATTAAATAAGTTTAAAAATGGATGAAACTGCCTTTTCTTTCCCAACCTGAATGATGACAGATGTAAATTTGTGATCTCATTATATAAATATAAAACAAAAGGTATTAGAAATCTGTGTATATATTGGCAGATAAAGGAAGAGATATATTTTAGAAGAAAGTTTTTTGAAAAATTATTATTTACAAAAAAAATTATCTGAAAGGAACATTTAGAAACACAGAAATCCACTCAGAGTTAAACATTCCATATATATTGTGTTATAATATTATTGGGAATACAGTTATACTATAATTCAGCTAATTTAATAATTTAAACTACAAAATTACTGACATTTTAGTAGCTCATCCTTGTTCCTACTTCATGTAAATGTAGTCTTCTTTCACACCAGCTGATAATTATGTTCTGAGCTATTTGTGGGACTTCCTTTGTGTCTTTGAGGGAGCATACTAGTTCAGCTTCTCTGTGATAAATTAATGCTGTGTCTGCAGGCATGGTACTAGATCTGGTGTCTGCTGACTATACTTCAGAATCATTTCCAACACACTACCTCGCCAACAAGTTACTGGAATATAATTACCAAGCCCAATTCAGATTAAGACAAACCCTTTAGAAGGATAAGCCTTCCTCACATCTGGAGTACCTGGGAAGTACTATCACTGTTGGCCTTTTGCTTCTACTGACAGGAGAAAGCTGCCCAGAAACAGCCTAAATACACTGGTATGCATATTTCTTTTACTGCGATTTTGCAAAGTTGCAGTATAGATGAACCAGAGGAAGACCTTTTATGTAATTTATATGTTTCCTTATACCACATGTGCAGACAGCACAACAGGCTTTATTAGTAAGAGAGTTACCCATAGAGAAGTTCCCTTTCCCAAATATTCTCTTTTTCACTATTGTCCCCACTTCCTTCTTTTTTGCTGTCTTTTGCTGTCTTTTAAACCCCTCAACACCACTTCAATGTAGTGTCTTTTCGTCATTAGGAAATGTTCTCTCTTCCTATATTAACAAAAGAAACTCTTCTAAATTCCAAAATGGCTCCCCTAATAGAACAGTGAGGAGGGCACATGTCTTAGTTCAACTCTCCACACAAGGCTTAAGTAAGTGAGAATTTTCAAGCATAAACTTAAATATGGACACCATTAAATAGATTCTTTAATGTTGCATATTAAACTGTTCACTTTCCTGCATATGGATCTGATTTGGTGTGAACATTCTCAGATGATTTCTTAGACACTTACTGTTACAAGCACCGGAACGTACTGTTGTAATTAGTGGTTAAGAATAAAAGATCAATGATCCTTATTACAAAGACCAAGTGATTAAAGAGAAGCTAACAACAGACTTTCTCTCAGTGTTTTGGTTTCCTTTGTAAATAATGACAGGAAGTGACACACATCAATGACTCATCTCACTGCCTCAGTATTCACAGGTCAGGGCAGCAGCAGGACCATCAGTCACAATTTGAATTCTAAATACCATTACCGATGTAGCTCTACAAGCAAATAAAAAATCATTTTTTGGTTCTCAAATATAATATTTTTTAAATTTCATATTTACTTTTATATGAACATGATACTCTAAAAGTTCAAATTAAATGAAAAACATGCACTTTAATGTATTTTTAATGTATAAATTTGTGTCATTTTTACCTTGAGAAATTTTAAGTTAATATCGATGCCTTAGTATTTATTTAAATAACATTATGATTGTTATAAAAGATTCTCTGGTCATATTGTATGTACGTAAAACAACAGTCAAAATAATAGTAAGAGATAGCAACAGACTGAAAATGGCTTCAGCAATTAACAAACAAAAAAAAATTTTAAAAACAAGAAAAAAAGATAGTATATTCATTGGCATAACTGGGCAGATTGCCTTCAGGACTGACTGGATATGCGGTTTAAACGATGTCATCAGTACTCTATTAGATTTATTGGTGGTAAGATGTGATCTTATGCTGGCAGATTCAAGTCTAGTAGAAAAGGCTTCTCTACAACAGACATCTTATTTTGGAGAGGATTTCTCGTTGGTTTTTATTGTCCTGCCTTAGCCTTTGTGTCAACTCCACATTGATTATTGTAACTGGAGATATGCATGGTCACAGAGGCATTGGTAAGGCACCAATTCAGAGTAAGAAAATTATAATTCCCAAAGAAAATTAGAGCAGTATTACTAGAGGGAAGGAAGGCAGATGGTAGGAAGGAGAGAATGCCGCTATCTTTATTTATCCACTTATTCAATCCACAGTTATTTATCATATGTTTATCATGAACAAGACATGATTCTTGACACTGGGGAATAAGCAGTAGCTGAAACAAGAAAGGCTCTGCCCTCTTGAAATTTTCGTTTGGTTGAGGAGGGACAGTAAGCATATAAGTACTTAAATATTATGTAATAGATAAAGCATAGATAAGGGCTATGAAAAAAGTAAAGGAATAGAGAGTGGTGAGCAGCATTATGTTAAATGAGGTGACCATTAAACAGCATGAGCACATCTTATTTTATTGTGCTTCACTTTACTGCATTTCACAGATACTATATTTTCTCACAAATTGAAGGTTTGCAGCAACCCTGCATTGAGGAATTCTATCAGCTTCATTTCTCCAACAGCATGTGGTCACTTCCTGTCTCCATCACATTTTGGTAACTCTCACAATATTTCAAAGATTTTCATTACAATTATATATGTTATGGTAATCTATGATCAGTAATCTTTGATGTTACTATTTTAATTGTTTTGGGGCACCATAAACCACACCCACAGAAGACCGCAAAATTAATCTCTAAATGTTGGGTGTGTTCTGACTGCCCCACCAACCAGCTATTTCCCCATCTCTCTCCCTCTTCTCAGGCCTCCCTATTCCCTGAGACACAACTATATTAAAATTAGGCCAATTAATAACCACACAATTGCTTCTAAGTGTTCAAGTGAAATAAGTAAAAAGCTAGAAATGATGAGGAAGGCATGGCCAAAGCCAAAATAGGCCAAAAGCTAGGCCTTTTTGCTAGTTATGCAAGTTGTGAATGTAAAAGTAAAGTTCTTGAAAGAAATTAAAGTCCTACTCCAGTGAACACAGGAATGGTAAGAAAACGAAACAGCCTTCTTGCGGATATGAAGAAAGTTTGAATGCTCTGAATAGAAAATCAAACTAGCCACAGCATTCTCTTAAGTCAAAGACTAATTCAGAGAAAGCTCCTAACTTTATTCAATTCTGTGAAGGCTGAAAGAGGTGAGGAAGCTGCAGAATAAAAGCTGGAACCTAGCAGAGATTTTCTGAAGTGGTTTCAGGAAAGAAGCCATCTCTGCACCATAAAAAGTGCAAGGTGAAGCAGCAAGCGCTGATATAGAAGCTGCAACAAGTTACACGAAGATCTAACAAACAAACTGGTGAAGGTGGCTACACTAAACAACAGATATTCAGTATAGGTGAAACAGTCTTATATTAGAATAAGATGCCATCTAGGACTTTCATAGCTAGAGAGAAGTTAATGCCTGGCTTCCTAACTTCAAGGACAGGCTAACTAACTTGTTTGGGATTAATGTAGCTGATGACTTCAATTGAAGCCAATGATCATTTACCATTTTGAAAACCCTAGCACCCTTAAGAATTAATATAAATGTACTCTGCCTGTATTATATAAATGAAGCACAAAGCTTGAATGACAGCACATCTATTTACAGCATGATTTGCTGAATATTTTAAGCAACTGTTGAAAGCTACTGCTCAGGAAAGAAAAAGGTTTTCAAAATATTCCTACTGGTCATTGACATTGCACCTAGTCATCCAAGAGCTCTGATGGAGATGTATTAGATTAATACTGTGTCTCACCTGCTAATACACCATCCATTCTGCAGCCCAAGGATCAAGAAGTAATTTCAACTTTCAAGTCTTATTATTTAAGAACTACATTCTGTAAGGTTATAGCTATCTTAGGTAGTGATTCCTATTATGGCTCTAGGCAAAGTAAATTAAACATCTTCTGGAAAGGATCCACCATTCTAGATGCCATTAAGACGCTCATGAGTCATGGGAGGAGGTCACAATATGAACATTAACAGGAGTTTGAAAACAGTTAAAATCAATCATCATGGGTGACTTTGAGGGATTCGAGACTTCAGTGGAGAACGTCTGTGAAACGTAACCACATTTTCAGATGTGGTGAAAATGGCAAGGAAACTAGAAGCGAATACTAAAGGTGTGACTGAATTCTTGTAATCTCATGGTCAAACTTTAATGTATGAGGAATTGCTTCTTATGGGTTAACAAAGAAAGTGGTTTCTTGAAATAGAACTTATTCCTGGTGAAACAACTGAGAAAACTTTTGAAATGAAAATAAAGGTTTTAGAATATTGCATCAGAAACATAGTTGATAAAGCAGCAACAGGATTTGAGAGAATTGACTCCAGTCTTGAAAAAGTTCGACTATGGATAAAACACAATCAAACAGCATTGCATGCTATGGAGGAATCTTTTAATGGAAGGAAGAGTTCATCGTTTTGGCAAGCTCATTGTTGTTTTATTTTAAGAAATTGGGCCGGGTGTGGTGGCTCATGCCAGTAATCCCAGCACTTTGGAAGACCAAGGTGGGTGAATCACCTTGGGCTGGGAGTTCGAGACCAGTCTGGCCAACATGGTGAAACCCTGTCTCTACTAAATATATAAAAATTAGCTGGGTGTGGTGATGCACATCTGTAAACCCAGCTACTCAGGAGGCCAAGGCAAGAGAATCACTTGAACCCTGGAAGTGGAGGTTGCAATGAGCCAAGATTGCAGCACTGCACTCCAGTCTGGGAGACGGAGTGAGATTCTGTCTCAAAATAAATAAATAAATAAATAAATAAATAAATAAATAAAATAAAAAAGAAAAGAAATTACCACAGCCATCCCAAACAAACAACCATCCTCCTCAATCAGCAGCCATCAACACCGAAGCAAGACCCTCCACTAGCAAAAAGATGAGAACTCACTGAAGGCTCAGAAGATCCTTAGCTTTTTTTTTTTTTTTTTTTTTTTGCAATAAAGTATTTTTAGTTGAAGTATATACATTGTTTTTGTAGACATAATGCTATTGTACACATAATATACCACAGTATGGTGTAAACACAACTTTTATATGCACTGGGAAACCAAAGAAAAATTAAGTTGCTTTATTGTAATATTTGCTTTATTGTAGTTGTCTGGAATGGATTCTGTACATCTTTAAGGTATATCTGTATTCAGAGAAGATTTCATAACAGTATTTCACTTAGGAACTACTGATTTTTCAGTTGTCAATTAAAATGATCCAAATCTAGAGGACAAACATATTTCTACAAATTTAAAAAGAAATATTTGAATACATGTATGTTGGTTTCTCTGTGTGTTTGTGTTTGTACATGCATATATTCCCATATATATCTATTTACCTGTGTGTGAGTTGGGGATTTAATATGTGAGCTTATGTATTAAAAATCGTACCATGAACTATCTTCAGCACTGATGTGTTTCTTAGTGAGTTAATAAATTAACTGTGCTGATGTAAAAGGAGCAAAACTTTACCTCTACTCTATAGGGATTTTTGTATTAGCTAACCCGAATAATTACATGAACACACGACAGATCAACAAAAGAAAAACATACAAGTTTATTTAATACGAGTTTTACTTGACACAGAGCCTTCACAAGGAAATGAAGACTTAAAGATGCAATTAAAGTTGAACACTTAAGTACTGCATTAGGTAAGAGTAGCAAAATGTGAAAATGTAACAAGGAAAAGGGCTGGGGCTAGGGTAGGTAATTTGGTGGAGAAGTGCCTGGAAAGGTACTTCCAGGGTTAGTCTAACAATGTTTGTTTGTATAGTTTTTTTTTTTCTGCCTCAACTTCCTGTCTCTGATGATAAAAATGATACTTTCCTCTAATATAGGGAGACTCTTTCACATGGAATTTCATCTCCTGGTTTTAAGAGACAGAATGTATGTCCGAGTCATCTTCTTGCACCTGCTGTTTCTCAAGTGCTTGTAATTCAAAATAGTCAACATGCCAACGTGGCATATTTTGGCGTGAATATTCTTAACTCCTTCATTGGCTAACTTGTCTTTGTAGAGAATAGTGTAACTGACATTAATATGAATCAATCTAGTGACCTAGGTTGATGTGCTCTCCCAAAGAAGTAAATTTTGAAAATATCATTGGGGAGTGTGCTTCCATTAAAATGAAAGCAAAGTAAGATTACAATAAATGCCTTTGGCATACAAATTAAATATTTAAATTTAGCATTGTAAGTTTAATATACTTTCTGTAAAAAATTTTTAGTACTTCTGAATTGCTATAATCTTCTGGAAAAAATTAACTATAAAAATACATGAAAACATTTGTATAAGAACATGTAGTTTCCTTTTTGCCTTAAGGTCTAATATGATTCGATAGGGTACCTGTGTCTACCATGTAGAAGATGCTCAAAAACTGTTTGCTAGTTACTGAATGAATAAATAAATCAACCCCTCCAGTTATGTCATTCATGGGAAGATACTCCAGCTTTCTTTTTCAGTGGGTTTTGTTGTTGTTATTATTGTTTTTGTTTTGCTTCTTATCTAAAAGCCCTAAACTGCCAGATTTCAGCTTTCTACTAAACAGTAGATAAGACAATAGATCATCAAAATAACCTCAAAGAATGAGATAAGGAGGTTTTATGATAATATTTTGTTCCTAGGATTGCTATTTTTTAGGCAAACTCTTTATGTGAACACTTTTTATAGATTATAGTTCATTTTTGGTATTTTAATATTACTCTTAATATTTATTGAGCACTTACTATATCAGTGCATTATATGCATTGAATACAAAATCTTCATAGTACTTTAAGAGATGAAGAAATTCAGGCTCTCAGAGACTAAAATAACAAATGTCATGGTTGTTCAGTGAATTCTGATATAAATTCACGTAGGGGGTTCAAGAGTCAGTTATCATAACCATGTAACTACCTTGGTATATCTAATTTCTTAAGTTACTATGAAGTATTGAGAGGTGAAGCCGGCTGGGCTTCTGGGTTGGGTGAAGTCTTGGAGAATTTTTCTGTCTAGCTAAAGGTTTGTAAACACACCAATCAGAAAAGGTCAAGATGCAGGATAGTACTGTAATTTATACTTCCCTCAGGTGGCCATTTTTCTCCATCAGAGAGAGAATATTGGGGCCAAGCCATAAAGCAGAAAAAAATAAGCTGCCTCTTTCAGGCTTTGAAGGTCAAATTGGTCCCAATGGCTTAGGATGCATTTCAGGGGTGAGCCTGTTGATGCCTGAGTGTTTCCCATCTGAAAGACAAAACCACCCATGGTTTTGGTTTGTTTCTGCCCCTGCCCAAGATCCCGCAACAGTCTCTGGACCCTGCTGATCAGAATAGTTGCACTCCCCAGTGCAGCAGCAGAAACACCTCTTGCCCAAGAACCTGCAACGGTCCCTGAGCCCTGCTGATCGGAATAGTTGTGCTCACCAACACAGCAGCAGAAACACTAGTTTTCCTCCCAGACCACAAGAAGGACCAAGGAAGGTCAGATTTAGTGGCCCTTATGGACACATTCTTGGAAACCTGCACCCTTGCCTGTCCTGCTAGACCACGAGGAGGACCAAGAAAAATCGGATTTAGTGGCACTTACTGACGCATTCAAAAACCTGTTAGAGTCTTAAACATTCTCATATTAGTACTGGGACTTTACCCTATCCTATAAAGATGTTATGCCCCAAAAATGAAGTGGAGGGCCATAGCCTGAGGGAGGGAAGTGATCTCCAGATTTGGAAGAGTGACACCTTTTGTCCTCATTTATATGAATAGGAAAGATACCATTTCTGAAGCTCCCCATATCCTGGCTTCAGAAATAACTTTTGTTAGGCCTGCTAGTCTGAGGAGGGATCCTAAAATTCCAGACAGTCCTCTACCATGATGGGGTTTTGGGCAAAAATTATGTCTTTCTGATTGGTGAGCCCGGGTACCTAAAGAAGGTAACAGAGTCCTGAAGTTTATACCACAAATCATTCTTATAGGAGAAACTAGTAAAGCACCAGAGACAGGGTGTGGTTTTTAAAAGCAGGACTAGCCTCAGAGAAGAGAGGTAAGAGGAAGCCTGTCTGACAGGCATTAGGACCCAGGAGGAAAGGGTCAGGATAGATAGGATAGATGGGCGAGTCTCACTTGGGCAACATGAGTTTGAGAATTCCACTCATGGCTGCAGAGTCAACTAACTTGTTGGGACACTGGAGTTGAATGACTTTCCTCTCTGTCAACCCTCGGCTCAGCCCAGAAGTACAGGAAAAGCAGAAGCTGGTTCCAGGCAAACCAACGCTCCCAAATCCTAAGAGTTGGGGGTTTTAGAGAGCCCTTTCCCAGAAAGCCTTACACCCATGTCTTTAGTCTGATGGCCACACTAGTCACTTTTAACAGCCTGACAGGTGCCCAGTATGTAGCCCCCAAATTCTAAGGAAAAATATTACAGAATAACAAGTGAAAGGGATCTGATGGTACTCACAGCTTGGTGATAGTCCCTTCACGGTTACCACCAAAATGTGTCCATTTATATCCATGTATAGTCAGTGTAAATCAGATCTTATAGAATTAAATGTTTGTCAATTTATTTCTAAAGTCATGTTTCTCTCCAATATACTCTTTATAATGCTTATAATTACTATATAGTTTCTCTAATCTTTAGTTTAATATATATGTTTTATTAACTGTGAACTATTTTCTCTTGACATATAATGATCAAAACAATGCTTTAACTTTTTCTTGGCAAGAAGAATATTATCCTCAATAAAAATTCTATAAACGTGGATCTCATTGGGCAGAAAAACTGCTTTCATGATACTTTATTGTAGTTCAAAGAATATTTTCTCAATTACCTCATGACGTATATTGAATACTTTATGCAATGGTCTGAGAAAGAAGTTATGAAGGCTTGAACTGAGTGACAGAGAGAAGGAGATTAAGGAGGTGCATTTGAGAGCTATTTGAGAGATGAAATCTAATGAGTGACTAAATGAAGAAGTACAAGAAACAGGGAGTTGTCACAATGACAAGTTGTTATGTTATATGACAGGAAGTATAGGAGGAAACACAATTTTTGTTTTGCTTTGTTTTAGTTAAAAATAAAACGCTTAATGTAGTTTGGACACGTTGGACATACTCTTGCAGTGAATTGAAGGTAATAGTTTAGGGAACAAGAGGGAGGGCTAAGTAAAAAATTACAGGTTGAGAATCATTTTAAGTTGGGCTAAAATTAAAGCTAATCAATATGAGAGAGTATAGAGTAAGAACTGAAGACAAAAGATTTGAGTGATTTTATTTTAAGGTTGTTTTATTTCAATGTTTTAAAAAAAATTACTAAATAAAATGTTGCTTCATGAGCAAATAATAGATATTTTTCAGGCTCAAGACATATATATTCTAACCAATAAGACAGCATGGTCTTTTGAGATCTCTAGCATGTACAAACAAGAAGGAATCATAGGCAAATTAAGAAATAAATTTTTAGACTGCTAAACTCAATCATGTTTTTATAATATATTCTGAATGTGTATAAAGTTAACATATTCAATAAGTGTTCAACTCAGTTTTCCATCACTGCATAAAAACAAAACTAACTTACAACTTAAGATGAGACCCATCATTTATTTGAACATGATTTTGTAACTTGCTAGCATTCATTGGAGAATGTCTCATGAAATCATGGTCCGGGACCCTTGAAGAGGGCTGGAGAATCCATTTCCAAGATGGTTCCCTCACATGGATAGCAAGTTGGTGCTGGTTACTGATTGGGAATTTAGCTGAGGTCTCAATTGTCTTCCATGTAGCCTTCCTGATGTGCCTACACGATATTGGATTCTGAAAACAAAAAATAAACATATCTATTTCTCTTAATACATTTTCTGTATTTTATTAGTGAAAACAGCTCAAGGTCCTGTCAAGTTTCGAAAAGTAGAAACAGAGTTCCCACATTTTTGTGCTGGTAGTAACAAAGAATTTGAGGCCATTCTTAATCACTGTGGTCTTCGTTCTGTCCATAAATTATTACCAACCCTCATACTTCATCACATCCTCCCCAAATCTTCAATATTGCATACATTTTGGCACTAAAATCCAGAATCTCATTGTGTAAATCAGATTCAGGTGCATATGGCAAACTTCAGATGCTGCAGTTCCTCTAGGTTTAAAAATCTGCAAACTAAAGGAAAAAGTTAGTTACTCCATGCACACAACATACTATAATGTGTAAAGGCCAGAGAAACAGAACATTCAATTCAAAAACAAGAAAAGATAGAGGCATACTTTGATGACTAATCCATAACTTGAAAAATTGGGGCATATGCTGTCAGTTCTCAATATAGTATAGTCATTCTTCCTAGAAGTGTCTCTTGGTTCTACTTTTTGGGCGCTTGGTTTATTACTTTGATTTATGTTGGCTTTTCTATGAGATGTGGTACTTGAGATTGCAGCTTAGGAGCTTTCCCAGTCTGCTTCTTGCTCATAACATACTGGGAGTCCAAAGTTCTCTTCACTGTGAACTGATGCTAAGATTTCAGTGCTATCCATAATAAATTCTTTAAAAACGAGGCCTCCTGTGTATAAGATTATATATAATCTACCAACTTAAACAAAATCCACACCTGTTGATTTCTTCAACACAGGCTGTCTCTACCTTGTTCTGAGAGGTAGGATAATATTAGAAGATATCCTTCAGATATAAAACCTGCTATTTAGCAGATAGAGTGTAAGGGATACAACCTGGTGATTGTTACATTTTTGTTTCGCCAAGAAGGTCTGTACGGCACCTCCTTCAGTTTTCCTGAGGTCTTAACAATAGGTGTGGCTTAGTTTGTTTTGTGCTTCTATAACACGCCTGAGACTGATAATAAATAATTAAGAGAAAATTATTAGCTTACAATTCTGGAGGCTGGGAAGTCCAATATTGAGGTGTTGGGCTCTTGCAAAGACCTTCTTGCTGTATCATCACATGGGAGAAGGCAGAAAGGCAAGAGAGAAAAAAGGGTCAAATTCACCCTTTTTATAACACCATTAATCCCACTCATGAGGGTGGAACCCTTACGGCCCAGTCACCTCTGGAAGATCCCATTCCCACTTCTCAATGTTGTTACAATGGCAATTAAATTTCAACGTGAGCTTTGGAGGACACAAACATTCGAACCATAGCAAGGTGTTAGAGCTACACTCTTGAAGGTGAGGCCACGAGTTTGAGACAGGAAGTATAGGAGGAAACACAATTTTTGTTTTGCTTTGTTTTAGTTAAAAATAAAGTGTTTAATGTAGTTTTGACACTTTGGACATACTCTTGCAGTGAATTGAAAGTAACAGTTTAAGGAGCAAGAGGGAGGGCTAAGTAAAAAATTACGGGTTGAGAATCATTATAAGTTGGGCTAAAATTAAAGCTAATCAATATGAGAGAGTATAGAGTGAGAACTGCCTTGGATTTGATGCTTGTCCTGAGCCTATTTCTTACATTGTGAAATTTTGCTGCCTGGAGAGGTTAAGAATGAGAAGAAGTTTTATTTCCAAACCTAGTACATTAGGCTTTTTTATTTTTTATATTTATTTTATTTTATTATTATTATTTTTTGAGTCAGAGTTTCACTGTGTCACCCAGCTTGGACTGCAGCGGCGCAATCTCAGCTCACTACCGTTCTCTGCCTCCTGGGTTCAAACAATTCTCCTCCGTTAGCCTCCTGAGTAGCTGGGATTACAGGCATGCACCACCACCCCCAAGTAATTTTCGTATTTTTAATAGAGACCAGGTTTCTCCATGTTGGCCAGGCTGGTCTCAAACTCCTGACCTCGGGTGACCTGCCTGCCTCAGCCTCCGAAAGTGATAGGATTACAGACACGAGTCACCATGCCTGGTCATTTTTTTATAGTTTCTCTAAATTCTGCTTGATAACTGAACAGTTCTGTGTTTTTAGCTTATCCCAATTCTCCGGCACTTTACTGTGCAGTTAAAAGAAGCCAGTTGACACTTGAACATTTTTCCCAGACATCTCTTTAGTCATGAATTCATTAGGTTCACTTTCTATCTTCAATATTATCAAAGATTATGATGTTGCTAAATCTTCCCCCATCCGTAAAAGGAGAGCTCCTATAATAATTTCCTCACTCTGTTTCAAAACCTTCATTAAGTGGCTCCTTGAGGCTCTTCGGGCCTCTGCCCACCTCTCCCCGCAATACCTATTCTAAGGACAATGCCACAGATTTTGAGTTTGTTGACAGCGCCATCACACTTAGTAGTTTTGAATTCTGTTTTGGTTATCTATGGCTATATAACCCAAATCAACCAAATTCTTAGATGCTTAAAATACTAACAATCACTTATTACTTCATAATTTTTTAATTTGTGTAGACTTGACCGGGACAGCTTATCTGTTCCAAATAGTGTCAGATGGAGAATTCATTCCCAAGATGGTCCGTTCATATGGCAGGCAATTTGGCACTTGCTCTTCTCTGGGAGAATTAATAATTCTCTGCACTTACTGTTCTCTGTAGTTGCTTCCATTTCTTCCCAGATTGACGGCTGAGTTTCATGAAGAAGGAAAAAGAAAGGATCACTTCTTTTAAAGACTGGGATAATATCTGGTATTGTATCACTTTTATCATGTTCTGTTTGTCAAAACAGATTCAAGTGTATGGACAAATAGACTCACCTCTTTGTGGGGAAAGATAATTAATAGGCTTCTTAAATCCACTACAGTGTTTAAATTTGTGGCAATTCAACATTTCCCATTACTTCCACTAATGTTACAGACAAATATATATATTTTTCAAGCAATTTTCCTCATAAGTAGAGCCAAAGAGAATAAAATTGGAAATCCAATTTTAAAGAATTTGACATTTTCTTATGAATTTTGTATAACTCAGCAAAGTCTAGTAGATAAGCACTTACTTAAAAATTTTAACATATATGTTTATGCATGATAATTTAAATTACTATTTGTCATTGATTGGTGGAGGGAAGTGATCCAATACTGTTCATCTATGTATTTTGCCCACTGCAACCTGGTAATTTGGTACTCAGGTAAGGCATTTTGTGCCATTCAAAATCATATTCATTAAATAATTTTTCAACAGTTTACTTCATAGGAGTTGGGGATAAACTGCCATTCTGTTAAAAATTCTATATACAAATAGCTTCACATAACTTACTCGCACTAGTCAAAAAGGATCACTTAGAGAAAAAAGCAAAACTTTTTGTATATCATTATGCTTTTCACTTTAGAGTTTTTTTTTTTTTTTCTCATTCGGTGTGGAGTTTTACAAAACATGTCATTATAATAATGCTTAGAAAATTCCTGAGAAAGTTATATTTTATTGTTGGCTAGATTAACTACCAAGATTAAAGTCAAATTACTATTTTAGTAGTGAAGTGTTTTTACAGAACTGTTTATGTGCATGAATGTGCATGCAATGATTCTAGTAATTTTCAAGGCACTGCCTTGACTCCCCAAACCTAAAATTACATTTGCTCAAATTGTAGTGAAATGTAATCTCCTTCTCATTAATTTTAACCAAAGAGACAGCTATTTTATTTCTAAAACCATTTCCCAGAATTTCTTATCTCCTTTAGATTATGGATTAATATTTGCATGATATTATAATCAAAAGTCTTATATGAATAACTCATTTTTTGAAACAGTCAAGACATGTTAAATAATTATCATAAAAAAAGAATTCTCAAGTTTACTGAAACAAGCTTTGTTTTCTTATAACGCATAATAAAAAAACTGAAACTAAGTGGCTTTTTCTTTATAATCCCATTTGAGCATTGCAATATAGTTTAATTTATAAGGACTATTAAAACTTTAATTGAAATTGAAAACTCCTGACTTTAGAACATTAACTCACCTGAATGCTGAAGCAATCTCTATGTTTCAAAGGGCAATTATCCTGCGTGTCAATTCTTTTTGTGGTAGAGGTAAAAGTTCCATTCTTCTCCTTTAAAATATAGTTGGTGTGCTTTTTTCCCACAAATATGTTACTCCAAATTACAACTAAACCTTTTCTCAGAGACCTAATATCATTTTAACAAATTGAGGTTTCAAGCAAAATTTAAGAATTTGGTTTTAATAAAGTTTCTGTCATTAGAACTCAAGGTATACTAAGAGCACAAAAACTTCAAGTACATTTGATTCTAAGCACTTTACAAATAACAGGAAATCTTCAGTTTTAATACATCAATATAAACCTTATTGATTCATAGGAAAAATAACATTTTTTATTAATGTAATGTAATTACATATTAATAGTAGTTGTAGGCAAATTTACTTTTTACAATCTGAGTATAAATAATAGTGGAATCGTTTATTATATCTAGTTTTAACTTTTTGTGATTTTATTGTGTATTGCAATTATCTCTGAGGCTCAAGATGAAAAATGTTTATCTCTTAAATTTCTTTCAGAAATTGAACTCATCAGAAAAATTAAAAAGCAATTGTTGATAGGACTCTGACAAAAAGTAAGTAGGAATTTAGAGAGCGGTGATTCTCAATCTTTTTAGGTCATAGATCACTTGAATAACACATGTGTTTGTTCAACACATACGTAGCTAGTGCTGTGACCTACCTGAACCGGAGCTGACTTCTTGGGTCTGCAACCTTGGCAGTCACATGTGCTCAGAAGTACTCCACACATGGTTTAATGCTCTGCTGTTGCTGCCTTGAAATTCTTAATAATTTTTGAACAAGGGATTCCACATTTTCATTTTGCACTAGACCCAGCAAATGTTGTAGCAGGTCCTACCTGGCCCTGAGTTCTGCATGAGCTCTGAATGTAGAGACTCCCGGTCTACTTGAGGAGAGACATAATAAAGAGGTAGACAGATGAATCTGTAATTAAAAATTATAGTGGTTAGCATGAAATAAAAAAAAATGAGGACATTGTTCTTTTAGTCTGTTTTGTCCTGCCATAACAAAATTCCTGAGACTGAGTAATCTATAAACAACAAAAATGTATTTCTCACAGTTTTGGAGGCTGAGAAGTCCAAGAACAAGGCACCAGCATCTGGTGAGGGCTGTCCTCTGCTTACAAGATGGTGCCTTTGAAGAGTATGAATACTGTGCCCTCACATGATAGAAAGGATGGGAAGAAACAAACCCACACCTCCATAGTTTTTATAAGGGCCCTACTTTCATCCATGAGGGCTCTGAGTTTCTGACTTAATCATCTCCTACAGGCTCCATCTCTTAATACTATCACACTGGTGATTAGGTTTCAACACATGAATTTTGGGAGACATTCATATAATAGTAGTTATGAAGACTAAAGAGAAAAATATGTTAATTTACTTTAAATAGTTTTCTGTAAAATGGCCTATCTAGGGCACTGCAACTTTAGCTAATACCTGAAGGTTGAGCAGGAGCTGATCCTGCAATAAGGCAGGGAAAGAGCCTTGCATGCTTAGGAAATACATGAGCAGATGTTTTAAGGCAGGTGTGGTAGCCTAGCGCACCAAACTTCATCCAAGAGTGTTTCAAGAACTCAGGTTGTAAAGTATAGTTGTGGAGCTGGCTTACTTATCACCTAGTAGTCAAAAAGGATTTCATCACTAGTAGTAGGTGAAGCATAGACAGCAGCTGGCAGACGGCAGCACTTTAATCGTTAAAATCCTCACCTGTGCTGAACTGAGACGTTTCACTTGCATAAGAGAATGCACTCGATGGAGTAATGCAGCAGGCATTTGAGATGTATGGAAGAAAAATAGGATTGGATAATTACAACTATAACTAAATGCCATTAATCTTTTACAAAATAACAGCAAATAATAGCAAATAGCTAAGGGTTAAAAAAAAAAAAAAAAAAAAGAAGCCAGATTTAAAAGCTAGAGGCCCTCTTTGTTTATATACATTAAAAATCCTCATCTTTTTTTTCTTGAGGAGGCAAAGAAAGCTGAGGACCCAGCCCAGGACTTATTAGTAAGTATTACTGAATTTCATGGCAATTAATCAAAGGAGGCCTTTTACACCGAGGACAGGAGCCTAGTTGGAATAACGAAGCTTAACACTTAAAACGTAGACATCTGTCAGATGACCCCACATCTTTTGCTTCCTCATATTCCTCTGATCATGGAGATGTGATACAATCCTTCTGATTAAAAGCATGCACACTCTCTCCAAAACTGGAGGACAAGATTTCTCCCATTGAGATCTCCCAAATGTTTATCTCACATAAGTCAATATGGATCCTTCTCAAAACCCATCCTAACTCTCCTAAAGGCACCAGGTTTATGTTTTAATATAGTCCAACTGGGACATGAATTGCCAGAGAAAAGAAAAAAGGAACTACACCCAAAGAAGCTACAAGACCTAACTGGCACGTTCCAGCAGAGCCAGAAGAGCATGCGTGAGACTGGATGCTAAAAGTTCTTAATCAGAGGGGCAAGGTTAAAAAATGAAGAGGTACTCCAGGATTGGATGCAAATGTACTTCCTAGAAGCATGCAAAAAGTGATGGTCAAAACTGAGGGAAGATAAAATGCAGAGTTTTCATGGCATATAATGGAGAAAGGGGTTAAAACGCTCAGGGAAGTAGCTTTGCTGGAACAAATATAATATATGTATAGAAAATAACTCTTAAATGGTATTTTTCACTGGAAGACCTAAAGGGCCCATGATGTACCAAGACCTTAAGGAATGTGCTAGTGAGGGGAACATCAGCATTAATAAATAGTTCAGTGGTAAATATCCTCCAAAGATCAGAGCTGATGGTAGAAAGGCTGTTATGGAAATAGGTTTACTAATATCAATGAGGATGATAGGACATTTAAGAGTAGAGGTCAAGTAGCATTGTTTAAAAGCCAGAAGCCAAGGGTCACATTCCTAGTAATGATGATAAATGACTGGAAAGGTTAGAGTGGAAACCACAAGAACTTGACCTACAGAGAGATATAGAGATGCTTAACAGAATATGACAGCCCCCAGGGTGAAATATGTGGACCAACAATAACGCCACTACTTAACTTTCACCAGAAGAATAAATCAGTTGTGGATGATTGAGAAGCAGAGGTCTCAGTAAAAAGTTATAACCAGTTTTAAAAACCATCATCAACTGAAAAACATGGTCAGGTCCTAAGGAGAAAGAATCTTGCAACATCAAAGAGAATAAATAATGTTGTGAGTCCCCAGGGGGATTTTGGCTAATTGCTCAATTACTGGACGATGGGAAAAGAGGAATACCCAATTGCTTCAAATGTCCGAACTGACATTGATATCAAGAGACCTAAAGTACAAAACTGATTTTCTTGTTAGATTTGAGAAATGAGGGCCCCAGATAACATATGAAGTTAGGGCTAAGGTCTGATTTACCAAGGCTGCTGTGTTCGCAGAGTCGGGTGGTCATTTCTCCTGTCAGGGAATAAGTGAAATTGACACATTTGGTTGTTGATGCACACCTCACATTGGATACATGGTCCGTGGGGGAAGTTAATATACTATGGAAAGTTAAGAAGAAGTCTCTGAAACTACCAACTATCCTTCCTAAGAGTATAAATTCAAAATAAAATTCATTTTTTTCAGGAACATGGGGGAAATTAGTGCCACCTGTAAAGATCTGAGGTTCAGGAAAGGCAGATCTCATCATTTTTGTTTAATTCATTATGCTAACCCTTGGAAAAATCTAATCTGACAAATCCTGTAATGGTCGTTGACTATTGCAATCTTGACTAAGTGATAGCTGCAAAAGTAAGCTTAATGCCAGATGAAACATCTGTGCTAGGGAAAATGAATGCAGTCTTAGACACATGATGTATGATTATTGACTTGTGAATGCGGTCTTTTCTATCTCATTCAGAATAAAGGACCGGAAATAGTTTGCATTCACACAGAAGAGAAAACAGTACACAATTACAGTTTTGCTTTGGGCCACCTTCTGACATAATACAGACCAAAGAGATCTAGATTACCTACTTGGACTTTCCACATTTAATCAACCTGATCCACTTTGTGGATAACAGTATTTTGATTGTGCCTGATGAGGAAGAAGAAGCTAATACACTGGAAGTCTTGGTAATTCACATATATTCCAAAGGATGGGAAATAAAACCTATGCAGATTTGCTGGCATACCACATCAGTAAAATCATTAGGAGTGTGGGGTGTCAGAAACTTAATGGGATGTTTTCTCCAAACTAAAAGAAAAATGACTGAATCTTGCACATCCAACCAGGAAGAGAAAACAGTGCTCTTAGTGATCCTTTCTGGGTTCTAGACATGGCATAGTTCATACCCAGGGATATTATTCCAGCCCATAGCCTGGGTAACATGAACTTCAATAGGTTTGAGTGGGAATCAGAGCAGAAAGTATCTCTATAGCAGCTTCAGGCTACAATGCAATTAGTCCTGTGGTTTGGGGCCTAAGATACAGTAGACCCTATGTTGTTGAAGATATCAGTGGTAAAAAAAGTTACCTATATAACATTTGTGGAAAACCCCAATGAGAGAATTAGATGGCCATTGTGGTTCTGTACAACACCATGACATCTGCAGCAGAAAATTGCATACCTTTTGACAAATAGTTCCTGGCATGCAACTGAGCTCTAGTAGTAATGGAATGTCTGATCATGGATACCTACTGATATGGTTTGGCTGTGTCCCCACTCAAATCTCATCTTGAAATGTTGTTCCCATAATCCCTTTGTGTTGTTTGGGGGGACCCACTGGTAGGTAATTGAATCATGGGGGCAGTTACATTCACCCTGCTGTTCTTGTGATAGTGACAGAGTTCTCACGAGATCTGATGCTTTATAAGGGGCTTTCCCCACCTTTTGCTCGACACTTCTCCTTGCTGCTGCCATGTGAAGAAGTATGTGTTTACTTCCCCTTCTAAAATGATTTTAAGTTTCCTGAGGCCTCCCCAGCCATGCTGAACTGTGAGTCAATTAAACCTCTTTCCTTTATAAATTACCCAGTCTCAGGTATGTCTTTATTAGCAGCATGAGAATAGACTAACATAGCAAGTGACCATGAATCCAGAGCTGCTTTCCATGCATTGGGTCCTGTCAGATGACCAAGACATAATCAGGAAGACCCAGCAACAATTTAGCTTAAGATGGAAGTAGAACATTCAATATTGAGTATAAACAAGACTAGAACACACAGACAAACTGCCTAAGCAAGAAGCCTCAGCTGGTGTGGTAGACCATGCCTGTAATCCCAGCTACTTAGGAGGCTGAAGTTGGAGGATCATTGGAGACCAGGAGTTTGAGACCAGCCTGGGCAACATAGCAAGGTCTTGTCTCTAAAATAATAATAATAGTAATAAACCCTAAGCCCCTGTGGAATGCTCCACCATTGTTGCACTGCCTCTACTTCAGTTCATGCCTGAGACTATACAGAGCATCCTATACCACCAGCTGTAAAGGGATGAAAAGTCCAAGCTTGTTATGTGGATGGTTTGACTTGGCACTTGGGTATAAATAAAAAATGGACAGCAGCTGCACTACAACTTTATCTTGAAGGACAATGGCAAAGGAAAATCTTCACAACAGATCAAGCTTTGAGCGGCACACTTGGGTATTGAATAGAGAAGTAGCCCAAGGTTAGAATATATATAGCAGACTGGATGATTATTGCTTTAGTTCACGTAATTTTATCAAATGTAAATACAACTTTAAAATATCATTAATTTGTTAATTTTCAGGCATATTCACCATTTTATGTTAAGAAAAAACTAAATTTACTGTGTATTTTGGGAATTAAACATTGCAGAACAGATATGTAAAATGAGCTTGCAAAATTAAAAAAAATAAATAATTACAAATTCTGAATTTATGAACTCTCTCAGAATTGAATAAACTCTGAATATGATTGATTTGGCAGGGAGGGAAACCTAGATACAACCATACTTTGCTAGTTACTCCAAATTTATTAACATTATTTCTTTGTCCTTTTTTAGACATCCGAACATATTATTTCAGTTTTGAATGTCACTAAGTAAAAATTATCCAAAAGTAAAACAATCTTCCAAATCCACTGACCACAAAGATTAAAATGATAATATCTCTTGAACACATAACTAACTCCAGGATGGAAAAATGTTTGAATAGTAGTGGATTTCAACTCCTGTTTTATATAAAACTATATTCTGAAATATGCATGGGTGAAAATATGAAGAAGACACCAAAAGCAATTGCAGTGAAATAAAAAATTGACAAATGGGATCTTCTTAAGCTTCTGCACAGCAAAAGAAACTACCAACAGACTTAATAGGCAACCTATGGAATGTGAGAAAATTTTTGCAAACTGTGCATCTGACAATGGTCTAATATCCAGCATTTACAAAGGAACTTAAACAAATTTACAAGAAAACAAACAAACCCATTAAAAAGTGGACAAAGGACATGAATAGATACTTTTCAAAAGAAGACATACATGTGGCCAACAATCACATGGAAAAAAGCTCAACATCACTGATCATTAGAAAATGCAAATCAAAACCACAATGAGAAACTATCTCACACCAGTCAGAAGGGCTATTTTTAACAGATTAAAAACAACAGATGTTGGCAAGGTTGTAGAGAAAGAGGAATGTTTTCACACTGTTGATGGGAGTATAAATTAGTTCAGCCATTGTGGAAGACAGTGTGGCAATTCCTTAAAGACTTAAGACAGAAATACCATTCTACCCAACAATCCCATTACTGGGTATATACCCAAACGAATGTAACTCATTCTATTATAAAGACACATGCACACATCTGTTTGCTGAAGCACTATTCACAACAGCAAAGACATGGAATCAACCTAAATGTGCATCAATGATAGGCTAGATAAAGAAAATGTGTTATGTATATACCATGGAATACTGTGCAGCCATAATAAAGAACGAGATCATATCCTTTTCAGGGACGTGGATGGCACTGGAGGCCATTATGCTTAGGAAACTAACACAGGAACAGAAATCCAAATACTGCATGTTCTCACTAATAAGTGGGGGCTAAATGATGAGAACACATGGACACATGGAGGGAACAGTGCCCACTGGGACCTACGGGAGGGTGGAAGATGGGAAGAGGAAGAGGATCAGGAAAAATAACTAATAGATACTAGGCTTAATATCTGGGTGATGGAATAATCTGTACAACAAACCTCCATGACACATTTACCTATGTAGCAAATCTGCACATTCTGCACATGCACCCTGAAACTTAAAATAAAAATTTAAAAAACATCTATATTCTGACCAATAATTTTAGGAAAAAATCACTTTCTTATATATAGATGATATAAAATAATAAACATGTTTTCTCACTTATTTCACAATTCCTAGGAGTATGGGTATATTGAATATATGTGATAGAATGCACTTGCTTTTTTAGTAGAGTCTTTGTATACCATTGGCACAGTGTTACTTGGCTTCTGATAGAAAATAAATCCTGCCCCAAGAAACATATTACATAGAGAAAAAGCAAACCAATTAAATTGTGTTATTATTCATGTTAATTTTAATTATAGATAAAATTATAATGACATTTGTTGTTTCTCTTATATCCCTTGAGGCTTATTAGGTGTTTTTGGTTGTTGTTGCTACTTAGATTGTTACTTAGATATAACTCACCTCCCCAGGTTGACTATAACCTCTTTTAAAAACAGTGGTCAGCTATTCGATAGTTAGTGTATCTTTTAATTCTTACCACAACTGCTCATACTTTGAAATCATTACCTTATTTAAGACTTATCAATAATCCTTACCATGTGTACTATTAGTGTCTCCTTTTATATATGAATAAGCTGATTCTGCTTTCAAGAGGCCAGTACCTTATATAGGCTTGTAAGTGGCAGAATGGAGACTTAGACCCAGATCTGATTGCAAAACTAATATAATTTTCCCTTTATAGTACAATAATTTTTACATCCTTCTCAAAATTGGCAATGAATCACAGAAAATTAGAGCAGTATACATTTTTTTCCTCTCTAGAGTTAGGAAACTTCTTGGTCTAAAAATGTAACTGCAAAGTCCAAAGTTACTGTCCCTCCCTTCCTTCCTTCTTTCCTTCCCTCCTTCCTTCCTTCCTTCCTTCCTTCCTTCCTTCCTTCCTTCCTTCCTTCCTTCTTTGCTTCCTTCCTTCTTTCATTACTTCCTCCCTTCCAACATTTGAGCTTCTGTTTCTGCTAAATACTGTGTTAGGTTGGATTTTTTTTTTCCTTTATAAATCGCTTTAGGATTCAAAAACAAATCACAGCATGTGCAATTAAATCACTGTGCATTATATCATCGTTCACAACACGTGCCTCTCTTGTGTAGAGATTAGACTGTCATCTTAATTAGATATCCAAATTTAGTAATATACAATAGCAGAATTGCTTTGCTCTGTACACTTACTGTTCACATAAATTTTTTAAACAATTATAGCTAAATATCATAAAATTTTAAATAATTTAATGATAAGAAAAACATCACAGTGTCTACGAGTGTTGCTCATTATTAGTGTATTTTCTTTGTATACATAGTAACACTAGCTATTATATATTGTGTTCTCACTATATGCCATGGAGTTAGCACTTTGTTATTCCTGTTCTACAAATTAGGAAACTGAGGCTTAAAGAAGTTCAGATATTGCCCAATATCACAAAGCTAGAAAATGGTTGCTGTGACCTGAACTGAGACTTGAAACATGGTTGTCTTTGTCACAGTCTGTGACCTTACCCACTGATGTGGTTTGATTCTATGTCCCCACCCAAATCTCATGTCAAATTGTAATCTGCATGTGTTGAAGGAGGGACCTGGTGGGAGGTGATTCAGTCACGGGGGCAGACTCCTCATGATGGAGTTCTCATGAAATACGGTTGTTTAAAAGTGTGCAGCACTTCTGGGCTAGGCGTGGTGGCTCACGCTTGTAACCCTAGCACTTTAGGAGGCCAAAGCAGGCGGATCATGAGGTCAGAAGATCGAGACCATCCTGACTAACACGGTAAAACCCCACTTCTACTAAAAATAATAAAACAAAAAAGTAGCTGGGTGTGATAGCATGCTCCTGTAGTCCCAACTACTCCTGAGGCTGAGGCAGGAGAATCACTTGAACCCAGGAGGTGGATGTTGCAGTGAGCCAAGATCATGCCACTGCACTCCAGCCTGGGTGACAGAGTGATACCCCGTCTCAAAACAAAACAAAACAAAAAAAAAAAACCAGAGAAACAGTGTGCAGCACTTCCTCCTTCACTCTTTTTCTCTCCTACTCTACCATGGTAAGACGTGCTTGCTTTTCTTACACCTTCTGCCATGATTGTAAGTTTCCTAAGGCCTCCCCCAGCCATGTTCCCTGTACAGCCTATGAAACTGTGAGTCAATTAAACCTCTTTTCTTCATAAATTACCCAGTCACAGGTAGTTCTCTTTATAGCAATGTAAGCACAGACTAATACTGAAAATTGATACCTGAAATAGGGTATTGCTATAAAGATACCTGAAAATGTGGGAGTGACTTTGAAACTGGGTAATGAGCAGAGGATGGAACACTTTGGAGGGCTCAGAAGAACATAGGAAGATATGGGAAAGTTTGGAACTTTCTGGAGACTTGCTGAATGGTTGTGACCAAAATGCTGATAGTGATATGGACAGTGAAGTCCAGGCTGAGGTGGTCTCAGATGAAGATGAGGAATTTATTAGGAACTGGAGTAAACGTCATTTTTGCTATGCTTTAGCAAAATGACTGGTGGCATTTGACCATGCTCTAGAGACCTGTGAAACTTTGAACTTGAGGGAGATGATTTAGGGTATCTGATGGAAGAAATTTCTAAGCAGCAAAGCATTTAAGAAGTGGCTTGACTGCTTCTAAATGCCTATGCTCATTTTCATAAGCAAAGAGAACTTATATTTAAAAGGGAAGTGAAGCATAACAGTTTGGAAGAATTGCATCCTGACCATGCAGTAGGAAAGAAAAGCGCATTTTCTGGGGAGAAATTAAAGCCTGCTGCAAAACTTTGCATAAGTAAAGAGGAGCTGAATGTTATCCAAAACAATGAGGAAAATCCCTTCAGGGTATTTCAGAGACCTTGTCAGCATCCCCTCCCATCACAGGATTGGAGGCCTAGGAGGGAAAAATGATTTCATGGGCCAGGTCCAGAGTCCCACTGTTCTGTGAAGACTTGGGACATGGTGCCCTGCATCCAAACTCCTCCAACTCCAGCCATAGCTAAAAGGGGCCAAGGTACAACTTGACCCATTGCTTCAGAGGGTTCAAGCCCCAGTCTTGGCAGCTTCCATATAGTGCTAGGCCTGTGGGTGCACACAAGGCAAGAGTTGAACTTTGGGAAGCTCCACCTAGATTTCAGAGGATGTACGGAAATGCATAATATCCAGACAGAATTCTACTGCAGGGAAGGCGCCCTCATGAAGAACCCCTTTGAGGTCATTACAAAGGGGAAATGTGGGGTTGCAGCCCCCATAAGAGTCCCCACTGGGGCTCTGCCTAGTGGAGCTATGAGAAGAGAGTCACCATCCTCCAGAGCCCAGAATGGTAGATTCACTGACAGTTTGAAGTGTACATCTGGAAAAGCTGCAGGCACTCAATGCCAGCTTGTGAAAGCAGCTACAGAGACTGTACCCTGCAGAACCACAGGGACAGTACTGCCCAAGCCCTTTTGAGCCCACCCCTTGAGTCAATGTGGCCTGGATATAAGACATGGCATCAAAGGAGATTATTCTGGAGCTTTAATATTTACCTAATATAATTTTAGAACAATAAAACAAATTCCCATCAAATACCTACTTATTTAAATAATTAAATAAATTAAATAATTCCAAAAATTATAATGTCAAAACAGATGATAAAACTGTGGTGATAGACTTAATATCTCATTATACTTGGAAATTTGTAATTAGAACAAAGACTAACCATATTGGTCACAAATGCACCTTCAAAAGACTCACAATATAATTAAATTATTTTTGTCCTAATGACAGACATTGAAAGACTTTATTGTGCAACTTTGATGAATTTTATAAATTGTTATAAATTGTTTTCAGATTCTTAGTATTGTTTTAGAAGAGAATGAAACTTTTCTTTACATTGAACCCAGGAATACTGTGTTTAATTTCCCCGAAAGGCAGAGTCCTCTCTCTTGGCATTCACTGTAAAGGAAAATAGTAAGAAGATCAAATGACTATTTATTAGCACCATTGTTTCCATTTAAATTGTGGTTGGGGCTCTGATTATCCACTAGATGCTAAAAGTTGTTGAGGGGCTATAATGGCTTACCTCTTGAAAATAATGTAACAAAGAAAACTGAACTACATACAAGCTACATCACTTGACATTTTCATAGAAGACAAGCAGTTTCACAGCAATCTTTACAAGTGTCCCTGAACTTACATTTTTTGCAAATGTTTTCGAAAGCTGGTAACCTCAATGTTTCCAGATGCAGTGAGTGTTTCCACACATAGACTTGCAAGCCAGTGAGGAATTCTGAGTCCTTGGGCCATATACAAGATATTCAAGTCTGTAGTGTACCATCTCCTTTGGCAATTCTGGGGATTCAAAACTATTTTGACATATCTCTGCAGATAATATTCCAAAGGGAGAGTATTCTTTATGCTAATATCCTTCCCAATATTACTAGAATATCTAATACAAGATGCAAAAGGCACAGCTTGGTAATGGTTTTTGTAATATATTTCAATGTCTTAAAATGGCTTTATCTCACCTTAATTGAGCCTGAGAGATTTGTAAATCTGAATCTTAGCCAAACCTTCACAATGATATTACACAGCTCTGTAAGAAAACTGTGTATATAGTGAGGCTTTTTGCTACAGGAAACAAGCGATCAGCAAGTCAGAATAGGTTTTTTGTCCCTCCAAAGCAGCAAGAGAGATTGATTTTCTTTTGCTGTTCACATCACAATGTTATATACAGGCACCATTTATACTATGTTAAGAACATCTGAAAGACTCATAAGGATTTCTTAGGGGCATGACTGTACCTAACAGTGTCTTTTTATTGTTATTGCAGGACTAACTTGTATTGAAATTATGAGTTGCTTAAAGATAGATTCTTACATGTATAATTGGGGATACAAAGTATCCATAGTAACAGACCAGGGTAAACCTGAATCAGTCACTTTTAAGGGGATATTTTGGAATGACTGGATAAATATAAAACCCCTAAAAACATATCTAGGGACATTAGTAATGGCTTTTGATTATGCTTTCTGCAGCTTTAACAGAAGAATTATTACTTTCTTATAACTCTGGCAAATTCTAAAAATGTGATTACTTAATTTCTATACTTATTACTTATATCAAAGTAATGGCTTTGCACATATTTAAAGAGTTTGTTTAGCTAAGTAGAAACAAAAATTTACTGTGTCAGAACAGGGATTCCCAATTAGCAATCTTTTTAAATTTTTTGTCATAGTTGTTTGGTTTGGTTTGGCTTGCTTTGGGTTTCAGGTTATTTTGTAAGCTACAGAGTTTTAAATGTGGTTGGTATAGAGTATTAGTTGCAAGAATAAAATAGTTTTCTTTAATGCCTATCTTGTCCTGAAATTAATTCTAAAAAGTCTCTATGAATAAATATTATTCATATTTATTTTGGAAGTGCTATTTTGTGAATATCTTAAGGCTAAAGATTTTGAATGCATCCTTTAAAAATAAATTAATGAAACTTTCACTTTTGAAAAAAATCATTTTATGTCCATATCATCTGTTCTTGTGTTAGAGGCAAAAAGTCAAGTTGAATAAAAGAAATAACCTTTGAAAAACAACAAATTATACTTGATTTCAAAATCAGAATTTCCTTAACCCATTAGCCAAAATTCTATGAAAATATTTGTCACATATTGAAATACTCATTGGAAATTGGAAATTGGAATATGCCTTTGATTTTTAGCCAATCCAGCACTTTTTAATATTGATATGTTAACAGATGCTATAAATTTAACAATATAGAGACTGAGATTTTGATAGAATTGCATAGAGTTAAAAATGAAAGTGTTAACATAGACATTTACATGTGTTTAGGACATAAATTTATTGCTTTTAAGTATATAAACAGATTATCTTAAAATGCTTTTAAAATTGAATTCAATAAAATTTGTCTTAAAACTTATCCTAGCCTGTATATTTTTTTCTCTGTGCTGAAACTTTCATGCAGATTTATAATTTGTCATAAGAAATTTAGCATTATATTATGGGCCTTTACCTCCTGTCTCTCGTCATTTTGTATAAAAAGTTTTCTCCTGAGCAGAAGAGAATTTTTCATGTAAGACTCTGTGTCCAATGCCACCTTAGAGGACTGTATAAATGTACAAAAATGTACAGAAAATATAAAAAAATAGTTATAACCATAGTTACCTGCCGTCTTGGAAACAGTGACAGCCTGTTTCTAATTCCTAATATCGAGATACATTTATTTTTTATTTTTTATTTTTTATTTTTTTTTTCAGATGGAGTCTGGCTCTGTCACCCAGGCTGGAGTGCAGTGGCCGGATCTCAGCTCACTGCAAGCTCTGCCTCCCGGGTTTACGTCATTCTCCTGCCTCAGCCTCCCGAGTAGCTGGGACTGCAGGCGCCCGCCACCTCACCCGGCTAGTTTTTTTGTATTTTTTAGTAGAGACTGGGTTTCACCGTGTTAGCCAGGATGGTCTCGATCTCCTGACCTAGTGATCCGCCCGTCTCAGCCTCCCAAAGTGCTGGGATTACAGGCTTGAGCCACCGCGCCCGGCCAGATACATTTATTTAAGCAATTTCTCAGCTATGAATCAAATAGCCTCTTACAAACTTTTAAATGGGCAACAATAAGGCATAAGAAAATGATTCTTTTTGCTGGCACCATAGCAGGGTGAAAAATTAAATAGCTTTTCTTTTATAATTCCTGAATCTTAATATACTTTAATTTAATTTAATTAATTAATTTATTTATTTATTTGAGACAGGGTCTCTCTCTGTCCCCCAGGTACAGTGGTGCAATCTTGGCTCACTGCAACCTCTCCATCCTGGGCTCCAGCAATCCTCCCAGCTCAACTTCCCTAGTGGCTGGGACCACAGGCATGCACCACCATGCCTGGCTAATTTTTGTATTTTTTGTACAGATGGGGTCTCACCATGTTGCCCAGACTGGTCTCGAGCTCCTGGACTCAAGGAATCCTCCTGCCTCAGCCTCCCAAAGTGCTGGGGATTGATTATAGGTATGAGCCACAGCACCTGGCTTGTTTGTTGTTTTTAAATTTAATTTTTTAATGAACTGTTAGATATAGAAAAAAACAAACTGCTTTTCCTACTCTTATACTCATCATTCAATACATAATACTTTATTGCTGGTCACCAAAATATATGTGAGATATTTCCCCACATACCAAGCAATTTTATAGCAGGCAACACCTGGGTGTGCTACAATTCAGTTTAATTCTGCAACTTCCTACCTGGAGTTGGAATCAGATCACCCAAGGGCTCAGTCCCACAAGATTACCCTCACAAGATGCCCATTGCAAGTCTCAGGTTATGACTTGTACTTCTGACCAAAAATGTGCATGATTTTAGAGATAGGAAAATACACATTTCTAATTGCTTTTATTTACCTATGTCTGTTTGCAGCAAATTGTTCCTAAAACACTTCTATCTTCACATTTAGTATCAAGGTGTTCCTGCCATCTCTTTTTGTATAATAAACTATCCCAAACTTAGAAGCTTACATGACAATTTTCGCACTTAAATGAAAGGGCAGTGCTGAAGTACCAGACGATGAAATCTCTCCTGGTTGACCACACCACTTTCTAAAATGTGAAACCTATGTTTGTACATTACCAAATGTGTCAAATAGAGAATGGTGAATGGTTCACTTGGTGCATCAATCATCCTGAAGTAAGAATATTAAGTTTCTGATAACCAGAGTAAGTGGTAGAGTTAGTCCTTTTTTCTCCTTCTTTGGGAAATGAGAAGTTATCAATGATACTTAAATGAAAAGCATGTAAGTTTCAATTCAGATATGTGTTGTGAAGGGTAGAAAATTTTGGAAGCTTTTTCTAATGCCTCTTAATCCTTGGATTTGGACCCTTCTGAAAGAAAGTGATAAGCTCTACAGTTGTACAGTGTGGAATGCACCAGGAGAAATGTAACAGTTCACTCACCATGACCCTAGGATAATTATATGGTTAGTAGCTTGCTCAGAGATGAGAATGGTGAACACTGAAATTTTATGGCATTATGAAACAGCTTTCCCAATTCAACTCTAGAACATTACGAACTTGGCCTTTCAAAGCTTCGATTTATTTATTTTTATAAATGGAGATAGAAAAAATAATATAGTTGATGACACAGAGCATGTAAGAGAGCTTCATGTAGTGGCTAGAAAAGAGTTTACACTAAATAAGTGGTTGCAGTAGTTATAGGAGTAACTAACTAGGTCTTCTTAAAAAGGTCTTTCTTTTAAATAAATATTTATATTAACAGGCTGTGAGTTGAAGACCTAGCAAATATCCACCAACGTACACCAAAGGAAATAAATTAATTTTTAAAAAGTTTCTTACTAAACTAATATTTATTGAATGCTTTTTTATGCCAAATGGTGCACTCAGTGATAAAACAAATATCTTGCCCTTTTGTAGCTTTTCAATAAGGAAGAAAATAATAAGTAACCAATAAATAAGTTATAAATGCCCAAATTCTAGCAAGGACGCTGATGCTCCTGAAAGCATAATAGAAGGAGGCTATACTTACTATTTTTACTTTCCTCATTCAATGAGGAAGAAGTAAATAAGTAACCAATAAATTAGTTATAAATGCCCAAATGCATTGAAGGATACTGATACTCTTGAAAGAGTAATAGAAGGAGGCTATTTTACTAATCAAGATTATTCTTGATTACTAAGCATAATCAAGGAATATCTCTGAAGAGGTGGTATTTAAGCTGTGTCCAGCAATATGACAATCACCTAACTGTAGTCAGTTAAATAAAAGCCCTTAAAATAACAGCAATTATATATACAAAGTCCCCCAAAAAGACATAATTAGGACATTCAAGAAGTAAACGAGGCCCATGTAGTTGGAAGGTGGAGAGAAGGAAACTGATATGAGACTGAGCTAATGAGAATGGGTCAGGCCATACATGTTCCTATACACCAATATTATAAATTCAGATTTTCTCTGAAAGAAAATAGGAAGCCATTGAAAATTTTTAATAGAGTATGCTGCCTCTGATTTTTGTATATTTGTGTGAGTGTGTGAATATTATTTTACAATTGTTTAAAGATTGGCTTCAATAAGTAATAGAGGAAGGAGGTAGAGACAAGAAGTAACTAGGGTCACCCTGGAGAAGACAGAAAGAAATGTACAGATGTGAGATATATTTTAGAGAAAGAATTGACAGACTTGATGGATTAGATGTGGGGGTTAAAATAAAAAGAAGAACGAAACAGAAAGGATGATAGTAATATATGCTCAAATAGAGTTGATGAGGCTTTATGGGTAAAAACAGGAATTCTGTTCCAGGATTTTAATTTTGAGACCTTAGCCTGACATTCAAGTGAAAATTTCAAGTGCACAATGATCTGAATCTGGACTGCAGATATACTTTTGGAATCATCAAACCACAGACAGTGTCCAAAAGCACGGAATTAGGGGAGCTCCCCACAGGACAGGGTATGCAGTGGAGTAGAGAGACCTGAAACTGAGTCCTGAGAAACTGCTGTATTGAGCCCAGGGGAAAGGCTCACAGGAGGAGTGGCTAGAGAGTTGGAAGAAAACCTAGAAGGAAATGATGTCATGGAATCTGAAAGAGGAACGTGTTCCAGTAGGATAGTATGGTGAATCTGGCCAAATGTTGTCAGCGGATCAAGAAGCCTGAGGACGAAAGACAAACATACTCACTTTGGCAGCATGCAAAGCAGTAGTGACAAATTCAAGTCATAGAGGAATCCAGATGAACTCCCATGTGGCGCAGGCTCATGTTAGTGACCCAATTAAAGATACAATCAAGCTGCCAAAAGTCATGAATTAAAAGTCTTGAAATACATTTATGTAAGAATATTAAAGGATATCCAATTCATAACCCCAAAATAAAAAGTCCTTAACCTCCCATATTCTCTCCTTTTTCACCCTCTCACACATCTGAATTTTCTTACATCCTCCAAATCCCCACATTTGCTCCTTACTTTCTATCTCTATTATTTTCTGAATTCTAATGTATAGAGCTAAAAATCTCAGATTTTTTGCTGAATTTTTTGGTGTTTTTTTGTTTTGTTTGTTTGTTTTACTTTTTCTATGTTTTGATTTTATTCTCTCTCTTTTTTTTTTTTTTTTTTTTTTTTTTTTTTTTTTTTTTTGGTAATAAGCAAAGGCCTGGGAAATATCCCAGCAAAGAAAAATACCACAGTCTTTCAAATGATCTCTATGGGCTCATCTTTCTCTGCCTACATTTTCTACTTTCTGTCACCAAAATCTTGGGACTTAGGCTGGCAAGAGCTGACCTTTCCTTACAAAACAATGAGAGGATGGTGGAATGAAGAGCTAAAGTACAAAGCAAAAATTAACATCAGAATACAGAAGGTGGAAGAGAGGAAATGGAAAAGGTGTAAATGTGTGTATGTTAATAAAGGTTGTGCCTTGTCACAAGACCATCACAGAGATTTATCATTCATAGTGACCCACCTAGCAAAAAGCACCAATGTCAAAGTGTCTTCAAAGAGCCACCTTATTTGCCAAATTCAGTGAGAGAGAAGAAAATAACTTTTTAAAATAACTCATTCCAATGGAGACCAAAAAATACCTTGTTACAAGAATATTTGTACAGTTAAAGAGGGGTATATTTAGGCAGTGTTGTACCAGCTCAAAAGTTAGATATAAAGCATTTAGAATATACTACCAAAGAAAAGCATCCTGAGATTTGGTTTTAGCTTTCAGGTATGCTCAAGGAATGTTAAAATTCTCAGAGGTAATGAGAAGCCATGCTTCCTTGGAATGTGATCCAGTGCCATAAAAAAATGAGGTTTACTCATAGGACTCCAGAACACCAGCCTCTAAACACCAACTAATTATCAAAAATAGTAAGTGGAGTAAAGAGTGCATAATTATGAATTTAAACTCACGTTGTATTAAATTTCCTATTTTGACACTTCATTAGAAATATCATATTGGCCAAACCACAGATCTAAAAAATTTATAGTTTGATTTTTCTCATTTTAGAAATAAGACAACTAAGGCATTAAAAAATCAGTATCTTGACTAGGAAAATGAATTTGTTAGACTGGAAAACTGTTGCAAATGTTCAACTATTCCTTAATGTAATAAAACAAAGTTGACTGGTGAAAAGAGAAGCTGAAACACTGAAATTTTACATGATGATTACATTCATATAGTCTTTATAAATAGTCCTATGGAAAGTAGGGGAGGTCTGTATTTGATATTCCTCTCCACATTATGAGAAAAATAGAAAATAAAGTAGCCCTACGGGTAATCCAGATACTGAATTAGACAAACAGTTTTAAATATTTATAAGTAATATATTTCACAAATATATTTTCTAAGATATTACATACAGAGAAAAAGATGTACAAAGCAGATGACAAGATTAAGAATTTCAGGCCGGGCGCGGTGGCTCAAGCCTGTAATCCCAGCACTTTGGGAGGCCGAGACGGGCGGATCACGAGGTCAGGAGATCGAGACCATCCTGGCTAAGACCGTGAAACCCCGTCTCTACTAAAAATACAAAAAACTAGCTGGGCGAGGTGGCGGGCGCCTGTAGTCCCAGCTACTCCGGAGGCTGAGGCAGGAGAATGGCCTAAACCCGGGAGGCGGAGCTTGCAGTGAGCTGAGATCCGGCCACTGCACTCCAGCCCGGGCTACAGAGCAAGACTCCGTCTCAAAAAAAAAAAAAAAAGAATTTCAAGAAAGAATTAAAAGATACAAAAATAAATAAATGAACATCTTAGAACTGAAAATTACAGGACAGGTGCAGTGGATCATGCCTCTAATCCCTGCACTTTGGGAGGCCGAGGTGGGTGGATCATGAGGTCAGGAGATCAAGACCATCGTGGCTAACACGGTGAAACCCCATATCTACTAAAAAATACAAAAAAAATCCAGGTGTGGTGGCTGGCACCTATAGTCCCAGCTTCTCGGGAGGCTGGGGCAGAAGAATGGCATGAACCCTGGAGACGGAGCTTGCAGTGAGCCGAGATCATGCCACTGCACTCCAGCCTGGGCTACAGAGTGAGGCTCTCTTTCAAAACAAAACAAAGCAAAGCAAAACAAAACAAAACAAAACAAAAAACAACAAAGACAGAAAAAAAAATGAAAAATACAGAAAATTAACAACAATGGAGGAGTTTAAAAGGAGACTAAACAAACAGAAGACAGAATTAGCAAACCTATTAACAGGTTGTAAGAAAATGTTTAAGGCGTGGAGAAAAAGCTAGAAATGATGAATCTTAAGAGAAACAATATGGTACTCAGTCAAAAGATCTAAAAACATTTCATTGGAATTCCAGAAGATGAGAAGACAGACAAATGGGAAAGAAACAATACTTGAAGGAATCAATGCAAAAAATTTTTCAACATTGATATAAGACATTTGGTCAATGTGAATGTGACATTTGGTCAATATGAACCCAAAATTTCTGCAAATACCAAACACCAAACAAAAAAATTACATGGAAAGCATGTCCTGGTATATTATAGCCAAACTTATAAAGTTAATTGAAAAGAAAATAAAATCAAAAGAGCTTAGAGAAAAAAAAATCAAATTCAAAGGGTGACAACTGATTTTTCCACAAACAGTGTGAAAGCTTAAGAAAATGGAACATTGGTATTAAAGTGCTGAGAGAAAAGAAAATAGTCTGAAAATCTATAGCCAGCAAAAATAGCCCTCAAAATTTAGGAAAAATAAAGATGTCTTCAGGCAAACTAGAGGTCAGGCAATTAATCAACAAAATACCTACAGTGGTATTATTAAGGGAAGTTATTCAGGCTGCAGCAAATGAACTCAGAAGAAAACACAAAACTTCAAGAGGGCAATGGTAAGCTGGTGTACATAAGTCATGGCTAAGAAGGATGGTCAGAGAGTTAATGATCTTGTCCAGTTTGAAGATAGAGGAAAAAGATCAAGAGACAAGAATCTGGGTGACCTCTGAAAAAGGCAAAGAAATAGATTGTATCTTGCATACTCTCAAAATAAATGAAGCCCAGTCCACAACACTGGCAGACTTCTAATCCACAAGATTGTATGATAATGGATTTGTAGATTTTTTTAAATGAATTCTGTGGTAATTGGTTAGAGCAGCAAATAAAAAGTAATATGGAAATGCAAATTAAAATCAGACAAGATATTAAATACCTACCAGAACTGCTAAAACAAAGTTTTAGCAAAAATGTGGAAAACTTACAATGTTGGTAAGAGTATAAAAATGATCCTTGTGTTATTGAAAACAGTTTGGCATCGATATTCGAAAGCTAATGTACACCCACCTTATGACTTAGCAATTTCATTAATGAGCATATGTGTACCCGTAAAAATAAATAAATGTGCTCACAGAAAGATACATATATGAATGTTTGTACCAATTGTTTATAATAGCATCAAACTGAGGACAACTTAAAGCTCATCAGCAGAAGAATGAGTAAGAATGGAGGTATGCTCATACAGTGGAAAACTATGGAAAATGAATGATGTATCCACAATAGTATAATCACACAGATACTATATTGAGAAAGAAATCAGACAATAACGGTTACATGCTATATCAGAAGTTAGAATAGTAGTTCATTTTGAGGTGGTTAAAGACTGGGAAGGTGCATACTGGAAACTTATAAATTATCTTTCAATAAATGAAGTTTACACCATGACTCTGTGTGTGTGTGTGTGTGTGTGTGTGTGTGTTTATCCATATGTATAATCAAGGTGAAAACCTAAGATCAGAGTACTTTATGCCCCTTTATGTATTTTATTCTTCAATGAAGATATAATAGTACATTTCCTATGGAAGTATAAGTTACGTAGAAATAAAATAAATGACCACAATAGCACAAAAGGTGGAAGACATGAACCTAAATATATAATTATTAAACTGAGTACAAATAAGCTAAACAATTGAATATTAAGCATTTTTTAATGTTTAAAACATTTAATTGGAATTTCAGAAGAAGAGAAGATAAAAGTTATATATAAACACATATCACATAAAAACCACATGCAGCCAAAATTATCATCATCATTACAAAGTTGAAGATTAGGGCTTTATTTTAGTAGTTTAGCAGGAAAATGTTAAATGGTATTCTCCCAGACAAAGAATACAGAATTAAAACAAGAAGACAAGGGTTTTGCTTCAAAAGGATCATTGGAGTGGAAATCGAAGTTCTATAAAGTGGTAATTTTAGCTAGGCTTCCATTATACTTCTATGTCTTAAAATACTTTTGCATATGCGATTTGTTTAAATAAGTTGTTTTTATTGGCCTAACTTTTGAAATATTAATTTTTCATAAATTAGTCTTCTTATGATATGACAAAATCACCCCCATCTAATTTCAAATATCTCTCCTGAATGAATGTTAAGTTTATTGTAAATTACTTTGAGAGAATTATACTTTTGACATATAAAGTCAGGCTACATCCTTGGCTGTAAGTTAGGGTCTACCTTGAAGAAGGGAATTTTTCTTCCTGTCAGTCAACCATGGAAATGATAAATATTCATACAGCAATTGAAACATAAAATCAGGTTTTATACTGGTGTGAAGGGAACCCATTTTTCATTTGTGACTTTGTCTCTGATATCTAGATTTTGAGTGTATGATCAGCACAAAGTGCAAGAGGAAAGGCATAAAACTGAATTATCTTGAAGTTCTTGCATATTTCAGAAAGTGGTAAAAATACTAATATAAGGTAACACTTGATTAATCCAACCCTGGAAAATTCCTACCTGCTCCTCCCACCCTTGCCGCCTGACTTTTCCATCACAGCATTATGCTCAGCAACACTTTCTACTTCCCACCTGATTTTATCTCAGCTTCATGATGTTCACTCTTGTCTCCCCAACAATGGACCCTAAAACCCAAATACATCGGTGTTTCATCTCCTCTCCACAAAGTTTTCTCCCGGACTCTTCTGTTGGCTTTTTGGAGTCCAGTTTTCTCACAGGGGTCTTCGACTCAGGGCTCTAACTCTGGCATCACTGGTTGTATCAGTTCAGGACTCCCAATTTCAGCCCAGCAAGCCCCTATGGGCTCCTGATAAAACTCCGATCTTTGGAACCAAAAAAAAAATGTTATTGATAGCAGGACGTGGCTGTTTAATGACTTAATATGGTGCCATGAAACCTCAGGAAGGTGAGAATTTATTTTTGATAATTTGTCTTTTCCACTTCAATAGAAGCCTCTTCAGGGCAGCACCCTCATCTGTGTTTTTTGCTGTTGTATCTTCAGTTAGTTGAACAGGACCTGGCACCGAGTAAACACTCGAAATCTGATTTGATGTAAAACTTCAAGAATGATTATTTCCACTTTGTATTTACTATCCACAGACAAGTCCAATAGCTGGCTTGAGTCCTCAAAGCAGAGTTTGGACTAGAAACCATGTTTCCCAGGTCACCTATGGAGTAGCCCCTATATCCTTCCAGGAATGTCCTTCTAGTTCTAGGATCAGAATATGCAGTGGAAAAGAAGACAAAATCCCCATCATTATGGAACTTGCATAAGCAATTGGTGGACAAATACGTATACAATAAACTGTCAGGTACTCACATGTTTTGGGAAGAAAAACAACATGGGCAAGATGATAACAGAACCAAGGTTATGTTATTACAGGGTGGTTAGGGAAGCAATGGGTCAGGGCTCTCTGCGTTTGTTTCCAAGCTGCCCAAATAGCAGTACCTGTAGCCCATGTCAACCAGTTAACAATTAAACTATTATTTTTAATTGAATCTGAAATATAAAGACTCATTAAGAAATCTATCCTATCTTAACGCATGTGCCAGTAGAACTGGGTTTTAGCTTTGACCTAATTTATACAAATCCAAATGTACATGAATAAAAGTTGAAAGTGGTAATTAATAAGCTTCACTAAAAATATTAATGTTTTTAAATATTTATAGACTTTTTATATAGAATGAGTGGTGAATGAAATTTGAATCTACAAAAATTATGTATATACAAGAACAATTACATTGTGAAAGAAAAACACATAACACCATAGTGGCTTTTTATATACCATTCAGTTTGCGCTACAAAAGATGATTTATTTAAAGCATCTTTTACAAAATTAAGGGTAAGTAGCAGAAAATTATTGATCATAAAGCTAAAACGGACCTCAAGAGATCAAATGGCTGGTCCATTGTTGTAAAGGTCTGAAAGGCTTAGCACTATACTCAAGGTGACAGATGGTCTGTAAGTTGGTGAATCATTGAAAGAAGAGGGACATAGAACCCACATCTCCTCCTTTTTACTGCAGTGTGTTAGAACATGGGTAATTCAATGACAGCTGCATCTGTTGGCTGAAAATTTTAATTTGAGATGTAATGAAAATTACTGCAAATGGCTAAGAAAGATGCATTCCTAAAGGTTTTTGTTTTGTTTTGTTGCGTAGTGTTGTGTTTTTGTATTGCTTTGGCTTTGTCTGAATAATTATAAGAAATTCTGCTTCTTCCTGTCTTCAAGGGCATGATGTTCAGGTGGTGCCTGCTTTAGATTCACATCCTTTTTTCTTCTCGTATTGTTCAAATTCAATTCAATTCAAGTCTGCATCTTTTCATGAGTAAGCAGCCTTACTTATCAAAATAGCTCAGTGCTATGCTGAAAAAATGCTACTGCACATTACTCATAGAGAATTAGTGCTTTGTTTTAAAATCAAACTGATCTTTTAAAAATAGGATTCTATTTTTTTAAAGAAAAAGTAAAAGTTTAGGAGTTAAAATGAAGTTGGACTACACTCTTAGATATTATCACATTTCCATGGACAGTTTATTATGTTAATATGTGGAATTTTTTCAAACAAAGAGTTTATTTTGTAGCACTGTTTGTGAACTAGAATATACAAATGCAAAAGATCTTCACTTATTTAAAATATTAGACATTATGGTTGAAAATTTACAAAATCTCAGAAGTTAGCTAAGTATACACTAAAAATATTCCTAAGTTTTGCTTTGACAGAATATTTGCATACCATGTGGAACATTTCCTTTCTAGTTACTCTTACTGAAACTCAGAGATCCATTTTCTACCTCTGAAAAAGTCACTTGGCTCTGCATTGTGGTAGAGAAAGAAGAGGTTTCAGATGGAATGGCTGAGCACGCATCAGCTCCTCCCCTCCACTGCCCCATCTCTGAGGGTCCCGTGTCAGGGCTTTGAAAAAATAATGCACCATTGTCCACAGTTAGAAAATTGAGGGTCTAGCTCTGTGAAGGAGCAGGGCATTAGAGCTTACGGAATTGCGCTCACACACACCAGCACCCTATTAATTAAATGCCTCTATGATGAGATTCACGAAGGGGAAGGGAAAAGTGGGTCAAACAAATCTCTCCTGAGGAGCTACTCTCCTGTGATTTTTGTTACTTTCTTTGTTATTTGGCATAGTAATAAGAATTATTCAATATCATAGAGGGCAGGTAATAGATATCTTTAATTTGTTTAATGAAGCAATTGTTCTAGTATTTATAGAGTAATTTAACAAGCACAATCTTTTAAGAGTGATCCAAACTAACTTTTTTCTTTCTTCATTCTACTTTTCTATATAGCTAGTGTTTCACACCTGATCACCACCACATTGATAGCTGCAAGATTACGTCGCCTATCCTTTTAAGAGTGGAATGTTAGCTGTTGATAAGTTAGCCGGCAGACCTTATCAATTTGACCTGAAAGTATCTGTAACTACATGACAGGAACTCCAGCTGACTGATGTCTTACTGACTATATGGTTTTAGAAGCAAGTGCTTCAATTATTTCTTTTGTTTTCAGAAGCTCATGCAAAATTTGATATTCACAGCTGTTAGGCATCAATTTGGTTAAGAAGCAATTTCACCACACTCACAAAGTAGCTAACTGATTTCAGATTATTGCCAGATCATGCTTGGTAGTGCTGAAAAGGATTCAAGTGTAAGTGCTACAGAAGTAGCCATGGCCCAGGTGGGCTATAAGGTTTCAGTGAGCCAGGCCAGACTCCTGTCTGCTGGTACAGCTTGATAGCATCTAGGAATTTCTACTAGTGGAGTAAGTGTGGTAGCCGTGGATTTTTTTCCCCCACCAGCATGACTATCCTGGAGCAGACAGCTGACAAAAGAATTACAAGATGGAAACTAATACATGTTTGCTGAGAAACTCAATCAAAATTCTATTTACAATATAAATAAAGTCAAGACTGTATTACACTGATGTGGTTATTAGGCATTTTATGCCTGTTTTAAAATATCTAATGTACCCCATAAATATATACACCTATTATGTACTCATAAAATTAAAAATTAATTTACAAAAACAAATAATAAAAAATATTAAAAAGAAAGTGCATTGTAATATAAAACATATATATAGGCATGCTTTTTACAGATGAGGGGAAAAAACCATGTATATGGAGAAACCATGTGTATAGAGAGCCTGGATACAAAGCAAAATTATTGAGAAAGCAATTTTTATTATTTTAATCACATCACTTTAAATATTACTCTTGGAGTATTAGTTACAACTATAGAAATGGAACAATTGTATGAGAAAATCATCCTAGCCACATAAAAGGGTAGAAAGTCATAATGACAAACAACAAAAAGCAGGGGAATTGTAACATATTCTTTTGAGCGACAATTAGAATTCTTGTCAATAACCCTTCAAGAATTAGGTCGGTTTTGGGAATTCATCTCTGTTCAACTGTATGTGTGGTAGATTTGTTCTATAAAAGATTTATTGCTGTAATTAGATCAAATATGCTTAAAGCAATCAGTATAACTCAAATTCAAAACATTGCATTTTCTTAAAGTTGAAAGATGAATTTAAATGAAAGCGTTACCAAAAAGATTTCTACAAACACAGTGTTTTGCGTTTCTTTAGCATGTGTTCTATACGATTAGGAGACAAGACTTCCCTTTCCATTATTTTCTGTCCTGTTGTTACACAGAAATTTTCATGTACTATCACCACCATTCCCACATGTTTATGGACATAAATTAAATGTTTTTCTTGTGATTTCACTCCTATCCCATTTTAAACACGTATGATGATGGTTATATTTTAATATTAGTTTACACTTGTTTGCTTTTACCTCTGCCAACAAGTTTTCTGTTTTAGCATTTTCTAATTCTCTATATTGCTTTTCTTCAGCTACCTACCTATTATCATAAGGCAAAGTAAGACTATTCAGAAACCTCACAGAATATAGACTCCCATACTTCTATTTGGTGAGTCACATGTTTTGAAGTCAGAGTAATAATCATAAAAAATAAAAGAGTACCTAGCTGGACTTCAAGGAACAGAAAATCAGGAGACTATGTTATGTGAGCATTTCAGTTTTCTAATTGTAAATCTTACATGACTTATATGTAAAATGAGGAAGAGGAAAAGATAATTTCTAAAGCCTTTTCCAAATCTAAGTTGTTGGCTATAATTAACTCAACAAACATCTATTTGTACACAGCATGATTATGAGCTATAGAATTCAAAGATAAATAACATATGGTCCTGCCTTTACCAGTATAGATGAAACAGCTGACCGATGGCTGATATATATATATATATATATATTTCATATATATGTATAAATATACACATATATAATATATATATATTGTCTTGCCTTCTCCCTACTAGTATTCTAATGAACATCCATTCTCTTTTTTCCTTATTAACAGATACATAATTGTCTTCAGCATTGCAATGTGTATTGCCAATTTGTTTTGTTTTGTTTTGAGACACGGTCTTACTCTGTTCCCAGGCTGGAGTGCAGTGATATAAACATGGCTCACTGCAGCCTTGACTTCCTTGGGCTCAGGTGATTCTCTCACCTTAGCTTCCCGGAAAGCTGGGACTACAGGTGTGCACCATCATGACTGGCTTTTTGTATTTTCAGTAGGGATGAGGTTTTACCATGTTGCCAGGCTTGTCTTGAGCTCCTAGGTTCAATGGATGTACCCAGCTCAGCCTCCCAAAGTCCTGGGATTACAGATGCCAAAAATTCTTAATTCCCAAATCCTTCTTTCTCCTATTGATAATTTTATGGCATGATTCTGAGCAATAAGATCTAAGGTGAAGTCTCCCAGCTGCATTTTCTTGTAAGAAATATTTTTTTCATGTTAAAGAGTGACTGGTCCAGCTAGCAAAAACCGCAACTTGGAATCCACTTGCAGGAAGATGGAATTGATGTTTGGAGATAAAGCATTATCTTGTGATCATGAATAGGGAGTTAGATGGAGCCTGACTTTCCTAGTGACTGCCCCTGTGCTGAGCTACCTATATTTGAGGCTTCTTGTTAGGTATAAAATATAAGCTTACATATGGTTAAGACACTATAGATTCTATTTCTGTTATTTTTAGATTAAGCAATCATAACTGATATATTTGCTACTATGTATTTCTCAAGTAGTATTTCATGTTCAGTGTTGAACACCATATTGGTGTCAGTAGATTATTTAGAAACTTAGAGTCAAAATATGTGTGTATAATTTTTATGCTCTCATTGAGTTTATAGCTTTTTATCTCTTTAATATTCTCTTCTAATTTTGTTCTAGTTGCTCTCATATTATTTCTTATATTGTTTTTCATTCAATATTCATTTTAGAATTTCTAATTATTTTATCAAAGAGCTTTCAAAGATTCTTTCTTAACAAAGAACTCCCTAACAAAATTTGGTCTAACTCTATGTTAGAGAATTCTTTGTTATCGAATAACTCTTTAGAAAAGTTAGAGAGTTGCTATGTTATTTACATGTTTATCAAATACTATGTCTGTTTTTCAAGGGACAGATGATACTGTAATCTCTTACATTTTATGTTGCCAATCCCTTTTTGATTGTATGATTTAGTATTATATACCTCACAAATCCACTTGTTTTGTTTAGCATTTCAATTTACTCTTCATACTAATCAAAGAATTATTCATATATTTTGACTTTTATTTCCCTGTACTTTATTTCCAGCGTTTGTAATCTTTGGTTTTTATTTTTCTGTATTGCTATCCCTTCTTTGTGTAACTGTCATCTGTGTTCTTATTGCCCTTTGAAATGATCTTTATTAACTGATTGTCTGCATGTGTGGTCTCATTTTTCAATTTGACATTTGGTATTATTCTTACTACGTGTGTTGTGTTTTAAGACAACAGACAAGCAGAATGCACATGTATGTTCTCCATGGTTTATGTGCTAGAGAGGGCACTCTTCTCCACTAAGAATGGACCCTTGGTGGGTAGCACATATGCTAAAAAGAGTTGTGGTTTTCTATTTTAGAAATATCCCTAAGAAGTATTTATAAGACAGATGATCTATGTTACATGTGGCTAATAAGCTAGGGATTATGTTAAATATTGGGATACATAGTACTTTTCTGAGAACTATAATAGAATTCACTGAAATTTCTTAGTATATTTCTGAAGTATAGCTATTGATACAAACCGAGTATGAAGCAACAATTTGGAAAATTATTAGAACTTATTTTATACTGTATACACATTAACTTTTTAACTTAACAAAATTTATTTACAAATTTTAGTGTGTTTTGTTATACAATTAATACATCTCTGGTACTATGTGAAACTCCACAGGTCAAAGGGCAAGCAAGACAGATGAGGTACCAGTCTTCATGACACTTAAGTTTATGTGTTATGCCTAAAGTAATATGCTGTGACTGGTCTAATTCAAGAATTGCAAGCTACAATTCATATGCTAAATCCCACATGTCATTTGCTATTTTGTAAATAAGTTTAATTGAAACACAGCCATGCCAATTAATTGATAAATTGTCCATAACTGCTTTGAAGGTATAATGGCAGAGTTGACCACTGGGACAGATACCTTACTGTTGAAAAATATTTAGTATCTGATCCTTTAATGAGAAAGTTTACTGATCTCTGTCTAATTGATCATATTAGTAATTAAATGACAATAGCAGTAACTTTTTAGCTGTTTGTAGCATGCTGCTTGCATGTGTGGAGGCAATGAATATTGACAAGTGTAGTCAATCAAAAGTCATGCCAGTTTGTAGAGTCTTTATTTGACTCTGCCACTGCTGTATTAATATGCTCTTAACCCTCTTTCAAACATACAATATCATAACTCCAAGAATCAATGATTCATCTTCATCGATTTTATTATCTTCCCATTTAGGTAGAGACATAATACCATAGCTGACATAATAGCTCATAGTTATTACATTCAGTAAGAAATACCCAATAAGGTGAGTGCATCAGTGGACCACATTAGAATTCATTCTCTTAAATGCCGCAATGACTTTGAGGTGTCCTACTTGTAAAGATAAGAATACTTGAAGATCTATTCCAATGTTTTTGGCTGAGCAAATTTGCTTATGTTTATGAGACCTTATAGATTCTAGTTGTAAAATATGATTGACAGAAAACAGCTCATTTACAGAATAAATTCTAAATTCCCCCACATTCTTAGGAAATTCATAGTCTAAAGCATCTTCTCCCTTCTGCTGGTAATCAGATATTTGAATAGTGCTGGTAAATTCTCACAGTTGTTCTGTCAACCGCTAATTTATTTTTAAGGCAGCATTTTTATTTTTTGATAAAAAGCATACAGAAAATAATCAATTATTTCCCATTGTGAATTAATTATAGGTGAAGCAGTGGTAGAGAATAAAGATTCACTGCTACATATCTATATCTGCTTTCAAAGGAAAGTATGTTTCTACCATTATTTAATCTTTTTTCACATCAGAATTCCACGTAAATAAACATGCAATTGGAAAAACAAACAAACAAACAAACAAACAGAAAAACCACCAAACAAAACAAAACTTGCCCAGGATTTAAAAAGAGTACGTTTTCATTATTAAACAGCAATTGAAAAGGATCTGCCCCAAAGCAGTAGATCTGAAGTTTACCCACACCTCTTTAAAAGAAAGAAATGTCTGGTGAAATACTTCTGAATTGTATTTACTAATACAAAGAGACGTTAACTCTTTACAAATATGTTGGAATAGCTTAAAGTGAAATATAAAAAAAATCTTCTTTAAATCAGAATGTTGCCATTGTTTTTTATTATTTAAAAGTCTACATTCTTTCTATGCATAAGATAGTGTGTGTGAATGCTGTATAATTACTCTGAACTCCAAAAGCATCATAAAAATTGATATAAGGAGAATAACAAAAAGAGTAGATAATGTTGACTGACTTTTCTAGCTAGACTTCTAGATGTCTAATCTCTGTAATAATTTATGTTGTTAAGACAGTGTTATTTGTCTCACACTTTCATCTTGACATTTTCAACACCAGAAAAAAATTAAACAAATTGACATTCAGAAAGAATAAGTACAGATATTTGTGGTTAACTTATGGTAGACCCAATGATACAACATGCCTAATTCTAAGACCCATATTCTTTCCTCCATAGCTTGATGTTTCTTTAAGTTAATTAACATTTTTGAATGGATACCTATGTACCTATTACATGAAAAATAAATTTGTCTCCATGTGCTTGCATAAATACATGGGCAATGTTCATGAAAAGAATGACGGCCATATCTTAAGTTTCTTCTCTGAATGAGGTAGACAAGTATAATCTTCAAAGTTTCTGACAATTACAAAGGTCTACAGTTTCCCCAAAAATTAAATTGAAAAGTTGAAATTGTTAGTTCAAGAAGTAGAATTTTGGAATTTTTACTAAATGTAGAAACTCTGAACAAATATATAGTGATAAATTTGTATAATCAAATATATATTCTGTTTACCAGTATGTGTTAATTCTACCAAAAATTTTGGGAAAGCTTCTCAATAATAGTTTTTAACTTGTTTTCTTTTTTTTCAAAATGAATGAAGGTAAGAAGCATGACACGAACAGCCCAATGTCATGTAACTAATATTTGAAATGTGGTATTAGATCCTAGGACATACTCCCACCAGAAAAAAAAATGATAAATTGGTGTGTATTTAGACAATAACCTAAAGTTATCAATTCCAGTATTAAAGAGTCATTCTCTAAAGTTTATTTTTAAACATTTTGTACTAACGAAATTTATTATGCATGTGATTTCCTGTATTCCTTGATAAAAAGAACATAAGAAATAAAATATAGTGCCAGCCTTTGAGGATTTTGAATCCATAGTGTCATGGTAAACGAATGCTTATACTTTTATGGTAATAAAGACCCATGTCTCATACCAAAATTTATTTTTAAATTATATTCATTGACTTCTGGATTTTATAGACACTTAGAAATCCAATTGTGAAGTTAGTTTTCTGAACCTGTAATTTCTGGTAAAGGATGATGCTGTAAATACTAAGGCAGATTGTAAGATAAATAGTAAGATAAAGAAAGCATATTTTGGAATGCTATTATTATAAGTAATAATTTTAAATCACCTTCTATTGAAAAAAGTGAGTATTGTGAATAAAATAGTTTTAAGAAACTACTACTAGTTTTCAAGAAAGGAATACCTAAGAGAAAAATTGAAGATACATCACAAATTGAAACAAGAAACAATTTAAGTGGCAGTATAGCTTATAACATATATAAAATCATGGATAGAGTTTATAAATACAATTTATTTTTGACACAAAGTATTTGATATAATGTTAAAAATCAAAATATAATGTTCTTATATATTAGAGATTTTAAAAGACCCCTAAATTCTAAAATAAGTATATTGAATAAAATTTATATTTTGAGGTTGTGAGCCAAATTTGATTACAAATTGGGCACTGGGTAAAACCTTATTAAATGAATGAAAATGTAATGAGACAGACTGGAAAAAACAAACAGAAATAAACTGAGTCTGCCAAACAAACAATATTGACTACAAGAAATGAGAAGAAACGCAATCAGAGGAGGTATAAAGAGTTTTATTTATCTTGCTTTTACAGCATTGCCATCTGTCATCCATTCTTCTTGTCCTTTGGAGGTTGAGGAGTGAGCCATAAAAACATCAAATTAAATTAAAACCACGTCATATTAAAATCAATGGATGACTGTTTGAACAGGCACTCTGCCATGGAGCCTAAATATTCCTGCATGTTCTTGCTGGGTATTCCAAAAATGCAAAGTTCTGACTGCTTTTTGAGCCATCTTTCAAGGTTGTGATTATGGTGGCCAACCTTGAGAAGAGGTAGCATCTGCCCTTTGACAGAAAGCAGGCTTGTTCCCACTTGCTATAAAAGTAATACATTCCCCAACCTCAGTGTTTCTCTGCTGCAGTACAATCCATTACATGTATAAACACCTGTGGGTCTGGAGGACAGAGGAAACTGGTATAAATATGAAGCTCTGGCTACTACATTTGCTGCTAGTAATATAATCCTTTGTCTCCATTACAAGAGTTTTGTGTTTTATTTGAGCATATATAAAACAGTTCCAGGCTAATTTTCTAACTTGCGAGTAGAGTAAAACTCAGACCCTGTGTCGGTCTAAACAATGCCATAACTATCAAATTGTGTGTGTGCATGTGTGTACACATATAATTCTCTGTATAATTTTATATGTACATACACATACATATATCCTATATCTACTACTTTTTTAGTCAACTGTTGTAACATTATGCTAATGATATGAAATCTTGTGCCATTTACTTAAGCTTCTCTCTGTGCCCCCCACTATACATTCAGATTATCATTGATAGATAACTCATAGGGTTATTACATGAATTAAATGCTATAATGAGTGTAGTTTTCTTGGAACAATGTTTGGCACTCAGTAGCTTTAATTATTCTTTCTTATTTTGATTACTATTAACATATTTTATAATTCATTATTTTGCAAAGACATTTCACTGAAAGTAGGTTTATGATCTTTCTGTAAGTATAAACAGAGACTTTGAGTAAAATAAATATCAATTTGTAGAATAACATCTATGTTTGTATATAAATATAGTGACTCAATTTTTAAAAGAAAATTTTGCATTTTGCTTTAAGATTACTCAAAAATCATTTAAAAAACTTTCAAGTAGGCAGACTGCCTGAAAAAAATACATGATCTCCTTCTATTTCTAAAATGGATCAATTTTGAAGTTACTCAGATATACTATTTAAAGACTTTCATAATTGTGAAATATATTTAAAAGACAACAGTGGCCTCTAGTGATGCAAAACTAAAGTCACAGGATGAAGACAAACAATCGAAAGAAAAATAAACTTAAATGCTTTACTGACATTTTTAGCTCCATTGATGAGAGATTAATATTGTCTTTCACAGAAAGCACCCCTTTTTCAAAAATGACTTTGTACACACTTACATTAACATGCATGCTATTTAAGCCAAACAGGAACTGACATCTTGACTTTTATGGTTTATAAGGAACTATAGATGCATAGATAGCCAAATCATATATCACCACAAGAATGGCAATTTCCTTTTCAAACATGTTTAATAAGCAATGAATTAGAACTTTCTTATAAATACTAGTACAGATGGTCCTCAATTTATGATAGTTTAATTTATAATTTTTTGACTTTATGTTGGTGCCAAAGAAATGTACAGTCAGTAGAAGCCATACTTTGTTTGAATTTTGAATTTCGATCTTTTCCTGGGTTAGTGATATGCAGTAGGATACGCTCTTGAGGTGCTGGGTCATACCATCTAACAGAAAGCCTATTTTATAATAAAGTGTTGAGTATCTTGAAATTTTCTTTCTTTCTTGCGTGAGTTTGACTGATATGAGAGTTCTTACATTCAGCTAACAGATACGTGAATTCTGACTTCCAAGCACCTAATCTAATTGTATTGTGAATTCTAATCATTATCACAAATTTTGGAACAAGGTGAGAATCTGTTGCATCCACAGAATTAAAAAAAAAAAAATAGAAAACAAAAGAGAAGTCCCAATTTACTTTGAATACTGTGGAAATAATTCTTATACATGAAAGAAATTGGACTACTTAAAATTTGAAGGAAACTATTTCTAATCCAGTAATGCAAACTGAAATCATTTTCCATCAATAATGTTTTATTTGTTGGGAACAAGTAATGTTTTAGTGATGATTCAAGTAACCATCACAAAATGTCATCACCAGAATTAATACGAATGACTAGATAAATGCATTTAGATAGATGTGATGCTCTTTTGAAAAAATGTAAAATCTGAAAAGCAATTCTGAAAAACAATTATCAATGTATGAGCAAGTAAATATTAATTAACATATATGTTAATGAAGCAAGAGTTTACATTATGCTCCAAAGACCATTTGGTAGTCAAGTTAGTAAACAGAAACTGCATATTGAATTTAGAATAAAGTTGAAGAATGTTGTTGTTTCTGAATCATCAATGAATTTTTCATGAATCAGAAAGGATGTCTAGAATTATTTTTCAAATTACACATATATATATTTAAAAACTATGCATACAAAGTAAAAGTGTTCAGTTGTAGTTGGAAGATAAACTCTAAACTCAGATTGCTTAAATTTTGTGCATGTGTGAGAACACAGGATTTTATTTCTCTTGAATAAATACTTACGTGTACAGTACTGGGATATGTGGAAAGCATATTCTAATATTAATTAGAAACTACCAAACTGTTTTCTAAAGTGTTTTACCATACTGCTTTCCTATCAACAAGTTAATGAAATGACATATTGCAATTTCTTTTTTTTTTTTTTAGCTCATTGAGAAATGTGGTTTATTTTCTCATTTACTTTGCTTCTTAATGCCCTGTTTTCTCCCCCACTTCACTTTACTGAGGTGTGATTGGTATATTAAAAACTGCACATAAATAATGTACATAGTTTGATGAGTTTGGATGTATGTATATGCTAGTGTTGCCATCATCACAATCAAGGAAAAAATGGGTATAAAGTTACTACTACACAAGATGAGTAAAATCCAGGTTGCTTAATTTTGAATCCTTGTTCTGCCACTGGGTAATTTTGGTATATTACCACCATTGTCTCAAATTCTTCACCTATAAAATGGGAATGCAGATAACAGAGTTTTAGTGAGGATTAAACAGGTTCATAAAAAATCAGCCTATGTAAATATTACCTATGATCATATTACTATAGAGAAGATTAATGAGAAAGAAAAGCAAAGGGATTACCTCTAACTAAAAAAAAAAAACTTTTGCAACAGAAGGAACAGAATAAAGAGACAAATCATGTAACAGGAGAAAATACTTGCAAACCATGCATCTGAAAAGGGGTTAATATTTAAAATATATGAGACTTAACTCAATAGCAAGAAAACTAATAAGCTGATTTTAAAATGGGTAAATAACCTGAATAGGACTTTTCAAAAGAAGATATATAAATGAAAAAAAAAAAAGTATATAGAAAGTATACTATAAGTATAAGAAAGTATATAAAAAATGTTCATTATCACTAATCATCAGGGCAGCGCAAATTAAAATCATAATGAGATATAATCTCCTACTTGTTAGGGTGGCTGTTATGAAAAAGACAAGTGATAACAAGTGTTGGTGAAGATGTGGAGAAAATGGAAACCTTGTGCACTTTTGGTGGGAATGTAAATGAGTACAGTCATTATGAAAACAGTATGAAGGTTCCTCAAAAAACTAAAAATAAAATTACCTTATGATCCAGCAATCCAATTCTGAGTATATATCCAAAACAAAGGAAAGCTGTATACACCTTCATGTTCGCTGCAGCATAGTCAAAATAGTCAAGATATGAAAACCTAAGTGTCCATTAATAGATAAATAAAGAAAACGTGGTATGCATGAACAATGGAGGATTATTCAGCATTTTAGAAAATCCTGTTATTTTCAAGAACATGGATTAATCTGGAGGGCATTATGTTAAGTGTTGCAAACCAGGAACAGAAAGAGAAATACCACATGATCTTATTTATATGTGGAATCTAAAAAAAAAAAAAAAGAACTCATATAAGTAGAGAGTAAAAAGGTGGTTACCAGGGCCTAGGAGAGGGGTAAGTGAATTGGGAATATATTGGTCAAAGGATATAAAATTTTGGCTAGAAAGGAGAGATAAGTTTAAGAGACGTATTGTAGAGCATGATGACAATAGTTAATAACAATCTACTGGCCGGGCGCGGTGGCTCAAGCCTCTAATCCCAGCACTTTGGGAGGCCGAGACGGGCGGATCACGAGGTCAGGATATCAAGACCATCCTGGCTAACACGGTGAAACCCCGTCTCTACTAAAAAGAATACAAAAAACTAGCCGGGCGAGGTGTTGGGCGCCTGTAGTCCCAGCTACTCTAGAGGCTGAGGCAGGAGAATGGCATGAACCCGGGAGGCGGAGCTTGCAAGGAGCTCCAGCCTGGGCGATAAAGCGAGACTCCGTCTGAAAAAAATAAAATAAAATAAAATAAAAATAAATAAATAACAATCTATTGTATAGTTGAAAATCACTGAGAGAGTAGATTTTACATGTTCTTGCCACATGAAAAAGTATGTGAGTATAATTAATTAGCTTGATTTAGTCACTCCACAATGTATACATATTTTGAAGCATCCTGTTTTGCACAATAAATATATATAATTTGTATTTGTCAATTTGAAACAAATAAATAGCAAAGGAAACATATCCACAACTTTTAGGTGGAAAATAATTAGACTAAGCAATAGTTAGCCTCGTCAATGATTTTTTTCTTTGTTTTCTCCAAAATATACTTTTCACTCACTATTCTTTCAAAAACAAATTCTTCAATTTTTATCCATTTTTAAGAGAGTAAAAATAATTTTTTCTGTAACACTATTTTTAGCTAGACATAAGTTTATATAGTCTAAACTTTTTTTGATAGTTGTTATAATAAATATTTATTGGAGGTGTATGAGCCAATCAATACTGTGCTAGGAGCTAAATAGGTAAATGAAATATTAAATAGAATATGTTTAGTGCATTGGTCTTCATTCACCTGGAATGCCTGAATACACAGACTGCTGAATCTTAGCCCCAGAATTTCTAACATGTCTGTGAGGAAGTTCAAGATTTTCCATTAGTAGCAAGTTATGAGATAATGCTGATTTTGTTGTTCTTGGGAAAACACTTTGAGAACAGCTAGTTGAGTATACTAGAATGTTGAAGTTTAGCAAGGATGCTATAAGATGGACCTCTAACCCAGACTCGATGGACAAGTTAGGAAAAGGATCCCTAATAGATTAGGACCTGTACACTGAACCTTGAAGAATGGTGAACAAAGCCAAGTAAAGTCAGATAAATTTTATTGTTGCAGGAGATGAACTTTAATAGATCACTAATCCAGATTGAACCAAATCTTTCACCAAGCTGGGGATTTTATTCACTTAAAAAATAGCATTTACCCTTTTCTGACAGCTGTAGTTTCAATGAAGTTGAAAGAATGCATTATAGACTTAAGTAGAAATCTGACCTCATAAGCCTCGACTAAGCTGGGATACTTTTGCTCTCAAGGAAAATTTAGTACTCAACTTTTCTTAAGAGTTGTAGTTACAAAGGGGGTTTTAAAAAGGTTTTAAAGGGCACTTAGATAGAAATTTTATCTTTTTTTTTATTTTTTATTTTTTCCTGATACGGAGTCTCACTCTGTGGCTAAGGCTGGAGTACAGTGGCGCGATCTTGGCTCACTGCAATCTCTACCTCCCGGGTTCAAGCAATACTTTGCTTCAGCCTCCCCAGTAGCTGGGATTACAGGTGCTCGCCACCACTCCCAGCTAATTTTTTGTGTTTTTGGTAGACATGGGGTTTCACTATCTTGGCCAGACTGGTCTTGAACTCCTGACCTTGTGATCCACCCGCCTCGGCCTCCCAAAGTGCTGGGATTACAAGCGTGAGCCACCACACTAGACCATAATTTGATTTTAAAAGGGGATTTTATGTTTTAAAACAATAATTTACTGTACTTCCTTAAACCAAAACCATATCCAACATAGTATTATTAATAAATTAATTAAATCAGCCATTTTCCCATATGTTTCAGCAATATAATGTGTAGCCCATGTGCAAATCACTAAGGCAAAATATATAGTGATAACTTTGCAAGATAGTTGAGAACTGGAAATTATAAAGAAGAAAATCAAGATTGGCAAATATATTTTAAAAATTTCTTAAATAAGAATATCTGGAGCAATTTGTATGAAGATCTCCCAACAGAAAAAACAATTACTTATTTTTCATGAGGTCAGAGGCAGGAAACAACAAAGAAAATGTGCTTGTATTAGAGTATACATATGGTGGAAAACTGAGGAAGATAAGTTCAAACATGTCATTGGGAACAATATCTTTTCTTCCTATCTAGCTTCTACTCATCCTTCAAGACCAAATTTAAATCTGACTTTCTCTATGAAGTCTGCAATTATTTAAAACTCAGAGTTAAGGATGTTGTAAAATACATACATATAATTCACTCAAAAAATATTTATTGGGGATTTCTGTGGGTAAAGCATGGCTCTGGGTGCTTGGATATATGAAAAAACAGAGCAAACAAAATCCCTTCCCTCCAGGAAATTATGTGCTTTTTGGTGAGAAAAGTTAACAGACAATAAATATTTTAAAAAGTAAATTAATCTAGATGTGGTGGCTCATACATGTAATCCCAATGCTTTAGGAGGCAAAGGTGGGAGGATAACTTGAGGCCATGAGTCTGGGACCAGCCTGAGCAGCATATCAAGACCCGTTTATATGACAATGAAAATGTAACCTATGTAGTTAGACATTTATAAGTTTAAGAAATAATAAATGTAAAACAGAATAAATATGGAATATCAAAAATAGAGCAGTATAGGCTAAGAGAAAAGTGTAGAATAGACAAACTACGTTGCCCTATTCTATTTTGTACTTGAATCTCTGAGGAATTCATCTCAGATATTTTATTTAAAAATGAATGACTAAATGGATATAGTATTATATTCCATTTCTGGAACAAGCCTGATTCTGTCCCGGCTTTACTCCTTTAACTGTTCTTTGCTCTAATCTAAATTGTTCTCTCCTCTTATGTAAGTATCTGCCCAATAACATCATTATTTTGCTCCATCAAGTTCAAGTTAAGACATGGAGCTTATTCTTGTTATAATGTGGACCAAACCCTTTCTCTTTGAACATTTATATTCCATTGTCTGTGGGAGTTGTTTTCAACAGTTTTCCTCATGTATCCTAAATGTAAATGTTTTCAAATGATTCGATTGCATATTATTTATTGTACTTGAGACTTTAATATGTGAAAATCTTGAAGGTGCGTATTTGATCATAAAATTTGTTTGCTACATAATGTAATTGGTAGAGCCACTTCTCATTTTCAAACTCATCAACAAAATTAGAGGGACATTCTGTAAAAGAAAAATAGATTTTTTTTTCTTCAATTAGTAGATATTTTAACAGGTTCCTCTCCCTCCTATCTGCACAGCATTCTCATTTTACTTCAAATTTCTCATATAGAAATAGAAACCATATTTTCTACTCATGAGTTTGCCACCTAAGTGAAATATATTTCTGCCTCACTCAATATTCTTTGGTTATGTCTCTATCAACACTCCCTCAAGAAAAAATATGCCCTTTGTTTGTTTTTTGATGTTTGAGGAAATGTACCCTGGTAAGAGTCTGGATGAATGAATGGTATGTTTTTATTATCCAGAAAGGAAGATCTACTTTTCTGCAAGGGATAATGAGGGGGGAAAAAAAAAAAAAAAGCAAAGCGTAGGCAAGTTCTTTTGAATACATACATTTTAAGGAGGACAGATAGAAATTGAAAAAAACACTTACTTGCTCAAGTACTCCTTAGAATACATTTGTGTAGCACTGGAGGTACCACTTTGCGAAGAGCACTGACTTATGGCATTCCTAATAAGTGACAATACAATTTGTAATCCAGAACATGCCTGAGAAAGAGTCAGAATTAATTATACTAGGACAACTGATGTAAGCCAGGACTGCCTCCTGCAAACTAGGGCATATGATCACCCTCTGTATCTATGTACACTCTCTTTAATGGTAGCTCTAGAAATGATATATTTTATCTCTACAACTAAATTATAAATTGCTGAGGACAATATATTGCTTTGTATTTTTAAATATAATATAATATATATTATATAATATTACATAAATATTATTCTATATAATTATATTATAATATAATATATAATAAAATATTGTACCTAATAGTTGCAAGGTGGTAGTTTTATAACACACTAACCCTTCCAGATTATATGAGGCCTAACCGCATTTAAAATATCTAAAAAGATGCATAAAGACCTATATTAGGGAATGTCAGATGCCACAGTCATGGACGTAATCAGGGCAACCTTCTTGTTCCTAAAATGATAAGAAATGTCTCTTCTGATGTGATTTCTAAAATGTTATTAAGTTTGTGTGATACCTATCTGAAATCATTAAGTCCCTATATGTTCCCTGAGATAATGCAATGTAGCCTACAGTAGTAAATAGGAATATTTAATGGTCAGTAATGTCCATAGCAGATCCATGTGTTAAAAATTCTGGAAACACAATGAGGGATGTTATACAAACAAAAGAGGTTATGGTGATATTCATTATAGCAAACAGACAAGTTACAGAACTATTATCAGCTCACCAAAAGCCAGCTCACTTGATGACTATTCCATCACATAATCTAATTGCCAACTTTCAAAACTCTTTTAATTACTTGGTTTTAAAGAACATATTTTAAATGTTGTATATGTGAACATATTTTAATGGATATATCATTTGTCTTTGATCATATTTTTCAACTCTTTCAGAGAAATTGGAACAGACAGAAGCCTACATATTCACAGGAATATATTCTTTTTGCAAATTATATCATAATTATTTAAGTATATTTATAAGATTACTTTATAACCAATAATTATTTTAAGCAAGACATATGAATGAAGTATTAATCATTTTTATATATTTTATACATGTAATTCATAATCAATAATTTATTCTATAATCAAGTAAAGAAGAATATATTCTTGAATTTACTCTTAAATTATATGATATAATGTTGCATATAAAGAGCTCACATATATTTAAAAATATATTCGGGAAGACTGATTAATGAGAATTCTTTACATTTGGGGATTATGTTTTACTTTTATGTTTACATATGTATATTTATAAGTATATACTTTTAAGAAAAATATATCTATAAAAAGGATATGTTTATGACTATTTTCTTGAAATGTATTGTAAATAAGTTATTGAGCATACTCTGGGACATTTTTCAAAACCAGGAACATGAATGTCAACTCAAAAATAATGATATTCCAAACTGTAATTTTTGAAGATTTTTAAAAAATAATATTGCATAAGAAATCTTCATGATCAATAAAATATTCTTAAGTTAATATTTTTGTCCCTCAGTCTCTACCTCTCTCTGCTCCACAGTCTCCATTATCTCCTATTCCCAGATCAGCAGTAGTTGTAGAGATATGGGATGCTGGCAGATTGAATGTATTTTTCCTATTGACATTTTAAAAATATGTTCTTTAAGGATGTATTGTTATTCTTAAACGAAGCATGGTTAAGAGTATGAAGAATATTATGGAATATGAAGGAATCTTATAAATACATTCTCTTCTTGAACAATAATATGATAATGAATTACATATTTATAAAAGCATATTTAATTTTCTAGGGTTCAGTTTTGCATTTTCAGTCTCTAAATTTCTTCTCTTTGTTCTCAGTTTTGCAGCACTGAAGATTGGGGCAGAGGAAAATATTTCATCAACTGCTGATAGAAAAATAAAATGGAAATGTTCAAAGGAACTAAATAATTAGAGATTCAACTAAATAATTAGAGGCTTTGGTAAAGTGCTCATTGGTTAATTTGATTTGGGGGACTTGGTTATTTGCCTTATAGTATATATTCAACTAGATTAATTCAACACTACCAGAGGTAGCCTTGATAACCTCATTTAGTTCTAGGGACCAATTCTTAGTTTCATAAGAATGACTTCCCAAAAAGAGAGGAGAAGGCCACGAACTCAGCTTTAACAATGGCCCAGAGGAATCCGTATGTCAAAAGGAACTTGCATTTCCCTTAAAGATTCTGTCCAACACTAAGAGTCTCTGGTTCTATCACAGTTTTCTTATTTTCTATCATTCACAAATTTTTATTTTTAAATGATCCAAAAATTCCCCATTTATTCGGTTAATATAAGCCTTCCTTTTATTAATATAAAGGTATTATATTACACAGGTATAATATGTATATTACACATATTACACATGGTCAATATTAAAGAAAAACTATCCTCAACATGTCAAAATGATTTCTTAACTAAAACTAAAATCTTCCAAGTATTAGAATGGCTCGGAACAAACTATGCTAGGTAAAAACAAAACTAAAGTTTCAGCATGAATTGTTTATAAATCTGAGTTTTAAAATGGTTAAATAGCCTAATAAGTGTACTAAATACCCAAGATCAATATCTGCTAATTAGTATCTACCAGTCTTTTTAATTGGGAATCTGAGATGCTTGCATTTTTCTTGATTTTTATGCACTGATTAGTGTGAGGCTTTCTAAAAGATTTATATAAATTCACTTGAAATATGTCTGAAATTTAAAAAGTTATCAAAAGAATGTCCTCAAAAAACAGTGGAGACTATATTCTTTCTTTTCACTAAGAAGTCTAATGCTGTCATAGCAAATGAATATTCTCTTTGCTAAAAGATACTATTGAGACTACTGTTGCTGGTTTACAATTTTATCATGTGTTAACCTTTCTAAAAGAACCAGAGTAAGAATTTTCTCTTTAGATTAAAAAAAAAGCAAGAGAAAAAAACACACACATACTTCATATTGCAAACATGCCCTGATTTGACTCATTCTTTTTTTAAAATGTGTTGTCTAGAAGCCTGAGCAGGCAAAATGTAGGCATTATTCATAAACAGTTGTCTCATAAATTTTTATAACCTTTTGTTCTAATCTCCAGAAACTCATTTATTTTAATACTTAAATGAAACAATTAACACTCATTAAAAAATAACCTTCTGGGCATGTAAATTCTTATCTATTAAAAAGATGATCTGATATTGTACACGTCAGTATTATGAGAAAAAAAGAATAAATATTTTATATCTATTTTTAAGTCCATAATTTAGACATGTGATACTAATACACAAGCTGCGACTAGTTTCTCCACAGAATAAAAAGAAAATCAACACATACTTCTTGATTGAGCTAAATAAAAAGAGAGTTTTTATTAAAGTATTTTGTCAAAATATTATTGCTGTTAAGTCTTTACTACAGTATTAAAACCATACTTCTTAAAACTCTAGGGAAATATAATGCAGAAGGGCTTTAGTGTATTTCATAGCAGAAGTTGAGTTTGTCTTTAGTGTTGCAGCTACAGTTGTTATTTACATAGCATGTTCTGGTTTGAGGTTTTCTGTCTTTACTTCTAATATTTTATCCTTTGTTTGCTGTAGGTCAGCTTGAATTCTAGGCAGCTGCTCTGATTTTCTGATATTTAACAGATATAAAATATCTTAAGTTATCTCTTCAAATTCATGAATTCCAACATTTGTCTACACAATTGTTTGAACATCTTAATTATGTAAAATACATTTCTCTGGGCATAGTAGCCAGATAAGAGAAGTTTGGCAGATATAAACACTATCCCTAAGGAACATGTTCATCTGGAGGAAAAAGAAACATACGTAAATTTAGTACTCTAAAAAACAGAAATTAATAAATGCCAAAATTGAGGTATTGATAAAATGTGTGAGAGTCTGGAGAAAGGACAGATAGATCCCAGCTGAAAGAAAAGATAACAGATATATGAGAGCCATGATATTTCAACCTAGCCCCAAAGAATGGTGGTATTTGCACAAATGTAATTGCAGAGAAGGGAACCCAGGTGGAGGTAACAATGTCACCATAGCAAACACAAAGCTAAACACGGAAAAGAGAAGAGAACTACATCCTTTCAGTATGTTGTGGCAAATGTTTCACACTCACCATTAGCTTGAAATAATAGCTTCAATTCTAGTGCCCTCAGCAACATAAAGAGGAATTCAAGCCCTAGTCAAGAGCTTGATGTATTCCTGGAAAGAAGCCTTTGCCCGTTGACTGCCGCTACTAGTACTATGACTAAACTGTAACTATCTGCCTTGGGACCATCAAGACCAATATCTTTATTTGCTTTTCTCCTGTTGTTGTTGCAGATAACCTCATAATTCACAGTTCTGATCTTCTTAGGTAGGATAAGTGCATATCAGCATTTGCCTGGGACAGTTTTGTCTATAATTATTATTGGGACCTCCTTGTAAATTTTGATATAAATTACATGATCTTGGTATTCATAGGACTCTATAAAACATGTATCTTTTCTCATTTCCTACTGTTCACCAAACTCCCAGACTTCCCACGATATCTTCTGAATTAACCAAGCTCAATTTTCTGAAACATCCCCTCTAATCTTTCTCTCAATGTTCCTATTCCCTTTTTGACCTAATTGCAGATTGGCTCTCCCCTGAATATACATTTCCACTAAAGTTCTCTCACGTAGTGGCTATCTTAAATCCTGCACTACTTCCCTGGTATGTTGTTGAAGGCATCGTTCTTGGTCCTCACTGTTGCCTCTAGCTCCTTCTCCTTTATTCTTCCCTGAGAACCATCATCTGAGAATTTTGTGGTATAAGATTAAAACAACAAAAGTATTTCTCACTGTTGCAGTCATCTGTCAACTCCTGGTCCATTCTCTTTCTTTTCTTAAAGATTTAATATTTTGTTTCTTTGTCCATCTCTGCAGTACCACTCCAGTTACATGTCAGATAAGTAATCCACCCAATGCCTTAATCTCTTAGTCTCTGTCCACTCTTCACTAGTTATCTTAATCCCCTTCACTACCTCAACCACATACTGTCTTAGTCATAACCTAGATCTTGTCTATTTTAATACCTTCAGCTCCTTTTCCACAGTCTTCTGCCTCCAGTGGTTTGTTAACCCCACTGAGGCTTTCACTCTACAATATTTCACTGTTTCTCATCTTTATTATGTTCTCATTTATACCCTTACCCAGTGCAAGTCTCATGATCAAGCATTGCAATCACTGTCTTGAATATACCCCAAATTGTTCCATCTCAATATTCTATTTACTTCATGCTTAAATAAATCTAGGCTGTATGTGATAAAGGAAAAATAAACTCACACACAAACACACATACACACACACACACTCCCAAGTTGAATACTCCTACTTCAAATTTTACTATTTGTTATAAGACTTTACAAGGAAGTATTTTTAGAAGTAATACAGAATAAGAGATATAGTTGATTGTGTGGAAGAGACCATACATTCTACGTATTCCCCTAATAATGTGATAATCACGTTGTTTTCCTAAAACACTCACTCTCCTTCTTTCCTACTATCTCCTTATTTCTCACTTTCACCTTAATTATCTTGTTTTGTGTTTTCTTGAAATGTTCTGAAGCCTCATAAGAGAACTATCACTATCAAACCTCTTCATCTACCTACATGCCCCATATACTTGCCATCTCTTCTGTTGCTATATATGAACTACTGATGTTCCAATTTACAGCAAAGCCTCTTTATGTGCACTCCATCCCACCAACTTTCACGAGTCAAGGGAATTGACATTCCCTTGTATTAGCTTGAAATAATAGTTTCAATTCTAGTGCCCTCAGAAACATAAAGAGGAATTCAAGCCTTAGTCAAGTTGCCCAACTTCCTCATACATCATCAAGATTTCCTTCTCTCCTGAATGTCTCCATAATATGTTATAATTTCTTGTATCTTTGAAAGAAGAAAACAAAACAAGACAAAAACAAATCCTCCAGGCACTACTTTACTTTCCACCTGCCACTTCAATTCTCTCATTCTTTTTAATGAAATTCTTAGAAACTAGTGTCTGTGTTTACTGCTGCTAATTCACTTCCTTATCTTTCTTCAACACATGAGTCAGGCTTTTATTACCACCTCTTTTCTGAAACAACTCTTTTTAAAGTCATGAGTGACAGCCACATTGCCAATCCAGTGGTCAGTTTTTGGTCCCCATCTTACCTGATCCTCCTGATCATCAGGAGTATTTTACATAATTGTTTATGCTTTTATTTTGTGAAAACCTTTCTTCTTTTGCTTTCCAGATTATAACCCCTGCAAGGGTTCCCTTTTATCTCACTGACTGTGCTTATTCTCTTCTTCACTAAATAACTTCCCTTCTCAGACTCTTTATGTTGAAATGGGCCATGTTTTAGTGTTAGGCCTCTTCTCTCTTCTATCTTTGCTTAATTCTTTGGCAATTTCATCCTGTCTGTATATGTCAATGACTCCAAAATCTATATCTTCTGCATAAACATATCCCCCAAACCATAGAACCATATGTCCAATTGCTTACTTAAGATCTTTACTTGTATATCTAATAGGAATCTCAAATACAACATGTCAAAATGTTAGCTGCTGATTTTTCTCACCTCCAAAAGATACTCATAAATTCAGGCTTTTTCATTCCATTTCAAATAAACTCACTCATTTGTATTGCTCAGCCGAACTGTTAAAGTCATATTTGATTCCTCTCTTTGTCTTTCTCTCACTCAACAAATAATTGTACTGTGTGCCTGTTAAAGTGCTATGTACTCTTCCATGTGCTGAAGCTACAACAGTAAGCAAATCAGATAAAGGATTCTGTGCTCACAGAGCACACTTATTAGTGGGAGAAGTCATATAATTAATAAAAATAAACATGTAAACTATATAGTACCTTATAATATTATAAGTGGCATGGAGAAAAATAAAGCAGAAGCACTGTAACTGTAGTTAGGAATTTTAACTAGGATTCCATGCAAAACTTCACCAAAAACATTATCACTGAGCAAAAAATGGAAAGCTGTGAGAGATTGAGGCATGTGACTATCTAGGAGAGAACATTGTAGTCAGAGAACAAAACAAGTGTGAATTTCTGAATTAAGAGCAGTCCAGCGCGGCAGGGAGGCCAGTGTGCCAGAGCAGTGGGAGTGCTAGGGAAAAGGAGAGTAAAGTGGATGAGAGCTAGGTCATGTGGAGAGTTACAGGTCCTTGGAGAGACTTCGGTTTTTACAGAATGAGGTACAAAGCCACTGGAGTGTCTTGAGCAGAGGAAATACATTATTTCAGTTCTATTTCACCAGAATTCCTTTATCTTTTTTTGAGAAAAACCTGTATGACAGCAATGGTGAAACCAGAATTTCACAGATACTGCAATATTCTGAATGTCATATAGTTTACCTTATTCCATTCTAATAACTACTCATTAGAAGGGGTATTATTTTCAAGACATTTTGTTGAAGAAATGCTAAAATTTTAATAAAGGATAAGTCACAGACACTTGCCAACTGTAAGGATCACCAGTCTGAATCACCTAATATAACTATATATTCACCTAATATATATAATCACCTATTATAATCCATGCAATTAAAGTGAATACCAATTCTGCTAGGCTGCAAAGGAATATGTAGAATGTATGGCCTCTTCTACAAAATCAAGTGGATCTCTTATTCTGTATTATTTCTAAAAATATTTCCTTGTAAGGCCTTATAACAAATAGTGAACCTCAGACCATTGCATAAAATTGTACTTTCAAAACAGTTTTATAATCTCTAGAAGTTTGAGTGTATCAAGATCTTCTCATTACCACATATGCTAATAAACTAACTTAACTCATAACACAGTGGCAGGACATCTGGCAAATCATTAATGTTTAAAATTTGTCAGGCATTTAACAGAATTTGAATCCTATACTAAATAATTATTTCATGTTATTAATTTTTATGCTATATGTTATACCTATAATAGATGATATGTTAGAAATTTTTAACACATATTATACTATGCACCATGATTTTAGAGAGAGAAGATTAATTATTTACAGGGTACAATTTACTGGATGAAACTATCTCCATTTTTAGCTAAAGAAACTGATCTTCGTTGTCAGGAAAAGCAGACTAGTACTTCTTGTACATTTTAGATGCTTTGTTTGCAATCTTAATTATTTGAGTTATTTCATTTTTCTACTAAAATGCTAATTCACACTGGTGAATTTCTTGCCTAACCAGAGAATAGGAAGCAACACCATATTCTTGGTGGCAGACTATCTACAAGTAGCCCTACTACTACAAGCCAAGCATGTGAGGTCAGAGTTTATGATACATCCAATAAGTCCTACTATATTTTTTATCTTTTCTAGTATATCAATATGTTTAATATGATAATATGCAAAATATGTAAATATTTGTAGAGAAATGGGATTATACTGTTCATGCTCCTCTAGAAAATATTTTTAATTATATAGATTTTATCACAATCATTTTTCCAGGTTAATACTATTACATTAATATTTTAAATAGAAGCATAACATTTTCTATGGTTTCAATCCAGATTATTTATTGGTTTTCTTTAAAATTTTTTTAATGAATTAATTTTTTATTATACTTTTAAGTTCTAGGGTACAAGTGCACAACATGCAGCTTTGTTACATATGTATACATGTGCCATGTTGTGTGCTGCACCCATTAACCTGTCATTTACATTAGGTATATCTCCTAATGCTATCCCTCCCCACTACTCCCACCCCACAACAGGCACTGGAGTGTGATGTTCCCCTTCCTATGTCCAAGTGCTCTTATTGTTCAGTTCCCATCTATGAGTGAGAACATGTGGTGTTTGGTTTTCTATTCTTGCAATACTTTGTTGAGAATGATGGTTTCCAGCTGCATCCATGTCCCGACAAGGGACATGAACTCATTCTTTTTTATGGCTGCATAGTATTCCATGGTGTATGTGTGCCACATTTTCTTAATCCAGTCTGTCATTGATGGACATTTGGGATGGTTCCAAGTCTTTGCTATTGTGAATAGTGCCGCATTAAATGTACGTGTGCATGTGTCTTTATAGCAGCATGATTTATAATCCTTTGGATATATACCCAGTAATGGGATGGCTGGGTCAAATGGTATTTCTAGTTCTAGATCCTTGAAGAATCGCCACACTGTCTTCCGCAATGGTTGAACTAGTTTACGGTCCCACCAACAGTTTAAAAGTGTTCCTATTTCTCCACATCCTCTCCAGCACCTGTTGTTTCCTGAGTTTTTAATGATTGCCATTCTAACTGGTGTGAGATGGTATCTCATTGTGGTTTTGATTTGCATTTCTCTGATGGTCAGTGATGATGAGCATTTTTTCATGTGTCTGTTGGTTGTATAAATGTCTTCTTTTGGGAAGTGTCTGCATATCCTTTGCCCACTTTTTGATGGGGTTGTTTTTTTTCCTGTAAATTTGTTTTGGATATTAGTCCTTTGTCAGATGAGTAGATTGCAAAAATTTTATCCCATTCTATAGGTTGCCTGTTCACTCTGATGGTAGTTTCTTTTGCTGTGCAGAAGCTCTTTAGTTTAATTAGATCCCATTTGTCAATTTTGGGTTTTGTTGCCATTGCTTTGGGTGTTTTAGACATGAAGTCTTTGCCCATGCCTATGTCCTGAATGGTATTGCCTAGGCTTTCTTCTAGGGTTTTTATGGTTTTAGGTCTAACATTTAAGTCTCTAATCCATCTTGAATTAATTTTTGTATAAGGTTTAAGGAAAGGATCCAGTTTCAGCTTTCTACATATGGCTAGCCAGTTTTCCCAGCACCATTTATTATATAGGGAATCTTTTCCCCATTTCTTGTTTTTGTCAGGTTTGCCAAAGATCTGATGGCTGTAGATGTGTGGCATTATTTCTGAGGGCTCTGTTCTGTTCCATTGGTCTATATCTCTGTTTTGGTACCAGTATCATGCTGTTTTGGTTATTGTAGCCTTATAGGATAGTTTGAAGTCAGGTAGCGTGATGCCTTTAGCTTTGTTCTTTTGGTTTGAGATTGTCTTGGCAATGTGGGCTCTATTTTGTTTCTATATGGACTTTAAAGTAGTTTTTTTTCCAATTCTGTGAAGAAAGTCATTGGTGACTTAATAAGGATGGCATTGAATCTATAATTTACCTTGGGCAGTATGACCATTTTCACAATACTGATTCTTCCTATCCATGAGCATGGAATGTTCTTCCATTTGTTTGTGTCCTCTTTTATTTCATTGAGCAGTGGTTTGTAGCTCTTCTTGAAGAGATCCTTCACATCCCTTGTAAGTTAGATTCCTAGGTATTTTATTCTCTTTGAAGCAATTGTGAATGGGAGCTCACTCATGATTTGGCTCTCTGTTTGTCATTGATGTATAAGAATGTTGTTATTGGTGTTATTGGTGTATAAGAATGCTTGTGATTTTTGCAGATTGATTTTGTATCCTGAGACTTTGCTGAAGTTGCTTATCAGCTTAAGGAGATTTTGGGCTGAGACGATGGGGTTTTCTAAATATACAATCATGTCATCTGCAAACAGGGACAATTTGACTTCCCCTTTTCCTAATTGAATACCCTTTTATTTCTTTATCCTGCCTGATTGCCCTGGCCAGCACTTCCAACACTATGTTGAATAGGAGTGATGAGAGGGGGCATCCTTGTCTTGTGCCAGTTTTCAAGGGGAATGGTTCCAGTTTTTGCCCATTCAGTATGATATTGGCTGTGGGTTTGTCATAAATAGCTCTTATTATTTTGAGATACATTCCATCAATACCAAATTTATTGAGAGTTTTTAGCATGAATGGCTGTTGAATTTTGTCAAAGGTCTTTTCTGCATCTGTTGAGATAATCATGTGGTTTTTGTCTTTGGTTCTGTTTATGTGATGGATTACGTTCATTGATTTGCATATGCTGAACCAGCATTGCATCCCAGGGATGAAGCCCACTTGGTCCTGGTGGATAAGCTTTTTGATGTGCTGCTGGATTCGGTTTGCCAGTATTTTACTGAGGATTTTTGCATCGATATTCATCAGGGATATTGGTCAAAAATCCTCTTTTTTTGTTGTGTCTCTGCCAGACTTTGGTATCAGGATGATGTTGGCCTCATAAAATGAGTTAGGGAGGATTCCCTCTTTTTCTATTGATTGGAATCATTTCAGAGGGAATGGTAGCAGCTCCTCCCTGTACCTCTGGTAGAATTCAGCTGTGAATCCGTCTGATCCTGGACTTTTTTTGGTTGGTAGGCTATTAATTATTGAGCCCCACGGTTTAATCTCAGGACGATTTCTTTAGCTGTAACCAGTGTCAATGGTGTCTGTGAGTTCCTTGGTGACTTAGGCAGCAGTAGTTAGCGCAGGCTGTGGTGAGGCTTTTCTGTGAACAGAGACGCCAGGTGGACTTCTCCTCAGGCACCTCCTGAGGTGCCAGTGGCGAGCAGGACAAGCCGGTCTTCAAGCACCTAGATGGTGTGTGCTGGCATCAGTAGTACTGGCAAAGTGGATTAATGCCCAGTTTTCTGGATGACACAAATGGGTGTTGTGTTGGCAGCAGTGGTGGTGGATGAGGCACAACTGTCTTCAGGCCCTTGGATGGTGCACATATGCACTAGTGGAGGTGGGTGGGGCAGATTTATTCCCAGGCCGACAGATAACATCCACAGGTGCTGGCAATGGCAGCAGCAGGTGGGGAAACCCTTTCGGTTGCTCGGGTGGTATGCACAAGCAAGGGTGGTGGTGGGCAGGATGGGTCAATCCCCAAGCCTCCAGACCATGTGCACCAGTGCCAGTGGTGACTAAGGCAGGACTGTCCTCCAAAAGGTTACTTTTAAAACATTAACTATGATACGAGGAACCTTGCTTTAATCATTTTCAACATTGATTATACTGGAATATCCTATAGGAATTTTATACTCCACTTGTTTCTCACTGTCTGCCTTCTAAGAATGCCCACGTTAAATCTTATGTATGTACCCCAGGAGCTAGCAATGCCTGCCAGTTAATGGACTCACTAAATATTTGATAATGCATCAATAAAAAATAATAATGTTTTAAATTTCTGTAAGGCATTTTTACAGTCATTTTCTGAGATTAAAACACAATCACAATAACTCTTTGATAACAATAGTAAAGTTTTAAACAAGCTAAGCAGCTTGAAAAAATATAATACTCGTGGCAGAATTTGGAATAAAATAAAGTGTTCTTGTTTCAAATCTATGCTTTTAATTACTTCATCATTTATATTAAAACATGAATGTTGACAGATAACCCCTTCATTTATTCATTTAGAAAGCATATCTTGATTTTTTGTTGCTTGTTAGCTTAAATACAATGTAAAAATCTAAAACCATGCTGAAACACTACATAGACTGCTGAATTAGAATGGGCAAAAATGTGAAACATTCACTTAAAATTATTATATATAATAGATAAATACCAAATGCATGTACATATATGAGCATGAACTCTAAATTCCTTCTTTCTTGACTTATAGCCATTTTCACAGGAAATCAAAGGCAATGACAGATTCCCTTGAGCCAGTAGTTGATGCCTTTAATTTTAGTCTCCCATGTAGTATTTAATGATAATTGGACAAAAATAGATAGATTTGATTTTTCAAAGAGAACTTATTTCATTGTACACAGTATGATAATGCAAAGAACTGCTACTTTATTTTCATGACTAGTACATATGAATCATAATCAGTTATTTGAATTCCTTCAAAGAGGCTGAAATCAATCCAAGGATGTGAACTTTTCTTATTTCACAATATTCGTGATAGATGCGTGACTAGTAGACACCCTTGTGCTTGTTTCTACATGTGGGAAGACTGCAGCATATCCATTAGACAGTCATTTCTTCTTGCTACTTCCATATATTGGCAGAACAGAATGTTCCCACGCTGGTTTTCTTCAGATGACCTGGTAAATCTTTCAGCCCATTCTTAAAGCTCCCTCCACACCACCTGGGTGTATAGAATGTCTGCTTGTAGTGCGTACATGTCAGGATTTGATCAAGAAGCTGAATGTGGCTCTGTGCCTGGTTTGCATCATAGAGTCACAAAAAAAGTTTGTATAAAATCATCCATCTGTAGACTGTCTACTTGCCTGAAGTGTCATGCCACTTCTGAGATTCTGGGATTCCAGAGAGCTCTATGGCATTTTGAACTGACTTCCTCTCTGCCTCATCCAGGCCAACATTTTTTTGTGCATATATTTTATATTAACACACTTTTTAAAAGGCAGGAAATTATAAATATCTATAATCTCTTCTGCAAATCTAACATTAACTAATTTGGAGATAAAACTTAGCCTGGCCAGACATGAGACTTTTCAAAATCTCTATTTATTTTACCTTAATGTGACTATGCATTCAGGTCCCTCTGCAAATATTAATGTGTTTGATTAGTCTGTGCCACCTAAGACATAGTTGGAAATGCTATAATAACATGCAGCACATGCATCATATTATCATTAAAAAAACCCTGAATTTCAAAACATCTAGTCCCAAGGGTTTCTGGTAAGGTTGTGTGAACCTATAAATATATCCTGAGTTGTATCTTTATGTACTGACCTGGAAAATTATTGCTATATTAGATTTTTAAAAGTTTTTTTTAAGTATGGCATAATTCCATTTAAAATTAATACATATATGTGTGCATAGGGTGTGTGTTTCAATGTAAATATCAATGTAGAGTAACTAGAAATATGTGCTATTTTCTTGTATATTCGATTTTATATTATTTTATGCAAATCAGCATCTTCATATGTAAATATATACACTTTTCTTGAGAATTTGTATTAGGTAGGGAGGACACGGGGAGGAGGTAGTTACATAACATTTTTTTTTTTTTTTTTTTTTTTTTTTTTGAGACAGGATCTCACTCTGTCACCCAGGCTTCAGTGCAGTGGCATGGTAACAGATCACTGAAGCTTCAACTTCCCAGGCTCAAGCAATCTTCCCTCCTCAGCCTCACAAGCAGCTGGGAGCACAGGTGAGCACCACCACGCCTGGCTATTTTTTGTATTTTTACATTCTTTTACTACAAATATATAATGTCTAATTCTGCTACTTCTAGTGAAAAAAGGCAGGGCCTTTGTCTCTGCAGCGTGCCTGGCTTGGGCTGCCTTCTCAACTGCTTTGTCCCCTTGGCTCCAGGAGGCCCCAGGTGGTGGAGAATAACAAACGATGATGAAAAGAGTCTCTATTCATTAAATGTTGCTGGGATAACTGACTAGCCATATGCAGAAGACTGAAACTTGACTCATTTCTGTCTCCATATACAAAAATTAATTCAAGATGGATTAAATACTTAAATGATAGACCTAAAACTGTAAGAACCCTGAAAGAAAACCTGGGAAATATTCTGGACATTGGCCTTAGCAAAGGATTTATGACTAAACCCCCAAAAGCAGTTGCAACAAAAACAAAAATTAACGAGTCAGACCTAATTAAACTAAAGGGCTTCTGCACAGAAAAATAAAATACCAACAGAATAAACAGACAACCTACAGAAAGCAAAAAATATTCCCAAACTTTGCATCTGACAAAAGTCTAATATCCATAACCTATAAGGTAGTTAAGCACTTCAATAAGCAAAAGACAAATAATCCCATTAAAAATACGGACAAATTATATTAACAGACATTTCTCAAAAAAATACATACATGTGACTAAGAAATATATGAAAAAATGCTTATCATCACTAATTGATATGGTTTGGCTCTGTGTCCCCAACCAAATATCAGGTGGAATTATAAATCCCCATGTTGGCAGAGGGACCTGGTGGGAGGTCAGCAAGGGCAGATTTTCCCTTGCTGTTCTTGTGATAGTTATCACAAGATCTGGTTGTTTAAATGTATGTAGCACTTCCCGCTTTGCTCCCTCTTTCCTGCTCTGCCATGGTACGACGTGCTTCCTTTCTCTTCACCTTCCACCATGATTATAAGTTTCCTGAGGTCTCCCAACCATGCTTCCTGTACAGCCTGTGGAACTGTAAGTCAATTAAACCTCTTTTCTTCATAAATTACCCAGTCTCAGGTAGTTCTTTATAGCAGTGTGAGAACAGACTAATACACTAATCATCAGAAAAATGCAAGCCAAAGCCACAATGAGATAATATCTCACACCAGTCAGAATGGTTTTTATTAAAAGATCAAAAAATAACAGATGCTGGTGAGGTAGTAGAGAAAAGAGAACAATTATACACTGCTGGTGGGAATGTAAATTAGTTTAGCCACCATGGAAAGCAGTATGAAGATTTCCCAGAGCTTAAAACACAATTACTATTCAACCCAGAAATCCCACTATTGGTTATACAACCAAAGGAGAATAGATTCTTCTATCAAAAAGATACATGCATTTCTATGTTCGTTGCAACACTATTCACAATAGCGAAGACCTAGAATTAACCAAGATGTACATCCATGCTGGACTCAATAAAGAAAATGTGGTACATATACACCACAAAAAGTAATGAAATCAGGTCCTTTGCAGCAATATGGATGCAGCTAGAGGCCATTATTCTAAGGTAACTAAAGCAGGAACAGAAAACCAAATATCATGTTTTCACTTATAAAAGGGAACTAAACATTTAATACATGTGGACACAAAGATGGGAAAAATAGACCCGGGGGACTGCTTGAGAAAGGAGGGTAAGAGTGGGGCATGAGTTGAAAGGCTATTAGGTACTATGCTCACTACCTTGGTAATGAGATTATTTATACATCAAGCCTTAGTGACAGGCAATTGACCCATATAAAAACTTGCAAACATACCCCTGAACCTAAAATAAAATTAGAAAAGAAAAATATAAATAAATAAAAATTTTAAAATTAAAATATATTGTTACAAAATTATTAAGCATTTACTATAAGGCACACATTAGAATAATCATTTGCAATGATATATTTATTTAATAGAAATGCAATCCCGTGAATTTAATTTAATACACTTTTTCTTTCTGAGTTTTTTAAGGTGATCAAAAAGCATAGGACCTAATACACATGGTAGAAATTTCCATTTTTACTGCTTAAAATTATAAAATTGATTAATCATTTTAAGCTATACTAAAAAGATTTGATTTTAAATGTAACCAATTTCTTTAGTTTATTTAGTACAAAATATGCATACATAAATATAATATGTAGTAATTTTTAAGAATCAGCTTTTGTGGTATAGGAGAAGCCCTAATTTGTTACATTTGTCCATTGTTGCTGTATAAATGCTCCCACTGTGGCTGATTTCAATTGACCATCATGACACACTAAACACAAGGTTGCAATGAAATATGCACAATTGCTCTTGGGAGCCATTGTCAGCTGGCTCTAGTGCACCTCCAAGGCAACTCAATAATCCAAGATATAATGAAGTTAATTTTAAATATTTTATTTTTTAAATTTTTATTTATTTATATTTTTCTTTTCTAATTTTATTTTAGGTTCAGGGTGTATGTTTGCAAGTTTTTACATGGATAAATTACCTGTCACTAAGGCTTGATGTATAAATAATCTCATCACCAAGATAGGGAGCTTAGTACCTAATAGCCTTCCAACTCATGCCCCGCTCTTACCCTCCTTTTTCAAGCAGTCCCCAATGTCTACTGTTCCCATCTCTGTTACTAAAGAGTGAGTTCAGACCCTTCTTGCTCTCTTGCTTTTTCATGCTCTGTTGGCCTTTCTACTTTTGCCATGGGATAACGCACCAAGAAGACCCTTAGAAGATACAGAACTTCTTCAGCCTTGAACTTCTCAGCCTCTAGAACTTTAATAAATAAATTTCTTTTCATTATAAATGACCTAGTCTGTCATATCATAATTCTGTTACAGCAACACAAAACAGACTAAGACAATGTCTTTATCCAGAATTATGAAATGATGAAATTAGTTCACACTTCTTTCTTCTAAATAATAATTTAGACATAAAAATATATATATGTAAGGACTAACACTTGCGTTGGTTAATTTTGTTTGCCAAATTAAATAGATCATGGGTGCCCAGACATTTGGACAAACATTGTTTTGGATGTATCTATGAGGGCATTTCCGGATGAGATTAACACTTAAATCAGTAGACTTAGTAAAGCAGATTACCCTCCCAAAATGAGTTGAAGGCCTGATTAGAACAGTAACGCTGAGTAATAAAGAATTCATTCTCTCTGATTGCCTTTGAACTGGGAAATTGTGTTTTCCTGCCTTCAGATTTGAACTAAACCAATGGTTCACCCTGGGTCTTGAGGCTTAAGGCCATTAGACTGAACTAAATCATCAACTCTCTTGGAATTCCAGCATTTTGGCTGCAGATTCTGGGAACTCTCAACCTGCATAATTGCACTAGCAAACTCATTATCTATCTATCTATCTATCTATCTATCTATCTATCTATCTATCTATTCTATCTATTCTATATCTATCCATTCATTCTGTTGGCTATTGGCTCTGTTTTTTTCACTGGATAACCTAATAATTAAATGTTAGTAATATTTATTTTGTTTGAGGACATTAATCTAAAAGACTAAAATGAAGATGAAATCCAAAGTTCTTACTATGAACTACAAGGTCCTATATGATTCATCTCCTATCACTCCATTAGCTCTCTGACTTCATCTCTACTCCTTTTCCTCCTGTTGATTACACTCCAATCACATTGGCTTCTTTGTTGTTCCTTGAACATGCCAGACACACTCCAGCTTCAGGACCTTTGCACTTCTACCAGATATTCATAAATCAGATATCTCATATTCCACCAGATAACTGCAGAAGAAACTCTCTTGACTGTTTCTTCAGGTAATTTTCAAGTATCTTTTCTTTAGTAAGGCCCTTTCTGACCCAACTATTAATTATTCAAATAGACTAACTGAAAGCCAACTTATTTAAATGTAATACTCCACCAACAGTTTCTACCATTTTCCCTGCTTTGGGTTTTTTTCTCCTTAGCAATTAGTAGTATCTAATATATTAGAATCATATAATCATATATATATATTCTAATATATTAGATGTCTATGTGATATATATATTAGATATATATGTATATATATCCTTTATAATATAATCATATATATAATATAATCATACATATCCTTTATAATATATATGATGGATGATCTTATATATATCCTTTAGTAGGTGAATGAATTAGCAAACTGTGGTACATCTAGAAAATAAAATATCATGCAGAGCTCTAAAGAAATGAGCTAATAAGTCATGAAAGAACATAGAAAAAATTTAAATGCATATTACTGAATGAAAGAAGACAATCTGAAAAGGTTACATACAACATGATTCTAACTATATGACATTTGGTAAAGTCAAAACCATGGAGACAGCAAAAATGTCTGTGGTTGTCAAGAATTAGAGGGAAGAGAGGAACACAGAGGCAAAGCACAGAGAATATTTGGGGTAGTAAAACTATTCTGTATGATGCTACAGTGGGAAAGACAGGCCATTATACATTTTCAAAACCCATAGACTCTACAACACTGTACAATACAGAGAATGAACCCTAATGTGAACTATAGACTCTGGGTGACCCTGTTGTGTCAATTTACACTCACTGATTGTAACAAGTGTAGCACTCTGGGGCAGAACGTTTCTGCAGGGAGGTTGTGAGTGTGTAGGGGCAGTGAGTGTATGGAAACTTTCTGTATTTTCTGTTTAATATTTCTACGAACCTGAAACTGTTCTATAAAATATAATTTATTAATTGTAAAGAGACCATTGAGAAGCTATCAACTGAGATATCATTCTAGTTTCAAATATTCTGTTACAAAGATTGTTCTCTATTTGTTCTTTTCACTTCATTTTCTATTCCAATAAATCAAAATTATTTCTAAGCCTCTGGTATAGTCTTTTAGTATTTTGATAGTAACACTATAGGTAGAATCATTCAATTCTCTTCATATTTTCCCATAATTTTTTCACCACTCATCTATGTGGTATATAGCTCAGTAATTTAAACAGAGTAAATATTTATTAAACAACTACCGAATTGATTTTCTATTGATGATACATAAGACACTATATACATAACATATTCACTAAATTAATTGCTTGAAACTAAATTACAAATTAATACCCAAGAGTATTCCATATCTTGTGGTGATATTGCCTTATGAAGTACATCTTTCAAATATTAAATTTAAAAATAAATGTTTATCTTTATAATAATTTATCTAAAGAGTTCCTCATTTTTTAAAAATAGCCTCTCAAGAGGGTATTTGTTTACATTTTCCAGGCCTCGTTTGTAAAATTTGGTATCCCCAGCTCCAAATTTGCATTATATGATTTTTAAAGATACTGCTAGTTGTAAAATGATATAGTGATACAATAATGGAAAATGTAACATTCATTTAATTTTAATTAAACAATTGTGAAATAATGATGTAGTTTAAGGACACTGTACCAAAATTCAGAATTTGTAAATTCCAAAGTCAATTCTTCCACTTACTAGATGAAAGCTTTTGAGGTAACACTTTCCTTTTCTCTGCTTAAGGTGCTTCTTGTGTGGATTAAATTAGGTTATTTCTCAGGTACGTCCCAATGTTAATACTTAATTATTACAGTTTAAGAGGATAAACATTTCTAAATAGTAACTTACAAACTGTCAAAATACCAACTGCCCGACACAATAATGCATATTCACTGAATTTATACAATCCCAAAGTTTTATACAAGACTTCTCTTTGTCTTTTACAACTTTCCAGAATTTACAACGTCAGCCTGCAACAACATAAAAACAATACTAGAAATGTTTAAAGTGCCTTGTAGTTTGCTTGCTTGCTTTATTTGCCTCGCTATGGGTTTCATTTTTCAGTTACAGACAAATGTAAGCCTTCTATTCCTGGTTTACTACCATTATTTGCTAAATGTTACCTTTGAAAATTTTGCTGATTCATTTTGGAAACCCTGAGAAAATAAGAATTAGGGAAATAAAAATATGGTTTATATGAAGATGTTTTCCTTTGTTTTTAAGAATATTTGATCCTTACAAATCTATAATAATTTTAAATATATAAACAAAGAGAAATAACTCCTTGACAGTGAAATAAAATGTTTTTAGAACATTTTCTATGTCTAACATGAAATACTTATATAACTGAATGAATGTAAACAGGGTCTCTTATTCATGTATTTCTTATCAAAAGTCTATAGTGGGCATCCTTATTGGACATAATGTTACTAGACAATAGAATACAAAAATAAAGAAAAGAATGTGGAGTCTTCTCATAAATAAAACATCATCTAACTGGTTTATGGAGGCATTTAAAAAACTTTAATAACAATACTATGAGATCAAAGAAGAAAAAATGAATATTGTTGAATGAGTATTGTAGATATTGTATAATTTTAGGCATTATGTGGAAAAAGAAACTTTTCCAATGTCTAGGCCTAGGTCCTTTAGAAAGTAGACCAGGAGGTTTAGATTAAATGATGACCTTTTATATGGGAGGCATAGTCCCAGGAAATTAAGGATGATGAAAAAAGTTTAAAAAAAGAACAAGGCATAGAAAGATGAAATGCTGTATACTGTGATATGAAGCATGACTGTACCGGCCCCTTCTTCAAGGCAACCCCTGAAGGAACACAGCAGGTTGCTCACAGGCAGATTCATACAACACAAGTAACATTGCTAAAAGGGTCGTGAGGTATATCCTCCTCAGAGGAGTATACAAGCAAGAGAAAAGGTGTGGGATGTATCTCCTATTTCCTAGTGGTCAAGGTCCATCAGAGCACAACTTCCCACAATTCTGGGTTGCATTATGTGGCTCCTCTGAGTCAGCTCCGCTCCTAGGAGTGTATCTCATCCAAGTCTGCAAGAAAGGGACTAGCCAACTTGGATGGCCTGCCAATCAAAAGAGAGAAAAAGTATGTCATTAAAGAAAGAAGTTTAAGAATACAACAGGTTTGAAATATCAGATAAAATTTATGGGCTTAAATTTGGGCTTTAAAAAGGGGTAGAATTTTGATAATTAAAGAGAAGAAAGAATGATCTTGGTAGGAAAAATACTATAAGTAAAGTCAGAAAGAAAGAAATGTAGAATTGACCTTTCAACAATACAGAGATTAGAAGCATGGACTCCCCTCACAGTCAAAAAATCTGAGAATAAATTTTCACTCCCCCAAAACTTAACTACTTATGGTCTATTGTTTACCAGAAGCCTTATTGATACCATAAATAGTCTATTAATACATATGTTGTGTGTTATATTATATGCTGTATTCTTACAATGAAGTAAGCTAGAGAAATGAATTTTTTAAAAGAAAACTATAAAGAAGACAAAACATATTTACAACTTATTAAGTGGAAATGGATCATCACTGTTTTCAGTTGAGTGGGCTGAGAAGGAGGAGAAGGAGGAGTTGATCTTGCTATCTCAGGGGTGGCAGAAGCGTAAGAAAATCTGTATATAAGTTGACCTCCATAGTATGAACCTATGTTATTTGTGGGTGAGCTATACATGGTTGGTTGTAAACAGACAGGCTAGAGTAGGCAGCTTTTGGATAAAAATATAATTAGGTGGAGGATTTGATAGAAATTTTGGACAGTATTGACTCTTAGGACAAAAACATTTGCTCTTTACTTAGGCCGGGAAGGCATTGCTAATTCCTAAGTAAGCTAGGCATGTGACAAATGTAGGATATTTGGAGCATCAATTTGACCTCAATTCGATGTGACCAAGTTGAGGAATGAGAACATGGTTGCAGAAGAATAATTAAATGTAATGTTTTCAACTACTGTTTATTAAATGTACTTACTGTAGACAGTGTGTTAAGCACTTAATGATAACATTGTATGTTTTCTCATTTAATCCTATACAATTTAACATGGAAGACAATTTTGTTATTATTCTTTAATAAAGAAAATGAAAATTAAACTTAAAAAAATTAAGTAACTTGCCCAAGGTCACACAGATAATACTGGTCCCATCATTACAGGGGATCAGATAATACTAATCTCATCCTAAATTCAAACCTAGACCTACCGTAAGGTTTATATTTCAACTCTGACATCAGTGATCTAATATTTGTTTTATTGCACATCACTTTCATTTTGATAAAATACAAATATGCTACATTAGGTTTAGACGTGACATTTCCATAATAATAGAATTTCACCATAGTTCCAAATGCTGAGATGAATGTAATTAACCTCGAAATGAAACTTTCCTATTCTAATGTGAGATAGTAGACTACCTACTCAGAACATTGTGAATCTGTTTTTGTCAGCATTAGTCCATTACCCACACCAAGCCTAGAAAGACAAGACAAGGGGTGAATCTAAATTCAAATTCTGAAAAGCCCTTTATGGAGTGCCTTGCCCAGTTTCCTACCCACTCCACAATAGAGAGAAGTGTGGTGGTCGTCTTCACCAAAGACTGAGTAAGATACAGAGATTGATGTGTGTGCTCTGAGATTTGATTAAGAGACAAAGAGGTTGTTTCTATAGTGAGTGTTCCCTAGATTGAGCTGCACTTCCACCTACAGAGGGTCAAACTTATGCTTTCATCTCCATGCATTATCTATGGACACCTGGATGAAAGCAAGCATCCTTCAATAGGATGCATAAAAACATTATCCTGACCTGAAGGAAGTGACCTCAGCACAGAGCGTGTGAAGGTGAACACTGAGTGCAATAGTGGGCTGGGGGGTTCTAAGAGGACAGCTGGCAAAGGCAGCACCACAGAGAGGACCTCAGCTGGAAGCCCAAAGCACAGGGTCTCTTGGGAACTCAGAGAAAGAAGAGGCCTTGGCCATCTGTCACCTCTAATTAGATTTGGGCCACTCAGGACTTCACTGCTGCTACTTCACACTGTCCAAACCTGAAGGAGATGGAGTAGCACAAATAGGGTGGAATGACGGAAAGAGAAGTTGAACCACAATCCACTCACTGCACTGTCAGTGTATGCAAATTTGAGGCAGTCCCAAGGTGAAAACTGAAAAATGCTTTAAATTAGAAGAACTCCAATATTAGACTGGAGTAGATCTGAAAAGACTCAAACCTCTACAACTCATCAAGATTTTATCCAAATTACTGAGGAGATAGTAGACTGCAGATGGTGTTAGGAAATGAGCAGATGTGAAAAAGAACAAAACTGCTTTCTGCTAGCGCTCCTTAGAAATAACTGTTTTTATACAGTAACTGTTTATTTGCTTAAGTTACAGTTGCTTCTCTAGTGACTTTTATACCTAAAAACATATTATAAAACAAAGCATACACATCTTCAAAGGATAAAATTAAAATTAATAGAAGTTCTAACACTGTACTCCCAACTTTCAAAGTTAACCTCTCGTAATAATCACTGTGTAAGACAATGAGTCTGAATTGGGTCAGTGAGTGCAATGACACAAAAGATGTGATTGTTCGACACATATGTAAGGAAGAACTGACAGCTGGTTAGAGAAAATAAATTTGATTAGCAAATGACCAAATCTAGACTAGCAGTAGACTACCACAACATATTATGAGATGTACTCACATGATATTTGATACTTGAATAAGTATTTAATTAAAAGAAAGCAACATATTTTTAAAAATACATAATGGTGAATTTTTAGTAAAGTGTGTTAAGGGAAAGAAGACAAACATTTCATACTCTAGGGCAGATGTCACCAACACCCAGGCCACAGGCCACCATCCATCCATGGATTGTTAAGAACCTGGACACACAGAAGGAGGTGAGCTGTGAGTGAGCCAGCAAAGCTTCATCTGTGTTTACAGCCACTCCCCATTGCTTACATTACCGCCCAAGCTACATCTTCCGTCAGATCAGTGGCGGCATTCGGTTCTCATAGGGCTGCGGGCACTATTGTGAACTGTGCATGTGAGGGATCTAGGTTGCATACTCCCTGTGAGAATCTACTGCCTGGTGATCTGAGGCAGAGCTGAGGAAGTAATGCCAGTGCTCGGGAGCGGCTGCAAATAGAAGTTAACATTGGCAGAGAGGTTTGACTGCACAGAGACCAAAATAAATCAATTGCTGTTAGACTCATACCAAAACTCTATCAGTGAGTGACAAGTGACAATTAAGCTGCCTCTGGTACAGGCTTTAAGTCAGAATCTGACACTTAACTTTAGTCAGCACGTGGCCCATCCATTATTTTATTTATCATTTCCTCTTGCACCTGTTTACCGCACTGTGCACTTGTCTCAGACACAGCTTTGGTAAGCCCACAAGCTACCCATAGCTAAAATGAGTAAAAAACAAATGTCGCTGGAGAGCTTCTTTGAAAAATGGCAAAGACCCAATGAGGAGACAACAGAAGACTGTAAGGCTGCCAACAACGACAACAAAAAAGCTTCATGTAAAGAAAAATACCAAGAGTTCTACTTAAATTACAGGTTCATTGCAACAGTTGATTGACATTATCCAAGCCCACTTTGTATAATATATAGTGACAGGCTATCCAACGAAGCCATGAAACCTTCAAAACTGCTTTGCCACATGGAGACCAAGCACCCTGCACTTAAACACAAGCTTTTGGAGTTTTTCAGAAGAGAAAAAAACATGGACGCAAAGAATAGAAGCAGTTATTGAAGGCCACCACTTCATCCAATGTGTCTGCCCTGACAGCATGATTCTTAGCTTTAGCTTTAGCATTGCTAAAGCTAGTAAGTCCTTTACTATTGGTGAAGAGTTGATCCTGTCTGCTGCTAAGAACATTTGTTGTGAACTTTTAAAAAAAGCTCCAAATTAAAAGTGGCATATGTTCCTCTTTTGGCTAGCACCGTAACTAGACAAATTGATTAAATAGCAGAGGATATTGAGGCACAATTGTTAGAGAGGACTAAGTCACCATGGTACACCATCCAGGTTGGCAAGTCTACTGATGTTGACAACAGGCAACAATGCTTGTTTTCTTGGGATCCATTTTTCAGGAGGATGTGCATGAGGATATATTATGTGTGCTTTTGTTGCCAACCAACACCACAGATGAAGAACTGTTCACGTCTTTGAATGACTACATATCACGAAAACTGAATTGGTCACTTTGTATCGGTATATGCATGGATGGAGTGGCTGCCATGACTGGACGGTTTTCTGGGTTTCACTACTCGAGTCAAAGAGGTCACTTCTGAATGTGAATCTGCACATTGTGTCATCCATAGAGAAATGCTGGCTAACTGAAACATGTCACCTGAACTTAACAATGTTTTGCAGGATGTGATTAAAATTGTCAACCACATTAAAGTACATGCCCTTAACTCACATCTGTTCACACAGTTCTGTGCATAGCACACACACCTCTTATTCACAGAAGGGAGATGGCTTTCTAAAGGTGGATGACCAGCCAGAATTTTTGGGTTATGAAAGCCACTTCAGATATTTATTTTAGAAAAACAGTCAGCACTGGTAGCACATTTTAGTGACACAGAATAGGCTGCAAAATTTGCTTAGTTATGTGACATATTCAACCTGCTCAACAACTCAGTATGTCACTTCAGGGGAGAATGACAATTGTGTTCAAGGTGGCAGATAAAGTGGCCGCGTGCAAAGCCAAACTGGAATTATGTGGGCAATGAGTGAACATTGGAATTTCTGACATGTCTCAAACATTAGCAGAGATTTGGAAAGAGACTGAGCCAGGGTCATTCTCCCCTGAAGTGACATACTGAGTTTGTTGAGCAGGTTGAATGGATCTGCGACCCAGTTGTGAATAAGCCAGGTGAATCAACTTTGACCCTGCTAGAAGAGGATCAACTGCTGGAGATCACAAATGACGCTGGCCTTAAAAGTATGTTTAAGACAACTTCAAATCTTTGTAGTCTCTGGATTAAAGTCAAGGTGGAATATCCTGAGATTGCTACAAAACCACTGAAAGGTCTGCTTTCATTTCCAGCATGCTATCTTTGTGAAGAAGGGTTTTCAGCAGTGACAGCAACCAAAATGTCCAGTAGACTGGACATAAACAACACACTTCGGGTGACACTATCTCCCATCACCCCCAGATGGGACAGTCTAGTTGCAGGAAAACAAACTCAGGCTCCCACTGATTCTATATTATCGTGAGTTGTATAATTATTCCATTATGTATTACAATGTAATAATAATAAAGTGCACAATAAATGTAATGTGCTTGAAACATCCCAAAACCATTTCTCACCAACCTCTGGTCCTTGGAAAAATTCTCTTCTATGAAGCCAGTCCCTGGTGCCAATAAGGTTGGGGACTGCTACTCTAGGCTATTTTATTTTCAGTTTTCAGTAATAATTTGTTAAATGCTAGAACCACAGGTAAATTGATGTGGTCTTTATACATCCACCTTAATTCATCTGTGCCACATAATTAGTTTTTAGAGTTTCAGTTGTAGGAAATGTTTCTATTGTTATTTTATATAATTGTTTGACATATAGGAATTGTTATATTTTGTTTCATTGTGCTGTAGATAACATGTATGAAAGTGCTATATTAACTTCTCCCATATCTCCCATTTTCAATCTCTCATATTTTCTAGTAACTTTCTCTAAATCATACTATTATCATTAAACCATACTTTGTGTATTTTTTTCAAGCTACATTCACAGACACACATTCACAGCACTTCCTAGTTACTTAAATGCAATATAGCCTCACAGATGCTTTTTGTATGAATAAATGGATAAGTAAATGTATGAAGAAGGGAAGAAATAAACAAATCTATTTCTCTGTAATGAAGGAGAGGGAGTAGCACAAATAGGGTGGAATGAAGGAAAGAGAAGTTGAACCACAATTCGTTCACTGCGCTGTCAGTATTCACATTTGAGGCAACCCCAAGGTGAAGACAGAAACACTTTAAATTAGAAGAACTCCAATATTAGACTGGAGTAGACCTGAAAAGACCCAAACCTCTACAACTCATCAAGACTGTATCCAAATTAGTGAGGAGATAGTAGACGGCAGATGGTGTTAGGAAATGAACAAATGTGAAAAAGAATAAAGCTGCTTTCTGCTAGCACTCCTCAGAAATAAGAGATGAGCTAGTAGTCATTTTAATTTGAATGTTTTGACTTTCGTTCATGTCCTTCTTTGGTTCAATAAGAAAAGCTGAAGAAGATGTACAATTTCAACTGGTAGTCTCATTCCTTTTTTTCTCCCCCCGAGACGGAGTCTCTGTCTGTCACCCAGGCTGGAGTGCAGTGGTGCGATCTCAGCTCACTGCAAGCTCTGTCTTCTGGATTCAAGTGATTCTCCTGCCTCAGCCTCACAAGTAGCTGGGACTACAGACGTGCACCACCACACCCAGCTAATTTTATGTATTTTTAGTGGAGACGGGGTTTCACTGTGTTAGCCAGGGTGGTCTCGATCTCCTGACCTCGTGATCCGCCCGCCTCAGCCTCCCAAAGTGTTGCTAGTACAGGCGTGAGCCACTGCACCCGGCCCTTAATGGTCATTATTTTTGTGGCTCTTTCCTCCATAAATTCTGACCCCAACAACTATCATCTTTTACCCCTTATATTCAATTCTGAGAAAAATAATTCTAAATACTAATTTCATGTGCAAATAGTCCTCTGCATCTCTCCTCCTGCCCTGGGAGCATTGTGTGAAAGAGGAGAATAGTGCGAATTTGATACAGTGGTATTTTTTCAACCATTTTTTTATTTTTACCCTGGGCACATGACTATCTCTATGCTACAACTCTCTTTGAAAAAGTCTCACCATGCCATGCTCATTTCTTGTCGTTTCCAGATGTAGTATTACCTAGATTACTGTTCTTTCAGCTGCTGTGATTGTGTGTGTATGTGTGTGTGTGTTCATGGGAATTTCCCTGGGGAAGGGGTATGAACAAAGAAAAGAAGGATGGAAGGACACCTGGGCAGGGAAAGGAATATGTGCTGGTTTACAGTTTCCAGGTATACTGCACTATTCCCAAAATTTTGCAAATTAAATTTACTCTGTGATTATTTTTTCCCCAGTTTTCAAATATAAAGGATAAGCTTAATAACGCTTCATTGTTTACTTTTATTTTGTTAATGATAAAGGATAGTAATCATAACAAGAGTGCGTGTTGCATGTTTCTTATGTGCAAGTCCTCTTTCACGTGCTCTGCAGGCATATTCAGTTCTCACAGGAAACCTCTGGAGGAATTGGTTTTATTATTGGCACCTTACAGAAAAGAAAATTGAGGCAAGGAGCATTAAGAAATTTGCCCAAGGTCATTGAAGAAAGTAGTAAAGCCAACAGAGAAGCTACAAACTTTTACCAGTGGGACCACGATATTCATGTTCTTAATAGATTTTTCCAGTTAGGGAGAACTTTTTTTCACTTGGTCAAAAAGAAGAGGTTCAGAAGAGAAAAGCCATCCAGTGAGAAGAAAGTTGTGTCCTCTTCCACCCTATAGAACAATCTTTGGAGCGTAAGAAAGAGCTCTTCATTGATGTCAAAATAGAACTGTGTTTTAGTACATAAAATTCTAAGTTTATGTTTTGAGACTATAAACGTGTAAAACATAGTTCCTGTCCTGGATTTAATTTTGTAAACTTTTGGCTTTTACAAATCGCTTAAAATAACATTGATGAAGGGTTTTTAAGAAACACTGTCCTTGTTTGGTTGAAGTCTGCCACCATGTGGCCACTTTGAAAAATAACATTTTAGAAGTGAGATCTAGAAGGATCTACAATATGCAAATATGACATTTCATAATAGCCTAATTTAATGAATGTAGACAACCTATTTGTGGTAATGATATTATTACACAAAGTATTTCACATGAGTCATTTATTTTCATTTATTTTTACTACCAGTTTTTGAGGTAGACATGTAAGGTCTCTCAGTCTGCAAGTACTATATTTTTTCTTCATGAAGTACTGACCTAAACAGGAATCCTTAGATTCTAGGTGGGATTCCAATGTCAACTAGCTCTATCTCTACAACGTCATATGACTATGACATGGTAGAGTTGGATTTTAAGCCCAGTTCAGTCTGACACTGAAACTAGACATATTAGGACCTAAACATGTTTTCCTTGCTTGAAGTTTCTAAGCTATTTTAGTATATCAATTATATTTGTCAAACAACTAAAATCTAAGCTTAACTTTGCACTATGTTGACATAAAATTAATAGTAGAACTAGTAGTGGTATAGTATAGAATTAGTAGTGACAGGCAAATATTCTTGTGATAGTTAATTTTAGGTGTCAACTTGACTGGATTAGATAATTCCTGGAGGGAAGGTGTTTCCGGAAGAAATTAGCATGTTAATCTGAGTGGATTAAGCGGGGAAGATCTGCTGTCAATGTGGGCAGATACTATTCAATCAGCTGGGGACTTGACTACAACAAAACCAGAAAAGGCAAATAGGTCTCTCTTTCCAAGAGCTGAGATATACTCTTCTCCTGTCTTGGACATCAAAACTTAGGTTCACCAGCCATGGGATTCTAGGACTGACACCAATATTCACGCTCCCTGCCACCTCCAGATTCTCAGGCTTTCAGGGTTAGACAGAGAACAGCACCATCCGGTTCCTTTGTTCTAAGGCCTTCAGACTTGGACTGAGCCGTGCTACTAGCATCCCAGGGTCTCCATTCCAGGGCTTGTCATGGAGCTTCTCAATCCCCATAATTGTACAAGCTAATTCCTTTAATAAAATCCCCCTCAAGTATCTATGTCTATACTTATATCTATTAATATATCTCTCTCTATATATGTGTATCCTATTGATTCTGTCTCTTTTTGGAAAACCCTGGATTGACAGAATTAATATCTTATTAAGAATCGGTGCCTAAGGATTTCAAATTTTTTTTTCCACATTATGTCAAATGAAATAAAACAAAACAAAAACAAATAACACCTTTGATATGGTTTGGCTCTTTGTCTCCACTGAAATATCATTTCCAATTGTAATTCTCACTTGTCAAGGGAGAGGCCTGGTGGGAGGTGATTGAATCAGGGGGGCGGACATCCCCCTTACTGGTCTCCTGATAGGGAGTGAGTTCTCACAAAATCTGGTGGTTTAAAAATGTGTGGTAGTTCCCCACTCGTGCTCTCTCTCTCTCTCTCTCTCTCTCTCTCAATCTCTCTCTCTCTCTCAATCTCTCTCTCTCTCATTCTCTCTCATTCTCTCTCTCTCTCTCCTCTCTCTTCTCTCTCTCTCTCTCTCTCTCTCTCCTGCCCCCCACCCACCCGGCTCTCTCTGTTTCCTGTCACCAGGTAAGATGTGCCTTGCTTTCCCTTCCGCCATGTTCGTAAGTTTCCTGAGGCCTCTCCAGTCATGGGAACTGTGAATCAATTAGACTTCTTTTCTTTGTAAATCTCTCAGTCTCAGGTATTTCTTTATAGCAGTGTGAAAACCGACTAATACAATCTTCTATAAATTTATCAACAAATAGGTAATGTATGCCTGTTTGTTTTATAACCTTCCTACTGTAACAAGATGAGAAATTATCCCTATGTACGGAAGTACCACTAATTTTAGGAAATAGCAGTCTATAACTACACACTTTGATTAAACTTTGTTACTATTAAGATTGATATTTTTGGCCAGGAGCAGTAGCTCACGTCTGTAATCCCAGTACTTTAGGAGGCCGAGGCGGGTGGATCACGAGGTTAGGAGATCGAAACCATCCCGGCTAACACGGTGGAATCCCGTTTCTACTAAAAATACAAAAAAATTAGCCGGGCGCGGTGGCGGGCTCCTGTAGTCCCAGCTATTCGGGAGGCTGAGGCAGGAGAATGGCGTGAACCCGGGAGGCGGAGCTTGCAGTGAGCCGCGATCGCGCCACTGCACTCCAGCCTGGGGGACAGAGCAAGACTCCGTCTCAAAAAAAAAAAAAAAAAGATTTATATTTTTGATCCCCATCAAGTTTTATAAGATGCGGTTGCCAATTTCTTATCCTTAGAAGTATCCATACCATATCTATTACAATGTTTTCTCTCCTTTCATGAAGTCACATGATCAAAAGAATCTATTTCCTTAAGAGCTGATATTATATCATTCACTTACCTTTTATTTATTTATTTATTTATTTGAGACGGAGTTTCACTCTTGTTGCCCAGGCTGGAGTGCAATGGTGTAATCTCGGCTCACTGCAACCTCCACCTCCTAGGTTCAAGTAATTCTCCTGCCTCAGCCTCCCGAGTAGCTGGGATTACAGGCATCCACCATCATGTCCGGCTAATTTTTTGTATTTTCAGTAGAGACCTGGTTTCACCATGTTGGCCAAGTTGGTCTCAAACTCCTGACCTCAGGTATTCCATCCAACTTGGCCTCCCAAAGTGCTGCGATTACAGGCATGAGCCACCATGCCCAGCTATATTATTCACGTTTCATTGCAAAATCATTGCAATTGTCAGATAATTTAGGTAAAGTATCAGTTAGGGAAAAACCATTTACTATTCCACATAATTTTTCTTACTTCTTCTTCGTAATGTTATATGAGAAAGAAAGAAAGAAAGAAAGAAAGAAAGAAAGAAAGAAAGAAAGAAAGAAAGAAAGAAAGAAAGAGAGAGAGAGAGAGAGAGAGAGAGAGGAGGGAGGGAGGGAAGGAAGGAGGGGGAGAGAGAGAGAGAGAGAAAGAAAGAAAGAAAGAAAGAAAGAAAGAAAGAAAGAAAGAAAGAAAGAAAGAAAGAAAGAAAGAAAGAAAGAAAGAAAGAAAGAAGGAAAGAAGGAAAGAAGGAAAGAAGGAAAGAAGGAAAGAAGGAAAGAAGGAAAGAAAGAAAGAAAGAAAGAAAGACTACCATCTTTCACTTCCCCTAAAAATTATAGGTAAAGTCCAAAATTTTAAAATAAGAGTCTAGAGGTGTTTTGTGAAATCCTGTCCTAAAAACATTGCTGCAATGATTATATTGCTGCAAATGATATATCTCCAAAGTAAAAACAAGAAAATTTTATTACATAATTTTCACAAGTCAAAACAAAAGAAAATCACTAAACTTGAGCCTACTGTTCTGATTTTATCTTTCTCCAACACTTTAAAAATTTACGATACACAGCAATCCCCCTTATTTATGATTTTACTTTCTGTGGCTTCAGTTACCCATGTTCAATTCTGGTTTGAAAATATTAAATGAAAAATTCCAGAAATAATTCATCAGTTTTAAATTGCATGCTTTTCTGAGTAGTGTGATGGAATCTCACACTGTCCTGCTTCATCCCACTCTGTCCAGCCCAAGTCCAGAATCATCCCTTTGTCCAGCACATTCATACTATACTACCTACCTGTTAGTCATTTAGCAACAATTTTCACTATTTTATATATATATATATATATATATGTGCTTGTGTGTGTGTGTGTATGTATGTATATACATGTGTAAAAAACATGGTATACATAGGGTTGGATACTTTCCAAGGTTTCAGACATGCATCAGGGATCTTGGAACTTTCCTCTGTAGATAAGGGGGGAACTACTGTACCCTCAAAAGTTTAAGGTGCAGTGCTACATGTGCTGCACTCAGGATTTAAGTTAATTTGGCACTAAAGAGATCCATGACTCGAACTTTTTAAAATTAAAAATACCTATTAATGTTGCATCTCTGCTTCTATTTAATATATACTGCAATCTTCCATAACTATTTGCAGCCATCTTAGGAAGGAGAGCTTGATAGCTGCTTAAAACTGCAGGTAAAGTAGGCTTTAGATAATTCAGGTGTAGAAAATACAACTAGTAATAATGTTCCTTGTATTTCTTCAGTTGACATATGTTTGTTGAATATTTACTACCAGGTAAGTTTTGTTCTAAGCACACATAGAACTTCAGTAAGTCAAGGGTTCTTACCCACATGAAGCTTACATTCTAGAGGACCAGACATTTTATGAACAAGTAATCAAATAACCAGCATAACTTCAGGTAGTGACTACTGCACTGAAGAAAATTAAGCAAAATACTCTAATAGTGAGTGACTGTTGGAAGGCAACATTAAATATGGAAATTGGACAAGAAATTTCTGAGAAGGGGACATCTAGTTGGGCTTATATAAGAAAGAATGAGCCATGCAAACACCTGAGAGAAAAGCATTGAGCCAAAAAGAATTAGAAAGTGAAGAGGTCCCAGGCGGAAATCTAATTTGAATTTTTTTAAAAGGCAGGGTAATGGAATCAAATAAGTGAGAATGACCGAGTTGGCTTAATGTAAAACATTTTTGTTTGTTTTAACAAAAAAAATGGTGTTTTTTGTTTTTGTTCTGTTTTTATTTTTGGTTTTGTTCTGTTTTTATTTTTGGTTTTTTGTTTGTTTGTTTGTTTTGTTTTCTTTTGTCTTTTTTGTCTTTACTGGTCACTTGGTCAGTTCTAAGAAATTTGGTGCTGAAAAACTTATTAAGGACGATGTAGATCACTAAATCTCAAAGTGCTTCTTAAAGTATTTCTGAAACTTGAATTTACATAGTATTATGTTAAAAAATGAAGTTTCTGGTTCAGCAATTACCAATATTCAAGAGGCGGGTCCAAGATTTTCTTTTTTAAAAAATTTTGGGTTCAAGGGGTACGTGTGCAGGTTTGTTACATGGATATATTGCATAGTGCTGAAGTTTGGACTTCTATTGAAGGTAACATCCAAATAGTGCACATAGTACCCAATTGGTAGTTTTTCAGCCCTTGCTTATCTTCCTATCTCCCCACTTTGGGAGTATCCAGTGTCTGTTATTGACATCTTTATGTCTGTATGTAACCATTGTTTAGCTCCTACATATAAGTGAGAACATGAAGTATTTAAATTTCTGTTTCTGCAAAAATTCACTTCGGATAATCCCCTCCAGTTGTCCCCATGCTGCTGCAAAGGGCATAATTTTATTCTTTGTGTGACTGGATAGTATTCCATGATGTATAAGTACCATCTTTTCTTTATCTAGTCCACCATTGATGGGCACCTAAGTTGATTCCATGTCATTGCTATTGTGAATACTGCAGTGACAAACATATGAGTGCAGGTGTCTTTTTGGTAGAATGATTTAGTTTCCTTAGTAATAATCATAGTAATGAGATGGATAGGTCAAATGGTAGTTTTATTTTTAGGTCTTTGGGGAATCTCCAAACTGCTTTCCTCAGGCACTGAAGCAGTTTACATTCCCTCCAACAATGTGTAAGTGTTCCTGTTTCTCCACATCCTTAGCGACATCTGTTATTTTTTCACTTTTTAATAATAGCCATTCTAACTGATGTGAGATGGTATCTCATTGTGGTTTTAATTTGCATTTCTGTAATGATTAGTGATATTAAGCATGTTTTTATATGTTTGTTGGCTGAGTGTATGCCTTTTGAGAAGTGCCTAATTTTGTCATTTGCCCACATTTTAATGTCTTTTTTCTTGCTGATTTAAGTTCCTTATAGATTCTAGATAGTTGTCCTTTGTCAGAAGCAGAGTTTTCAAATATTTTCTCCCATTCTGCAGGTTGTCTGTTTACTCTGTTGATAGTTTCTTTTGCTGCGCAAAAGCTCTTTAGTGTAATGAGATCCCACTTGTCAATTATTGTTCTTGTTGCCACTGCTTTTGAGATCTGGAAGATTTTTATTCCAGACATTGGCCTAGGCAAAGAACTTATGACTAAGTTTTCTTCTAAGATTTTCATCTTAAAAGGAAACTTGTAACTAAGTTTCTAAGATTTTTATTTTTCTTCTAAGACTATAATGAGGTTTTCTTCTAAGATTTTAATCATTGAAGTCTTAAATTTATGTCTTTGATCCATCTTGAGTTAATTTTTGTATATGGTGACAGGTAAGAGTTCAGTGTCATTCCTGATTTTGTTCTCAGCTTGCACATTATTGATGTACAGAAATACTATCGATTTTGTGCATTTGTTTTGCATCTTGAAACTTTACGAAAGTCATATATTGGGTCTAGGAGTGTTTTGGAGGAATCCTCATGGCTTCCATGTATAGAAACACATAATCAACAAACAGAGATAATTTGACTTGCTTTTTTCCTATTTGGACGTGTTTTGTTTCTTTCTCTTTGCTGATTGCTCTGGATAGAACATCTATTATTATGTTGAATAGGAGTGTTGAAAGTGAACACTCTTGTCTTATTTCACTTCTTAGAGGGAATTCTTCCAACTTCTGCCTATTCAGTACAATGTTGGCTGTGGGTTTGTCATAGATGGCTCTTATTATTTTGAAGTATGTTCTTTTAATGCCTCTATTGTTGAAAGATTTTTTTCATGAAGGAATATTGAATTTGATTACATACTTTTTACTTTTTCTGTGTCTATTGAGATGATCATATGGTTTTTGTTTTTAATTTTGTTTACATGATGAATCACATTTATTGATATGCATATGTTGAACTAACCTTGCCTCCCAAGAATAAATACTGCTTGATTTTGGTGAATTATCTTTTTGATATGCTGCTGGATTTGGTTTGCTAGTATTTTATTGAGGATATTTTCATCTATGCTCATCAGATATATTGGTTTGGAGGTTTTTTATGCTGTTGTTGTGTCCTTGCCAGATTTGGGCATAAAAGTAATACTGGTTTGTAGAAAAAGTTAGGGAGAACTCCCTTCTCCTTGATTTTCTGGAATAGTTTCAGTAGTATTGGTACCAGGTCTTCTTCGTAGGTCTGGTGGAATTTGGCTGTGAATCTATCTGGTCCAGGGCTTTCTGTGATTGGTAACATTTTATTACTGATTCAATTTTGTAACTCATTGTTAGTCTGTTCAGAGTTTCATTTTCTTTCTGGTTCAATCTTGGAGGCTGTATGTTTCCAGAAATTTATGCATTTCCTCTAGATTTTCTAGTTTGTGTGTATACAGACGTTCACAGTAGTCTCTGAGAATCTTTTGTATTTCTGTGTGATCAGTTGTAATGTCACCTTTGTCATTTCTGATGGTGCTTGTTTGTAACTTCTTTCTTTTTTCTTTGTGAATGTAACTAGTGGTCTATTGATCTTGCTTATACTTTCAAAGAACCAACTTTCTGTTTCATTGATCCTTTGTATTTTTTTTGTTGTTGTTGTTCCAATATCTTTTAATTCTGCTCTAATTTTAGTTATTTCTTTTCTTCTGCTAGCTTTGGGTTTAGTTTGTCTTGTTTTTCTAGTTCCTTTAAATACAATGTTATGTTGTTAGCTTGATATCTTTCTAACTTCTTGATGTAGGCTTTTAGTACTACAAACTCTCCTCTTAACCTTGATTTGGTCATATCCCAAAGGTTTTGGTATGTTGTGTTTTTATTTTCATTTGTTTCAAATTTTTTTGATTTCTTTGTTAATTTTGTTGTTTACCCAAAAGTCATTCAGGAGTGCGTTATTTAGTTTCCGTGTATTTGTGTAGTTTTGAGAGTTCCTCTTGGTATTGACTTCTGTTTTTATTCCACTCTTATATGACAAGATGATTCATAAGATTTTTATTTTCTTGAATTTATTGAGACTTGCTTTATGACTGAACATGCAGTCAGTCTTCGAGTATATTCCATGTGCAGATGAGAAGAAAGTATTTTCTGTGGTCTTTGGGTGGAGTATTCTGTAGATGTCTATTATGTTCACTTGGTCAAATGTCAAATTTAAGTCCAGAACTTCTTTTGAAGTTTTCTGCCTCTGTCTAATGTTGTCAGGGGGGTGTTGAAGTCACCCACTATTATTGTATGGTTGTCTATCTCTTCTCTTAAATCTAGTAGTAATTGTTTTATAAATCTGGGTACTCCAATGTTGGCTGCATGTGTATTTAGAATAATTAAATCTCCTTGTTTAATTGAACCATTTATGCTCAACTTTAATATTGATACGTGAGGTTTTCTTTCAGTAATAGTGTTGCTATCTAGTTGCTTTGTAGTCTCAATTGTGTCGTTGCTCTATGAGATCTATGGGCTTTTTACCTTTGTCATGGAAGTGGGTTAGTTATCTCGCAAGTAGGCTGCTGATAAAGTATAAAGTTTAGACCTCTTTCTCTCTGTCTCAAGCACACATTTCCTCATCATGTGGCGTCATCTGCCATGCTATGATGCATCAAGAAGGACCTCACCACAAATGTATACCCCCAACTTTGGACTTTCTAGCCTCTAGAACAACTAGCTAAATAAATCTCATTTCACAAATTACCCAGTCTGTGGTATTCTATGATAGCAGTAGGAATCAGACTAAGACATTGTTATAAATGCAAAGTGGTACAGATATTTCAGAATACAATTTGATAATTTAATATATAAGCAAACACACTCTTCTAATACAATCCAGCAGTCATACTCCCTGAGTTTACACAAAAGAGTTAAAACTTATTTCCACATAAAAACCTGTGCATGGTGTTTATAACAGCTTTTTTCCCCATAATTTCCAAAACTTGGAAGCAACTAATAGGTCCTTCAGTAGTTGAATGGATGAGTAAACTGTGGTACATCCAGCCAATGGAATATTATTCAATGCTAAAAAGAAATGATCTATTAAGCCATGGAAAGACAACCAGAAAGTGGAACATCATTTAGTTATAAAAAGGAAATGAGCTAATACGCCATGAAAGGACATAGAAAAAATTTAAAAGCACGTTACTGAGTGACATACCCTGAAAGGGTATGTACTGTATGACTATGATTCCAACTGTTTGACATTCTAGGGAAAACAAAACTAGAGAGACAGTAAAAAGATCTGTGATTGTCAGGGGTGAAGGGGAAGTGGGGGATGAGTAGACAGAACATAAAGGAATTTGGGGGCAGTGAAACTATTCTGTATTATACTATAAGGGTGGATATATGTCAAAACCAATAGAACATACAACACCAAGAATGAACCCTACTGTAACCTACACACTTTGCTGGACAATGATATGTCAATGTAGATTCATGGGTTGTAACAAGTTTACCACTCTGGTGGAGGATATTAATAATGGAGGAGGCCATGCACGTGTGAGGGCAGGGGGTATATGTGAAATCTGTTTCTTTCTGATTTGCTGTGAACCTAAAACTGTTCTGAAAGGTTATTTATTTAAAAAAAAAGTCAAGAAAAACAACAGATGCTGGCAAAGTTAGGGAGAAATAGGAACACCTTTACACTGTTGGTGGAAATGTAAATTAGTTCAACCATTGTGGAAGACAGTGTGGTGACTGGTCAATGATCTAGAACCAGAAATACCATTTGTCCCAGCAATCCCATTACTGGGTATGTATGCAAAGGAATGTAAATCATTCTATTATAAAGATACATGCACTCATATATTCATTGCAGCATTGTTCACAACAGTAAAGACATGGAATCAACCACAATGCCCATCAATGATAGACTCCATAAACAAAATATGGTACATATACACCATGGAATACTATGCAGCCTTAAAAAGGAATGAGGTCATTTCCTTTGCAGGGACATGGATGGAAGTGGAAGCTGTTATCCTCAACAAACTAACACAGGAACAGAAAACCAAACACATCTTCTCACTTATAAGCGGGAGCTGAAGAGTGAGAACACATGGACAGAGGGAAGGGAACAACACACATTGGGGCTTGTTGGGAAGTGAGGCGGAGGGAGAGCATTAGAAAAAATAGCTAATGCATGCTTGGCTTAATACTTAGGTGATGGGTTGATAGATGTAGCAAACCACCGTGGCTCAGATTTCCGTCTGTAACAAACCTGCACATCTTGCACACGTACCCCAGAACATTAGGAAAAAAAAAAAGTCAATGTCTTGAAAAGCACATTAAAGAATTAGATGAGTGGCCAGGCATGGTGGCTCATGCCTGTAACACACTTTGGGAAGCCTAGGTGGGCAGAGCATCTGAGGTCAGATATTGGAGACCAGTCTGGCCAACACAGTGAAACTCCTATCTCTAGTAAAAATACAAAAAAATTAGCTGAGTGTGGTGGTGGGTGCCTATAATCCCAGCTACTCAGGAGGCTGAGGTAGGAGAATCGCTTGAACCCAGGAGGAGGAGCTTGCAGTGAGCGGAGATAGTGCCATTTCTCTCCAGCCTGGGCAACAAGAGTGAAACTCTGTCTCACAAAATTAAAAAAATTAAAATGATACAATTGAATTCAACTGTGAACCCTTTTTGATATGAAATAAAACATTTATAATAGAAATTTGAGGAACAATTTCAATATTAACTATAAACTAGTTAGTTGATAGGAAATTATTAATATGTTTGGTCTGAAAATATATTTTGGTTATATATGAGAATGCCCTACATAGACATTTAGACATTTGCTTTTAATTCAAAGAATTAAAGTTTTAAGATGTTTCCAAGTTATTTGCAACTAAATCAGATAAATTATAACATATTCATAAAGGGAAAGCAAATATTTTAAAATATCAAGAATTATTGAATGTCAGTAAGTGAGGAGTAAACAGACGCTCATTGTGTGAAATTGTTTATAGTAAGAACCTGGAGAAAAACAAGCAATAAGATGAAGCATTAATATGGAACAGTTATTTTTAGTAGTGAAATTACAGGTACTTTATTTTTACTTTTCAGCACTGTTCATTTTTATACTTTTAAACTATCATACAATCACTTTAAATTTAGTTTATCTTCATTCAACATATTAGTCATTCATTATGTAAACAGTTTCTCTCATAAGAAGACATTTTAATATTTTTTCCCTTCCACTATAAATATACAATAAACAATTTGCTTTGAAAAGATGATGAATCAGTGCTCTCATTTTTTCTCATGCAACTAAGATGTGCTTCAGTGATACTAATTTGTAAATCAATATGACAGGAGACTACACACAGATCCTAAAATAATTCTCCCCTTCAACATGGGTTTCTATTGTTTGGAATGTTAGATAGATAATGACCCTAAAGATCTTCTAAGAAAAATTATGCATTACTTACAGAGATGTTACCAAAACCTGTTGTTAGACTTAAAAACCAAACATGGAAAAAAAAGGATTCTAATAATTTTCTACATAGTTTGACTCTTCAGGCAGACCTTTGCCAGGTCAGCTTTAGTT